>NC_060122.1:594185926-594813069 GCF_021461395.2 Schistocerca americana | reverse complement strand
GCATTCCACCAAGGTAAATTTTAATTAAATGCAAAATTAAACATACTGTATCATTCAGAATAACAATATTAAATGCCAGTCAAAAGTTGTCAATTTTTTACAAAGTTCCTTGAGTCACCTTCAAAGTACTCTCTATTGCATGTGATGCACTTTTACTACTGTTTGAAGCATGTCTGGACTTCTTCAACTTTGATATCGCCAGTGCTCTTTCTGAAGCTGTTTTTACTGCTTCCACATCATTGCAACGCTTCCTTTTACAGTTTTTTTCATTTGTGGGAATAGAAAAAAGTCAGAATGGGTAAGAGGTTGGGGATACGGCGGGTGGGGTACGACAGACCATCCCTGAAATGACAAAATAGTGGGTCACTCATAATGCTGCATGTGCGGGGGTGTTTTCGTGATGAATGAACCAGTCACCTGATCCCCAAAGTTCCGGATATTTCCTCCACACATACCCTCGCAGATGCCTTAATAATTCCAAATAAAATTGCTACCAGGAGATATAAATTCCCAATGCACAATTTCACGAACGCCAGAAAAGACAATGTCTTCGTCTTTGCATTCGACAACACTTGCCTTGCCTTTTTTTTGGTCTGGGAGAGTTGGGAGTTGTCCATTGATTTGTCACTTGCTTGGTTTCTGGGCCATACCCGTAACATCAACTCTCATCACCTGTAATGATTTTGTTCAAAAATTTTGGATCGCTTTCAGTCGCTGTTTTCAAGTCCTGGCGCACATTCATATGCATGGCTTTTTTCCTCCTGTGTGAGAAGGCGTGGAACAAATTTAGCGGCAACATGCCGCATGTGCAAATCCTGACACAAAATCCGCTGGCACGAGCTCCAACTCATTCCTGTCTGTACTGAAATTTGGTCGGTCGTGAAACGACGATCCTCATTGACTTTTTGGCGGATTTTCTCGATATTTCCTGGTTTTGCGATGTTGCAGGGCGTTCAGAACGATGTTGTTGTTCAACACTCATCTCACCATTTCTAAAGAGCCCATAACAGTCGAAAACTTTTGTGTGGCTCATAGTATTTCCATGGAAAGCCTCTTGAAGCATTTGGTGTGTCTCCGTTGCCGATTTTCAAAGTAGGAAACAAAATTTCACAAACACTCTTTGTTCTTTTAAAGTTGCCAGAACGACTTCGCAAGCGGAACACATTGGCCCACACGCTGATGCCATCTGCACATTTGAAACCAGGACGCGTAATCTAACGCGGTCTGTGCCATACAACAAGACAACAAATGGTTCAAATGGCTCTGAGCACAGTGGGACTTAACATCTGAGGTCATCAGTCCCCTAGAACTAGAACTACTTAAACCTAACTAACCTAAGGACATCACACACATCCGTGCCCGAGGCAGGATTCGAACCTGCAACCGTAGCGGTCGCGCGGTTCCAGACTGAAGCGCCTAGAATCGCTCGGCCACACGGGCCGGCAACAATACAACAAAATATTCGTTGAGATGAGTTGCGTTTACTGTTTACTGGAATGTGCCACCAACAGAAAAGCGAGGTTTCACCTGTTTTAGTATAAAGTATGTGATTTTTATTACAATGCTTTTTTCATGCTGTTGAAATATCAGTAGTTAATATTATTCTTACCATGTCACTGTAATACACGGGCTAAGAGTACCGTCTGGCAGCTAATTACACACGGATGGCTCCATGCGATCAGGTTGTATTTCGGCTCATGGAATGTTTCATAGCAGCCGTCCCGCACTGCAGACGTATAACTCATTCAGTAATGGTGTCGCATGGTCACAATGTTACTCGCGGCTCGAACATCGGTTCCTCCGGTAACGTTTAACAGGGACGGACTGCCGAGTACAGAGCAGTATCTCTGAACGAGCAGTGGCACCGTACCAACGCGATCTTGACTGTAGTCTCTGAGGTGACAAAAGTCGTGGGACAGCAACATGCACACATACAGATGGCGGTAGTATCGTGTCCACAAGGTATAAAATGGCAGTGTACTGGCGGATCTGCCATTTGCACTCAGGTGATTCATCTGAAGAGGTTTCCGGCTTAATTATACTACTTCACGACGAGAATTAACGGTCTTTGAACGCGGAATGGTAGTTGCAGCTAGACGCATGGGGCATTCCATTTCAGAAATCGTCAGAGAATTCAATATTCTGAGATCAGATCAACAGTGTCAAGAGTGTGCCGAAAGTACCAAATTCCAGGCATTACCTCTCTCACCACGAACAGCGCAGTGGCAGACGGCTTTCACTTAACGATCGAGAGCAGCGGCGTTTGCGTACAGTTGTCAGTGCTAACAAACAAGGAACACTGCGTGAAATAACCGCAGAAATCAATGTGGGAGGTGCGACAAAGTTATCTTTTAGGACAGGGCGCCGAAATTTGGCGATAATGGGTTATGGCAGCAGACGACCGACGCGAGTGCCTTTGCTAACAGCACCATATCCCCTGTAACGCCACTCCTGCGTTCGTGACCGTACCGGTTGGACCCTAGACGTGACCGTATCGGTTGGATCTCAGACGATTGAAAACCGCGGACTGGTCAGATGAGTCCCGATTTCACTTGGTAAGAGCTGATGGTAGGGTTAGAGTGTCGCGCAGTCCCATGAAGCCACGAACCCAAGTAGTGAAAAAAAAGCACTGTGCAAGCTGGTGATGACTTCATAGTGGTGTGGGCTCTGTTTAAACGGAATGCACTGGTTCTTTGGAGACCATTTACAGCCATTCATGGACCTCACGCTCCCAAGCAACGATGCAGTTTTTATGAATGACAATGCGCCATGTCACAGGGCCACAGTTGTCGCCGTTGGTTTGATTATTCTAGACAATTCGAGGAAATGATATGGCAACCCAAACTACCCGGCATGAATCCTATTGAACATTTATGGGCCATAAGCGAACGATCAGTTCATGCGCAAAATGCTGCACCGGCAACTCTTTCGCTATTATGGACGGCTATAGAGGCAGCATGTCGCAATATTTCTGCAGAGGATTTCCAGCGAATTGTTGAGTCCATGCCACGTCGAGTTCCTACACTATGCCGGACAGGAGGTAGTCCGACACGTTATTAGAAGGTATCCCACGACTTTTGTCGCCTCAGTGTGTAGCAGAGTCAAGTACAGAAATCATACAGTCGACTTTATGTGTAGCTACGCGTGATTGTCAACAACGATTAAAAAAACAAATGTTTGTGGGGATGCAAGATTAACGAGGTTGAGCAGTGCGATATACGTGGTAAACATTATGTTTGTAAACGACAGTCAGAAACCTGAGAATACACATGTAAGCAAAGAAATCGAACAATTAATTTACCAATTTGCAACTGCCGTCGTACTCGGGGAACTGATTGACAATACTATGTTGCTGCGCGGGGTGGCCGCGCGGTCTTGGGTGCCTTGTCACGGTCCGCGCGGCACCTCCTGTCGGAGGTTCGATCCTCCCTTAGGCATGGGTGTGTGTGTTGTCCTTAGCGTAGGTTAGTTTAAGTTAGATTTAGCAGTGCGTAAGCTTAGGAACTGATGACCTGAGCAGTTTGCTCCCATAAGATCTTACCACAAAATTCCAAAAATATTGTTATTTGTTGAAGAACGCCTGGATACATCGTTTACAATCCTAACACTTGAACAAAGCAGTTCTCAAAATGATTTCCTCAACCACATAAAACCTTTACAAAATATTGATACACCAGACTGTTTCGTTGATTTCGGTGTATTTCATAGCCTACATGAAACACGAAAGTTTTTACGTGTTAATCGTAATTAACAGTTTAGCGCATTTACACTTAAGATACTTTCTTCCAATGTTTCCTTTCCTCCGGTTACGATTTTTCATGAACATCTTTCATTTCATTCCTAGTTCGCCATGGCGCAGCGAAGGAATTTTAAAAGTTTACTAGACATCTGTGTAGAGTCTGGATCGCTCCTTCTCGTCTATCTCCTCGGAGTTTCCCCTACATCGGGCGAAATCCCACTGGCGACTGCGGGCAGCAAACCACACTACGTATTGCTCCATAGACTTCTCGGAAACGTTTGTTGGCGTACCCGGCACTACACTGCTATTAATACACTACTGCCCATTAAAATTGCTACACCACGAAGATGACGTGCTACATACGCGAAATTTAACCGACAGGAAGAAAATGCTGTGATATGCAAATGATTAGCTTATCAGAGCGTTCACACAAGGTTGGCGCCAATGGCGACACCTACAACGTGCTGACATGAGGAAAGTTTCCAACCGATTTCTCATACGCAAACAGCGGTTGACCGGCGTTGCCTGGTGAAACGTTGTGGTGATGCCTCGTGTAAGGAGGAGAAATGCGTACCGTCACGTTTACAACTTTGATAAAGGTCGAATTGTAACCTATCGCGATTGTGGTTTATCGTATCGCGACATTGTTGCTCGCATTGGTCGAAATCCAGTGACTGTTAGCAGAATATGGAATCGGTGGGTTCAGGAGGGTAATACGGAACGCCGTGCTGGATCCCAACGGCCTCGTATCACTAGCAGTCGAGATGAGAGGCATCTTATCCGCATGGCTGTAACGGATCGTGCAGCCACGTCCCCATCCCTGAGTCAACAGATGGGGACGTTTGCAAGACAACAACCATCTGCACGAACAGTTCGACGACGTGTGCAGCAGCTTGCACTATCAGCTCGGAGACCATGGCTGCGGTTACCCTTGACGCTGCATCACAGACAGGAGCGCCTACGATGGTGTACTCAACGACGAACTTGGGTGCACGAATGGCAAAACGTCATTTTTTCGGATGAATCGAGGTTCTGTTTACAGCATCACGATGGTCGCATCCGTGTTTAGCGACATCGCAGTGATCGCACATTGGAAGCGTGTATTCGTCATCGCCATACTGGCGTATCACCCGGCGTGATGGTATGGGGTGCCATTGGTAACACGTCTCGGTCACCTCTTGTTTCCATTGACAGCACTTTGAACACTGGACGCTACATTTCAGATGTGATACGACCCGTGGCTCTACCCTTCATTCGATCCCTGCGAAACCCTACATTTCAGCAGGATAATGCACGACCGCATGTTGCGGGTCCTGTACGGGCCTTTCTGGATACAGAACATGTTCGACTGCTGCCCTGGCCAGCACATTCTCCAGATCTCTCACCAATTGAAAACGTCTGGTCAATGGTGGCCGAGCAACTGGCTCGTCACAATATGCCAGTCACTACTCTTGCTGAACTGTGGTATCGTGTTGAAGATGCATGGGCAGCTGTAACTGTACACGCCATCAAAGCTCTGACTCAATGCCCAGGCGAATCAAGGCCGTTATTACGCCCAGAGGTGGTTGTTCTGGGTACTGATTTCTCAGGATCTATGCACCCAAATTGTGTGAAAGTGTAATCACATGTCAGTTCTAGTATAATATATTTGTCCAATGATTACCCGTTTATCATCTGCATTTCTTCTTGGTGTAGCAATTTTAATGGCCAGTAGTGTATACAGTCAGTCCAAATAAAGTCGCCAGCCTAGTTTTGAGCCATGAGACAATGTAAGGTGTCAGACAAATCCAACACCTTCCATGTAAACCCTGACATGATAGAAAATCCGGTAGTATGTCACATAGCTCCGAATAAATCCTGACATTAAATTAACCAAAGTAATACGATCAACGAGTGAGTAAATGGAATACCACAGACTAACACAAGAACGCCTAAATGCGTGTCATACCTTCCCAACGTGAAACAGACGCAGGTCTGAGGGGAGAAACGAGAACAGAAGCCGAGAGCAGAATCGTGTAGGCTAGGAGGCCCTCACGATGAGGGACAGACACTCACGTCGCCAGCCGACCTCCAAAACCACCCCCCAGTCCATGTTAAAAGATAGATCTCTCCAGAAGAACAGTATAGATCTTACGATAACACTAAAAGGGCCACACCAGCTGCAAGTTTTAGCGTGAGACTTTTTCGCGTTTCTGTTACGTTGCAAACGTTAAAAACATTGCCCCACCACGAAAAGTATAACGTTTCTCATTGGATGGACAGAATTTTTGTAAGCGGAGCTTAAGGTTAACATTGAGACCCTGATTGGTCAGTTGAAAACACAGCCAGATAGCTTTTTTAAACCAACTTTGGTAAATTGTAGTAAGGAGAAGTTAGAAAGAGTTTCTTCCGAGACGGCGAGCTGTGTGGAGCTGCGCCGCCCGCTGCCCCCTGACGCTGCCTAAACACTGTCAAGGTAATGAACGCACGCAATGCCGCATAACAGCGCATAACGCTTCACTCAGAACAGCAGAAGTCTCATCTGTTACATCCCCTTTTTACGTAACACTAGTGTCGATCGTCAATTAATTCTCATGGAGTTCACATTTGCTACTTGAAGTTAAAATCTGAAACGCGATGATTTTTCTGTTATATAATTATTGAAAAGCCACATCAGCCACTGTAACTTAAGACAAGTTAAATAAGTAATTAAAGATAATTGAGGGTCACTGTAGATCATTTGGATAGTTTTCTCTTTTATGAAACTTAACTTAAACCTATATTATAGATGTGATATGGCATAGGTCATCCTTCGATCCATTGTAGAACTTGGAAACCCATTCAGGGAATATTCGTTCACATTTTTGTTGAACGCAGTTGGTTTTTATCATCCTGTATTAAAATATTTCTTTTTATCAATAGTGCAATTTATAAACATTGGTTTGTGAGTAGAATAAAATTTCCAATGGTAAACTTAACTGCTTTTTCGACGTTATTTTACCAGCTAACTAAAAATAGCCTTGAACTCCTTCCACTAAATTTAGTTAGTTTTAAGATTCTTTTACAGGGAGTGTAGTGGAGCTGACGCTGAAATCATTAAGTATTTGGTTATATCATCACTAGTCTCACTGAACTCTTCTGAACTCTACATGTCATGTGTGGTCTGGCGTCTCCTTACCAGCAACAGGTCCCAGGTTCAAACTAGTCAATTCCCTAAAAAACATGCTCAGAGCGTCGTTGTGCGAAAGTGGTAGGGAGACACGTCTTAGAACAAACAGACACCACGCAGAATATTAGAACAAGATTAAAATTGTCACTACTCCTATATCAAAAGTCAGTGCCCGGAAGCAATCCAAATTCTTTCAAAAGACTCTCATGTCCAACCACTGGATTGGAAAACTAACTCCGCGAACAATCACTACACTGCCACCAACCCGTTACTACCATTTTCTTTATAAACAGATAGTATGATAGCATAAAGTCATATTTCGAAATTCTACCGGAATAAATAGGAATGTGTCATCTTCTAAGGAACCTCTCCAGTCGCCAAGTCGTTCGTTTAGTGACACCATCGGCTAGCTGATGGCGCCTCCTTCTGCTATACAGCCTCTTTCTGCAGAGCAAGTTGTATGCCCATTACACAGCAACAACGTCTGCTTTAAAAACAGGCAAACCATTAAACCAGGAGCTACAGCAACGCGAAGGAAGGCAGTCGCGAACTCCGGATTGTATCAGACGGGGAGAACTTCTAAAATACGTTCCGTCACATTACCTCCTCCCCAGAGGACATAAACTGGCTCTGTGTACCCTACGAGGGCTGCCTACCGACTGTCGGTTACGAGAGCTGCAAAACTGCTCCACAAAATTGTTTTACGAGGGGCTTTTAGTAAGTAATACAACACATTTTTTTCTCAGTTAGTTCTGGTTGAAAATTGCAGAATTTGTTGTAGGGTATCGTGGAATATTCCCAATTCAGCCCCTATAATTTCATGATGTTCTGGTAGGTAGCGGAACTACACGTAGCTTTCAAAAAGGCGTCTGAAATGGTGGTGCGTTCCAAGCAGAGGCCTGTCATTGAGTTTATTTTGACAGAAAACCAGAGAATAACAGATATTCATAGCTGCCTGCAGAATGTCTGCGGAGGCCTGGCAGTGAACCAAAGCACAGTGAGTCGTTGGGTGAATTGTCTATCAGCAAAGCAACAAGGTCGCGCAAAACTGTCTGATCTTCCGCGTGCTGGCCGGATAACTGTGGCTCCTGATGTGTTAGAACGTGCCGGCGAACACTCTCATTGGATGTGATCGACAGATCACAGTCAGAGATCTCGCTGCACAACTGGACGTCTCTGTTGGTAGCGCTGATACACTCTTCCACCAGTTGGGGTAATCAAAGGTGTATACCCAGTGGTCTCCTTACTGCCCAACAAAAGACCATAAAGAGCAACGAAGGCCCATTTGTGCGAAACTGCTTGTTCGTTACGAGACTGCTCGTACTCTATTTTTTGTCTAATATCGCCACAGGGAATGAAACAAGGATTCATCACTTCGAACAGCAAAGAAAACGGCAATCCGTGGAGTAGCGCCACACCAGTTCTCTTCCGAAGAAAAAGTTCAAAACTGCATCCTCAGCCACGGTCTTCTGGGATTCTGAAGAGGCTATTCTGCTTGATGTCCTCCCTCACGGTGCAACGATCAGCTCTGACGTGTATTGTGCTACCATCAGGAAACTGAAGAAACGACTTCAACGAGTTCTTCACCACAAAAAATGTAAACGAGCTTCTCCTTTTCGATGACAACGTAAGGTCTCAGACAAGCCTGCGTGCCCGAGAGGAGCTCAGAAAACTTTACTGAACTGTTCTTCCTCAACCACCGTACAGCTGGGATCTCGCATATTCCGACTTTCGTGTGTCCGGCACAATGAAGGATGACCTCTGCGGGAAGCAATATGTGGATGATGGGGAGATTATTGATGCAGCAAGGCATTCCGACATGAACCAGTAGAGTGGTACCATGCAGGCATACAGGCCCTCACGATAAGGTGGCGTAAGGCGGTCGCAGTGAACGGATAATGTGTTGGAAAACAGGGTTTTGCAGCCGAACACCGGGCAATAATACGGTGTATTGGAATCCTGAATAAAACCAACCTGCTTTCAGAAAATAGAAGTGTTGCATAAGTTATTGAACGCCACACGTAATATGCAGACCTTTTGCCAGTGAACCGACAGAGCAGAATGTAGGCAGTTCAGTAGGCCTGCCAATAGTTGTAGCAGTTTCTTTCCCAAAGGGTGAGTCAAATGAAAACCTTAACTTTGTAGTAACAAATCAAAAATTCGCTCCGTTATCGTGTAAGTTGGTAAGCGTGATACAAACAGCGTGCAGAATGGCCTTTAGGTGGCAGCATAGTGCAGATGCACACATACCGTCGCACTTTCAGTATAAAGATGGCCGCCCCACTTGCGACTTGCACCAGGGAATAACAGCGTTCTGTTATTCGGTTTTTGCGTAGTGAAGGTTTGAAACCTACTGAAGTTCATCGACGAACGAAGGTTCAGTACGGTGATGCATGTTTGTCACAGCAGCAAGTCTACGAATGGAGTAGGAAGTTCGCAAATGGTGTGACTTCAGTGGAAGATGCTCCTCGTCCAGGTCAGGCACAATGAGTTGTGACTCGAGAGAACATTGCAGCAGTTGAAGCCATAATGAACGAAAAACGCCGAGTGACACTGAATGACATTGCAGCATGTTTACAGATTAGTCATGGGTCAGCAAACCACATTGTGCATGATGTGCTCCAGTTTCACAAAGTGTCTGCAAGATAGGTGCCACAACAGCTGACTCCTGAAATGAGAGAATGACTTGTTGATGCTTGTGAAGAACTTCTTCGGCGCTTTGAACGAGAAGGTGATGGCTTTCTTGTAAGAATCGTTACTGGGGACGAAACCTGGGTTCACTTGCGCCAACCAGAAACAAAGAGAGCGAGCAAGGAATGGCGCCATTTCTCATCACCAAAACCAAAGAAGTTTCGAACAGAACCATCAGCAAGGAATGGCACCATTCCTCATCACCAAAACCAAAGAAGTTTCGAACAGAACCATCAGCAAGGAAGGTGACTCTCTTTTGGGACGAAAAAGGCGTCATTTTGGAGCACTACATACCTAGAGGGACCACTGTCACCAGTGCACTATATACAGATCCCTAAAAAATCATCTGCAGCCTGCAATCAAATCAAAGCGACGTGGATTGCTGTCAGCAGGTGTCCTTTTGCAACATGACAATGCAAGGCCCCACACTGCCCGAACGATAGTTGCAAAAATCACAGACCTGCATTTTGTCTTCCTCATCCACCATACTCACCAGACCTTGCCCCAAGTGATTTCCATATGTTTGAACCACTCAAAGACGCAATGGGAGGAAAGAAGTTCCGTTCTGATGAAGAGGTACGCCACGCTGTGCATGAGTGGTTGCGCGGACTACCAAAAGAATTTTTTCTAAAGGAATTTATGCACTATGTAAGCGCTGGAGTGCTTGCATTGAGCTTGCGGAGATTGTGTTGAAAAGTGATACAGTTTTGTACCACTTCTGCACAATAAATAATATTAAAAAATTTTTTAAAGGTTTTCATTTGACTCACCCTCGTAGGAAACACCCATCATCCTGTGAACATCACCCGGCCTTAAAAAGAGCAGGTCAGACTGCAACCATTTAGCTGGATTAAGGGACGACCGGTGCATTATCTGCATGCTGGGGAACTGCCCTATGTTTCTGGAAATCAGTACACCAGCGCTGGTGTTCACAATAGCAATCAGCACTAGCTGACGGGTGTGGACCGGAAGTGATTTGTTGCGAGTGTTCTACAAAATTAGGACGCTCGTGGTACCTGCTTCCAGGTGTCGTTGTTGGAGGTGTTGAAGTGGTCGAGGCGCTGCGTAAACCAGAGCGTCTCTCCCGAGGCTGCGCGCGCCACGGGCGGCGGGGGCGGCAGGCGTCGCCTGGTGGCCAGCGCCAGACCCAGCGGCGTCACCCCCCTCCGCCCGCTGCCCGCCGTGGTCCGGCGCACCACCACCACCACCAGCAGCAGCGGCACACTCGCCACCAGTAACCAGCGCCGCATCTGGAGAACATCGCGCCACTGCTGTTTACTGCCACCGCTATACTCGCCCGTGTTCGACTACAGCAGGATCATCCAAGAATTGCGCCCGGCGGGCGCGCCCGCGCCCCGTGGGCGCAAGACAGTGTAGTTCAGCGCCCCGTCCGCGACCGTGTGTCGCTAGTGTCGCCATAGGATAGGAGCGAGCGATCGAGAGAGAGAGAGACCGCACAGCACTGCTCTGCTCTGATCTGTCCCGCGGTCAGATCTAACGTAAACAAAATCTTCCTATTTTAGAATTAATTTTATGTAATGGATATAGAATCTGATTCTTATTGTTAGTAGTTACAAGTAAGTATTTTTTTGTTATACTTCGTGCTACAATTTTTTGTATCCCTTTTCAGAGTTTAGAAATCTGATCCTTAGTTTGCTGTTTTGTACGTAATAATTTTAACTAACAAAATTTGAAAACTTATTAAAATAGAATTAAGGTTATAAAGCTCTTTTATTCTTACAGTCAACATTGTTGAAGAAGACAATTAACATTTTACACGCTTTTCTTTTTCGAGGAAACGATTTTGTCTAGGCTTGGTACAATACTCCGTGAGACTGCTAACCTCAAAGAATTGGTCAAATTTTTATCGCCAAGGAATGAACGGTTCTTAGTTTTAGGAAGTCACGCATTAGAAAGCGGTCCTTCAGGCGGATATGGCACTGTAGGTCAATAAGCTCTAGTTGAAGCACTTGTGAGACGTCCTTTGCCAGAAGGGAAAACGGGCGAACAAATACAGTATATCCGCCGGCTGGCGTTCGGGCGGTCCGCACGGCCAGCTAGGCGGCACGGCTCGCCCACTGCAGTAACATACGAATTCGCCCGGGGCGCTGGCCGCGGGCGGTCGCGGGCGCTGGCGCCCCAGGGGCACAGTTTGCACGAGTCTGGACTACAGCGTAACTAATAGCGAATACTTAAACATGTACATCTACATGTACAGGGTGGTCCATTGATAGTGACCGGGCCAAATATCTCACGAAGTAAGCGTCAAACGAAAAAACTACAAAGAACGAAACTCGTTTAGCTTGAAGGGGGAAACCAGATGGCGCTATCGTTGGCCCGCTAGATGGCGCTGCCATAATTCAAACGGATATCAACTGCGTTTTTTAAGTAGGAACCCCCATTTTTATTACATATTCGTGTAGTACGTAAAGAAATATGAATGTTTTAGTTGGACCACTTTTTTCGCTTTGTGATAGATGGCGCTGCGATAGTCACAAACTTATAAGTACGTGGTATCACGTAACATTCCGCCAGTGCGGACGGTATTTGCTTCGAGATACATTAACCGTGTTAAAATGGACCGTTTACTAATTGCGGAAAAGGTCGATATCGTGTTGATGTATGGCTATTGTGATCAAAATGCCCAACGGGCGTGTGCTATGTATGCTGCTCGGTATCCTGGACGACATCATCCAAGTGTCCAGACCGTTCGCCGGATAGTTACGTTATTTAAGGAAACAGGAAGTGTTCAGTCACATGTGAAACGTCAACCACGAGCTGCAAGAAATTATGATGCCCAAGTAGGTGTTTTAGCTGCTGTCACGGCTAATCCGCACATTAGTAGCAGACAAACTGCGCGAGAATCGGAAATCTCAAAAACGTCGGTGTTGAGAATTCTACATCAACATCGATTGCACCCGTACCATATTTCTACGCACCAGGAATTTCATGGCGACGACTCTGAACGTCGTATACAGTTCTGCCACTGGGCACAAGAGAAATTACGGAACGATGACAGACTTTTACACGAGTTCTATTTAGCGACGAAGCGTTATTCACCAACAGCGGTAACGTAAACCGGCATAATATGCACTATTGGGCAACGGAAAATCCACGATGGCTGCGACAAGTGGAACATCATCGACCTTGGCGGGTTAATGTATGGTGCGGCATTATGGGAGGAAGGATAATTGGCCCCCATTTTATCGATGACAATCTAAATGGTGCAATGTATGCTGATTTCCTACGTAATGTTCTACCGATGTTACTACAAGACGTTTCACTGCACGACAGAATGGCGATGTACTTCCAACATGATGGATGTCCGGCACATAGCTCGCGTGCGGTTGAAGCGGTATTGAGCAGCATATTTCATGACAGGTGGATAGGTCGTCGATGCACCATATCATGGCCCGCACGTTCACCGGATCTGACGTCCCCAGATTTCTTTCTGTGGGGAAAGTTGAAGGATATTTGCTATCGTGATCCACCGACAACGCCTAGCAACATGCGTCAGCGCATTGTCAGTGCATGTGCGAACATTACGGAAGGCGAACTACTCGCTGTTGAGAGGAATTTCGTTACACATTGAGGTTGACGGACATCATTTTGAGCATTTATTGCATTAATGTGGTATTTACAGGTAATCACCCTGTAACAGCATGCATTTTCAGAAATGATAAGTTCACAAAGGTACATGTATCACACTGGAACAAGCGAATTAAAATGTTCAAACGTACCTACGTTCTGTATTTTAATTTAAAAAGCCTACCTTTTGCCAACTGTTGGTCTAAAATTGTGAGCCATATGTTTGTGACTATTACAGCGCCATCTATCACAAAGCGAAAAAAGGGGTCCAACTAAAACATTCATATTTCTTTACGTACTACATGAATATATAATAAAAAAATGGGGGTTCCTATTTAAAAAACGCAGTTGATATCTGTTTGACCTATGGCAGCACCATCTAGCGGGCCAACGATAGCGCCATCTGGTTTGCCCCTTCAAGCTAGACGAGTTTCGCTCTTTGTAGTTTTTTCGTTTGATGCTCATTTCGTGAGATATTTGGCCCGGTCACGATCAATGGACCACCCTGTATACACCGTAAGCCACCTTAAAGTGTGTGGCGGAGGGCACCTTTGGTACCAGTATCATTTTCTCACGTCTGTTTCTTTCGAGAATGGTGCATGGAAAAAACGACTTTCGATGAATTTCCGTATGTTTTAATTTCTCTCTTTTTGCGGTCATGGTCATTTCACGAGATACACGTTGGAGGAAGTAACATGATTGCCGATTCATCTTCGAATGTACACTCCCGGATTTTCAGCAGTAGCACTCTCCGTGATACAAACGCTTCTCTTGTACCACTACCACCGGAGTTTGTGCAGCATCTCCGTACCGCTGTCTCTCCGACTGAACGATCCCTTGACGAAATGTGCCGTTCTTCGCTGGATCTTCTCTATCTGTTGTGTTACTCCTAGTGGGTGGAACAAATGTGTTATAATCCACTTCTTTCGTGGGTGAATTACATTTCCTTAATGTGACTCCTCCAACGAATGTCACCCTGGCATCTACTTTCCCTACAATTTCTTTTATGCGGCCATTTCACTTTAGGTCGTTCCCGACTGTTACTCCAAGTTATCGTAAGGTTGTTACTGTTTCCATTCACTCTTCGTCAATACCGTAATCCAAAACAACGAATCTCTTCTCTTACTTGCTCATAATTTTTACTTCTTTGATTGTTGCAAGCGTGAGGTCATCCACATGAGTGCTAAAACGAATCCTTTAAGCTTCGATTACAAGATAAATCAGCCGAATCTAAAGGCCGTAAACTCAACTAAATACCAAGGAATTACAATTATGAACAACTTAAAGTAGAAGGAACACATTGAAAATGTTGTGGGGAAGGCTAACCAAAGACTGCGTTTTATTGGCAGGACATTTAGAAAATGTAACAGATCTACTAAGGAGACTTCCTACACTACGCTTGTCCGTCCCCTTTTAGAATACTGCTGCGGGGTGTGGGATCCTTACCAGATAGAATCGACGGAGTACATCGAAAAAGCTCAAAGAAGGGCAGCACGTTTTCTATTATCGCGAAATAGGGGGGGAGAGTGTCAGTGAAATGATACAGGATTTGGGGTGGACATCATTAAAAGAAAGACCTTTTTCGTAGCGGCGGAATTTTCTCACGTAATTATAAACACTAACTTTTTCCTCCGAATGCGAAAATATTTTGTTGACGCCGACCTACATAGCGAGAAACGATCACCACGATAAAATAAGGGAAATCAGAGATCGTACGGATAGTTACAGGTGTACCTTCTTTCCGCACGCTACACGAGGTTGGGATAATAGAGAATTGTGAAGGTGATTCGATGAACCCTCTGCCAGGCACTTGAATGTGATTTGTAGGGTATCCATGCAGATGTAGATGTAGATGTAAATTCTTCTGACTGGTTTTACGCGCCCTGCAAGGAATTCCTCTCCTGTGCCAACGTCTATATCGAAGGTTAGCATTTACACGTAACGTCCTGGACTATTTGTTCGACATATTCCTATTTCCGTCTTTCTCCAGAGATTTTACCTCTACGGCTCCGTCTAGTACCAAGAAAGTTATTCTCTGATGTCTTAACACATGTCCTTTCACGCTGGCTTTTCTTCTTCTCAGTGTTTTGCATATCTAATGCGCAATATGTTTAATTTTTTATACGTTCAGGATCAAATGTCAGTCCCTGCACCAATGATGCATCATGTAGAAATCTTTCTGCATTTAACTATAGTCTTCTGGTATTGCAACCAGTGAATTTATCAATAACACTGTAGTATCTTCGCTCGTTACCACTTTCGCCGATTCGCAGCGCCAGCAGCGCAGGACGAGGGGAAAGTCGGACCTCATAGGTCGAGAGCCAGATAAGCATTTTTCTGACAGGTGTAGGATAGGCTGGCGGATGCCCTCCATTCGTTTAAGGAATGAACATCTTGCGTAGAACCTGGCGGACAATTTGAAATGTAGAGGTAACTCTGCACACCTGTGGGCACTATGATAGAACACAGACACGAAAGCGTCGAGAATGCGCATGTGAAAGCGCGTCAAACTCAAGCCTGGCAACAGCCATCAGGTGACTTGAAAAGCGAGAACGTGTCTAGAATACATGCACCCCTACAGACGCTGGGACGAGTATAGACACAACGCGACAAGACTTCGCAGAGAGATGCGTGTGAGAATAAAGAACTGTTAAAAAAAAAGGTTTTCTGGTCTGGAGGGTGCTTACGAATCACGAACGCCAACAGATTCTTAGACGAAGAACAAACATGAGATTAAGTGATAATTAATTGAGACCCTCAGCTGCCGACAGGTGTTGTTGACATACCTTGATGGGGACAGCTAAAAATGTGTGCCCTGACCGGGACTCGAACCCGGTATCTTCTGCTTACATTTTCAGCTGTCCCCATCAAGGTATGTCAACAACACCTGTCGGCAGCTGAGGGTTCAATTAATTATCATTTATTCTAAAGAAGCTGCACGGTCATCAATGGTATTTGTTCTTTCGAGAACGGTTACTATCTTCATATACAAACATGAGATTGTCAAGGCTTCACGCAGAGATAACTGTTACAAAGAAGTGTTGTACAGCTGCTTTCACAGCAACTAAAGAATGCAAGAAAATATCGGAGCAAGATGCAACCGCCAGTGGTAACAGCCTTGACAGTGAAAACGTGAGAGACGCCAATTCTCAAGTCACACAGTAGAAAACTTCCACCGCGCACTAGAATCGGGCTGAGATTTGTAATATTTTCTTTTGTGTAGAAGATACTGAAATAAAAGCAGTCATTTCATGTTTCTTTCATCTAAACAATCTGTTCCATTAGCTTGTTAATCCCTTAATATCATAACCTTTTGCTTTGATTTCTATTAATTATTAATCTTAATTATTGGTTCCCAACATGCGGCAATATAATTAGTAATCTGCATGTCAGTTTATGCAAGCGATCAAAGAATTCTTGACTTACTCCATTTTGATGCCCAACGTGAGGCAGTATGATTAGTAATCTGCGAATCATTTTATGCAAAAGAGCAAAGTACTTAATTCACTACAGTTCACTGAGCAGCACATTTAAGGGGTCATACCTTCGAAACACCTAATTTTCTCCCATTGCGGAGCAGAAGATTGAAATCTGGCTCAAAGGTGCCTACAAGCTTCCTCTGCAACAGTATAAAAGCACGAAGCCCTGGCACGTCATATTACCAGGTGTCGACACATACGACAGAAGGCCAGATATCGAAGTTCATGTGAGCTGTAATGGTGTCACGTTGGCATCACAGTTCAACATAACTCTGGCCATCGCCACTCGTGGGCGTTTCATTCGATGGGAAGATTGTCAGATTTCCTCTAATCGATAGTTCTTCCCTTCTTTTGACGCCTCTGCAATGGAGGTCAGAACCCCGACTCCCAGCGTTGAAATCGTGCGGTTTTCTTATGGGTGAACGAGGAAAACAATTCAAAGACACCGCCGCTTGGCATCGACTCGCAAAGCGCTCCGGTGGTGGCATAAAGGGCGTCAATGAAACCACCCCTTCCTTGGGACGATGAACAACAGGAGAACGTCCTTGACAGCCTTTGACACCGTTAACACCCCCACGTGATTCATCCCTTTTCTAAGGACATCGTGGTCCTGCAACCCCATTTAACTCAATCGCACCCCTTTGGGGTGTAGGCCGACAGCCATTTTAGTTCTGGAATATAGGATGGAGTCTCTAGGGACGACATTTGAACGCGATCAGAAGCAGCAAAGGATGTTCATCCCTCTTCAGCCCTCCTGTTTTGTGCCATCTTGAGTGCAACTGGAGGGGTCAGGGTTTGTGAGATTTACACACATACACGAATAAAACGCAACGGGTCCTTCAAATACCCTCCCCCCTCCCTCCCCAGTTTGGCAAAATCGTCGGTGCCACCTTTCTTGAACACTTTAAAAATATACCCGTACGGAGACAGCTAGTGTTTGATAATTAGGCGCCAGTGTGACCTCTTAGATATCGCATGTGGCCAACAGACAACAGTTGAGCGGTGTCGAACTGGCTGTTACACCAGTGGCTACGAATCGATAACTGGCTCTCTCCTTCAAATACGTTTTTCTCAGCAAAAGGTGCACAGGTGGCACCACGGATGTTACCGACCTGGGGGTTCTTAAAGGGATCATCTGACATTTTATTCAAGCATGTGTCAACGTTACACCCCCTCATGAACACATTGCAAGAGTACACGAAACAGGGGGCTGAAAAAGTATAACACCCATTATTGTTTCGACTCACGTTCCAACTTCGTCGAACGGTTTTGAACAATCCCTACTACAATAGCAAAACTTGTGAACGCACTGGGGTCCAAAGTGTTGCGATCACATACAACGGGTTTGTAGCCGCAATATGTTCTCAGAGAAGACACAAAGGAGTTAGAAAAATCAGCTGCCAGTGGGTACTGATTTATATTAACGGGACAAGTAAAAAGTTTGTGCCACACCGGCATTCGAACCTGGGTCTCCTGCTTCCTAGACGGATGCGCTGACCTCTACATCATACACACACAGTGGTCACCCCAGTCACTCGGACCTCCCTAGCAAGCCTCCCATCAGACCAAATTTCTCAACTTACGTCACACACTATTGATATAGTGCCCCTTACTCACGGCATCCTAAGAATTCGTACTTGGTGTGCATCTGCACTGATGGGATCATTGGCCGTCACCGCCATAATTATATACACACGGTGCATGTTCTTTTCGATATGTCCGAAAGAAAAGACATGGCAAAATTTCGTCACGCAGTCTGTTTTTAGCCTCTGAATACGATATCTTTAAATCAGTAATTCCCAAAAAAATTATATAACAGTTTAAAAACAAAGTAATAATAATAAAGAGATGTTACAATATTTATTTATATTAGATACAGGTTACAAACGATCAATTTTTGGTACAAAAAACATTCATTAGCATTGTGCGATTATTTTTTACCTTTCCAAACAAGAGTCGCAAATAATTTTTTTTTTGTTCTTTGCTCCTGAGCACATTTCGTGTTGCCACACGGAATATTGAGTGCAACACACTCATTTTTTCTCCACGATTGTCCTGAGAAAAACGTTTTAGTCAAATGGGGCACTCTGCATCATGTTCATTATCCTCGCTTCCACTTGAATCGTGGTGTGGGACATCACAGTCGTCATCAGTCGCTGGGTATTTCCGATTTTGTTTTCTTTTTTAACGTTTTCTTTACCTTTCCTCGCAATGTCTTTGGAATTAGATCTAACCGTTTTCTCACATTACGATTGGTTTTTTTCTTGAAATTGTTGTAGTTCAATCTTGTAAGGTGAGCGTGTAATAAGAGAAGCACTGCCTCGTCACTTAGATGAACATGAACGGATAACGGGCACCCCAATGATATCTCTTGGGCACACTGCTGTCAACTATGGCATCTGTGTGCTGCTTGAAGGTTGATCGGCTGGGATGGCCGGCTGTATAGCTGTGCTTGTTGGGGGTTGGTTTTTTGCATGTGGGTGAGGAGCTCACGAGGCGTCAACAATCGCCGAAACGTCTTCTGGGCCCCACACATTCAGGTTGTATGGCAGAATCTCAGTTTTCTTAAAACCATTCACGGCAGTTTTTACAACCGCTGCCTTTTCATAGGCTTCATCGAATAGCTGTGCAAGTTACCAACAATCCTGCCACGATGGTTACGCAGCCAGTTTTCTGTTGCCTGCTTATAAAATGTTTTAAAAGGAAACTTGAACGACACATCGAGAGGCTGCAGTTTTGAAGTGGAGTGAGGAGGCAAGCAGACCATGGCAACACCATTATCACGAGCAATGTTAATAACATTCACATTACGAGAATGTGAATAGCGTCCGTCCAATGTCAACACAATAGGACTTTCCTTTGATGGCTTTACAATTGAAATGAAATGTCGAAACCATTTTTCAAAAAGATCACTTGTGATCTAGCCAGACCCATTCGATGGTCTTATTGACACAGGTGTAGCTCCATCCATGAGTTCGTTCTTCGCCAGCTTTCTGGGAAAAATCATAAGAGGAGTCACAAATGTACCTGATTGCGGCATGCACAAAACAACCGTCACTAGTGCACCTCCTTCCGCAGACGCCAGCTTGTGCACAGACTTCTTCCCTTTCATAGCAGCAATCTTTCTTACTTTGTGTTGTGCCGCTGTAATGCCGGTTTCATCTACGTTGAACACTTTAAGTGAATCACATTGTATATTCCAACTCGGGCTTCAAAATAGAAAAAAATGGTTCAAATGGCTCTGAGCACTATGGGACTTAACATCTGAGGTCATCAGTCCCATAGAACTTATAACTACTTAAGCCTAACTAACGTAAGGACGTCACACACATCCATGCCCGAGGCAGGATTCGAACCTGCGGTAGCGCGGTTCCAGACTGAAGCGCCTAGAACCGCTAGGTCACTCCGACCGGCTTCAAAATAGAGAAAAAGAGCTTAACACTTCCCTTGTTGAAACCTTGTACCCTAGCTAGTGACAAGAACTGCGGCATTCGTGTAGAAAGTGTCAGATGTCTCTGAAGAAACAGACCCAACCACTTCCGTCCAGCTGTTTTTTGCCCGACTGAAAGTGGGTGAGCAACATTATTGCGTATAGCAAGCTGAAAAGCCATTCGCCTATCATTCAGAGTAGGGCCATATAAATTTTTCTTCATGTCCTTACAGTAAGACACTAACTCAGCCTCTAACCCAAGTGCAAAAACTGGTTTTCTACGAATAGCTTTTTCAATTGACTCTTCAGCTCTTTTACCTCTAAATGTCTTACTCGCAGCTTTGTATCCCATTCCCTTGTTTCTCACTGCAGTTATTGCCTATTTCATCGCGTCTCTGTCCCACTTCTTCCTAGGCGGCATCTGAAACAAAATGGAAAATGGGGGGACGAAAATAGGAGCAATCTACTTGCCAATATGCCGGCTTCCTACTCTACGTGAAGTGAACCAAACAGGGCAAAACGCTCAGACCATTCACTATACAGCTTACTCTTGATATGTCAAATGCAACTAAATAATCACATTATAATACTTCGAAAAGAGCATTTACAAACAGTATTTCGACAACTCACCTTGTGTCGAATTAGAATAAGTTTTGTCAAAACTGCCACGCAGAGAACTGGTCGCATGAAACTTTCACAACTAACTGGTGGCCGTGAGCAAAAGTAACGAAAAATATCACCGATGGCGCCGCTAACGGCAGAACAGAGAACGTTGGGGGGACGAAAGTAGGCGCGGAGACGAAATTTGGCGCCTTTACCTTATATATATCTATTTATATCTAAAATTATGGCGGCGACGGCCAATGGTCCCTTAAACGCGGATGTAGACTAAGCTCGAGCTGTTACGGGAATCGGAGAATGCCGCGAGTAATCAGGCTAATGAGCAGCGGCACTACATCAGTAATGTGTGGTATAAATTGAGAATTTGGGTCTGACGGGAGGTTTTCTAGGGTAGTCCATGTGACTGTGGAGACCACTGCGTCTGGATGATGTAGTGCTAAGCGCAACTGTCTAGTATGCATGAGATCTGCTTTCGAATCCTGGTGTGGCACAAATTTTCAACTTGCCCCATTGATATAAACCAATGCCCACTAGCAAGTAATGTCTTTAATTCCTATGTGTCTTGATCCATAGTGGCTGCAGGATCAAAACGGCGTCTGTTCTTTCAGACGAGTCCTAAAGAACGGACACCAGATATATATCCTTAGACAAGGATTGAATCGCGTGAGGGGTATCAGCAGTGTCTACGCTATCAAGAACGTAATCCTGCTGCTGTCGTTTTTGACCGCGAAATGTGTGGCAATCAATGGTCCAAGGTAAGGGGTGGTTCCACTGACACACTTTATGCCACCCCCCGGAACCTTTTTGTGTCGACCTTTAGCGGCGGTGTGTTTGAAATGTTTTCCTCGTTCATCAATAAGTAACCGTATGATTTCAACACTGGGCGTCTCAGTTCTTACCTCCATCCCAGAGGTGTTAAAAGAAGGTGCGAAATGTGATAAAGAGGTGATGTGTCAACTTTCCCACTGAGTGGGACGTCCACGATGCCACTGGGCAGAATTTTGGAGTATTTTGGTGACAATGTGAAATCATTAACACACCTTACACCTAACATGAGCTTCTAAACTCAGGCCTTTTTCCACATATGTCGACACCTGTATTTTTGCAGCATCGCCGAACCCGAGGGTGACGTCGCCGGGCGCTACACTTTTACGCTGTTATAGAGGAAGGTTGAACGCACATTCGAGCCAAGTTTCAAACTTCAGCGTCGCAATGGAAGACAATTGCGGTGTTTCGGAGAAATAAGCAAGATCGTTCCAGTAATCATGGGTTCGCAAAGAAGCCGTTTCCGAAATACACACCCTGATAAGAAAAGTTGAAGCATCCAGAAGGGGAGGAGAAATGAAACGGTACGAATCCTCACATATTGAATGAGTACGTGATGTTGTTTCAAGTGATTAAAAATCGATTCAAGTTTACAAAGAACTTGGTAGAATGAGCCCACTTGGTAGTACGACGTTGCAGCCATTCTGGCTTCGACGCATGCACTGATTAGGATAGGAAGGGTAACTTAAATCCGTTCTGTTCTCTCCTAAGGCACACGGGCGCACAACTGCTGCAACTCGTCCTGGATATCACGGATACTGACACTGGGACGTACACTAGGTGATCAAAAGTATCAGGACACTCCCGAAAACACACATTTTTCATATTAGGTGCATTGTGCTGCCACCTACTGCCAGGTACTCCATATCAGCATCCTCAATAGTCATTAGACATCGTGAGAGAGCAGAATGGGGTGCCCCGCGGAACTCACGGACTTCGAACGTGGTCAGGTGATTGGGTGTCACTTGTGTCATACGTCTGTACGCTAGATTTCCACACTCCTAAACATCCCCGATGTGATAGCGAAGTGGAAACGTGAAGGGACACGTACAGCACAAAACAATACAGGCCGACTCGTCTGTTGACTGACAGAGACCGCCGACAGTTGAAGAGGGTCGTAATATGTAATAGGCTAACATCTATCCATACCATCACACAGGAATTCCAAACTACATCATGATCCACTGCTACTACTATGACAGTTAGACAGGAGGTGAGAAAACTTGGATTTCATGGTCGAGGGGTTGCCCATAAGCCACACATCACGCCGGTAAACGCCAAACGACGCCTCGCTTAGTGTAAGGAGCGTAAGCATTGGGCAACTGAACAGTGGAAAAACGTTTTGTGGAGTGAAGAGTCACGGTACACAATGTGGCGATCCTATGGCAGGGTATGGCTATGGCGAATGCCCAGTGAACGTCATCTACCAGCGTGTGTAGTACCAACAGTAAAATTCGGAGGCGGTGGTATTATGGTGTTTTTCATGGAGGGGGCTGGCATCCCTTGTTGTTTTGTGTAGCACTATCACAGCACAGACCTACATTGATGTTTTAAGCACCTTCTTGCTTCCCACTGTTGAAGAGAAGTTCGGGAATGGCGATTGCATCTTTCAACATGATCGATCATAATGAACGGCCTGTGGCGGAGTGGTTACACGACAATGACATCCCTGTAATGGACTGGCCTGCACAGAGTCCTGAGCTGACTCCTATAGAACACCTTTGGGATGTTTTGGAACGCCGACTTCGTTCCAGGCCTCACCGACCGACATCGATACCTCTCCTCAGTGCAACACTCCGTGAAGAATGGGCTGCCATTCCCCAAGAAACCTTCTACCACCTGATTGAACGTATGCCTGCGAGAGTGGAAGCTGGCATCAACGCTAAGGGTAGACCAACAACCATATTTAATTCCTGCATTACCGATGGAGGGCACCGTGAACTTGTAAGTAATTTTCAGCCAGGTGTCCGCATATTATCGATTACATAGTGTAGTTGACATCCACATGTTCTATCAGGGACAGGTCTTGAGACCTTGGTGGCCATGAGAGTATTTCAACATCAGCCAGACAGTTCATACAGACACGCGGCATGAGTGGACTAGCCCTGTCGTGCTGCTAAATGGCATCATAGTAGTGTCGCAAGGGAGAATGTCAGTGACATACCGGTCTGCCATCAGTGCCGTGACTCGAAGTAGCACCCAACGACTCCCAACACCAAGAACACCAGGTGCAAACAGGCTGTGCCTCTCCAAAATATTGGAAAAATCGGTCCTGTCTCCAGGTTGCCCCCGTATTCGCCGACGATAGTCACCCGAGGTAGCGCAGAACCGCGATTCATCGCTGAACACAATGCGACACTGTTCATCAGCAGTCAACGCTTCCCCGCCACGGCACCACTCCAGATGCAGCCGCTTGTGATGTGATGTTAATGGCAGCCTACTCACGGGACGGCAGTGTCCGACTGCTGCTAGTCAGTGACACAGAATGTTGCACAGAGTCCACTACCCGATTTTGGGTGGCAGGCGCAGATGTGAAGACGCTACGAAGTGCTTGGTGCCAAATGGCGATCCTCCCTTGTGGTGGTTCGACGCGTGTGATTGCTCTCACGTTCACGTCAGTCCATCGGCGAGCCTCTATCACATCCGAATGCCCCACAAATCTGGATATTGTGTGATTATATCTGCCAACTAAATGGCAGTGATCAGTCAACATCTGACGCAGTTCACGCGTCTTGTATACCCTACCAGGCCTGGTAACAACACTAAACGCGAGGAACAATAATTCATTCTGGTGGCCGTTCTACATGTCGCAGAGAATTGCAGCTATGATCATTTACATACACACCGATAATGTATATGAGTACATAGTTACACTGACATCCAACCATACATTCCAGGTGTTTCACTTTTCTTTTCAGGCTGTATAATTGCGAATGTGCGGTTACGAGCTGCCATTGAATATTGTTCTAGTCAATACGAATGTATTTGAAGTTGCAATATAAATGGGCTCAAATTCACCAATGGTTGGCTGGGCAATGTGGTGCATCCGTGATGGTGCAATGGCACAGTTTGCTGCTGATGTAAGACGACAGCCAGCGTGCCATTCTGGGCTATGATGGGAGGTCGAGCAAGGCCTGTAGCTCGGCCTCCAAGATCAAGTGACCTCAGTCCTGTCGATTTTTCTATCAAGTATTACCAATGAGGTGTCAGATCAGAGGGATCTTCTGAACAAAAGTTCGACACAAAGCAGCTCAATAGGCTGTGGAGTGGAAGGGGTAGGCTAGCAATAGAACAGTGCATCACCATTGACTAGACACTCATTTATTGAACACATAAGTCAGGTATTACCCAAAACGAACAATCAGTACAAATTACAAAATAATATTCTTTTCCTTTAAGATACTCAAACATTTAAACAGGCAAATAGCAATCATTTAACTGAAAGCCTTTTAAGAAAGCAAGACTAGAAAATTTGAATGATGAGTTAAAATCATATTTAAATAGGCTCTGACCGAGCACATATTTTAAAACGAAATACTTCCTTTAAGGAACCAGCGATCAAAATTAATTACATAATCCTCAACAACCATATTACATCCAAGACATTTAAGATTAAACAGTAATATATAATAACATCAGAGAGCTGCAGTCCCAAATTTTAAGCAGCACGTTTCAGATGGACTGCCCTGCAACAGTACAATACAAGTCCCTCAGAGGATCTCCCCACGCAGTAAGTTATTGCCGCAATCGACAAAATATCAACATCATTCCATGTACAGACCTAAAACAAACTAAAAGCTCTCTTAAGTTTGGTACAGTTAATTCCCTTTCAACATAACATACATCACAAGTCTAGCCCTAGGATGGCACCGACACCCCGCAATTTAGTACGCGAAAAACTACAGCTATGCACTCATCACGTATCCTTACAAAATCCAAGAACAGAGAGCCGGCTCCCTAATAGCGGAACATTTAACCACGCGCAGCGTGCGGGTTTGCGGGATACTGATCTCGCCCTTAACCTCAACACCAGTTCAAATACTAGTCAGCCTACAGTCTTGAACCACCATACAAATTCCTTCAGTTACTGCATAGAAAGCCAATGTGATAGGCAAACAGACCAGCATATGATAAAAGCTTAAGCAATTTCCTTACTAGACAACCCATATGAATAGTAGCCGTAATTTTTTTTTAACGTGAGCACACCCACAATCAAAAGACAAACAACGCCAATCATAGGGACAGTAGCACATAAGCAAGTAGCAATGGTAACTTCTGCTTAGATTGGCTACAAATCAGCGCGTGATTTAACACACCAGAGAACAGTCTTTACAACATAACCATCAATACAATGGCAAATTACTCACGTGTACTCCCCCACGATTTCGATTCGCAAAGCCATAGACAAAACGTGGAGAACGTATCACTTAGACCAACATAATGGTGCTCCCTCAGCTACCCCAAATAACTGACTCCCTTAGTTGCACAGCAAAGAACCAGACCTAATGAAACCACCACAATTTTCGCCTCTAAATTGTCACAGTACAAGTGAGACTCAATCACAAATGTAATTTTACACCACCAGTTCCCGTATAGTCAATACAAGCGCCTGATTTTCACCCGTTTATAACGGCAGGCAGCAAAATCGTACGGAAAAGAGCGTAGACACAAGCTCTTACCAATTCTCTTCTCCGAAAGCAGCCACCGCAACTCTCGGGAACCACTGGGACATCCAATGCAAAAATCGTTACTCCTTCACACAAAATTACAGGACGCCCGCTTCCCGCTACGGCGCATTCTGTTCAGAGCCAACTTGTATATCTCCATGCGATAGGCCCGGTCCCACACTCGCTGCGTCAACCCGGCAACCGTCCTCCACCACGTCCCGGAGCACACCCACCACAGGACCTCGCCTCGTTACTCCTCGCGTAGGCCCCAGAGGGTGCTGCTTACCGCCGTGACCGTGGCAGGAAAGATAAACCACCAGAGTGGCACTATCGATATGAGCCGCCACGGCTCATGGAACAGTGAATGTTACTGTTTATGAGATCATACGGGGGTGTTTGGAAGAATTCGTAACTCATTACAGGAACGAGCGCAGTATTGCGTCCAGATATGAGGACGGCATCTTCTGTAACAGGCATGAGTGAACTGTAATATAAAAGGTTATGGCAGACTATACACGAAATTCAAATATTCTTGTACCAAGCAAGATATTATTTCATACTGAAGTCAATGACGGCCACAGGTTCATAACCATCATCATCACCATCTTCCTTTCAAGGATTAGGCTGTTGCCTGTTACCAGCTCACAAACAAAATCATTCTCACCTTTTGCGAGGTATTCTAATATCTCTTTTCTCATTGGGTTGTAGGTCAGGATCTTCTCAGGAACTCTGTGACCTGGAATTCTCATGAGGTGATGCCTCCAATCTTCACGATATTCTTGAATTTTTTCATACATCCTGAAAATATTTTATTGTGTTATAATATCTTCAGTTCTAATCACATCTCTTCTTGTGCAGCCGTTCATCTTTTTTAGGAACCTCACCTCTGCTGCTTGAATTATATATATTTTTTATGCTAATCCAGATTTCGCTTCCATACGATAGCACAGGAACCGCCATTACTGTACAAAATTTCGTGATGGTTTCTTTTTGTACCTTACGGCCCTGTGTGCTTCTAATGGTACCACAGACAGCTTGGAATTTGTGTATTTTGTTTTCAGTATCAGAGACGAAATCAAAACTAACGGCACAGCCTAAATAAAAGATTTGAGATACGTCTTCTAAAACTGAATTACCCAAAACAATTTTTTATCTGATTGAATATTTTCCTAGGAATGCCATTATTTTTGTTTTGTTGCCAAAAATTTTGAAGTCGTACTTCTTGCAAATTTCATTCTTTGGAGGCCACCTTCATTCTTTTGAATAACAAAGACATCATCAGCAAACAAAGGTACATTCAGGTATTCCTCATTTGTTACCTTAATTCTTTTGTTTACTTTTCTTTTCCATTTGCGAAGAATGAAGTAACTGTAAATATTAAAAAGGGTAGGTGATAGTCCATATCCTTATGTAATGCCTTGGTTAATAATTATTTCTTCCAATCGATTCCTATCTATGTTTATTACAATGCGTGTAGTTTTGTAAAGACTTTTCATTACCTCTGTTAGGTGACAGGGATATCCACCTTCAGAAATAATCTTCCATAGGCTATCCGGCTCACAACGTCAAAAGCCTTCTCAAGGTCGATGAAAGCCTTATGGGTTTCTGTACTAAATTATCTGGGTTTTCTTTAGTGTTTTGAATTACAAACACCTTGTCTGTGCATGAACGACCTGTCTATAACCATTTTGTTCTTTAGAAATAATAGCCTCTGTGATATTATTCTTTCGGTTATTAATTATCTTTAAGTATAGTGTATAGCTATTGTTTAGAAGACTGATCCCACGATAGTTTTTACAGTCATCCCGTTTCTCTTTTTTGAAAAGAGTATTTTTGCTGTATATCAGGGGTCTGGGACCTTGCAGTTCGTCCAACATTCATGTATTAATTGTAAACATCTTTTACTGCTGTTAATCCTCCATATTTAATTAGCTCTGCATTTATTCTATCTCTTCTAGAATCTTTTCTTTTCTTCATGCCTTTCAAAGCTTCTTGTAGTTCGTCCACAGTAATTGGATCTACTGTTTCATTGTACATACTTTCTCCAGTGCCACCTTCAACCTTCCGTGTACACCACAAATCTGTATAATGATTTATCCATTGTTCATTGGGCTTAATGTTCAGTGGGGCTGTGTCTTTTACTTCCTTGCTGAGGGCTTTCAATGCCTTGTATGCACATTGCTGTCCACCGTGCACGTCGTGTTCTAAGATACTTATAAATGAGTCCCACGACTCTTGGTGTGCTTTGCGCACTATTTGTTTCGCAGCATCCCTTTGTATTTTGTATGTTTCCCAGCTTTCTGATGTTTTCATCTGTAGAAACTTCGAATGAGTAATTCTTCAATGGCTTCTTTAATTTCCGTGTACCAAATCCTGAATCGTTTTTCGCCATCTGTTTTCTGCCTTCTACCAAGTACTTCCGAGGCTGCTTCAATGACTCAGGTTTTGATACGAATGTTATCCCATTCTATATCGATGTCTTTATTGACCCGTAGTGAAGCAAGCTTTCGTTGGAAACTGTACTGATAAAGTTTCTTAATACTGTATTCCAACAAGAGATGTACTTTGAACGACTCATGTTCTGGCTTCTTTTGTAGTTTCTTTGACTTCTTCCATTTTGATAGTAGCGTTATCTTGCTGCTTAACAGGAAGTGGTCGCTACCTATTTCGCTTCCTCTAGAAACACATGTATTTTGCATAAGTTTTCATCATTAATTAGTATATAATCAATCACAGACCTTAATCCTCGTGCATCCCATGTAAACTTGTGATTGTCTTTCTTTCTGTAAAATGTGTTAGAAATGTTACAATTGTTGAAGGAGGCAAATTGGCGTAGTTCATATCCATTATTATTAAGGGCCTTTTCTCCAAATAGTCTTACGATTTCTGGTACAGGTAGATTTCCAACTCTTGCATTAAAATCACCTGCGATGACATCATGGTCTACCTTGTTGATTTTGTTCACTTCTTTCTGAAGACCATCGTAAGAAGTATCAGCATCAACCTTCCTTTCGTCCCTTGGGCCGCAGGCACCTATAACAGATGACCTCTTGGAATTTGAAATCTGACTGTCATTATTCTTTCATTAATGAAAAGGGCAGCTCGTTTTGCATTATCAAGTAGTAGGGGAGAGAGTGTGGCAGATATGATACGCGAATTGGGATGACCGTCTAGTAAGGTCATCCGAAGACCAGTATCAGTTGCAAAGCGATTTAGAAAAGATTGCTGTATGGTGTGGCAGGTGGCAGTTGACGCTAAATAACGAAAAGTGTGAGGTAAATGAAATGTCGTGTGGCTAGGGCCTCCCGTCAGGTAGACCGTGATCCACATGAGTTCCAAAAGAAATCCGTTGGAATTCGATTACTCGATAAATAGTACAATTCTCAAGGCTGTCAATTCAACTAAGTACCTGGGTGTTAAAATTACGAACAACTTCAGTTGGAAAGACCACATAGATAATATTGTGGGGAAAGCGAGCCAAAGGTTGCGTTTCATTGGCAGGACACTTAGAAGATGCAACAAGTCCACTAAAGAGACAGCTTACACTACACTCGTTCGTCCTCTGTTAGAATATTGCTGCGCGGTGTGGGATCCTTACCAGGTGGGATTGACGGAGGACATCGAAAGGGTGCAAAAAAGGGCAGCTCGTTTTGTATTATCACGTAGTAGGGGAGAGAGTGTGGCAGATATGATACGCGAATTGAAATGGAAGCCATTACAGCAAAGACGTTTTTCGTCGCGGCGAGATCTATTTACGAAATTTCAGTCACCAACTTTCTCTTCCGAATGCGAAAATATTTTGTTGAGCCCAACCTACATAGGTAGGAATGATCATCAAAACAAAATAAGAGAAATCAGAGCTCGAACAGAAAGGTTTAGGTGTTCGTTTTTCCCGCGCGCTGTTCGGGAGTGGAATGTTAGAGAGATAGTATGATTGTGGTTCGACGAACCCTCTGCCAAGCACTTAAATGTGAATTGCAGAGTAGTCGTGTAGATGTAGATGTAGAAACTGTATTAATGAATCTTTCCCTCCATTTATCATTGATTAAAATTGCTACTTCAGCACTAGCTCGTCTTCTTTGTGGGTCGCCCCTGTAAGCCATCCAGTAGTCTGCAAAATCTTTTGTTCCTTTTTAGTTCTTTCTGATTTTCTGTTATTATTGCAATTATTACTTTCCTCTCTTTGAGTACTTGATTTAATTCACTTTATTTGCTGGTCAATCCTCGAACATTCCACGTTGTCAAAGACATACAATTCGTAATGCGAAATCGTTTGTCCTTTAAGATTTTTTGGTTGTCGCCTGTTGATACAGTCCTTTATCGTGGGTGTCTGTGAGTTTGTCAGTAATTTTATAGTCCCCTGGCTGCGTTACGATCGCTGCGCAGGTTAAGTCGCTGGATGGGGCTGCCACCTGTTGGTATCGCGACCTGCTTCATCTTCTGCCGGAGTTGTCTCCCTTAGGGAAGCTGACCTCACTTCGTCTCTAGAGCCCTCCCTGCCCTGTGTTGTGGGACACTCTTCGTCTGGATCCACAGTCGAGACCACTCCGGCTAAGGTGACCCTGCCAGTAGCTACGCCACCGCCGGCACAGCTCTCGAATTCGTCGAAGCACGCAAACTTCTCCCGCGCGGCACTGAAGGTGCCTTCGATAAGGCGGTGTGCCCTGGGAGAGCACATTCATAATTTTTTCACAAATGTCTGGTTTGCAGACCCACGTTTAATGGAACGATTTTGCTTTTGTTAATAGCAGGAATAAAGGACAGCCAACCAGTTTGAAAAAATTGTGGTTTTTAAATAGCATTGATCACGGTTTCGGTTGATCTAAAGCCGTAATCTTCAGAAGGACAGACAAAATTCACGTTAGAAATTCACTCAGTTAAAGCTGTCTCCACTTGACATTTATGGGCAACGGTCTGGATGTCCATATGTAGAACTTGTCAATTCAGCAAATACAATCACTTAAAATAACAGAACATGCTAGTAGCTACTAGCAAAATATGCTGCCCCTGATTTTCGGCGCTCAAGGCGGCTTGGTCTCACAATCATATTTGCTGTGGGATCACAGTCTCGCAGAATTTTTATGTTATATCCGCCATCGACTGTACCATTTATTTGATGTCCGCGACTGTGATTTCGAACTTAGGTCACTTTCAAGCGGTTACAGGGGCTGAAAAGAGAGCAGCAGCCACATTAACAAAATTAATGACGACGATGTGAGCCTCTATGGCTCTTGTTATCCTTTATCACATACACCAACGATGTGTAACCGACGGGATAAAAACTCGTGAAACTAGATTCGTGCTTACTGCATGTGTAAGTAAGGAAACTCTTGCTGGTCACAAGGCAGCAATCAGTTACAACGTCCTGTCAGCTTTACACAAGACATAAGTCTACCAAGTATTTCAGAATCTGCAAATAACTACGGAATTCTGTGGAAACTAGCATTGAATTGTTAATACCTTGGGTTCCCAAAATGAGGGTTACGTCTTCGTAAAGGCAAATTTCATAACACAGTATCCTCGTGGAACATCATCCACGTTACTTGCTTCATGTACTTCTGGACAGCCAACTACTCTATCAATCAAAGGTAAACCGAATAACTGCTCACATAAGGGCTAGAGATGGAGAATGTGTTATTGAGTTGCTAAGTTTGTGAAGCTGTTTCTCTTGAATAAATCATCCATTTTTTTGAAATTGTCATCATTTGTTAGTCTGTATATGTGCATCACATCTGACGATTTCCTTCTCATTCGAATAGTTCCACCGCGGTGTGTCTCTTTTTTTGTCTCAGAGTGCATGTTGTCCGACTCTCCTCGGAAGGAACTCGTTCGGAATATCAATAGGAGCTCCTTTCGCGACCACAACACCTCTCTTGTAGCAACATGTGGACTTCCGTAGTCTTGTTGAGAGATGACGTCACACATACGACGAAGATAGTTCACGTCATCAGCACATCAGAAGTGTAACGATTGCTGTCCGAATTACCGGCTATGTGGAACGGAGATTATGTTGTACTCAAAGACACTGCATACCACCGCTCGAGGTGCTAGGCACATATGATGATACCGATTGCAATGTGGCAAACTTCATTCTCCTTGGAGCCTTCACATTAGGATACGTCCATTGTGATACAGTACGCAAAATCTGACTTGCCTTAAGAGACAACGTAGTTCTACTAAAGTGTTCAGTGTTGTTATTGGGCGAATCAGCGTCGGCGCACATGCCTCTGCAGCCGCATCAAGGGAAGCTGCAAGAACGGTTGCCGAGTTGACAGATAATGGTGTTCGGGACGATGTAGTACTGCCTGTGGATACTTGTCCTACTGAAAACAAGACGAGATCCTGAGTCAAGGTACGTGACGTGGCTCTGCGATCCTCCACAGCCGAACAAACAATTTCTCTGTCGTCTCTGGGGCTGGTCGCGTGGGACCATTAAGATACTGCATGGCGTAAAGTGTGGCCCACCTACAGCCATCTTTCCCATACATGATGCGTAGCATTCCCGACCTTCGTGTCAGAAAGGCTAATGTAAGCATGAGATAAGCTGCAAATGTGAAATGCTGGTATATTAATAACCGGTGTAACAGCCAGAGTGTTGAATGTAAGCATGCAAACGTGCATGCATTGTGTTGTACAGGTCCGGAAGTCAGTTTGTGGGATTGATTTCCTTACCTGTAGCTCTTGGTCGGTCAATTCAGGGACGGTTAATGACGTTTGTGGATGATGCTGGAGTTCTCCCCAAATGATGTACCATACGTGCTGTATTGGAGACAGATCTGGTGATCCAGCATGCCAAGGCAACATGTCGACACCCTGTAGAACATGTTGGATTACAAAAGCATTATGTGAGCGACCGTAATGATTTTGGCAAACAACCCCTGGAATGCTGATCATGAATGACAGCTCAGCAGGTTTCGGAGTGAGGGTGCGTGAGATAACCACGAGTGTGCTCCTGCTGTCACAAAAAATCTCATATCAGACCATGACGCCAGGTGTAGATCCAGTATGTCTAGTACGTGGACAGGTTGGTTGCAGACCTTCAACTGAGTTCCTTCTAACCAAAACATGGCCATCACTGGCACCAAAGCAGAACAAGCTTTCACCTGGAAACACAACAGAAATCCACCCCAACTTCCAATGAGCTATCACTTGACACCATTGAAGTTGCAAATGGCGATATTTTGGGGTCAGTGGAATGCACGCTACAGGGCGTCGGGCTCGGAGCCGTCCTTGAAGTAACCGATGTGTAACACTTCGTTATGTCACTGTGGTGCCAACAGCTGCTCAAATTGCTGCTGCAGATGCACCACGACGCACCAGGGCCATACGCCGAACACGGTGGTTTTCACTCACGGTAGTGCCATGTGCCCATCCGGAGGACGGTCTTCTTGCGACCGTACATTCCAGTGACCACCGCTGCCAGCAATCATGTACAGTGGCTACATTCCGCAGCATCGCCGAAGGAACATCTACACTCATGCTCATAAATTAAGGATAATTGCAGAATGTGGTGCCACACAACGTGGCACTACACAAAACTGGCGCTAATAGCATAGGCACATAGGGAACACACACGACACAGATCTGTAAGTCCACGGTATTGGTGATAAGTTTAGAAAACTGTTCCGAAAGACATATGCTACAAAACGCATCATAGACGTGCTCGATGGGGTTTAGTTCTGGAGAACAGGCAGACCACTCCATTCGCCTGATATCTTCTGTTTCAAGGTACTCTTCCACGATGGCAGCTCGGTGGGGCCGTGAGTTATCATCCATCAGGAGTAAGGTGGGGATCCACTGCACCCCTGAAAAGGCGGACATACTGGTTCAAAATGACGTCCTGATACACCTAACCTGTTAAAGTTCCTATGTCAAAGACATGCAGAGGTGTACGTGTACCAATAGTAATCCCACCGCACACCATCAAACCACGACCTCCATACAGGTCCCTTTCAAGGACATTAAGGGGTTGGTATCTGGTTCCTGGTTCACGCCAGATGAAAACTCGGCGAGAATAACTGTTCAGACTATACCTGGACTCGTCCGTGAACATAACCTGGGACCGCTGTTCCAATGACCATGTACTGTGTTCTTGACACCAGGCTTTGCGGGTTCTGCTGTGACGAGGAGTCAGTGGAATGCACCTTGCAGGTCTCCTGGCGAATAAATCATGTCTGTTCAGTCGTCTGTAGCCTGTGTGTCTGGAGACAACTGTTCCAGTGGCTGCGGTAAGGTCCCGAGCAGGGCAACCTGCAGTACTTCGCGGCCGTCTGCGGGCACTGATGGTGAGGTATCGGTCTTCCCGTGGTGTTGTACACTGTGGACGTCCCTTACTGTAGCGTCTGAACACGTTTCCTGTCTGCTGGAATCGTTGCCATAATCTTGAGGTCACACTTTGTGGCACATGGAGTGTTCTTTGAGCCATTTGCAACACACAGTCACCATTAGCACATCTGAAAACATCTGCACACTTGCTCGCTGCACCGTACTCTGACATGCACCAACATACCTCTGCGTATGTGGACTGCTCCCAGCGCCATCGTGCGACGACCGCAGGACAAATGCACCGCATGGTCATACCCCGAGGTGATTTAAACCCGCAAACCGCCCACCAGAGCACTGTTTCACCATGTATTAGCATTATCCTTATTTTATGAGCATGAGTGTAGCTTCTGGTAGCACTATTACACGACTTCGTTCGAGCTCAGTGAGGTATTTATAATGGAGTCTTTGTTGCCTTAAATTCATTCTTCACTCACCTGTAATCACGACGTCCACTCTCAAATGTAACTATCACTCACGACCGTTAGTGTTTTTATTTAAAGCAAAACTGATTGGCATCCTCATAGTGGCACTGCAAACGGCACTCTTAGGCGACTGACGGGAAATTAGAATGGACATCATCTTTCAGATGTAGAAACACGCCTAAGAACTTTCGTTTATGTCGCCCATCTCCTTCTTGGTGTTGCGATTCTTTTCCGTCAATGTATTTAGGGGGGAAGCCGGGAAGTGATGTGAAATGAGGCGAACGCGCGGAATTAATAGTGAGGAAGGCTAATGGAAGACTTGGAAGGGATCGGGGTAAGTACGGAGCATCGGCAAACGAAATCGCAGATAGGGACGAATCTTTACGAAACCGAATCTATCTATTGCACAGTTCCATTGTATGGATTTCTTATCGAGTACTAATGACAAAAAACACCGATGTATTTCAGAGACACCCTATTAGAATCGTAACCATACGAAAAGATAGTGATTCTTGCGGAAATTAAATGAGAATCTTTGGAAGAAAGAAGTCGCTTTCCTTGCGAAACCCTTTTGAGTATACTTAGAAAATCGGCACGCGAAGACGGCAGTGCGATTATTCTCCCGCTTCCATCGCATATGTTGTGTAGGAATTGTGAGAATAAGTTAGACGGATTAGGGCAAACACAGAGGCATACAGATAGTCAGTTTTCCTTCGTTCGAAACCAGGAGCGAATAGTACTGAAAATCACAAATACTGATACGAAACACTCTTCGGAAATCATTGCATAGTGGACTGTGGAGTATACATGTAAATGTAGAAACGATCAAAGAGTTGGATAAATAAATGGCTAAATTACAGACTGATTTTCGATTCCGGATCGCAACGCATCAGTGCCTCCTGGCAGATTAGAAGTGTTTGCCGTAGCGGAGCTGTGCTTCCGGCGGCCAGGGCAGGGAAGAACAGTGTTTGATCGACGTTGGTGATGCACCAGAGACTGGGTTCAGAAGTTGGGCGACTAGGGATTAGTGTACCATCGACATCCAAGTCAGGGGGGACAGAGCACGGCTCGGGCTGGAGAAGGATGGGGTCACGGAAATGGTGACGGCCTTTGTCAGGGAATAAACTAGGCATTCATCTGACACGATTTACGCAAACCACTCAGAATATAAACCTGTAGGCTGAGTAGATATTTCAAATCCACTCCCTCACGAATTGGAGTCCACTGTGTGCATAGCGGGACAGTAGCAGAGACGTACAGCTGGAATAGCGGTTTGAGTTCGGCCACGATGTTTTGTGGTTGGCACAATTTGTAGACGAAAACCAAGCTTTAACGACCGTTACTGTTCCCAGTTTTCGTTTGTCAAGAAGTTCCATCAATTTAACGTCCAACATTAGCAGGACACTTTCTCGGAATTACTATAACAACTGAAAAAAATAAAGACGGATTTGTAGCACTCTACGTCACGTAGCTGTTTTGTACTTCGTCCTGACCATGATTTTGCTCGTGTTCTAATGATGCTGTTTTTCGTAAACATTCACTTTCTGTGATGCCATTAGCAGGCTAAGTATCTACATACGGCGTCTATTTCCGGTTCACTGATGGAGTTACATCACCAAGATGATAATCGGCAATGGTAGACCCCACAGCACGTAGATTTTCTGGAAACTGTGTGTACTGATGGCTATCCGTACAAGGATAAAGGTCAGATACGTAGGTTCCGCCGACGTTAAGATTGTTCGAGATGGAGCCTCGCTCATTTAGACTAGTATGCGGATGGAATTCGACTGTGGTCATATTGAAGGGCTATACAGTGATTTAAAGGAACCGTGAAACTAAAATTATGGTATCTTCGGCGACGATACGTACTCCCCTCACCCGCAATATGAATAAATGGCTCTGAGCACTATGGGACTTAAGATTTGAGGTCATCACTCCCCTAGACTTAAACCTACTAAAACCTAACTAATCTAAGGACATCACACACATCTATGCCCGAGGCAAGATTCCAACCTGCGACCGTAGCAGCAGCGTGGTTCCGGACTGAAGCGCCTAGAACCGCTCGGTCACAACGGCCGGCCCTGCAATATGACTCCAGTACCTTAGCCACTGGACGATCCCACACGGTGCTTCAATGTAAAATATGTTTTATAACTGCACTGATAGTAAACATTCCTCCAACAATCGAAGACATTTTGTATCAGATATTAGAAATAGTAATTGAGTTACCAAACGATTCATCTGTAATTCCGCGTAACTTAGAATTAAGCATTTGCTTTTGAAAGAAAGAATAGCAGTAAAGACATTAAGAAATAACTAACAATATTTCTAGAACGATCTCCAAGTCCCGAACATCAGAACACGGACTTTGTAAAGCACATACTCTAATTTCTTTCTCTTTCACGATAGTTACTAATAACATATCAAGCATACACATAATCCCGTTAGACATGACTATAATAATAGGTTCTTTTTTAATCATCAGTCTTCTGACTTTTCCGATGCAGCCCGCTACGAATTCCATTCTTGTGCCAACCTCTTCATCTCAGAGTAGCTCTCTTCTAATACGCTCAATGTTACCTCCTGATGTCATAACACATGTCCTATCATGCTGTCACTCTTCCCTGTCAGTGTTTTCCGTATGTCCTTTCTTCAACAGTTGTGCAGAGAACCTCCTCATTCCGTATCTTTGCAGTACACGTAATTTTCGACGTCATTCTGTAGCACCACATCTTAAATGCTTTGATTTTTAACTTTTCCGATTGTCCCACACTGCATGATTCAATGTTGTGCTCCAAACGTACATTCATGATTTTAATAGACTCCTTTTGGCCAGGAATGCTCTCTGTGCCCGTGTTAGTTTGCCTTTTATGTCCTCCTTGCTTCGTCTATCACGTATTTTTCTTTGCTCCAAGGTAGATGAATTCCTTCAGTTGCCAGTTTTGATATTAAGTTTGTCGTTAATCTCATTTCTGCTACTCCTCGTAACATCTGTCTCCTTCGGTTTACTCTCAGACCATTGTATGTATTGGGTCCACTCAACAGATCCTGCAATTCTTCCTCACTTCCACTGAGGATTGCAATTTTATCAGCGAATCTTATCATTTATGTCCTTTCACCATGAATTTTAATCCCACTTTTGGACCCTTCTTTTATTTCCGCCATTGAGCAGTAGTGATGTGAGACTGCATCCCTGTCTTAAACCCTTTTTAATTTCAGCACTTCTTATTTCTCACTCTTGTTTCTTGAACATGGTGTTCATTACCTGTATCTTCTTTTTTTTGGAGAATTTTGGACATCTTGCACCGTTTTACATTGTTGAAGGCTGTTTCTAGATCGACAAATACTATGGCCGTATTTTGATTTTTCTTAAGTGTTGCTCAATTATCAAACGTCTCAGGTGCGTTTATCTTTCCTAAAGCTAAAATGATCATCTAACAGATCCTAAATTTTCTTTTCCATTCTTTTGTGTATTATTCTCGAAAGGAACTTGGATGCATTAAGTGTTAAGCAAATGATAGTTCTCGTGCCTATCTGTTCTAGATATCTTCAGGATAACGGGTATGATATTTTTTGCGAAACTCTGATGGTAGGTGTCCAGTCTCATAGATCTACACACCAACTTGCTTACTGGTCTGATTGTCGCTTTCCCTCAATGATTTTAGAATTTTCGAAGGAATGTTAATTATCCATTCTGCCTAATTCGATCCTATGTCTTCCAATTCTCTGTTTAAATTGTCTCTCTGATACCGAATCCGCTATGTCTTCCACATCGCTTCTCATTTTCTTGTTCTATCACGTCATCAGATATTTCTCACACGTAGGAGCCTTCAGTGCCCTCTTTCCACTCATCCGCTCTGTCATCTGCGTTTAAAATCAGCGAATTGTTTAGACTTTTCTATGTGCTGACTCAGTCCTTCCGACGACCATTTATTTTTCGATTTCTTCTCATTTTCCCTGCAGCCACTTCGCCTTCGCTTCCTTGAACTTTCCATTTATTTCACTGCTGAGTGACTTACACTATTATATTCATTTCTTTCCCTAAACATGTTTGTTCTTTCCTCTTTCCTCGGTCCATTGATTCTTCTGTTACCCAAGGTTTCTTCGCCATTAACTTTCTTGTATCCATACTTGTCTGGCAAACTTTTGGGATTGCCCTTCTAGAATTTTTCATTTCTCTGCAACTGAACTGAATGCTATGTTGTCAATTATGGGAGTATCTACAGCCTTAGCGAATTTCATACGCATGTCATATCCCTCGGTACTTCAGTACCCTGCTTCTTTCCACACTGATTCGCCCGGACGATTCTCTTAAAATTTACTCTTCATCATTACTCAGTTTGTAAGTAGGCTGTTTAGGTTTTCTTATTGGTAACGCCACGTAGCGCTCTGTATGAAAATCACTGGCTGTGCTGTGTGCGGTCTGTGGCTAGTTTGCATTGTTGTCTGCCATTGTAGTGTTGGGCAGGTGGATGTGAACAGCGCGTAGCGTTGAGCAGTTGGAGGTGAGCCGCCAGCAGTGGTGGATGTGGGGAGAGAAATGGCGGAGTTTTGAAATTTGTAAGACTGGATGTCATGAACTGCTATATATATTATGACTATTAAGGTAAATACATTGTTTGTTCTCTATTAAAATCTTTCATTTGCTAACTATGCCTATCAGTAGTTAGTGCCTTCCGTAGTTTGAATCTTTTACTTAGCTGGCAGTAGTGGCGCTCGCTGTATTGCAGTAGTTCGAGTAACGAAGATTTTTGTGAGGTAAGTGATTTGTGAAAGGTATAGGTTAATGTTAGTCAGGGCCATTCTTTTGTAGGGATTATTGAAAGTCAGTTTGCGTTGCGCTAAAAAATATTGTGTGTCAGCTTAAGCACAGTCATGTAAAATTTTTCAAAGGGGACGTTTCAAGTTATTATCCGAATATACATTTACTCCTTTGTACGCCTTACTATCTCATATCTGACTGCGGAATCTCTATCTGAGCATGATTCATCCAACTGGTATCTCCGTATGTCTCCACTCCTTTTCCAAGTATACCCCCTTCTTCTGTGATGTTTGAACACTATTACTAACTGAAGTTTATTGCAGAATTCAGTTAGTATTATTCCTCCCTCATTTAGACCAGCAAGTTGCTCAGTTTACTCATAAGAGCCACTGAATGTTGTATAGGTTTTCAGAAGGTTACGTAGCCAACAGTTCTACGGAGGCAAATTAAATCATTAGGAAATTATTAATTCGGAATTTCAGTACAAGTAGTAGTTTACAGTTTTCTTATTTATTTTCTTCGGTATTAATTATTTATTGTTTTTTAAGACACACAGACAGATGTAAATATCAACCTTCAGTAGTTTGTGACTCTGTAAAAATAAAATAAAATAAAATAAAATAAAACTTCACACCACGATGCATACAAGTCGCGGAGCTTGTCAGAGTAGTACCATGTGAGCAAAATCTTTGATGTAGAATCTTGCTCTTGGTAATAGGATGAATGCAGTGGTTACAAATTTGAACAAATTATCAAGCATTACATGTGACAAACAAAATTTGACGTTCTGCTGATGTTGATAAGTTCAAAGAAAGTCTATTTAGTCGTTTGTCACGAAATTTGTTGGTTTGTGAAGCGAATCTGTCTACGTTTAGCAGTCTTATTACCATATTATCTTCTAGATTGAGGCCACACAAGTGAAGCTACGAGCGAAAGCCAGTAATCAGTAGCGTTGAGCGATATGAGCGCCTCATTAACACACAGAACGGGAACACGAGAGAGCAGCGGGAAATTTCCATGCGTTATGATCATTAGCCAGTAAATTGTTGGGATGCCTGTGGGAGGTTCGCTAGGAAATTTTTCAGAATTATTTTTTTCTCTTATGTATGCAGTCTGTACAAATCAGGGCAATGAACCCTCACATCCGAACGACTCGGCTCTCTCCTCGTCTCACTGTAGCCTAGAAACGCTGGTGAAGACGAGTTCCTATTACATATTGAACAAAGCTGCCAAGGTACTGCGTAACAAAGAGCCTGTCAGAAATACTATGATACCTTTTGCAAACCGTGCGACTACCCTATCTATATGTTAGCTCTTTCCACTTTGCAGAAGACGTAGATAAGAGTAAAGTCGTTTACGATTGCTTTTGAGTTGCCAAGAGGAGTAGGCTGTGATGAAAGAACTTCGATCAATTTTTTCATTGCCTTATGATCTTCGCCACACAGCCATTCGCCGTATATACTTACCATTAATATTGCAGCACCATGAAATTTTACTTCGTATGCATAACAGTACATCAGGAAGAAACCATGATTAAATTTTTAGGTAATTTGTAGATGTAAATTTCGCACCTTGTATTTCAGAGAGCTACCACCTCAACGAGGAACAATGGATAAACCGGCAGGGCAGCGAGACAGATTCTGGAAATTGACTGCACCCTGCTTCAGCTGTATGACAGAGTTCATCCACTGTGTGGAGCCGTCTCAGTCTGTCGGCAAGCTCCCCCTAGCTGTTTTCAGTGGGTGGGAGATCTGGAGAACGCATTGCCCACGACATCAGTTGATAACCCTATCGAGATAGGTCAAGACAGCACGGGTAAAATGTGAGCTTATTTTATCTTGCTGAAATACATTACGTTGACCTCGAGAGTCGTACACAGCCACAGGCTTAAATTACGAAATATTCGATCCGGAAGTGATCGTTTTGTGCACCATACATACATCGTGATGCTGTACTCACAAGTGGGACTCATCCGAAGAGATGACGTGGTTCCACTGCTGTGTCGAGTGTTGTTGAACGCACCACTTTCAGCGCACCTCTCTCTGCTGCCGCTTCGAGGGCCGCAAGAGGGACAGGCCGTGGCGAGTACGTCACAACGCGTTAACACTGCAGGTCTTACGAGTGCAAGCAGCCATCTTCGGCGGGAAGCGAGGAACTATTTGAGAAGGAATTAATAATTCTTGATTACGCTTTTAAATGCATGCAAACCCTCGATAGCAAACAACAATTAAATATTGATTTTCTGTGGGCCCTGCACGGAGACGAACGTCTGCGAAGTGCGGCGGACAAGCCGACTAATGTGACGTCACACGTTCGTTGGCCCCGCACTTCAAGGGAAGACGTACCGACCGTCGCAGATGATACAGAATTCGTGGCACTGTCTGTGTGGATACTTGCGACGTTGAAAAGAAGCCCATTTCCTGAGTTGAGCTACGGATGGCCTGTGCGTATATACGCAGCCGAGTGAAGTTTGTCCTCTCAGGAACTAGTCACGTGGGGCCGTTGAGTTCCTGAGTGTGGGCATTCTGAACCTATTGGTATCATTTCTCGTGGAATACCGATTAAAGCGAGTAGTAATATTGTGAATCGATAAATCGCAGTCTCGGCAATTTTGCGGATCGATAAATCGCCATCTCGATGGGCCATGATCTTGCCGTTGTCCATTTCCATGCTGACAGGCCTTTATGCTTCTTATACGAGGCATAATAGAACGGTCTTCTCACAAACAAGCAACGCTTCAATGTGATTTATGAACGAGAAGACCGTTGTGTAATCTCTGCTTATGCACAGAATATAGTTGGTGTTACTCATATTCATTTTGTGCGGTTGGACTGAAATGCTAATCGGTTGCATATCCAACAATGTAGCACAGCACGTGCTAATTTGACGTTCGTTGCGTGTTGCTTTAATGGTGCTGCAATTTTAATGACCAGTGTCCCTCTAACAACTTTATTTAATTTAGGTAGTAAGTTGGACGAGGAGGGAAAGGAAGTCAACTTCGCACTGTTTAAAGGAAGCAGCCCGTGGTTTGTTGTCAGTTATTTAACGAAATCGAGTAACAACTAAACTTGAGTGACTAGAGGAATCGAACACAGTTATTCTTGTACACTCACAACTTCTTTCTCGAAATATTGAGTTGGTGCATAAGTTATTAGTGATTCTCCATAGTTTAAACGCAACAGATACACATGACAGAGACTTAATTTACAAGAGTTTGCCAACGCCGGGGTAACTTTTTCATTCCGTGACTTTAGCAATGACATGGTTTTGAGGCAAAGAACTCGACGGACCGTGTTCGGAGAGCAGTTTCACCCGGAAAGGAAATTCCGCGAAGGTGAAGATCTGAGGGCGCGACATCAGGTCAATAAAAAATGGTTCAAATGGCTCTGAGCACTATGGGACTTAACATCTCTGGTCATCAGTCCCCTAGAACTTAGAACTACTTAAACCTAACTAACCTAAGGACATCACACACATCCATGCCCGAGGCAGGATTCGAACCTGCGACCGTAGCAGTCGCGCGGTTCCGGACTGAGCGCCTGAACCGCTAGACCACCGCGGCCGGCTTCAGGTCAATAAGGCGGGTGTGAAATGACTTCCCAACCCAACTCATGTATAGTGTTTTTTGTTGGTCTAGCAGAATGCGGGCGGTTGTTATCTTGGAGTAGCATCACTTCACGCAGTCTTCCTGATCACTGTTCTTGGACTTCGTCTGCAAGACGTCTCAGTTCTTGACCATAAATGTCAGTAGTTCAAAATGTTCAAATGTGTGTGAAATCTTATGGGACTTAACTGCTAAGGTCATCAGTCTCTAAGCTTACGCACTACTTAACCTAAAGTATCCTACGGACAAACACACACACACCCATGCCCGAGGGAGGACTCGAACCTCTGCTGGGACCAGCCACACAGTCCATCACTGCAGCGCTCCAGACCGCTTGGCTAATACCGCGCGGCAAATGTCAATAGTGATGGTTACACTTCGAAGAAACAATTCGTAGCACACCACACCGTTGTTGTTCCACCGCATGCATGACATTATTTTTTGTAGATGCGAGCAGGTCTTTGAACCAGGAGTTGCTGCTTTATTTGGATCCAACCATTCCTTTCTTGTCCTTGTGTTAGCATAAATACACCACTTCTCGTCACCAATAACGATACAGGATAGGAATGATCATTGTTGTTTGCCAGCCAATTGATGACGAGCAAGCAGAGATGCACATATGACCACACGCTGATGGTTGTGATTTTGGCTTAAAGTATATGATATCACATAACCAATTTTTGAACGTTCCCCATTGTATAGTAATGTCACAGGTCATCACATCTGTCAGTTCTCGAGTACACTGACGTGGCCCAATGCGGATTAATGCGTTTAAACGATTTCCATCAAACCCCGAAGATCTTCCTGAACGCGGAGAGTCACTAATGTCAAAACGATCCTCCTTAGAATACGTTGGAAATGTTCCGACTTTTCCACTTGGTACTCCATTTTCTAACGCTTCACTCACTATCTTCAAGTGACAATAAGACAATGTGAAAACTCAGATAGCAACAGTGAACTACAATAAAAATGACAATCGTTAAAAAGCCCGTAGCAACTGGAATATCAACAAGCTGAAATGTCCTTGCTAGATTTTTTACTTGTATTTTGTGCTGTCACGCTCCGTTATTTATAATTTAGTTTTGCCCTGCTTGTTTGTCCCCAAAGAGTAGTACACATTTATACACTCCTGGAAATTGAAATAAGAACACCGTGAATTCATTGTCCCAGGAAGGGGAAACTTTATTGACACATTCCTGGGGTCAGATACATCACATGATCACACAGACAGAACCACAGGCACATAGACACAGGCAACAGAGCATGCACAATGTCGGCACTAGTACAGTGTATATCCACCTTTCGCAGCAATGCAGGCTGCTATTCTCCCATGGAGACGATCGTAGAGATGCTGGATGTAGTCCTGTGGAACGGCTTGCCATGCCATTTCCACCTTGCGCCTCGGTTGGACCAGCGTTCGTGCTGGACGAGCAGACAGCGTGAGACGACGCTTCATCCAGTCCCAAACATGCTCAATGGGGGACAGATCCGGAGATCTTGCTGGCCAGGGTAGTTGACTTACACCTTCTAGAGCACGTTGGGTGGCACGGGATACATGCGGACGTGCATTGTCCTGTTGGAACAGCAAGTTCCCTCGCCGGTCTAGGAATGGTAGAACGATGGGTTCGATGACGGTTTGGATGCACCATGCACTATTCAGTGTCCCCTCGACGATCACCAGTGGTGTACGGCCAGTGTAGGAGATCGCTCCCCACACCATGATGCCGGGTGTAGGCCCTGTGTGCCTCGGTCGTATGCAGTCCTGATTGTGGCGCTCACCTGCACGGCGCCAAACACGCATACGACCATCATTGGCACCAAGGCAGAAGCGACTCTCATCGCTGAAGACGACACGTCTCCATTCGTCCCTCCATTCACGCCTGTCGCGACACCACTGGAGGCGGGCTGCACGATGTTGGGGCGTGAGCGTAAGACGGCCTAACGGTGTGCGGGACCGTAGCCCAGCTTCATGGAGACGGTTGCGAATGGTCTTCGCCGATACCCCAGGAGCAACAGTGTCCCTAATTTGCTGAGAAGTGGCGGTGCGGTCCCCTACGGCACTGCGTAGGATCCTACGGTCTTGGCGTGCATCCGTGTGTCGCTGCGGTCCGGTCCCAGGTCGACGGGCACGTGCACCTTCCGCCGACCACTGGCGACAACATCGATGTACTGTGGAAACCTCACGCCCCACGTGTTGAGCAATTCGGCGGTACGTCCACCCGGCCTCCCGCATGCCCACTACACGCCCTCGCTCAAAGTCCGTCAACTGCACATACGGTTCACGTCCACGCTGTCGCGGCATGCTACCAGTGTTAAAGACTGCGATGGAGCTCCGTATGCCACGGCAAACTGGCTGACACTGACGGCGGCGGTGCAGAAATGCTGCGCAGCTAGCGCCATTCGACGGCCAACACCGCGGTTCCTGGTGTGTCCGCTGTGCCGTGCTTGTGATCATTGCTTGTACAGCCCTCTCGCAGTGTCCGGAGCAAGTATGGTGGGTCTGACACACCGGTGTCAATGTGTTCTTTTTTCCATTTCCAGGAGTGTATTAAAGTATCAGTTTTTCCAGTAAGCATCTAATCCTATGTACATTACCTACATTTTGTGCTGCCAAATTTCCTTTCTCTCTTTACCATATATATGAATGACTGGGTGAGTGTGTATGTTGAATTTGTCTTATTTTTGGTATCAGTGCAGCATCTGGCTGTCTGGTGTGGTAGCAACAGTGCAGCCAACTAGCTTTCACAGTCAAGGCAAAGAGATTTGTACCGTTTCGGTAGTCATTCGACAATAGGAAAGGACCCCTCTGGTTCCTTGCAGCTACCTGGGGGAATTTAGCTGCAAGTCGCAACTGGACCTTTGTGACGGTACTCTTAAGAGCGATTTGGCGCTGGTGAATGTGTTAATGTGTGATGGTGGGTAGCTACTCCAGCTGATGTACATGTTTGATTTGCTACTCCAGTTTCAAGTTCGTTAGTCGAATTCTTATACTTTCCAGAGTGTAGTTATGAGTATATTTTTCGAGGTATGTAATATCCTCTTACAGACCTCGCTTTGTGTAAGCAGAACACGCGGTGTAGGAAGCTCGTTACTCCATCACAGGTTTGGAATGAAGTTTACTGACTTCTCTTTTAGCTGGAATGTATGTGCGAACTTCTCTCGAGTGTATGTGTTTTATTTCGTTTCAGTTTGAAGATTGTGTAGCTTTTCTCAATACTACGCGGTGATGATTTCGCCATCTTGAATAAGTTTTGTTCTTAATTCCACGTAATATCTTGTTGCTATTTGTGTCTATGCGGTTTACATTTGTATTCTTGAAGTTTTCACGAGTCTTAATAATTTTGCTTTGTTCACGAATATTCATGGCATTTGCGGACGTTTCACGCCAGCGTAGCTCAGTTTGATGTACAAGGTGATGCAGATAAATTTCTTTGTCGGAAAGTATTCCATAGTATTCTTGTTCACAATAATTCAATCACAGCGATTAGGACGAAGCTCTGAGCCTCTGACTTAGTGTTATAGGCAAAAACATTTTTGGCTCTAGTCTTTTGTGTGAATCGTATACGTTTGTGTGCACTTTTTCCATGCGCGCGTAAGATTTCCTTTTCATTTATGCCCGCAATGTACCGCAGCACTCAATATAAGTTAGTTGATTAACTATGTAACTACATAACAGGCAAAGACAGATCATAGTTCAGAACTACTTTGTGTATTTATGTACTATGTTAAACTGTGACGACTGTCTCTCAGATTCCTCCCTTATGTAAGATTGTTTTTACTACATCTCACCTGGCGTTTCTGAACCGCAAAACGAAGGCCTTATGTTTGTACACTTTTGTCTGATTATTTTATTCTTTTTGTTGAGGCTTAAGCACCTGCTTGCTCTGAATTACTTGATTTAACGTTTGTACTTAAATTGTTACCACATGATCGTTCCATACATTCACTTGGATCATTTTATTCATATTAGGACGTTAGTTATGCTCACCTATTCAGTGATTAATTCAGTTCTTATATTAAATTTCTCCAATTTAAATTAAACTGGGTGGCAACACAGAAAAATTTTGTGGCACAAGAAACGGACAGTAGACTGCAGAGTTCCACACGGGCTAAAGTTCGACATGGGCTAACTTCCCCCAGTTTCTGTTTGCAAATCACTTGCCAGAGATCCATTCATTCACTAATAAACATTTAAGCGAATACAAAAACACTACGAACTTATGCATCAACCTAATACAAGCGCGAAATCTTCAGTATATTGATGCGAGAGCTCCAGAAATAAGTGGTTTGTGGTAAGAAACTAATTGTCGGTAATGGCTTTTTAGTTTTTCTTCGTAACTTACTCCTTACAGTAACAACTAAAGCACTGCAATTGTTCAAAGAGATGACTACTATTAGTCCATGAATTGCAAGGTACTCCACTGGCAAACTGAACTCTGGGCTTAAAATTTTTTGAGTCCTGTTCTGTACAAATGTTGTTTCTGAAACGCGTGTAACTCCTGTTCCGCAGTGTAGTCTTCTACACTTGCATTCCATGGACAAGTGGACAAAATGGAAACGATCGTTTGGCCTCATTGCCCGGGAGGCCCCTTGCGGGGCAGGTCCGGCCGCCTTGGTGCAGGTCTTATTACAGTCGTCGCCACATTGGGCGACCTGCGCGCCGGATGGGGATGAAATGACGATGAAGGCGACACAACACCCAGTCCCTGAGCGGAGAAAAATCTCCAACCTAGCCGGAAATCGAACCCGGGCTTGTAGGACGGCAATCCGTCACGCTGACCACTCAGCTATCGGGGCGGACGACAGGTGGACAGACATTCATTATCGAATCCGATGTCATCCTGCCAAGTTCTGTTGTTCGAAAAATTCTTTGTCGAGAACCTTTGGCACTTTTGTACATCTTCACGGACATCGTTTGTTTCAGTTTGTGAGACTTCTTCTACAAATTCATTCGGCTTCCCGGGCACTACACCCTGTTCCGCCATAAGCACTCTCATGTCTGTAAATTACAGCTCTATCTTTGACTAATAGACCTGAACCGCAACGATTCAAAAAATGGCTCTGGGCACTATGGGACTCAACATATGAGGTCATCATTCCCCTAGAACTTAGAACTACTTAAACCTAACTAACGTAAGGACATCACACGCATCCATGCCCGAGGCAGGATTCGAACCTTCGACCGTAGCGTTCGCGAGGTTCCAGACTGTAGTGCCTAGAACCGCTCGGCCACACCGGCCATCTGCAACGACTCGGTTAGAAGGATAACGCCATTGTGTCCTCTCCTGAGGTAAGCTGGCCCACAACTGTTGCATCTGGTCTTGGCAGACTGGGTAGGGGCACTGGGACAGAGTTGACACCTCTGCGGACCCTACACATGTCCTGTCGGGGACAGATCTAGGTATCTTGCTGGCCACAAGACGAAGACAGTTTATAGATACACGTGACGTGTGTGAAAGAGCGTTGATTGTCCTACTGGAACATGACACTACGATACTGTCGCATGGGAGGTAACACAAGAGGACGCAGGAGGTGCATAACATACTTTGTAGCATCAGAGTTCTCTCAATCACTACCAGCCATAACCTGAAGCTACTCCCGATGAATCCGCTCACCACGACGACCACGATTCATCGTTCAACGCAGTGCGACGCTATTCGTCAGCAGTTCATGCTTCCCGCTCACGACATCACACGAAATGCAGCTTATGTTGTGGTGTAAACAGCACCCTATGCTTGCGACGGCAGTTCCCTAGTCTCGCTGCACCTAGTCTCCGGTCAGTGGTGTGGGGTGATACAGAATGTCGGATCGAGTCCATTAGACTGTTCACGGAAGGAAGAAGCTGATGTGCAGAGATTAGGATGTGTTTGGTACACAACACAGCGGTTCTCCTTGCTGACGGCGAGTATACCTCTCCTCGCGTTCACACGCAGTCCAACATCAGGCTACTTTCACGTGCGAATACCCCACAAATCTGGTTCTTGCACGATTCGGCCAGATGCCGAAATTCAGACCAACAATGAGGCCCCTTTCAAACTCTGCTAGTTGCTGATAACGGCGACTAACACGCGTACGCCTCATTTCCGTGTCCTTCAGTGATCACTCAGTATCTGACGCTGTCCATACACAGGCGTACCAACAACACTATACACGAAGAACGCTAACGCACGTTTGTGACTGTTCTAGCTGTCAAAGAGAATTGCAACTCTAACCATTTACACACCCACCGGCTGTGTGTACGCGTACCAAGTTATATTGACGTCCGATCATGCATTCTCGGTGCTTCACTCCTTCTGTCACGCAGTTTACATATTCCACAGACCTATCTAAGGTACGTACTAGGGTTTATTCGTAACCATGTTGGCGACTTCTGTCCTCGCCTCTGTACCCCTTCTTATCTGTCTCATGATCCCCAAAGGAGATTTACGATGGGGCCAACAAAATTTTCGAGCACTCTTCTTCAAACGCCGGTTATAAATTTACCCATTCGAGTTTCACTGAAATAAAGTCATTTTTAGTGTTGCGTACCTCAATCGGTAAAAACGGAACTCTTATGGATCACTTTGTTCTCCGTCTGTCTGTCTGTTAGAAAGCCCTTTTCTCAGAAATGCGTAGACGTATCAAGTTGTAATTTATGTCACATACTCAGCTGTACGGTTTCTGGGCGGTGTAAAAAATTGAAGCTTCTACGTCAATGAAATCAAAAGATACGACCATTTGTGTCACACATTTGATACTTGCAAACTCACTCCTCAAAACGTAGGGTAATTCCCGTTGACCTAGAATCATGAAATTTAGCAAGAAGTAAGATTTCGCAGTAAAACTAAAGGAAACAATATGAACATCGTTAATATGTAATTATAGCATCCTTAAAAGTATTTTTTTGGTCATTTGTTATCTGACGGCCTGTCTGTCAATCCGTTCGTCTATCAAGACACCTTCTTCTCAGGAACAGTTATACTTATCAACTTGGAATCTCTGTCGCATTCTAAGGTCTATAGCCCCTTCGCAGTGCGATAAATGTAAACTTCTAAGTCAAGGAACTCAAAAGATACTCCTCTTTCTGTTATATATTTTGATACTAACCTATAGCATAGCATAGGTTTTTGATAAAACCTATAGCATTCTTCACGATGACACAGTACATGTGACGAATCAAGCTGGGTTAATTTCAATTTCCCTCTTGTTTTCCCATCTGCCTCCTCTAAATTCGTTTTGTTACTTTTAACTATTTACCATTAGCATACGTGAATATGCTCTGTATTTTTGTAAAAGAGAAAGGTTGGCCCTCAGTTCTAAAGGATTTAACACCAGATCTAATTTTGTGCTTAGTTTTATGTATGTAATACATTTTCTAATTTATTTTGACTATTCCTAGTTAGTATCGTTTGTTATAGGGTGAAGTCAGTGATTGTTTCGTAACTTAGATCCTATTGTTGACATATAAACAAGTATAAATTCTGTAACAACTGTAAACATTTGGAAGACGAAGTACTAGTAATCTTGAAGTATCTATTTAGCTCTATTCAAAAATATGTTAACAAAAGCAGCCCTGAATTTATTTCAAAGTATTTAACAGTTTTGTCAAAAGTATTGTTTACGTAACTATATTTGTTAATTTCACGATTTAAACAAATAATTCGGCTTAACCCTCATAGTAGAAGAAACTGTTAAAAATAACCAATTTTTCGATGTATTCAGTTAATTCCATTAGTTAAGTTTTAGTTGTAATTTCTGTAAATTTAACTTCGAACAATGTGCAGTTTCAGTACTGATTAGTTATGATATATAAAGGACCGATTTTTGGTCACGAGACAGCCAGTCCATGGTCGAGTTTCCGTCGAGAAACCTGTGCTACTTAGAACAACAATGCTTCAACTTAACAATGTAGTAAGTGTTAAACAATTAGGCCGTGTGTAAAAACAACGTCAGTGTCTGCTTCATTTGTAACTGATTATTCTTCAAGAACTGTGAACTTTGTGGTTAGGTTTTTACTGCTCGTAGATGTTCAACAAGAAACTATTGTGGCAGTATGTGGAGTTACGCTTGCTAACTATTAATGAGGCTTATCGAAGGTTACATAATAGTCGACTGGCCATATAACTGTGTAATATTGTGGGTTGTGCAAAGTGAAAATTAAAGTACCGTGAAACGGAAATGTGCACCTGTCGGCTACATCATTTAAAGTAGTCAGTGTTGTACTTCCACAACCCATTTTTCAGCCGGTGTAGCAACGCAGTACGTCGAAACTGAGGACAGCACACGAAGAGATAAAGAATGCAGGGTCAACCGCCACATACAAGCAAAGAAAAAAATTCTAAAATTATTAATCTGTGATTAAACCACGCAAAAACATATTCTTTGTCATTTATTATCCGAGTGTCTGTATATCCTTTTTCACAGGAATGGGTAGACTCATATCTTGGTTGTATTGGTAACTATAACAGGCAAAAATCGTCAAGATTCTGGATTCCTGGGATGGATGAGCTATCTGTGTACATAATTAAGTATGTACGGAACAATCGGTGCAGGAGTGCTATTCGCACTTATCAGGATTTTTCTCCAAAAGATTCCCATTTAAGCTGTCCAGCAACCGCTGTTCCACTTTTATAAGTTGTGCCAACCTGTCGCGATTTTATCAAGACTCCAAACGCTGGATCTCTACTCTAGAACTGAGCACAGTAGTTCCTGTCTGCGATCTACGGAGACACTGTAGTTTCCCAGAAACCTAAGTCTTTTTCATTCGTCTTACTTGTTACAAACTTCATGTGAACGTCCCATATACTGTGGCTCCTTAATATTACCGCTTATTATTTAAAGGATGTGACTGTTCTACATCTCCAGTACCAATCTCGTAAATGAATGCTATCAGGTTCTTTCTCTTTGCAGACTTTTATCTACATATAAACAGATGTACTGCCATTCCTTACACCAAGTGCAAAATTTTTTCAAGTCGTTCTGCTTCTCTGACGGCTGTCCAACGATGACATTTTCATATAGACAACAGCGCTGTCAGTGAGCAACATTGCAGTGCTGCTGGTCTTTTCTGATAAATCGTTTACACACATAGTGAACATCAGGAGTCGTATTATATTTGTTGGTTTCGTGAATTTTTCGTCCAGTACAATTTAATGGATGGTACAGACGTTTTCAGTACGTCGCGTCTTGCAGCTCTCAAATATTGAAGAAAAACTTTTTTTCTACACCAAAGCTGCTGTTTATTTATTGGCAGATGAGTTTCATCCTTAGCCTGTTTTCACAAGCCACGAATTTTTATTGTGGATGTGGTTGGTGTGGACAGTTCTACCTATATCACCACACTTAAATGTATCTCTTATCTTCATGATCCATCATGATGTGATCTACGTGGCTCCAATATTATATACGCAATGAATGATTTGTTCTTATTGGATTACACTGTGTGTCATATTGGCTGAGATAAATAAGCCAGCGGGACGCACAGTGTAGGCCAATGAGAGCAAATTATGCAGTTCGTCACGAGGATCACATCACGCTGAATGTAGAGGATATGAGATACATTTAAGTGAGATGAAACAAATAAAACTGTCCCCATCAACCAACTCCTAAATGCAAGTACGTGGCTTGTGAAAGTGGGCAGTCAGCCAGTAAACAGACAGCAATTTGGTGTAAAAATATCTTTTCTTCAATTAATGTTTCGTATCACCCAAAAATTAGATGACAATTACGAAGCTGTGAAGATACCTCTTATGACCATATGATTATATCTTGGTTACTACTATATAGAGTCCTGCAGTGTCGAACGCAATGGAATCTACTCGTTGCCCTGCATTGATATTTTGGAACAGAGTGAGATCCCACGCCCTAGAGCACATATAGGAGCCAAGTTTCCGGAGCAGGTGACTTTACGTTAAGCCTACAGTAAAGACATCTCTACAGGCAGCCCGTTTAAACGTAATGCAACGTATTGTCGCTGTTGTCTTCAGTCCGGACACTGATTTGCTGAACCTCCCCACGTTACTCTGCTCTGTGCAGGCCTCTTCACCTCTGCATAACTATTGAAAGTGTCATATTTGATATTTCTTCTAGTCCTTCTTTCAGTCAAGTTGTGCCATAGATTTCTGCCCCCCTCCCCTCACTTCGTTTCAGTATTTCCTCATTAGTTACCTCGATACACACACCTAATCTCAGAATTCTTTCGTAGCATCAAATCTGAAAAGTTTCTATTCTCTTCTCGTTTCAACTGTCGTCTACGTTTCACTTCCGTAAAAGACAACACTTCAGACAAAACTTTCCTAACATTTAAATTTATACCCTATATTAACGAATTTATCTTTTTTAGATAAGCTTTTGTTGCTATCACCTGTTGCACTTTATATCCTCTTTATTTTGGTGCCATTGTCAGTTTTTGCTGCCCCAGTAACAAAATAGTTCATCAGGCGAACATCCACAAATGAGGATCATATTAATAGAATAAAAAATCCACTCTAATTACCAATAATTAGTATTTATCCCACGATCAGTTTCTGAGTCTAAAGCTTAATCTTAAAGTGCCACCAGAGGGGAAACAAGTGTGTGGTGTGTGACGTGACTCCATTCTATTATCCTTGTTATACTTTTCAAGACACTATACATTCATTAACTGCTCAACATTCAATAACACTACGGGAAGGTGGCTTGCGTCAAAGTCAAGCTAAAAGGTGACTTCCACTTACCCATCCCTGTCTTCTTTATGTTTGAACCTATTTATAGTAATACGCATCGAAAGAAACGAAACTCTGGTATGTTTTGCACATCGATTCATAAGAATAGACTACGCAGCACTTAGAGTTCCGTTGGTGATGTGTTGCACAAACAGATGGAAGCTGCTAAACCGGCAAGCCACTGGGAAGAAGGAGTGACCGTGTGTAAGGGATAAGGTTCAAAGTGGCTCTGAGCACTATGGGACTTAACTTCTGAGGTCATCAGTCCCCTAGAACTTAGAACTACTTAAACCTAACTAACCTAAGGACATCACACACATCCATTCCCGGGGCAGGATTCGAACCTGCGACCGTAGCGGTCGCGCGGTTCCAGACTATAGCGCCTAGAACCGCTCGGCCACCCCGGCTGGCAAGGGATAAGGGATAGCTAGTGCCAGCGTGTTGCGTGCAGGCGGCGCGGCGCGCTACTCACCGTGTCTCCGCTTGGCTGTGGCAGTGCTACCTGCCCAGTGTCCGCCGCCGTCGCCAGCAACGCCTTCCCGCCTGGGCCCATGCGTCAGCAGCCCAGCTGGAGGGGCTCCATTATCAATGCAAATTACCGCCTCTTTCAAAGCGATTACAGAAAGTGGGACAGTTAAACATTTTTCGACGCATGTTTTGCCCGCTAGAAACAGAGGAAGCACCTGTGCTTATGCATGTATCACGCTTAGGTCATTGATCTGCCCTTGTTTTTGAGTCCTGTCAGTGTGTACTGTGTCATCGCCAACTTCAAACCTTTAGCTCACTGTCAATATGAATGCGAACTTACGAAAGTACATTTGTATTTTTCACATCTATTATGCAATCACTGTAGTCACTGCCATTTTACATAACACGATCCGCGACGATGTGTTACTTTCGAGTGATACTTTTGTCGACATAATTTTACACTGTCACAACGAGTGTGTGTACAAACGCTAATCTGCCAGTTAAATATATAACTGCTATAGTAGTAGACTTGGACGATAGAAAAGTTCTATTCTCGTCACGTACTTAAAATAGCGTTACTGCCTTAGTGACGTACATACGTAAACGTATAAACTCATAATATAACCTACAGATCATTGTCCTATATGGGTCGATTCGATATTGTGTAGCCGGCCGGTGTGGCCGTGCGATTCTAGGCGCTTCAGTCTGGAACCGCGTGACCGCTATGGTCGCAGGTTCGAATCCTGCCTCGGGCATGGATGTATGTGGTGTCATTAGGTTAGTGAGGTTTAAGTAGTTCTAAGTTCTATGGGACTGATGACCACAGATGTTAAGTCCCATAGTGCTCAGATCCATTTGAACCATTTTTGATACTGTGCAGTTGTATTTCTTATGCTTTGTCTTCTCAAGTGTAACACAACTCCATTTAGGACTGTTCTTAAGATTTGTGCCTCTGCAACTTTAAAAATAATTTCTACTGTGTGAGTGTCTACGTCGTGTAACAGTATGATCATTAACAGCTGTATGTAACCATTCGTTGTACTACCTACGACCAAGCGATATGGCGCACAGGACTCACATTCGGGAGGACGACAGTTCAAACCCGTGTCCGGCCATCCTGATTTAGGTTTTCCGTGATTTCCCTAAATCGCTCCAGGTAAATGCTGGTATGGTTCCTTTGAAAAGGAACGGCCTATTTCCTTCTCCACTCTTCCCTAATACGATGGGTCCGATGTTCCCGCTGTTGAGCCCCTTCCCCGAATCAACCAACCAACTAACTAGCTAAGAAGTTGCCGTGTTTGAAGTACCCACTTGCATAAGAACACATTATACGCAATCGTTATAAACAACGCGCATCTGATCTCAAGATGTGAATATTATATTACCGTATAAACATTATATGGAATCTCAATATTTGGATCTCCAATGCAAAACAGTCACACAACCACTTAACTAAATAAATATCAGAATATATTTCAAACCAATGTTTGTTTCACCGAGCATACCCAATCATTGTTCCCTAGCCGCACAAAACTGTTTAATTCTCGCTCTAATAATCACTTGGCTTATCTGTGTGACAACGGTTAATTAGGCAGTTGCAGTGCAATAGCATTTGTCTGGGGCACGTTGAAAGTCATGCTGCTTTTGCTATTGCTTAGATACAACTTGAGGATCGCAACGTAAGTTCGCTAAACGCCAGCAGATGACAAGTTTGTAGTGAGAGCTTGCGTGGTGCAATGTGATTCCGAATTGCTATGTTTTAAAAACTTTTAAACAGCAAATGGAATGTGATGGCTAAATGTGCAATAATTTGAAAAATGATTGCATTTCAATTTTTAATTCATTAGCAGAAATTATAAGATATGAACATGCCTGCATCATTGGACACTGTTCGTAACAAATTGTTATTGTTTGGAAATAAACAAGTAATTAACAAAGTTAACTGTTTAGGCAAAACGTTCATTAAATTAATTCTTTAAACAAAATTTACTTTCAAAGATTTAAAAGGAAAAAGCTTTAACAGTGATATGTTCCTATCAAGAGTTCATGCATGTATGTCGTTTCGTAATAGTCAAACAATTCGAGTCACATAATTTACAAACCAAAACTAAAAATGTTCCCTAAACACGACATACCACTTCCTGGAATACTAACGCACACGAATGCATAGCCGGATATTGCCGATTTATTATAACATTAATAAAACCGACAAACTGCAGGAACGATTACTGCCTGGAAATGGAGGAAAAAAGGCCCTATGAGTACGTGTCCAGAAATGCATCGTTGCCACGGTAGATGGCGCCGACGTTTGTAAATGCCTCTGACATAGTGCCGTATGTTCCTTGTGTGTTGTAGGTTGTGTGATTAACACAACGTGCTGTAAGCAGCAGAATGATCTGGTATTGATGTCGGGAACAACCCGAGATTGTATACGGCCAAGCAGATGGAAACGGTCGAGAGGCAGCATGGCTATACCAAAAACAAGTATCGTCACAGACAGAAACCACGTCACACAAACATTTCAAGCCCTTCTTGAGCGTTTGTGTGATCGTGAGCCCTTTCAGACAGACGAACGTGCAGAGAGACGACGGACTTTTAGCGCACTAGAGTTGGAGGACTGGGTTCTGTAGTATGTTGAGACACCTCAAGAACAACTTCCCCGGACGCTGGATAGGACGCGGAGGCACTGTACAGGTACCTACTAGACCAGCGGACTTAAATCAACTGGATTTTTACCTCTGGGGTCATCTGAAAAGCGTTGTATATGGGGAACCATTTCACGGTGTGCAGACCCTTCAACAGCGTCTGTGACGCCAATCGAAGAGAGGCCGGAATGTGCGAAAGAGTACGGCAATCTGTGATGAGACGTGTGAAGGTGTTCACTGCATGCCATGGAGGCCACTTTGAACGTCTGTTGTGACGTGGATGCAATGCAGCTCTGTAGGGAGTATTGCACGCACACCGTCCATTTCCAGACACACGTTCATAGGACCTTTTTTCTTCCATTTCCAGTTAGGAATCAGCACCTGCAGTTTGTCAGTTTTATTACTGTTCAGCCTGTACATCAAGCTGCAGCAACAGCACTGCGAAATCAGGCCTTCACGCCAGCACACACCTACTTCATCAAACGTTCGACACAGAAGTGCTTGCCTACGAAAACTGAGTAATTGAGAACATTATAAACTTTGGAGTCCCGAGAGTCTTCTCCGTACATGGACTCAGGAAAAAGTTCTTGGAAGATTAAAACTGTGTGCCGGACCGAGACTCGAACTCGGGACCTTTGCCTTTCGCAGGAGAGCTTCTGTAAAGTTTGGAAGGTAGGAGACGAGGTACTGGCAGAAGTAAAGCTGTGAGGACAGGGCGTGAGTCGTGCTTGGGTAACTCAGTTGGTAGAGCACTTGGCCGCGAAAGGCAAAGGTCCCGAGTTCGACTCTCGGTCTGGCACACAGTTTTAATCTGCCAGGAAGTTTCGTGTCAGCTCACACTCCGCTGCGGAGTGAAAATCTCATTCTGGATACTCAGGAAAAGTTACAACTTCTCATAATGGAACAATCTCTAACGGTCTACACTGCCTACACGAAACAGCAGCTCATAGGTGTACCAACGAACAGTCGCCATTGCCCAGCTGATCGCACATGTCTATATGTTCTGGGGACATGGTGCCTAACTACTATCGTACGCGAGTTTAACACTATTTCGATACATACATTCAGGCTTACGTAAGCGTATCGTTTATTTCTGAAACAACACTTCTCGTTTCTGTCACATTTCCCACGAAATGAAAAAAACATTCTGTAAGGGATCATCTAGTGAGGAGAGCTACGGATTTTTCTTTGGGTTATCTACTACGGAGTGCATATTTCTTGTTCGATAACATGAGACCAATACAAAAGCCTATAGAATTCTTTAAAAGTGAAGGAGAAGTGCTGTTTCTGAAGTAAACGATAATAACGTAGAAACTAAAAGGCAGTAAACCGATTTTAACAGTCCGTGGTAAATTTAGAAACTTCACTTTTTTACTACAGAAAAGTTTGACATTGATAACATTATAGGACTCATTCTTCCCGTCCTCTGCCAGGGGTTCTTAGCAACAAAAAAAAAAAAAAAAAAACAAAAAAAAACCATTGTTTATGACTCACAAATCTCGACACAAAAATACGTTGTTTGAAATAAAAATAAAATAGTTTTGCGGCATTTACATCATAAAGCTACACTACTAGGAACTGAATAAAGAATGAGAAGATAAAAACATAACTTCTTCTTCTTCATGTGCCGTCTCCTCTAAGAAGGTTGGCTGTCATCATGGCAATTTCTGATCTTGATTTGGCTGATCTAAGGAGTTCTGACGTTGAACAGTTGTACCAATTTTTTAAATTGTCAATCCAGGATGTCCGTCTTCTACCCCTCGTTCTCTTCCCACAAATTTTCCCTTCTAGTATTATTTGCAATATTTTGTAATTTACTCCCCTAATAACATGGCCTAAATATTGTAGCTTCCTTACTTTAATAATTTTAATTAATTCTTTTTCCTTTCCCATTCTTCTTAGGACATCTTGATTAGTAATCCTCGACACCCAACTAATTCTAAGTATTCTTCTATATGCCCACATTTCAAAAGCTTCTAAACTGTTCATGTCCTTCTTTTTCAATGTCCACGCTTCCATTACGTATAATAATTTTGAGAATACATAGCATCTTAGCAACCTCATTTTTGTGTTTAAACAAATGTCTCTCGAACAGAATGCATTTTTCATCTTATTAAAGATACTTCTGGCCTGTCCTATTCTCGATTTAATTTCTTCTGAGCTTTCAATCTCCTCATTTACAATTGTTCCGAGATATTTAAATTTACGTACTTGATCGACTCTTTCCCTATTGATTGTAAGATTTTCTTGTTGGTGTGTTTTAGATATCACCATGAACTTAGTCTTGCTTACGTTAAGAGTCAAGCCAAATTCTTCACTTTTTTCTGCTGCTTTGTCAAGAAGTAATTGTAGATCTTTGAGGTTTCCAGCTAGTAGTGCAGTGTCATCAGCAAACCTAACATTGTTAATGTTTAGCCCATTCACTTTAATGCCAGCTATTTCATCTGATAGAGCTGCCTGGATTATGTCTTCTGAATACATATTAAACAATAAGGGTGAGAGAACGCAACCTTGTCTCACACCCCTCTTTATTTCTATATCATTCGATAACTCATTTTCTACCTTCACGGTTGCGGTTTGATTGCAGTAGAGGTTATATATAATGCGGATGTCTTTCTTATCAAGTGTTTTCTTTTCTAACAATTCTATGAGATGATCATGACGAACTTTGTCAAATGCTTTATTATAATCCAGGAAGCACACATATAGTGGCTGGTTAACCTCCATACATCGTTGCGCTAATATGTTAAAAGCAAACAATGCTTCTCTTGTACCGAGGGAACTTCTAAAACCGAACTGTGTTTCACTTATACCTTCTTCTACTTTTTTGTATATTCGTTGGTGTATAACTTTTAGAAATATCTTTAAGGTGTGACTCATTAAGCTTATTGTACGGTGATCATTACAAGTTTTGGCATTAGCCTTTTTGGGTAATGTAACAAAGGTAGATGTCAACCAATCCCTAGGAATAATTCCCGAATTATAAATATCATTAAACAATTGTACAAATATATCTATATGGTCTATTCCTATGAGTTTCAGGATGTCATTTGGTATCTTATCCGGTCCAGGGGCTTTTCCTGTCTTTGATTTGTTGATAACATGTAATATTTCTTCTTTCGATATGCTTGGTCCTCGTTCTCCGATCATGTTATCATAAAATTTTTGATCTTTTCTTGTATCTTCAAATAGTTCTTTGACATATTCTGTCCACCTGTCCAGTTTACCTTTAACATCAGGAATTATTTTGTCATTTTTATCTAACAATAAACTTGTACTTTTCTTTTTATTAAGTCCAGCTAAATCTTTAACTTTTTTGTGTAAGTTGAAACTATCATGTCTTGTTTCATAACTCTCAATTTCAGAGCATTGTTCCTTGTACCATTCTTCTTTTGCTCGCCGTGTTTCTTTTCGTATTTCTGCATGTAATCTTTTATACTCACTTTCATCTCTATTTTTAAGTATTCTTCTTTGTTCCATCAATTGTAATATCTTCTCTGTCATCCACTTCTTTTTCATGTTGTCGTGTTTGGTCGCCATTGTGTTTTTACATGCATTATTTAATGTGTCTTTTATAAGTTCCCATTTGCCATCAATGTCTTCTGTTTGATTATTCTTTATCCTAACTAATTCCTTATTAATCTCTTCAGAAGTCTTTTGTTTAGTCAAGGGGTCTCTTAGAATAGTTGTATTTATATAGTCCTTCTTTTGTTTCTTTTGTATGGCTTTCAGTTTCACATGGAACTTTGCTACTAAAAGGTTATGATCAGAAAATATATCAGCTCCTGGATATGTTTTCACACCATGAATAGAATTTTTGTACCTCTTGTTTATAAGTACGAAATCAATTTGATTTCTGCAAACTTCTTCATTACAGTCTCTTGGTGATTTCCAAGTATAAAGTCTTCGTTTAGGGAGTTTAAAAAATGTGTTTGTAATAGACAGATTGTTTTCCTGGCAAAATTGTGACAGCAAATCTCCTCTTTCATTTCTTGTTCCTAAACCAAAAGGTCCAATAAGATCACCTTCACTTCCTTCACCTATTTTGGCATTAAAATCTCCCATGATGATAATAATGTCTCTGCTTTTTCAGGTTCCTATTGCTTGTGTTAATTCTTCATAAAATTTTCCTATTTCTTCTTGGTCTTTGTCGGCTGTTGGAGCATAGATTTGGATTAAATTAATATTTGTTTGTTTCGTTTGTAAATGTAGACTGATTACTCTATCTGAGATTATTAAAATGCTTTTGACAGATTTACTAGCATACTCATCTAAAATTATTCCTACCCCATTCCTGTGCTGGCTATCAGAATTTCCCGAGTAATATACTTTCATGTTGTCAATGGTCATTTCTCCTGAGTCAGGCCATCTTGTTTCACTTACACCCAAAATGTTAATTTTTAGGCGTTTCATTTCTTGTATAACATTATTTACTTTGCCTGGTTGGTATAATGATCTTACATTCCAAGTTGCTATTGTTGCATTATTTTTGTATTTACTTGTGGCATTGTTCAAGGCTCTCCCCCCCGGAGATCCGAGTGGGGGAGTTGAAACTCCGGATAATTTGACATTGAACCCTGCCATGATGAGTTTTCCTGGGGATATCCATTGGATCTTTAATGCTGTGGTTTCCCGTTGCCTTCAGCATCCTATGCCGTTGACCACCCTTGGTGATTCTTCCGTCTTTAGGAGTGATTTCTCACTCCAAGGACAAGAGGGTGCCCTTGCTCTACCAGCTCATCCGCCCTCTAGAAGGTCGTTGGCTTAGTAGAGGGTTCTCCTTATCCCGGGAGAAACTCGGTCGCCAGAGCCTCGTTAGCGTAGCAGGGGATACCACGTGCCGGAGAGGTTGCCATTTGTGTGGGAGAGGCTATTGGTGACGCATCCCACACCTTGCATAACTTCTTATATGTATCTATTTCACCAGTTGTTGTGGAGAGTGTAGTAAGTATTCATTATAAAAGTCCCAATATTCTGTTGGTACGTATGGCTGCAATTTCTTTATGTCAGTTTCTTTTCATCTGTTTCACATAGACCAGTGGGTAAGCAGGAGCACATGACTACATAGAACGGCTGATAGTAGAAAGCAACAGTTTAAGACTATGAAAAGCAGTCCATGAATGAAATTCCTTCCTCCGACGTGATCCTCCATAAATTCACTTACAATATATCTTGCTTTTTCGTCTTTTTTCACTCTTCTTCCCATAGGCTTCACTGAAAGTACTGATTTCTTGAAGTATTTTGGCCACCAGTTGTGAAACAAGAAATGTCTGCTTTCCGTGCTATTTCAACAGTAAATCGGTTGTTCTCGTTCGAAGCTACTATTAATTCTACGTATTCACCTATTTAATATATTGTGGCTGGTGTGCGGATCTTTCTCTTTACAACACGAAAATCACGATCACATGGCGTGAAAGAATGCTCACGTACGGTAAAATGATGGTGTACCATTTGTAATCTCCCAGTAGAAATAAGGGTTGGGAGAAGACTAACAACAGTGTTATTTTTGTTCTGACTGGGACACCCATCAGAAAATATGTGTAGGTGCTGGGTAGAACATGGTAACTCACTATTAATGTCGTTTAAGGTGAAAGAGCAGACTTCATCCGGGATTTTGATACCCTCCTCCGCAAGATATACACAAAACTTTGCTGTATTTCCCCTCATGACATCTCCAAGACAAGTGTCGTTTCTGCACTAATATGGAATTTTCATTCTGTCTGTAGGCCATGGACATATAGTAGAAGTGTTCTTTTAGAATATGACTGTAGGTATTGCCTCTACAGTCACGAAAATATGAATAACTCATATAGCGTTCAAAAAGTGTAAAAGTGGTGGTTTTCTAATAAGCTATTCGAATGTATTAAGCTATTCTATAAAAATAAAGTCAAAACTGCAGAAAAAAATACATTTTCAAGTATTGAAATTTAGAACTTTCACAAGTTTGATGAAGTTGTAAGCTGTCACGTAACAGAGCACAACTAATTGTACACTATCTTTCCACTTATTTGTTACATTCATAGTGCTCTATTTCTCATTCACCTGAAATTCTGTAATGATCTTCCGGTACGTAATTCTGTCTATTCGTTCAATATATTGCCCTGCTTTCTTTTAGCATGGTCGTATATTTCCATTTCCTCGACTGCATCCGTAATTCCCCCTTTCTTCTGACATTGCGTGGGCGGTCTCTTTCAAATTCCTTCCGCTGTGGAATTATTGATCTTAATCAACTTAGGATGCTCTTGAAATCTGGTGTTGAAATTACGACCCGTCTGACCTATATAACATTTTTGCAAACCATCGTCTCAAAAATTCTCATTCCCATGAACATCTACTTTATATTACTATACTGCGGTTATTAAAACTACAATATCTTGAAAACGGTAATAAATTCCAAATTAACATGAGTATACCACACGAGTTAATGCGCACTTGATTAACATTTCAGTGCGAAAAAAAAAAATCAAGGAGGGACACTATCTGCATCTGTATATCCGTACATCTTATTAAAGTGTATGTACTCGTATGTGTATATGTATGTATGTATGACGTATGGAAGTATGTATGTTCCACATCTCCTCCTAAATCATCGAATCGGTTTCAGTCAAACCGCTCTAGGGGTAGAAACGACCTCCCCCTCAAAGTATGGGGTGGGGTGAAAAAGAAGAGCAGCTCACGACGCGCAGATAGCCAGACTATAGTCGTCCAGTATTTGAAACTGGGAGCATGTAACACCATAGCTCTAATGCTGTACTGATTTATTTTGCTTTTGTTTCATTTAATGTTACATTGCTGTGCTTCTGTAAATGTGTTTGTTTGAATATATAACACGAAACTGTATACTCCTTTCTTTGTAAAAACTTTGAGTCATGGTCTGATTCTATGCGATGTAGTATATCTGTTGTTTAAAAGCTTTGTCCCATTTGGAGGGAACAAAACTTACTGTACATGATTGTAATTTTGTGTGAATAATTTTTGGTAGAAATGTCAATATGTGCAAATGTTCTGTTTTATTTAATGTATTTGGTTGTTGTTATGTAAACTGCTGATCCTCACTTAGGATTCTTAGTTATTCTGTGTGTAAAAGTTGTTGTGGTTCCCCTCGGGAACGGAACTGTGTAGTGCGCGCAAATTGTGGCTGGCCTAGGTAGGAAAGGTGGAACTGATAGTCAGTCGGGGACGAGCCACCAGTCGGGGACGAGGTACGAGTCCGTGCACTGCCATCTAAAAGATGCATATTGTGCTGATTCCGAGAGAGGCTTTTCCTGCTTCTTTCCAAGGCCTCGGATGGATGGATAGATAGCTGGAACTATTCTGGAATTTGTATCTATCATCGCCACCAAGAAATGACAGAGTCCAGCAATTCTGCCTGCAATTCCATCTACCAACATGCAGTTGCCACCACATTGCGCAATCATTGCAACGTAATACTATAATGATGTACAGTGAAGGATCAGCTTAATGGATGTGCTAATATGCTGAAATATAAGGTAATTTATATCTGAATTTATGTACCTTCCTTGACTTTTCTCCTCATCATAACACCTCTCAGGGTCCTCTCCGTTTGAACTAAAGTGATTACCGAGTGTCCTTACTGAAAGTACGTTAAAACTCAGTTTTCTAATTAATGCCTCTTGAACATAGTAAAGTGAAAGTTAAAGTTAATGTGGCAAGAGAGTGGGTTAGAGTTAATGATGCTTGCTGAAAATAATTTTCTTAGTAAAAATGCTTATTAATGTGTTGTTGCCAACTTCAAATTAAAAGTTCTTAAGACTCAGGCTTATAAAGTTTTGCTTAGTAAATGATCACATTACTGCCTGTTGTAAATCGCAGAAAGTGAGTCAGTATCTTACATAAATGTTAATTTTATGTCTCACGGTAGTAAAAGTGGAAAACTGCATAGTAGGAAATTATATGTTCATGATTATTAAGTGTTTGCCTCTCTTGTGTGCATATTAACAGTATAAAGACCACTCAGTTTGTGTAAGCCCTGAAAGTGATAGTGTTTTTCTGTACCTGTTATAATTTTGAAAATAGTTTGTGCTGCTCCAACTGTTAGTTTCACTCTTACCGTAAACATATGAGTGTGTCAGAGTTCATTGCACTCGCTTGTGGTCAAGTATAGGTTGTGTTTACCCATTAGAGTTACTAATAACTATTTTCTTGAACGAGATGTTAATCATTCTCTTGCCTAGTTAGGCTGGCGACCGTTTTCTTTATCAATTAAACAGTGCAGATAGGCAAAATAATGTTTGTTACTTTTCGAATATTTACGTAATTCTGACTTTCACTCCCGATAAGCCACCTCCGTTAGGTACAACACGGTCAACACAACAAAATTCCTCTCAGAGGGTAACACTGCTCTGTTGCTTTATACCATAATTGCTATAACAAAATAATTCTGTTTTGCAAACTGACTCCTACTTTAAGGTTATGGTATAGCAGTAACAGACAGGAGTGTTATAAGCACTTCGTGACCTGCAACAAACTTTACAGGTAATTTCAAATTTTTGCGAGGTAGTTTCTCGCTGAACACCAATGATGATAGGAAAATGGTTTATCGCTTACTACATTTTCGCCATTCTTGCAGCAAAACTACCGCATCAGGCATGGCCTTTCAATTTCTTACTTCTTTAGTACAAACACAGCTTGCAGCAGTATTCATGTATAGCACTGGACGTAACTGCAAAAAATATATCGTTGTACGAGACATAATTCAGGAGATATGACGTCTTAAACATTGAGATGCTTGAAGCTGCCGCGTCATGCATAACGTTTTAATTTATTACTTCTATGTAACAAAATCTATTCGCAACATATTTCGCAGACAGAATCCACATATAGCACTGTTTATAACTGCAAAGTGATATCATTGCACAACACACATTTCTGGAGATATAAGCACTGGGCTACGTGAAGACGAAAGTGCGGGACGAAGTTATCTAGAGATACGAGGGTAATCCCAAAATTAAGTCTCCTATTATTTGTAGAAGTACAAAACTCTGTTTGTGTGGCAGTTGGTCACACTGTTATGAAGAGTGCTTCACACGCTGTGTGTAAACATGCACACGCCGCGCTGAGGCGATCAGTCGTAGTTTGGCAGCCGTTGAGAATGGAGCTCCCGTTAGATGTTACCGCCAAGTGCGAATTGCACGCAGTTATTCGGTTTTTGAACGCAAAGGGCACTGCGCCGATTGAAATCCATCGCCAATTGACGGAAGTGTACGGAGAGTCGTGCATGGATGTCAAAAATGTAGGTAAGTGGTGTAGAGAGTTTGCAGCTGGTCGGACCGAAATTCACGACGAACAAAGGAACGGGAGACCGTTAGTTTCTGAGGAGACAGTGCTGAAGTTTGAGCAAAGCATGCGTGAAGATCGGCGGATCACCCTGGATGATCTTTGCACGTTGGTTCCTGAGGTTTCCCGAAGCACCGCTCACAGAATTTTAACGGAAACATTGAACTACCGGAAGGTGTGCGCAGATGGGTGCCACGCATGCTGACTGAGGACCACATGCGGCAACGAGTTGATGCTTCCTGCGCATTTCTTCACCGTCTTGCAGCCGAACAGGACAACTTTCTGGACTCAATTGTCACGGGTAACGAAACCTGGGCATACTACTTTACACCTGAGACCAAGCAACAATCACGCTTAGCGTAGGGTGACCAAACGTCCCGGAAAACCGGGATTGTCCCAATTTTCATCCCTGTGTCCCGGTGTCCCGAAAATTTGTTTCGGGACGCTCAAAAGTCACGGAATTCAGTTTTTAAATACATTTCGTGAAACTTTCTCAAATTTTTGTGATTCCGCTATATTAAAGGAAATACAACACAAGAAATTAATATATTTTAGCTTAATTGTCTAAAACCTCCATTGTCCCATACTAGTAATCACAGTATCAATATTGACACACTCGGGCAATAATTTACTTTGAGCGGTACTTTGGCCAACAAGTAGTAAGTTGTATTATTGTAACAGAGCTATGAAACCGTCCGATTGTCGCGCCACTTACTCACACAGTCTTTGTCAGAACAGTGTAGTAGTTGATGTTTTGTCAGACAAACTGCAATAGTGTTTTCTCATATTAGTGGTATTATTGCTGCAGTACTGTGAAACGCAATGCCGAAACGTGCCTGCAAGTTCAGTGACTGTTATTCCAAGGAATGGAATTTCATTAAGAAAGGTCGTTTTGATTACGAAGCAGAGTGTTCCGTATGTAAATGTTTTATTAGTATAAGTCATGGTGGACGTTCCGACATAGTTGAGCACATCAGGTCAAAGAAACACATTAACAGATACAGTGCACCGAGCTGCAGTAAAACTCTACAAAATTATTTTGTGAAACATCAGTCAAGTGAAGAGACGAAAGTTCGAGCAGCCGAGCTTACACTAGCCTACCACACGGTAAAACATCACCAAACTTATAGATCTAGTGATTGTACTAATAAGTTTAATAGCATTATGTTTGATGACTCTTCCATTGCAAAAAAGTTTAGTTCAGCAAGAACTAAAGTGTCAGCCTTAGTGAAAGGAGTTATTGCTCCCCAGAGTGTAAAGGAAAGCCTTGAATATATCAAAAAGTCTTCTTTCTACGGGATATCTACTGATGCCAGCAGTCATAAGGCCACTAAAATATTTCCGTTTGTTGTTAAGTTTTTCGATATTAATCAGGGAATTCAGACCAAACTTTTGAAGATGAGTTCCCTACCTAATGAAACATCTGACGAAATTTCAAGATTTTGTATGAATACAATCGAAATGTTTGATCTTGAGAAAAATAAATGTGTGGCATTTTGTGGAGACAACACCAACACAAACTTTGGTGGTTTAAAAAGACAAGGCAAATGCAACGTATTTACCAAATTAAAGGCAACATCGCATGAAAACATTGAAGGCATAGGGTGCACATGTTTTACACAATAGCGTGCAGACATCTGCTGTCAGTTTAAGCTGTGAGTTTGAAACTATCGTCATGAAGGTATACTCACACTTTTACATATACAGGGTGAGTCACCTAACATTACCGCTGGATACATTTCGTAAACCACATCAAATACTGACGAATCGATTCCACAGACCGAACATGAGGAGAGGGGCTAGTGTAATTGGTTGATACAAACCATAAAAAAATTTACGGAAGTATGTTTTTTAACACAAACCTACGTTTTTTTAAATGGAACCCCGTTAGTTTTGTTAGCACATCTGAACATATAAACAAATACGTAATCAGTGCCGTTTGTTGCATTGTAAAATGTTAATTACATCCGGAGATATTGTAACCTAAAGTTGACGCTTGAGTACCACTCCTCCGCTGTTCGATCGGAACCCCGTTAGTTTTGTTAGCACATCTGAACATATAAACAAATACGTAATCAGTGCCGTTTGTTACATTGTAAAATGTTAATTACATCCGGAGATATTGTAACCTAAAGTTGACGCTTGAGTACCACTCCTGCGCTGTTCGATCGTGTGTATCGGAGAGCACCGAATTACGTAGGGATCCAAAGGGAACGGTGATGGACCTTAGGTACAGAAGAGACTGGAACAGCGCATTACGTCCACATGCTGATACCGTTTTATTGGTCTTTTTCACTGACGCACATGTAAATCGTGCATGGCAGAATGACGCTATCCAAAACTGGCACTGAGGCAAGTGTACTGCATCACGGGCCATAAATGGTAGGGGTGAACGACGGCTGCAGAGTTGTTTAGGGGCGAACAGACGTGCATCTGTTGAGCAACAGACCACCCAGATGAAGTAAGGGGAAGCGCCTCCTGAGCGACCGTCCAACGAACATCAAGGCGTATGCGATTCCGCAGCACGAGCCTGGTTCATGCACCCATGCTGACTAACGTTAATTAGTGACGAAGGTTAGAATTGGCACGCCAATATCGCGACTGGACGTCCACAAAGTGGCGGCAGGTGGCCTTTTCAGGGGACCACTTTTTATGCTCCATCAGCGTGAAATGTCTGAAAGAAAACACACTGCAACGGTCGTCGGAAGGGTCCAGGCCGGAGGAGGGAGCGTTACATTCTGGAGCATTATTTCTTGGAATTCCGTGGGTGATCTCGTCATCCTGGAAGCCACAATGGGCCAACACAAGTATGCATAATCCTTGGGGGCCATGACTACCACTATGTGCAGTCTATTTTTCCTTGGCACAATGGCATCTAATAGCAGCACAATGAGATGCGACACACAGCTTGCAGTGTATATGAGTGGATCAAAGAGTGGCAGGATGGCTTCACATACTCCCTCGACAACCAAACTCCCCAGATTTAAACCCAATCGAGAATCTGTGGGACCTCCACCATCGCACCATGTAACACCTCCGTTTTTATCCCGACCTGATCTGATCGAATAGCAGCCCAATATTTATTATTAACAAGACCGTGAACCTAATGGGGCTGTTAATCGGAATTGACTGCTAAGGAAGTTGTTACTTTCCAGTTCGTCCTGTTCAATACTATAATACTGAATGTATGGTAATAAGGAACACCAACACTGTTTTACTAATTACGAACTTATATACTTCTCAAAACACAAAAAGGTGACAGCCACTGCCTTCGTCATACATATCTAATTACGGCTAATCTCAGCACAGGCTTTCTTCATTTGCCATTACCGTCACACGCTAATCCATCACTGCATCCAACACTGCAATCCAAGGTTAGGCCGGCGCGATAGACGCGAAACTAAATATCGGCACTAGTAACGTCACTGATCACTTTTATAAAGATACTTCATCACCTTTCCGGTATTTATTTATTATTTAGGGGTCTAACCACGGCGATGGTGACACCCTTCTCGGTTAAAAACCCTGTATTCCAATAATTGCCTCCTCACACACACCATTCCCGCCAACCACTCTGGCGCATCTCGACACTCACTCTCGCAACACGTCACAATCGATTGTTCGCCCTATCGACCTGTGCCGAGTGCAAAGTTATAGGAAGGGCCTACGGACCCCTTACAACCACAAACCCTCAACCGAGAAACCTAGCGCAGATTGCCATTGCACTGAAGTCGGCGTGGTTCCACACCCCTGTCGGGATCTTACCGAATCTCACTGACAGTCTTCCTGCTCATGTCTCAGAATGGCCTTTGCTACAGAAGGTGCTTATTCAGGCTTTTGACAGGTGGTCACATTAACGTGGCTGGATAGTGAAAAGAAATGCTGTGGCTTAAGATTCAGCATACTGCTGCTGTTGGGGGTGGTGGTGATAACATAGATAGAGAAGTGGGAAGATGGACAGACAGAGAGGAGGAAGGAGGAATGGACACAGATGGTGGGGGAGGAGGTGATGGGCAGAGAGAGAGGGAGTGTGAAATGGATGGAAAGGAAAAAGGAGGAAATGGACACAGAGAGAGGGGAGAGAAGGAGCTGAACTGAGAGAGGGGGGGGGGGAGGAGGAAATGAAAAGAGGAAGGAAAGAGGAGGAGGTGTCCATAAGTTGCACAGAGAGAGGGAGGGGAGGAGGAGATGGGCAGAGAGAGGGGGAGGAGGAGAGAGAGTTGTAGGAGATGGTGAGAGATGGGGGGAGAAGTTGGACAAAGAGAAGGGGATGAGAAGATAGAGGGGGTGAAGATTAGATGGAGGTGGAGTTAGAAGGTGGAGGAGGAGATGGGCAGAAAGAGAGGAGGTGGAAATTGTCGGAGAGAGGGGGAAGGAGAAGATGGACTAATAGAAGACTGTAACAAATACGTACCCAGGCATTACTAGGTACTCAGTTGATTTACCTCCTCAACGACCCCACGCGACTAGTATTGACGAGGACAGACATATTTTTCGCTCAGCTTTGCTGATTCATACAGGCACATCCCATAACTTGACTCCAGAAACAGACTTTTTTCTTGTTTTCAGCGAGACAGGTATCGACGTGGGCAGCACAACAACGTCTGGAGCAACGTGGACCACGGATGTGAGAACAGCTGCCATTGTTGTGGACTGCCTTAACGCGGGAGCAGAGAGTGGCACGCCGAACGTGGTGCGCGCAATGCCACCGCTGGATGCATAAGTGGCACTACGTCGTCTTTTCAGAAGAGTCCTGGCCCTGCATACAGCAAGACGGTGGACGTATCCATTTGCGGCGGCTCCGAGGAGAACCAACGCCGTCAGATCGCGCACCTCGTCGTCGTACAGGCCCAGCACCAGCCGTGATTGTGTGAGGCGTCAGTGAGTACACAGTAGGATCACCTGTGATTGGTATAGCTCTTAATTTGGAAAACAACTTCTGCATTTCTGTTGCATCACCTTCGGGATCTCCGTGAGGTTACACCAAGGAAATGTACACTTACTGATTTGACTTATCCCGATACAGGGAGTTTTTGACTACTGAACTGGTCAGCAGTTACTTCGTATCACCCAATGAAATCATCTCGCCACGGGTGCCTAGAGACTGCCACACCACCACTCGCCAGCCACTAGAACTGATGAACTCTGGAATAGAGCTGAAGCAGCGTGAATTGAAGTATTCGCTAATATCTTTGAAACTCGCAATTAGTTGAGTTGATGCCCGGTTGGGCTAGAGCCATTTTTGCTGCCAGAAACGGCGGCTTTGTGAACTAAATTTCGCGACCTTTACCTAGAAATTGAATAATGCATTCTTCCTAATATATAATGTGTCCGCACAGTAAGTGGAATTTCATTACTTGTTACCCTTTCTTTTGTTGCATTTTCAATGGTCAGCATCGTAGGTTAATGAGATGTAACCTGAATTTTCTACCTTTCTGTAAGTGATTCTCAGTTTTTATATACTATATACCGACAAGGCGATTCCCGACATTTCACACACAGTGGTCAACCTCACCGAACGACAATTGACCGAAGAGGAAGTGTCTGTTCTTCAAAAAGGAGGGAATTTCGCTATCACCCCGAGAACTATACCTATGGAGGATATCATTGCCAACACCGAAGCAGCCATTCGCACCCTTCCTTGTGAAAGGGCAGAGGAAATACGCACGGAAACAGCCAGGATACTGCGCCGAGCGAAACCACCGGCTTGCAACCTAAAGAAAGAAGAAGTACAAGCCATTAAGAATCTCAACGCTGACAAGAGTATATTGGTACTGCCTGCCGATAAGGGGAATGCGACCGTCGTAGTGAAGACCGGAGAGTATGAGAAAAAGATCCGAGACCTATTAGATCCGACGACGTACCGAAAACTAAGCGCAGATCCGACGCAGCGTATCACACGGAATACGAATCGATTAATCAAGGCGTCTTCTCTGCCGGCGGACATACAGAGAAACCTGCGCAACACAGAAGCCCTACCACCGCGACTGTATGGATTACCCAAGATCCATAAGAACAACGTTCCACTGAGACCGATCGTTAGCGCTCCTGGATCACCGACATATAAACTGGCAAAACACTTGGCCTCTCTGCTCCAGCCACACGTAGGGAAGACCGACACATACATTAAGGACTCAGGACATTTAATTGAGAAGCTGAAGAAACTGAAACTTGCACCAAACGACATCTTGGTCAGCTTTGATGTTGTTTCGTTATTTACGAAAGTGCCACTCAGTGACGCTCTGGAGCACATCGGTTCAATTTTCCCGCAGGACATCAGAAATCTCTTCCACGCATGTCTCACCACGAGCTATTTCACGTGGAATGGCGATTTCTACGAACAGCTGGAAGGCGCCGCCATGGGTAGTCCTCTCAGTCCAGTGGTGGCCAACTTCTTCATGGAACAATTCGAAGCACACGCACTGGACTCGGCGACTTGCAAACCTAAGGTGTGGTACAGGTACGTTGATGATACTTTCGTGGTGTGGAGCCATGGTGAAGAACAGCTCGGTGACTTCCTAAGACACTTGAACAGCCTCCATGCCAACATAACATTTACCATGGAAGTAGAAAAGGACAAGAAACTGCCATTTCTAGATGTGCTGGTCACAAGGGACGGCGAAACCCTGGGACACAGCGTGTATCGAAAACCGACACACACGGACCGATACCTGCACAAACTGTCAAACCACCACCCGAGCCAGAAAAGAGGCATGATTGGTACGCTCGTAACGAGAGCAGGACTAATATGTGAGCCGCAACACCTCAAACGAGAAATGCAACACCTGGAAACTGTCCTGAGGAGCAATGGGTACTCCAAAAATTATATTAGAAGTGTAACAGAGCCAAACACTCGGCGAAGTAAGGAACCAGAAAAAGAAATGTCGGGTACGGCCTTTCTGCCATATATTCCCAGAGTGACGGACAGAATCGGCCGTATATTGCGCAAACATGGCGTAAAGACGATTTTCAAACCGACAAGGAAGATCAAAGAGTGTCTTAGATCGACGAAGGAGAAAAGAGACCCACTTGCAATGTCGGGAATATACCCTATACCATGCACATGCGGAAAAGTTTATGTCGGAATGACTGGACGATCCATCAACACCAGGATCAAAGAGCATAAGCGACATTGCAGGTTGGGGCAGGTGGAGAAATCGGCCGTGGCAGAGCACGCACTGAATGAGACCGACCACGTAATAAAATTCGCCGACACGGAAGTTCTGGCCGTAGAGAAGCATTATCACACGCGCTTGTTCAGAGAAGCTGTAGAAATACAAAAACACGCGAACAGTTTGAACAAGAAAGAGGAAAGCCTTAAGGTCAACGGATCCTGGCTTCCCGTACTGCAGCGAACGACCGTCGCAGGTAGCAAGAGGAGAACCGCACCGGAAATGACCACGGAGAAGCCCTCGGACGTTGGCGCGCCAGGTACATATTGTCTGCGGCCGCGAGCTCGGCTCCAGTTCACCACCGGCAATGGAGGGTGAAGCTTTGACAATGCCAACCACTCGTGCTGGCGATACGTCAGAAAAATCATTAGATGAACGTCGGCCGAAGAACCCGAGACAGAAGCCAATAGGCAGTTTGTCACTACTTGTACAGTTCCCGATTTACAATGCCACCTCATGTTGCAAGCATTAAGGACTTTCCTATCACTACGTCAATTAGCATCGTTGTTCACTGGGAAGAACTACTAAAAATCTAGAATTCTCAGAAATAAATTGACGTTGCCCGTAGTTTGATTCGACACTTGGGCCACAATCAGACTGTATTTAGGAGAATAACGATGAACAAAATGGGGATGCCTAAAATGCTTCTCTAGAACAGTTCGTACACATTAATAATGACCACTCATGACAGCTGCACCATTGTAGCTCTGAGAAATAATTTTATTTGAATTATCTGTAATATCCAGTGAAGTATCTTTGAGTGATTGTGCTACAGTTATTACACATATTCAAGAAAACTAACTACCCCAGAAGGTTTCTACAGATTCACCCTTAGACGAGGCATATCTGATAACCACGACAAGTTGTGAAAATATTGAAATAACAGTTGTAAGCTCCTCTCCAATTATCGTCTCGCTGGGTACGATTTTCTACTCCTCCTGACGTGCGTGCTGCATAGGGAGCGAGCTCACAATCCTGTATTACCGTGTACAAGAAATATCTGTGACGGTTACAGGTGAACACGTAAGTCGACCAAATTGGAACAAGGACTACATTTATTTTATCGGTTTCACAAAATACTGTGATCATTGTTAGTTCCTGTAATAACCATGTGTCACTGCCATATAGATAGCCCTATGCTTTGGTGAAATTTCAGTTTCTCTTAGAGTGGCCAATTTGCCCTCCTTCCCCATCCGCGATTTTGGTTGATTTGACTGTCTCCCAATAAATCAACTTCATGTTTCAGATCTGGCTGGTCTCAATACTCGGCCAATTAGCCATAAGCATTATAGCTCTCTACCACTAACCTTTTTTTTTCAAAACTGTAAATACTCGAATACAATTAAGAAATGAAACAAAGGAAGAGTGACAAACAAACTCCATTGCTAATATGGAATAAGCCTCTTCCGCTTCACATATGATTGTTCAATACAGTGAGTTATCGTTTAGAATATGATTTAAGTATCATCTGCATTATATGTTAAATGATACTATGATAAAAATATGGCTAAATAACTTATTCAAATTTCATTCAAATTTTTCAAAAAACTGAAGACTACTTTCTTCGAATATAGTTCTAACCTTATCTCGAAACATGTTGCTCATATCTCTGTCAAACACTTTGAACAGTCACAACTGTATGATTGAATCAATATTTTGACAATAATTTTAACTTTAAATACGATGAATGAACCATCAAAGCAATAAACAAACAGACACACAAAACAGAAATGCTTTTCTCTATAATCTTGATCAAGTTGAGCATCTCTGCTGAATTGGCACTAATATTAATGAAAAGGCCTCAGCAGTATTATTACACTACTGGCCATTAAAATTGCTACACCAAGAAGAAATGCAGATGATAAACGGGTATTCATTGGTTCAAATGGTTCAACATTAACATCTGAGGTCATCAGTCCCCTAGAACTTAGAACTACTTAAACCCAACTAACCTAAGGACATCACACACATCCATGTCCGAGGCAGCATTCGAACATGCGAGCGTAGCGGTCACGCGGTTCCAGACTGAAGCGCCTAGAACCGCTCGGCCACTTTTATCCATTTGATAAATATATATTATACTAGAACTGACATGTGATTACATTTTTACGCAATTTGGGTGTATAGATCCTGAGAAATCAGTACCCAGAACAACCACCTCTAGCTGTAATAACGGCCTTGATACGCCTGAGCATTGAGTCAAACAGAGCTTGGATGGCGTGTAGAAGTACAGCTGTCCATGCAGTTTCAGCACGATACCACAGTTCATCAAGAGTAGTGACTGGCGTATTGTGACGAGCCAGTTGCTCGGCCACCATTGACCAGACGTTTTCAGTTGGTGAGAGATCTTGAGAATGTGCTGGCCAGGGCGGCAGTCGAACATTTTCTGTATCCAGAAAGGCTCGTACAATAACATGCGGTCGTGCATTATCCTGCTGAAATGTAGGGTTTCGCAGAGATCGAATGAAGGATAGAGCCACGGGTCGTAACACATCTGAAATGTAACGTCCACTGTTCAAAGTGCAGTCATCCGTCAAAATGGCGGCGCACACAGCCATATAGAACACATATAACACATAAACCATCCCAAAGTGACCCATAGATAATCACAGAGTACACCAGAGAGCATCCCAGAGTGCCCCAAAGAGCATCCCAGAGTGGAGTAGAGAGCATCCCAGAGTGCCCCAGTGAGCTAAAACACTAAGAAGAATCGCTTCTCGGCTTTTGGCAAGATCAATGTGTATCAGTCTCTAAGACATCACAAAGTAAATAAACAAATATTGCGGTTTATCAGCGCGCTACTTCCTGCCGCGCCTAGCTGGCTTCTAATTATCTGCAGGAAGTGTGACGTATGGCGCTGCTCTTATCAGTACTTGCAGGCAGCTACGGCATGTTTGGCTCGTTTACAGTTGCTTTATACTACGAAGCTGCTGCATTTATTTTAACACGAGTCAACTGCATGTATTACACAGCCATGCAGCGTTTTTATTGATTATTAATGATTATAATCATATGTTTCTCTATTTCTGCAGGAGTTCCGACTCCTGGGGAGGTGGGTGGGTTATTTGTTTATTTACTTTGTGATGTCATAGAGACTGATACACATTGATCTTGCCAAAAGCCGAGAAGCGATTCTTCTTAGTGTTTTAGCTCACTGGGGCACTCTGGGATGCTCTCTGGTACATCTAAAAGATAAGAATTTTTAACTTAAAGTAGAGGTATACTTTATAAAAAAAAATCTCACGAGATAGATAAAGATGATTCGCAACTTTAAACTGAACAATAACATAAAAAATAATACATACACCATCCCAAAGTGACCCATAGATAATCACAGAGTACCCCAGAGAGCATCCCAGAGTGCCCCAAAGAGCATCCCAGAGTGGACCAGAGAGCATCCCAGAGTGCCCCAGTGAGCTAAAACACTAAGAAGAATCGCTTCTCGGCTTTTGGCAAGATCAATGTGTATCAGTCTCTATGACATCACAAAGCAAATAACTTCTGTTGTTGTACAAGAACAATTAATCTTCGCTCCAACAAAAGTAATTGGTCCAGTCAGCAGCTCTTCTTGGTCAACATTATTCGGTGTCATAGACAAAGTATCAACAGTCTTGTAGACAGGCATTCTTGATCTTCTTGTATATCTTCTCCTCCTGTACGGCATGGCTGTGTGCTTCGTGCGGCTGCCTCGAGTGAAATGAGCGTGCAGCTGCCTGCATAGCGGATGTACGTCACTGATAAGCTGGGCGCGGCAGGAAGTCGCGCCTGAAAAAGCGCAATGGCGGCTCCGGAAGTGCCTCTTTCGTGCGGATCGCGCTTAGTTAAAACTAGAGCGGGATCCGACGGGCGCCTCGTGCAGCGGATAAGTCCCGTTCAAGGTCATCCGTCAAAATGGCGGCGCACACAACCATATAGGTGACCGAGACGGTGTAACCAATAGCATCCCATACCATCAAGCCGGGTGATACGCCAGTATGGCGATGACGAATACACGCTTCCAATGTGAGCTCACCGCGATGTCACCAAATACGGATGCGACCATCATGATGCTGTAAACAGAACCTGGATTCATCCGAAAAAATGACCTTTTGCCATTCGTGCACCCAGGTTCGTCGTTGAGTACACCATCGCAGGCGCTCCTATCTGTGATGCAGCGTCAAGGGTAACCGCAGCCATGGTCACCGAGCTGATAGTCCATGCTGCTGCAAACGTCGTCGAACTGTTCGTGCAGATGGTTGTTGTCTTGCAAACGTCCCCATCTGTTGACTCAGGGATCGAGACGTAGCTGCACAATCTTTTGCAGCCATGCGGATAAGATGCCTGTCATCTCGACTGTTAGTGATACGAGGCCGTTGGGATCCAGCACGGCGTTCCGTATTACCCTCCTGAACCCACCGATTCCATATTCTGCAAACAGTCGTTGGATCTCGACCAACGCGAGCAGCAATGTCGCGATACGATAAACCGCAATCGCGATAGGCTACAATCCGACCTCTATCAAAGTCGGAAACGTGATGGTATGCATTTCTCCTCCTTACACGAGGCATCACAACAACGTTTCACCAGGCAACGCGGGTCAACTGCTGTTTGTGTATGAGAAATCGATTGGAAACTTCCCTCACGTCAGCACGTTGTAGGTGTCGCCACCGGAGCCAACTTTGTGTGAACGCTGTGGAAAGCTAATCATTTGCATATCACAGCATCTTCTTCCTGTTGGTTAAATTTCGCGTCTGTAGCACGTCATCTCCGTGGTGTAGCAATTTTGTTGGCCAGTAGTGTACATATTTGTTGTGTTACGACCAGTTTCGTTCTTAAAACATCTTCAGATCTCCTGCATTTAAACAAAACAAGAAATTAGGCTAAATCTACAGTATTTTAAAGAATAAAATAAGCTACTCGCGCTGTCCAAAGCCTTATAATAAAAAATCACTGAGTTGTCCCAGAGTCATAATATAAATTGTATGGCTGTCGTATATAATATTAAAGACCAGACGACGGCATCAATGATCAGAAGCATTTTGCTCTCCCACTGGCGGAAGTATGACGAGCAGACATGTATGTAAAGTACAAACTTACCTTTGTGCACCTGTCAACTATTCATGCACAGAGCGAGATATTTACTATTGGTGAAGTGAAAGAGATGTGTTTGACATATCTTATTGTTTGAACGCTGATATCACTAACGGGACAGAGAGAGATCTTAGCCACAGGTGTTGACAAAGTAGCGACCCACATAGCATGCATGTTTTTATATTCAATAATAAATGAATGGCTTAGGAAGAACAAAAATAATTAGCAGGAATACTGAATACTGTTACTATATTGATCTCAAATTGAGCAGATAAATAATATAAACCACATGGGTTCTCAGAACAAGAATTCCTGTAAAGTAATAAACTAATATTAACGCAGGAGAGGGTGGTAAGACTGAGTGTATAATGCAATGGATGAAATAACAACAACTCAACTCGGCAATCAGCTTCCAGCCAACGAGAAACGAATGATCTATGAGCCGTTGTGATGCTGTGCACTTGAATACCAAATCACATTACAGTTCGTCACAAGTTCCTCACAGGGAATTATAGAAAAATAACTGAGCGAGCACTTGCTTCATATGATTAAACTAATATAATCATCGTCTATTAACAACCACGGCAAAAAATGAAATCAATCTCACCATAACACCCAGTATTGCACACGTCGTCTCTGATCTCCCTCACTTCGAAATCAGGAGCACAGTACTCTATTCAAACACTCACGGCCTCAGGAGGGCAGACAACAATCAGCGCCCCTTGGTGCATCGTTAAATTTTGTCGTGTTAGAAATTAAAGTTATTTAGTCCTTTTCAGTGTTAATACATAGGTTTAGCTAGAGAGAAAATTACTGTCAAACCCTAACGCCTATGGAACGAGCTGCCTGTAACAGGAAGTGGAACCCTAACTGACAACGTACTATGAAACAAGCTGCCTGTAATAGGAAGTGGAACCATAAATGTTGTGCGTGACTCAAGTTAGAACAGATACCCAGGGGTTGATACTGTGTTTTCAAAATTCACCCCCACACAGTCGATCTGTTAACCATACCTGACTACGTGTATTGCTGCACTCCACCATATGAACTCTGGTGAAGATTTGCTCCAGCAGAGCAACACTCTGGACGAGGTTGGTACACCAGCAAGTGAAGAGTGTTGGATTCTCTTTAGCCGCCTTCATGTCGTCTTGGTGTCTCTGTAGATCTCTACCATGGAAAGCAAGGAGAGGATGTTGGTTGGTGACCGGTATCCTCGTTCTATAACAATTAATAACTGGGTTCTTTATTCATAAACAAAGAGGTACTTCACTTTAAGTTTCCATGCACTGTGGCACAATCTCTCTTCTCTACAGTCCACGTAGCCTCAATGCTGTTGAAGTAGAAGTCTGCTATGTTCACTATAATGTTGCTATGTGCTGACTGTCTCTGTGGTAGAGGCTAAGTCTGCAGCTCCGTCCCAGTGACACGCTGGAACTCCACGGTGCACAGACTCGAACTCACTGGCATAACAAGCTCGTACTGTCTGGCTGAACTGGAGCGAAATGACTAACTGGCCCTGTGGTCTGAGACGGCGATCCTAAATACTGGCACCTGAGAGGGCGTTGGCGGCACGTTTCCAGCGAGTCTTGACGGTGGCCTCATCGATACTTCTTGTGACCTCTATGCTGCATGGTGTGCTGGCGCCAGCGTACACCAGCACAAAGAGCAAACTAATCTGGTAAAATTTCTGTATATTGTCGAAGCATAGTGGCCTACATTTGATAGATGTGCTTTTGTTACAGCTATTATGCAAAGTTACAACTGCATTTAGCAGAATTCGAGCTTAAGCAGCTGTAACTGCTTCTATATGATATTGCAGTGCCTGCGTAGTTCAGAAATACATTGCAATGCGGCACTGCGGCGATACTGCCGTTATGAAATACATGAAGTGTATTCGCAATTGCGAATACAGACAACCATCAGCTGTATAATGGAATGAAGGCAATAAAAATTTTTCTAGACCGGGAGGATACCGTTTTGTTCGTTATTGTCTGTTGCATTTGTTCAGGGCGAAAGCCCCATGACACCTGTTCAAGTTCATCGTTGATCTGTTCACTCAGCATTTTTATTTATTTATTTTGTACAGAAGGCAGCTAACCCTCTGACCGAACACGATGAGCTACCATGCTGGCAGACCATTAGGGTACCAGAGCATGCTCCATGGCTTAACCCAAACTTCCATATATTGCCAACCATCTGTTTTTGAAAGTTTATTGCCCAGAGTTGGTGGATAAATACGATATTGCAGCGACTGTGTTATTCAGAACTATGATGTAATGTTCCTTCGAACATGCATGCATTCGCATAATATAATGGAAAAAAACGATTACTACAGTGGAGACACTCTCAGAATGAAACATGAAATAATTTCCCCTAACTCCAAGCTCTATTAATATGTAATTTTATGATGGACTATTTTTCCTGCTGGTAGCTGGCAGTAGCCACCAGAAGCCACTGTTGCGCAGAACCGCTTAGAAGCACACACACACACACACACACACACACACACACACACACACTCACATACACACACAAAACCGCAAGTAAACTTCTTGGGAATTAAGTGTGGTGTCTAAGCGGTTCTGCGCAACAGTGGCTTCTGGCGGTTACTGCCAGCGGCCATCTACTCTGATTATTACACTCAATCAAAACTGAAATCCCAGGCTTGGATTATGAAACAGTTTTCCCCAATCTCATTATAATAAGTAGTCACATACATACACGTAAATCTCTACTAGATTCACCTTTATTTTAAGCTACTAACACAGTAAATTTGAAACAAATACGTGCAGTGAAGTGAAGTACCACTGCCACGTCTCACCCCGATTGCCTGAAGGCCCAAACAGAATGTCAAAGACGAACACACGCTTCATCACTTCCAGAAATAGACAACTCAAAGAGTTTCTTCGGCTAATCAAAGTTGATCATTGAATATCTTTTCTCACTACTGCGAAGATAATTTCACGATATAAACAGAATCAGAAACCGTGTGTAAAAATGAAAGTGTAGTTTAACACGCAATTTCCAGCAGCCCCTCCTTCTTAATTAGAACACACCTGCAATGAGTTTTATAGGATACTGTCAGAAGGAAATAGAAACTGGTGTGAAACATCCTAAAATTTTTACGAAAGAACAAATATATCTAATAACGAAAAGTTTAAACTTACCGATGGCTCTTTTGCAGTTGTTTAAGTAATGGTAACAACCTGGCAAGCCCTACAGATTCGGAGCTATGCAGTGCTCAGCCATGCATTCCAAATTCTAACTTCAATAACCCTAGAGTGAGTTACGTAATATTGAAAAACCAACAATCAAAATTAGTTAAAAACTAGTATTAAAGAAAGCTCATTACATTTTTCCATAAATGGTATGTCAAACATTACATGAGGAACCTAAATATTTTAGATTAAACACTGATTTCCCAACGAGAACCAAGAATGCAATGAGAAAATCAATGCGCGTTAATGACAACGACTATCCAAATATACACATCATCTTATTCCAAGATTTCAGGTGAAAATTAGGGTTGCGTTGATTCAGCAAAGTGAAAACTTTACATACACTTCCAGAATGAAATTTTCACTTTACAGCGGAGCGTGCGCTGATATGAAACTTTCTAGCAGGCTAAAATTGTGTGCTGTACGAGACTCTAACTCGGCACTTTTGCTTCTCACGGGAAAGTGCCGGTACAGCACTTGTCCGTTAAAGGCAAAGGCCCCGAGTTCGAGTCTCGGTCCAGCAAGCAGATATAAAGAAATTGTGTCTGAAAACAAGATACAAACACAAAAAATAGAAAATTTAAACTTTCCGTTCATTCACCAAAGAAACAGTCGATACTTATTATTGAGCACAGTACCTCTTGTAAGGACAGGTAGTAAAGAATTGATGATTTTAGATCTGGGAATGGGACATGTTTCCCAACAAAAAAATAACGAAGCAGTAAAATGACACAAGAAATGAACAGGTTACTCAAACAGAGTACAATTCAAATAAAACGAAAAAATTACAATATTACATATTCAATTAATATTCATTTGTTAAAAGAATATACAACATGTTTCATGTTTTGTTAGCTGTCAGAAGTTCAAAACAAAATTCCGCTTACGTATTTTGAATCTACATGTTACAAGATATCATGCGATGTATTTTTAAGTAAGAAAGAAAGTAATATGCTGTAACTATCAGCATTTTTCTGAAGCCTTACATAGTGACCACTATTCCCCACCTAAGGAGGTAGTGTGTCCATTGCCATCGCAACATAATCCCGTGTCTGCTTTTCTAATTTCTGGACATATTTTCCAGTCATCTTGATGCTGAGTACCTGAAACAATACTAATCGGCTGCAGCAGACCGTATTCGTTCGAATTTTTGTATTAGGCATAATATGATAGAATGGAGACATTTTTAAATAGTAAAAGTTAATTAATTCAGAATCATCATACGGATGATGTATTTGGATTTAAAAGAGTATAATGAAATCTCCTCTCTAGTAATATGTGTGATATTTGGAAGTAACTAACCCTTATTGGAGTAAACACCTTGACCAGTTTTCCCGACCATTATAGTGTGGTAACTTTTCCCCTATCTGACGCCATATCGGTATTAGTGGTTCACATATGAAACAATTATACCGTAAGAATGAACATGGAATTACATTTTCAGGTCAAAAGACATTGGTTATACATTGATATTGTAATCAAATATTACTCTAAATGTATATGACGTAACAAGAATAATATCAATGGACTACTTGAAACCAGACAACTGAAAATCAGAAAAGCGTCGAAGGAAAAATAACGGAAAAACTTTCCAGATTCACTAATAACAGTGGTGGGAATATTAAAAATAATTTGAGGATTTCCCGGATGGGAGCAGCACTGTTCAGGTCAAAAATTATGCAATGGATACTTTACCTGTCTTAGGCATTTAGTCATTACCAAGGTTGAGGGTGAAGTCATGTGGAGAAAGATATGAATCGCGTGGGCGCATGCTATAAATGATTCTAATTTCGGTATTACGAGTGTGAGTCAATAAATAAGTCACATAGTTGGATATAGACATCAGAGCTACTCATTCCTTTTCAACATACTCCCCTTGTAAACCTCTCAGCGTTCGATAAGGTGTTAAAAGCCTGCAACATAGAATTCTTGTGGCTGTGTTTGCATCTACCGAGTGACCTCTCGGGATATAACAAGTTTGTTTGGTTCTTTAAATTGTTACAGTCCCCAAGATCGATGTTTCCTGGGGGTAACGAAATACCCGTGGATGTAGAAACAATGTCCCACCACTGGATAAATAGGGCGGCCTTGTTCATGACTTTTTTTGCCCTTAGCTGAATCCCTGTATCCAACTGAACACTAGTTTCCATACACATACATTAACCATACACGGGACGAATTTTGCTGTAGACGCACTCTGCGGACAGTCCCTCGGCTCACAGAAATCACGTAGTTCTAGACGGGTACACACTCTTAGCACACCCACTATCTTGGTCTGACAGCAGATCGTTAATCATTGGCAGCGGAATGCTGTGTATCGGCTAGCTTCCTAACTTATACGCGACATGTGCTGCCACCTTCTAGATACGCATAAGTGCGAAATTTAAAACGATATTCGGTATTCTGACTGGAATACTCTATTTCAAATTCTGACTGGAATACTCTCTTTCAAATTCTGAAGGTGGCAGGGGTAAAATACAGGGAGCGAAAGGCTATTTACAATTTGTACAGAAACCAGGGACATGAAAGGGAAGCAGTGGTTGGGAAGGGAGTGAGACAGGGTTGTAGCCTCTCCTCGATGCTATTCAATCTGTATATTGAGCAAGCAGTAAAGGAAACAAAAGAAAAGTTCGGGGTAGGTATTAAAATCCATGGAGAAGAAATAAAAACTTTGAGGTTCGCCGATGACATTGTAATTCTGTCAGAGACAGCAAAGGACTTGGAAGAGCAGTTGAACGGAATGGACAGTGTCTTGAAAGGAGGCTATAAGATGAACATCAACAAAAGCAAAACGAGGATAATGGAATGTAGTCGAATTAAGTCGGGTGATGCTGAGGGAATTAGATTAGGAAATGAGACACTTAAAGTAGTAAAGGAGTTTTGCTATTTGGGGAGCAAAATAACTGATGATGGTCGAAGTAGAGAGGATATAAAATGTAGACTGGCAACGGCAAGGAAAGCGTTTCTGAAGAAGAGAAATTTGTTAACATCGAGTATAGATTTAAGTGTCAGGAAGTCGTTTCTGAAAGTATTTGTATGGAGTGTAGTCATGTATGGAAGTGAAACATGGACGATAAATACTTGGACAAGAAGAGAATAGAAGCTTTCGAAATGTGGTGCTACAGAAGAATGCTGAAGATTAAATGGGTAGATCACATAACTAATGAGGAGGTATTGAATAGAATTGGGGAGAAGAGGAGTTTGTGGCACAACTTGAACAGAAGAAGGGATCGGTTGGTAGGACATGTTCTGAGGCATCAAGGGATCACCAGTTTAGTACTGGAGGGCGTCGTGGAGGGTAAAAATCGTAGAGGGAGACCAAGAGATCAATGCACTAAGCAGATTCGGAAGGATGTAGGCTGCAGTAGGTACTGAGAGAAGAAGAAGCTTGCACAGGATAGAGTAGCATGGAGAGCTGCATCAATCCAGTCTCAGGACTGAAGACCACAACAACAACATTCGGTATTCTGGCTTTTGAAACTTATTGATTGAAACCCGTACTTTTGACTTAAAATGTGTGTGATTATTTGAAAATAACTCAGCGAGAGTGGTACACATCCGTCAAGTATTGACCTCGTGATCAATAAAAATGTGTTAACATTTCTAAAATTCTATTAATCATTTGTGTCGATCCTCGTTGCAGGTAAGGTGAGTAATATCACTGAACCTACGACCATTCAATACCTTCTGTGTAATGGACACGTCTATAGAAGACGCACAGTGAGTGGAAAGAACCTTAGAGACTTGTGGCTGGAGCGTAAATGTTCACCTGAAACGCCCACGCGAAACGTTTGACTTTTACAGCCAGCCCACATCATCACGTTTTCGGCAGAAATATTGAGACGTGACGCTGTAACATGACATCATACGTTTACAGGAAGGTGCTGGTTTTGTCGAGTGAAACGGGAGACTATCTCGTTGCTCGCAACACTGTTATATCGGAATTACGTTACCAACTTGCAAGTACGACTGCATGCGGACCACTGACAACTCTTTGAACTCGCTAAGGTAATGTTCGACGTTCTACGGTCGCGTACCATCACTGGACAGAAATTGTCTCCCTTTGTCTCTGTTTTTGATATTCAGCTCCATATTCGCCTTGCTTCATCATTGCTTGTAAGTGCTCCTCCTCTTATTGGCAGATCGCCGTCTGCTGGTCCCTTAAACGGCGATTATCCACAATATCAGCACGTTTACCTCTCGTTCCAGCTATTTCTAATTAATGAAATGTGGGAGCCACCTTGGAAATATGCTCATGGACCTTTATGAACAATATATCTGTTTAAGTCTGTAGTCGACTCTTATGCAAATAAAGTTTTGCTATCCTCTTCTGCCCTTTAATCATGATTAGCCACCATCAGAGTGATCAAGCGTGATCCCAAGGCAAACGAAGCCAGCGGGATGAGAAGAGTTTGAAGGTAGTTTGAAGATTTTAGCTACCTGTCTGGACGTTGATCTGTGGTATTCAGATACCCTGTTCTCAAGCAACGCCGGCCAGCAAAGCATGACACATTTTGACACACTCTTAGGTTTTGAATTAATGTTGCTGGGCTCCGTGGTAATGACTGAACACTTTATTAAATTCACACGTGACTAACAATGTTTATGTCTGAGCATATCAAGAGATTTTTTATATAATGTTAAGAGCGTTCCAGTTTAAATTTACCGTAAGAGTTAAAATCTGAGAATTTGTCTCACATCCTACTCGAATGTTGTTTTACAACTATAGAAAATTTTCGTGCAAAACTAAGAAAGGGGAAAAGAAATTTACTTGATGCCACAGTAAAATTTACATCGCTTAGATTTCCAGAAGGCTTTCGACACCGTTCCTCACAAGCGTCTTCTAACCAAACTGTGTGCCTACGGAGTATCGCTTCAGTTGTGCGACTGGATTCGTGATTTCCTGTCAGAAAGGTCACAGTTCGTAGTAATAGACAGGAAGTCATCGAGTGAAGCAGAAGTAATATCCGGCGTTCCCCAAGGACGTGGTATAGGCCCTCTATTGTTCCTGATCTATATTAACGACATCGGAGACAATCTGAGTAGCCGTGTTAGATTGTTTGCAGATGATGCTGTCATTTACCGTCTTGTAAAGTAATCAGATGATCAAAACGACTTGCAAAATGATTTAGATAAGATATCTGTATGGTGTGAAAAGTGGCAGTTGACCCTGAATAAGGAAAACTGTGAAGTTATTCACATGAGTACTAAAAGAAATCAGCTAAATTTCGATTACGCCATAAGTCACACAAATCTGAAGGCTGTAAATTCGACTAAATATTTAGGGATCACAATTACAAATAACCTAAATTGGAACGATCACATAGATAATATTGTGGGTAGAGCATACCAAAGACTGCGATTCATTGGCAGAACACTTAGAAGGTGCAACAGGTCTACTAAAGAGATTGCTTACACCACGCTTGTCCTCCCTATTCTGGAGTATTGCTGTGTGGTGTGGGATCCGCATCAGGTTAGACTGACGGATGCCATCGAAAAAGTACAAAGAAGGGCAGCTCGTTTTGTATTATCGCGAAATAGGGGAGATAGTGTCACAGACATGATACGTGAATTGGAGTGGCAATCATTAAAACAAAGGCTTTTTTCGTTGCGACGGGATCTTCACATGAAATTCCAATCAGCAGTTTTCTCCTCCGACTGCGAAAACATTCTGTTGGCACCCACCTACATAGGGAGAAATGATCATCACGATAAAATAAGAGAAATCAGGGCTCGCACAGAGAAATTTAAGTGCTCGTTTTTCCCGCGTGCCGTTCGAGAGTGGAACGGTAGAGAGACAGCTTGAAGGTGGTTCATTGAACCCTCTGCCAGGCACTTTATTGTGATTAGCAGAGTAATCACGTAGATGTAGATGTAGGTGCAGATATTTCTGCTTGTTGTATTATTTGTACAACATTAAGAGAATATAATCCAATGAATCAACGCAGAGAATAGTTGCCACGGCTCTTTTTGGCGACTGAATACGTTATTTATTGTGGTGCCCTCAAGCCGGATGAAATCTTTATCCACTATAAACAAATTATGAAATTACATAGTGCTCATAATTTTTACTTCGCTATCATGTTCCTGAAGAAAATACAGAAAGATCCCAAATACGTGGACACACAGTGCCTATACATTTCACAAGAAGTTAAAAGGATATCTTTTAACTGGTCCAATAATAACTATTTATTTCTAAGACTTTTATTTACTAATGCACAATAATACCCTCTGTTTGAATGCGTATACGTATTATTATAAATATACTTTTACTTTTAAATTTCTCCAGGTATATTTTTTTCCTTTTATATGGAAGTGAAGTTAGTTAACAACTAAAACAGCTATTCGACGCAATAATTTGAAAAGCAGTAGGTTCCTTCTAAGCAATGTGTACACTATCAGTGACAGATACTCATCTACTTTTATGGACAACGATTGATTCCGAAAGGTAGCCGCGTTTCACTCTTACTGCTAACACTTGCTCATGGTTGAAAATATGCAACGAGACACATCTGTTTAAATTTATTGATAAACCAGTGAGTAGTTGTACATAAAACAGAGTAGTTTGGAACGTCATACGGATAAGTATGTGTAGAACAATTTATAGCCGGTCAGCTGTTGTAAAGACAAAAGACACGAAGCTACATAATCAGGACGAACAGACGATAGTAAAAACTGTCCCTCAGTACCACTTCTTTTCTACCGATGTCTGACGCCGACGTGATTTTCACTGACAGTGGTGTCCGCCGGACTTCTTCTGCGCCCACACCTACCTGTGTGCAACGGACGACACTTGGGGTGCTACCACGACTCCCCTGCTGCAGCTGCCTGTGAGGTGCGTCATGAACGGGTGTGGGTGGGCCGCTGTTCGATGTTCAGCTAAACGCGTAGGAAACAAGTGCTTATTTACCTGCTATTTTAGTACCTGCGACTTTTTGCAAGAACATTTTGCTTCCTGATTACAGTTCGAAGCAACAGAGTTGTTCTGTCACGTTCCAATAGAAGTATGAAACCTACAGCGAGTTCACAATTACGTACAAAGAACCTGCGGAAGATCCGTATATGTATAGCGTCGAACTAAGGTTTCTGCTCGGTATATTCTGCAACGGAACTTCTTCAGAGTATCGGCAGTTATCATAAAATGTGTGTGTTACACTTTTCGTACTAGAGTAACTATATACAGGGTGTTACAAAAAGGTACGGCCAAACTTTCAGAAAACATTCCTCACACACAAATAAAGAAAAGATGTTATGTGGACATGTGTCCGGAAACGCTTTATTTCCATGTTAGAGCTCATTTTAGTTTCGTCAGTATGTACTGTACTTCCTCGATTCAGCGCCATGATTTCATACAGGATACTCTACCTGTGCTGCTAGAACATGTGCCTTTACAAGTACGACACAACATGTGGTTCATGCACGATGGAGCTCCTGCACATTTCAGTCGAAGTGTTCGTACGCTTCTCAACAACAGATTCGGTGACCGATGGATTGGTAGAGGCGGGCAAATTCCATGGCCTCCACGGTCTCCTGACCTCAACCCTCTTGACTTTCATTTATGGGGGCATTTGAAAGCTCTTGTCTACGCAACCCAATGTACCAAATGTAGAGACTCTTCGTGCTCGTATTGTGGACGGCTGTGATACAATACGCCATTCTCCAGGGCTGCATCAGCGCTTCAGGGATTCCATGCGACGGAGGATGGATACATGTATCCTCGCTAACGGAGGACATTTTGAACATTTCCTGTAACAAAGTGTTTGAAGTCATGCTGGTACGTTATGTTGCTGTGTGTTTCCATTCCATGATTAATGTGATTTGAGGAGAAGTAATAAAATGAGCTCTAACATGGAAAGTAAGCGTTTCCGGACACATGTCCACATAACATATTTTCTTTCTTTGTGTGTGAGGAATGTTTCCTGAAAGTTTGGCCATACCTTTTTGTAATACCATGTATACATCAACAATTCACAGATCACTTTGTACTGGGATATCCTATCTACACCCACACTCATAGTTTTAATGTCACTTTTTGTCTTCGACAAATGAAAGTAGCTATTTCTAGTTCTCTTCTTCTACAAAAATTCACACATTTACAGAAATTTTTGTCACGTTAATTTATGTCAGTATGTGCAGGTCTCGGAACAAATTATTTGACAAAATATAGGATAGTGATGGGTTTTCTGTGAAATAGTAAAGTTATTTTCTGCATCAGAAGAAAAATTTCGCAAGGGCCTAAAAATATTGGCCTCTTGAAGTAATAATTTATGTACTGCACTATGAACGTAGGTCTGTTAGGGGATACATGTTTACCGCAAATTAATGACACATTATAAAGCTTATAACAGCGTATGTTTATATTTTATTCATAATGAAGGAATATGAAAACTCTGAAGCAAACATCTGGTGATTTTTATTGATAACTTGTAAGTATGAATTAATTCATCAGTAGGTTCTAGATCATTATGATGGTACTGAAACAGGGCTATAATCAAAGGGAATAAGTTGAGCAAGAAATAACAAAACAAAAAGGAGAGCCTGAACTTAATATTCATTTTTATACACAGTAACGTGGTAGCATTCATTCTATTTACACCACTCCTTCACCATATCCGTGAGTGGATTCTTGGGCCATTCTTTAGGCCAGGACTTAGGCCAAATCTTTTGCCATTCCTTTGGTCAATTCTTGTGCCATTCCTTTGGCCAATCCTTGGCCCACTCCTTTGGCCAGTCCTTGGGCCATTCCTTAGGCCAATTGTTTTGCCATTCCTTGGGCCAGTCTTTCGGCCAACCAGTGGGCTTTTCCTTAGGACATGGGTTGGGGTTACCTCTACCAAGATATGTGAGAGCTGCAACACAAAAAAATGCAGTATTAGTGATATGTTAGTATTTTTAGAGTTATGAAGGTCACTTCACTTGATGCTTTGATAATTACTTTTCTTGTAGTGGCAGACATGCCATCGCCAGGCACAGCAATTGATGAATGTTACCACGCGCTTCTCCTCCACGTTCGCGGCGTACACAGGGTTCCACTCGAGTGAACATGTTTTCGGACAGGGCCACTGAAGGTGTGCCATGCTACATGTGCCGTCATCAAATGGTGAAAATGGGTATGGAGGGCTGCCCATGGGAAGTTTCCCGAGAATTAAAATGGGTTTGCTCATGTCGTTTGGGATAACAGGAGGGAGTTTTATGGGATCGAGAGGATCTGGAATTTTGTGCTCTCGAATTGGTTCGTGATGGTCGTGCTCTGGGCCATGAAATGGAGGGAGATGTCCAGGATCGTGAATCGGCCCGTGTTCCATGTGCTCCGGCTCCAGAACTGGAAGCAGCATTCTGTCCGCTGTCGCTGCCGCAGCCATCACAGCTGTCATAGAAAGACGGAGAACATTAGTGATTAATAGGTTGCTGTAACTTGTAAACGCATGATCACACTAATGACATAAGTAGAATATAACTATTAATATTTTTCTGTGTTTAAGGCATTTATTCATGATTAATAAAATTTACAATCAATCTGCTGTTCATTATTGAACCACTAAGTATTATTCTTAGAAAAAATATCTCTCTCTAAAACTTGCACTAAATATTTTATTTCCGCCCTGATTAACTAGCTCCATACTGTAGCCGGAAGGTAACTTCTTTTTTGCCCTCTCCTGTTTTGTTCCTAATTTTGAAATCAGACCCTCTTACTACACCTCCACGTGCTCCCAAGACTACTTCGTACATCCATGTCCTCCGTAAAGTGACAACGTTAAACCAACGTAAAAAATTGCAGTACCAACAAGGAGTTATAGGACATAAACGAAAGTTGGCAGGCGTGTTTCTACGTCTGAAAGATGTCTATTAAAATTTCGGTCCAGTCGCTAGTAGCGCCACTAGGAGGATGGATATCAGGTTTGTCTTAAATATAGCCGCGCGTGCTAGCCGCCCGGTCTAGGGCGTCTTGTCACGGTTTGATCCCATAAGACCTTACAACAAATTTACAAATTTTCCTTGAATACACGCTGTAACGGTCGTGAGCATTAGTTATCTTTGTGATTGGACGTGGTGAGTTGATGTTAGTCAAGAATGACTTCAAGGAGTCAAAGACGCCGTTGTCAATACCTCACTGAGTTTGAACGAGATTGTGTAATTGGTCCACAGAGAAGTTGGAAGTTTCGTCTGCGATATTGCAGAAAGACTTGGTAGGAACGTGGCCACTATACATGACTGCTGGCAGTGGATCGCAAGAATGTAAGGATGCAAGACGGGCGAGCTCCGCACGGCCACGTGACACTACCGAGGGGCAAGGCCATGGTACTGCATCTGCAGAAGCAATGTGAGCAGCAGTTGGCACCGCTGTGTTACAGCAAACTGTTACAAATCGATTATTTCAAGGACAGCTCCGAACCAGACGCCCTGTAGGTTTCATATTGCAGTCCTAAAGCAGTCCACAACAGGTGCAGCCCTCGTAGTAGTACCATGTAGCTCAGTTGTGTGCAAACCACCGTGAACTGCGTGGAAAAGGCTACTGCCCGTTGTACCGCTTATTAGGGTTCCTCCCCGCTCCAATCGCATAATGTGAATGTTTAAACTTCACAGTGCCTGCTGTAATAAGTCGAGTCCTGTGTTTGCGATCCATATGGTAACGGAACATGGCTGGTTGCAGTATATTCCTGGTTCACTCACTAAACACTGGTTCCTGAAACTTTTCAAATAGACTTTCACGCCATTAGTCGGCGTCTATCCTCAAATCTGTTACCAATTGTGCTGCCCTTCTTATTATATATTATTTGGTATGGGTCCCATGTGCTTTACTTATGATTAATCGTGTGTGATTATTCCATATCATTTTATTAAAAATTGTAATTTAGGATACTATGTTTCTAGGTTTTGTGAAATGGATAGTTTTACATTTATGAACATTTAAAGGAAGCTGTCAGTTTTTGCATCACTTTGAAGTCATAACGAAACCCGACTGAATAATTGCGTATTATTTCACACCATATTTCGCTATAAATAACTAACTAGTCTGAAAAAAGACAGAGATTACTATTAATGTTGCGTGTCAAGTCATTAATAGAAACCCTGAACAGTAATGATCCTAGAACACTTCTCTGGAGCACAATTGAAATTAATTCTTTATCTGTCGACTCTTCATTCGAGGTAACATGCCGTTTAACCTACCAAAAATTCCTAACCTAGTCACACACAAATTGCGTTTGACATAGTCATGCTTCCATTTATAGACATTGGTGTGGCACACAGTCAATTCCTCCTAAGAAGTCAAAAATAGTGCATCTATCCGACTGCCTTGATCTAGGGTTTTCAGAACGTCACGAGAGAAAAGCACGAGTTAGGTATCTCACAACCGATGATTTCAGAATATGTGTTACTGTACCTTCGGATAAATCGTTCGATATACCTCATAATGTCTTAGCTCTGAATGCGTTCCAAGATTCTACAATACATGGGTCACACTGATATTGAAATGTAGTTTGTTGGACTAATTCTGATAGCTTTCTGCAAACACTGCAAAGCTGTAGTGTAGTTACTTGGAGAACAGCTCATTTGTTCTATTTGTTCAGATTTCATGTGAATAAGTGTAATACAACTGTCCGTCAAGAGAAGATTCCATGCTGCAGTGCTATATCAGGTTTCATACCGACTATGTTACAAGAGTGTTTCCCACCATGTCCCATACTGCATCAGTGATGCAAATCATAACAAGTAATTTCCATGTTTCAGATTTACACTGAAAATTTCAGGAGTTGGTCGTACATTGCAGTCATGTATCCAGCAGTAGGTCTTGTATCAAAGCTACTGTAACCGAACTTCAACACTATAGTCGTCAGTGCCACGAACTGCGATGAATGTAATTAGCAGCATCTGAATATCAACAGTTATGTGCTCATTGTAAATTCACCAGTGGAACTCACCCCAACATTGGTGTTGAAAGGCCAACCTTACCAGTTTCAGATTCTATGGTGTTTCTTATGAATTCTTTACATGTTAAGGAGCTTCCAAAGTATATTTGCTACTGCACATTAAGACTGCAACATCATGAAAGTGGGATGCAACAAACGTGTTGCTGGCAGGAAGTCTACAGCGTGCTTCGATATGCAGATGATTAACATTTCTGTGCAAACGCAAGAAGAAGATAGGACTAACGCTTTCTTGATTGTGAGTATTAGGAAGGATTATACAGTGGCTGCTGTACACCTCCGGCTATCACCAGCGACACACCTACCAACCATACAGGCGTGTACCGCGGGTTGCTGCAGCTGCGGCTCGCTAGCAATTATACACTACTGGCCATTAAAATTGCTTCACCAAGAAGAAACGCAGACGATAACCGGATATTCATTACACAAATATATTTTACTAGAACTGACATGTGATTACATTTTCACGCAATTTTGGTGCATAGATCCTGAAAAGTCAGTACCGAGAACAACCACCTCTGGCCGTAATAACGGCCTTGATACGCCTGGGCATTGAGCCAGAGATTGGATGACGTGTGCAGGTGCAGCTCCCCATGCGTCTTCAACACGATACCACGGTTCATCAAGAGTAGTGATTGGCATATTGTGACGAGCCAGTTGCTCGGACACCATTGACCAGACGTTTTCAATTGGTGAGAGATCTGGAGAATGTGCTGGCCAGGGCAGCAGTCGAACATTTTCTGTATCCGGAAAGGCCCGTATAGGACCTGCAACATGCGGTCGTGCATTATCCTGCTGAAATGTAGGGTTTCGCAGGGATCGAATGAAGGGTAGAGCCTCGGGTCGTAACACATGTGAAATGTAACGTCCACTGTTCAAAATGCCGTCAATGCGAACAAGAGGTGACCGAGACGTGTAACCAATGGCACCCCATACCATCACGCCGAGTGATACGCCAGTATGGCGATGACGAATACACGCTTCCAATGTGCATTCACCGCGATGTCGCCAAACACGGATGCGACCATCATGATGCTGTAAACAGAACCTGGATTCATCCGAAAAAACGACGTTTTGCCATTCGTGCACCCAGGTTCGTCGTTGAATACACCGTCGCAGGCACTCCTGTCTGTGATGCAGTGTCAAGGGTAACCGCAGCCATGGTCTCCGAGCTGATAGTCCATGCTGTTGCAAACGTCGTCGAACTGTTCGTGCAGATGGTTGTTGTCTTGCGAACGTCCCCATCTGTAGACTCAGGGATCGAGACGTGGCTGCACGACCCGTTACAGCCATGTGGATAAAATGCCTGTCATCTCGACTGCTAGTGGTACAAGGCCGTAGGGATCCAGCAGAGCGTTCCGTATTACACTCCTGAACCCACCGACTCCATATTCTGCTAACAGTCATTGTATCTTGACCAACGCGATACGATAAAACGCAATCGCGATAGGCTACAATCCGATCTTTATCAAAGTCGGAAACGTGATGGTACGCATTTCTCCTCCTTACATGAGGCATCACAACAACGTTTCACCAGACAACGCCGGTCAACTGCTGCTTGTGTATGAGAAATCGGTTGGAAACTTTCCTCATGTCAGAACTTTGTAGGTGTCGCCACCTGCGCCAACCTTGTGTGAATGCTCTGAAAAGCTAATCATTAGCATATCACAGTATCTTCTTCCTGTCGGTTAAATTGCGCGTCTGTAGCACGTCATCTTCGTGGTGTAACAATTTTAATGGCCAGTAGTGTACCTCGGGAGACCGAAAAAAAGTCCGAGAACAATAAAAACAATCCAGGTTGTTTCCAGATGAACCTCCAGCAGCCGTTACAGTGCTTCGCTTCCGCGAGTCACGTGCCCACTGACTGTCGAACCGGTCGGTTACTCTACAGCTATTTCACGTCGCCGAGCAGAATGAGGATCTCCCTGCAGCACCCGTGGAGCCCAGCCGCCCCCGAGTGCATCTTCCTCTCACCACCTCGCTGGACTTCGACATCAACTGTCGTCGAGCTCACTGCCTCGCTAAACTCCATCTTCAATCAGTTTTCGGGCAGCCTGCCGCTCACGGCATACATCAGTTTCATTGGTATCCTCTGTGTAAGACCAGTAAGCAACTTTAGGCCAACAATATTGCGCCGAGAGTGGTGGCGCAACTGTTAAAACACTGGACTCGCATTCGGGAGGACGATGGTTCAAGCCCGCGTCCGGCCATCCTGATTTAGGTTTTCCATAATTTTCTCCAAATCGCTTCAGTGAAAAGCCGCCATGGTTTCTTTGAAAGGGAACGGCCGACTTCCTTCCCCTTTCTTTCCTGATCCGATGAGACCGATGACGATGTTTGATCCCCTCCCCCAAATCAACCAACCAACCAAGAACATTGCAGCGCAACCTCAGTGATTAACTTTCAGCTTGAAACAAGAAGTGCGGACTTACGTGTCAAGGAGCTGTATAAACGTTTTCTGTCCATTATATACAATGGACAGCGTGGTCTAGGGGTAGCATCTTTGATTTATAATCGAAAACGTCTACGGTCCCGGGTTCGATCCCCGCCACTGCCTAAATTTTGATAAATAATCAGCATTGGCGGCCGAAGACTTCCGGCATAAGAAGTCAGCCTCATTCTGCCAACGGCCTTGTCAAAGAGGGCGGAGGAGCGGATAGAGGTGCAGGGCACTCTCTTGTCCTAGGGGTGGGAAATCGCCCCTAAAGGCGGAAGAATCAGCAATGATCAACGACATGAGGATGCAGAAGGCAATGGACACCACTGCATTATAGACACGTAACGTGTAATTGAAGAAGTGTCATGATGATCCCTCCATTGGCAAAAGATTCCGGAATAGTCCCCCATTCGGATCTCTGGGAGGGGACTGCCAAGGGGAAGGTTATCATGAGAAAATGATTGAATAATCAACGAAAGGATAACGTTCTACGAGTCGGGGCGTGGAATGTCTGAAGCTTGAACGTGGTAGGGAAACTAGAAAATCTGAAAAGGGAAATGCAAAGGCTCAATCTAGATATAGTAGGGGTCAGTGAAGTGAAGTGGAAGGAAGACAAGGATTTCTGGTCAGATGAGGATCGGGTAATATCAACAGCAGCAGAAAATGGTATAACAGGTGTAGGATTCGTTATGAATAGGAAGGTAGGGCAGAGGATGTGTTACTGTGAACAGTTCAGTGACCGGGTTGTCTAATCAGAATCGACAGCAGACCAACACCGACAACGATAGTTCAGGTATACATGCCGACGTCGCAAGCTGAAGATGAACAGATAGAGAAAGTGTATGAGGATATTGAAAGGGTAATGCAGTATGTAAAGGGGGACGAAAATCTAATAGTCATGGGCGACTGGAATGCAGTTGTAGGGGAAGGAGTAGAAGAAAAGGTTACAGGAGAATATGGGCTTGGGACAAGGAATGAAAGAGGAGAAAGACTAATTGAGTTCTGTAACAAGTTTCAGCTAATAATAGTGAATACCCTGTTCAAGAATCACAAGAGGAGGAGGTATACTTGGAAAAGGCCGGGAGATACGGGAAGATTTCAAGTAGATTACATCATGGTTAGACAGAGATTCCAAAATCAGATACTGGATTGTAAGGCGTACCCAGGAGCAGATATAGACTCAGATCACAATATAGTAGTGATGAAGAGTAGGCTGAAGTTCAAGACATTAGTCAGGAAGAATCAATACGCAAAGAAGTGGGATACGGAAGTACTAAGGAATGACGAAATACGTTTGAAGTTCTCTAACGCTATAGATACAGCAATAAGGAGTAGCACAGTAGGCAGTACAGTTGAAGAGGAATGGACATCTCTAAAAAGGGCCATCACAGAATTTGGGAAGGTAAACATAGGTACAAGGAAGGTAGCTGCGAAGAAACCATGGGTAGCAAAAGAAATACTTCAGTTGATTGATGAAAGGAGGAAGTACAAATATGTTCCGGGAAAATTAGGAATACAGAAATACAAGTCTCTGAGGAATGAAAAAAATAGGAAGTGCAGGGAAGCTAAGACGAAATGGCTGCAGGAAAAATGTGAAGACATTGAAAAAGATATGATTGTCGGAAGGACAGACTCAGCATACAGGAAAGTCAAAACAACCTTTGGTGACATTAAAAGCAACGGTGCTAACATTAAGAGTGCAACGGGAATTCCACTGTTAAATGCAGAGGAGAGAGCAGATAGGTGGAAAGAATACATTGAAAGCCTGTATGAGGCTAAAGATTTGTCTGATGTGATAGAAGAAGAAACAGGAGTCGATGTAAAAGAGATAGGGGATCCAGTATGAGAATCGGAATTAAAAGAGCTTTGGAGGACTTACGGTGAAATAAGGCAGAAGGGATAGATAACATTCCATTAGAATTTCTAAAATCATTGCGGGAAGTGGCAACAAAACGACTATTCACGTTGGTGTGTAGAATATATGAGTCTGGCGACATACCATCTGACTTTCGGAAAAGCATCATCCACACAATTCCGAAGACGGCAAGAGCTGACAAGTGCGAGAATTATCGCACAATCAGCTTAACAGCTCATGCATCGAAGCTGCTTACAAGAATAATTTACAGAAGAATGGAAAAGAAAATTGAGAATGCGCTAGGTGACGATCAGTTTGGCTTTAGGAAAAGTAAAGGGACGAGAGAGGCAATTCTGACGTTACGGCTAATAATGGAAGCAAGGCTAAAGAAAAATCAAGACACTTTCATAGGATTTGTCGACCTGGAAAAAGCGTTCGACAATATAAAATGGTGCAAGCTGTTCGAGATTCTTAAAAAAGTAGGGGTAAGCTATAGGGAGGGACGGGTCATATACAATATGTACAACAACCAAGAGGGAATAATAAGAGTGGACGATCAAGAACGAAGTGCTCGTATTTAGAAGGGTGTAAGACAAGGCTGTAGCCTTTCGCCCCTACTCTTCAATCTGTACATCGAGGAAGCAATGATGGAAATAGAAGAAAGGTTTAGGAGTGGAATTAAAATACAAGGCGAAAGGATATCAAAGATATGATTCGCTGATGACATTGCTATCCTGAGTGAAAGTGAAGAAGAATTAAATGATCTGCTGAACGGAATGAATAGTCTAATGAGTACACAGTATGGTTTGAGAGTAAATCGGAGAAAGACGAAGGTAATGAGAAGTAGTAGAAATGAGAACAGCGAGAAACTTAACATCAGGATTGATGGTCACGAAGTCAATGAAGTTAAGGAATTCTGCTACCTAGGCAGTAAAATAGCCAATGACGGACGGAGCAAGGAGGACATCAAAAGCAGACTCGCTATGGCAAAAGAGGCATTTGTGGTGAAGAGAAGTCTACTAATATCAAATACCGGCCTTAATTTGAGGAAGAAATTTCTGAGGATGTACGTTTGGAGTGCAGCATTGTATGGTAGTGAATAGTGAAACATGGACTGTGGGAAAACCGGAACAGAAGAGAATCGAAGCATTTGAGATGTGGTGCTATAGACGAATGTTGAAAATTAGGTGGACTGATAAGGTAAGGAATGAGGAGGTTCTACGCAGAATCGGAGAGGAAAGGAATATGTGGAAAACACTGATAACGAGAAGGGACAGGATGATAGGACATCTGCTAAGACATGAGGGAATGACTTCCATGGTACTAGAGGGAGCTGTAGAGGGCAAAAACTGTAGAGGAAGACAGAGATTGGAATATGTCAAGCAAATAATTGAGGACGTAGGTTGCAAGTGCTACTCTGAGATGAAGAGGTTAACACAGGAAAGGAATTCGTGGCGGGCCGCATCAAACCAGTCAGTAGACTGATGACCAAAAAAAAAAAAAAAATTTTAATTAAAGTATAATTTTTCCTTGCTACCTGGTGTACCGTGTATGGCATTTTGAGCCAGGTTGGCTACAGCTTAAGTAGGTTGTCGAGACTTCCTCGTCCCATTGTAAAGGAACCTCTCTGCTGCAAATTGGTTTATCTTTGCTAACGAGTGAGCTTTGGGATGCGAAGCAAGTTGGCACCAAAGTATGTAACAATGTTAGCTTCGGAAACTGGTTGTACACTACTGGCCATTAAAATTGCTACACCACGAAGGTGACGTGATACAGACGGGCAATTTAACCGACAGGAAGAAGATGCTGAGATATGCAAATGATTAGCTTTTCAGAGCATTCACACAGGGTTGGCGCCGGTGGCGACACCTACAACGTGCTGACATGAAGAAAGTTTCCAACCGACTTCTCATACACAAACAGCAGTTGACCGGCGTTGCCTGGTGAAACGTTGTTGTGATGCCTCGTGTAAGGAGGAGAAATGCGTACCATCACGTTTCTGACTTTGATAAAGATCGTATTGTAGCCTATCGCGACTGCGGTTTATGGTATCGCGACATTGCTGTTCGCGTTGGTCAATATCCAATGACTGTCAGCAGAATATGGAATCTGTGGGTTCAGGATCCAAACGGCCACGTATCACTAGCAGTCGAGATAACAGGCATCTTATCCGCAGGGCTGTAACAGATCGTGCAGCCACGTCTCGATCCCTGAGTCAACAGATGGGACGTTTTCGAATGAATCCAGGTTCTGATCATGATGGTCGCATCCGTGTTTGGCGACATCGCGGTGAACGCACATTGGAAGCGTGTATTCCTCATCGCCATAATGGCGTATCACCCGGCGTGATGGTATGGGGTGCCATTGGTTACACGTCTCGGTTACCTCTTGACGACACTTTGAACATTGGACGTTACGTTTCAGATATGTTACGACCCGTGGATCTACCCTTCATTCGATCCCTGCGAAACCCTAGATTTCAGCAGGATGATGCACAACCGCATGTTGCCGTTCCTCTACGGGCCTTTTGGGATACAGAAGATGTTCGACTGCTGCCCTGGCCATCACATTCTCCTGATCTCTCTCCAATTGAAAACGTCTGGTCAGTGGTGGCCGAACAACTGGCTCGTCACAATACGCCAGTCACTACTCTTGATGAACTGTGGTATCGTGTTGAAGCTGCATGGGCAGCTGTACCTGTACACGCCATCCAAGCTCTGTTTGACTCAATGCTCAGGCGTATCAAGGACGTTATTACGGCCAAAGGTGGTTGTTCTGGGTACTGATTTCTCAGGATCTATACACCCAAATTGCGTGCAAATGTAATCACGTGACAGTTTTAGTATAATATATTTGTCCAATGAATACCCGTTTATCATCTGCATTTCTTCTTGGTGTAGCAATTTTAATGGCCAGTAGTGTAATTAGCTGGGCGCAGGTTTTAAGCGCCGCTGTTTGTTTACTGGAGGTTAAGCCAGACAGAGCGGTTAGTGGCTCGCCCGGTGTGCATGGGAGGCGAAGTGGATTGCAGCAGGCGCCCTGCACATCACGTGTTTCTGAAGAACAGCTGCGTCATGTGAAGTGCCCACTGACTGTCGAGCCGCTCGGTTACTCTACAGCTAGTTCACGTCGCCGAGCATAATGAGGATCATCTCCCTGCAACACCTGTGTTGATGGAATATTTGTTTGAGTTTTTGTCGCTTGGCGATATTAGCGATATTCCTGTCGTCATTTTTTTTCGGGTGCTAGACTGTTAGATGGTTTATCCATTTCCTGCTACTGATCTTGGTGATTAAAATTTGGTGTTCTATAGCTGTGCAGCTTTGTTTTAGAAACCAGATAGCTGCTAAGAAAATATTTGGTAAGTGCTATTGGCTAATGATCACGGTACTGTAAAATCAACTGCTTCAGGGCCACTTGTTGAAACAATGCGGTGGTATTAGGCCACACCGGTGGCTAGAATGATTAAAGTTGAAATAATAACTGTGCTAGTGGGTCCAAGGGTCTGGTTTATGCAAATGTCTAATACTGCATTCTTTCAGGTGTAGGAACCGATATTGTTTCGCGTTTCTGTAGACTATTGCTGGATTCTAATGTACCTCTTAATAATGAAGTAGTGGCTGGGATACGACCAGCATTTTATTAAAAAGGGAAGCTATGTTTCATCTCAATTTATCAGTGAGGATTGCCATCTAGCGCTACAGATTCTTTTCTGAAGTGTGAATCTGTTAACTGGTTACTGACTGTTGTGGATTGGCCAGAGCGCCAACCCACAATGAGAGGAAGCCGAAAGGCACGCGTTTAAGCTCACGCAGGCTGGCTTGAGGTCTGGAACAGGACACGGAAATGAAACTAGTAGAAAAGGTACGTAGCTTCTGGAATACTCAACTTTAATCCATAATTGGTGAACATCGGTCTGACGGTACATGCATCACAAGATAAATAGCAATTGATAATGGCGCCTTGCTAGGTCGTAGCAAATGACGTAGGTGAAGGCTATGCTAACTGTCGTCTCGGCAAATGAGAGCGTAATTTGTCAGTGAACCATCGCTAGCAAAGTCGGCTGTACAACTGGGGCGAGTGCTAGGACGCCTCTCTAGACCTACCGTGTGGCGGCGCTCGATCTGCAATCACTGACAGTGGCGACACGCGGGTCCGACGTATACTAACGGACCGCGACCGATTTAAAGGCTACCACCTAGCAAGTGTGGTGTCTGGCGGTGACACCACACTGACTTGTGTTATCATCAGTTGCTACGTTTATGTGGGCCTCGTAAGTCGGTGTGAGAGAGGCAGTTCTTTACTATTTGCATAACGTAAACATCGTTGAAATTTATTGTACGATAAAGATTTGGTTGCTTTATTAAGTTATGAAGTTTATTGATTTAATGGAAAGATTAGTTACAGAACTAAAGTATTGTTTTTAAATATTTGCGTATAAAATTAATAGTTTTTTAATATTTAAATTTTTAATACTGCTACAGTAATTGTAGACCAATGTAAAGAGAAATTTTTGTGCGGTCATCAGTGGCCGAAGTATTTTGCAAATTTGAGCTTTAATAAATGGTTAAAAAAGGTCAATGTAATCCAGACTTGCTTAAACGCTCCACCCTTTCCCACTGCGGCCCAGATAGCTGTAACACTGAGGTACCTGTAACACTGGGCATATTAATTGTAATACGTTGCTGACATCGGTCACGAACACTGCAGCGGGCTTCTCACTTAGATAGCGCATCTGAATGCTGTCTGTTTGTAAGAAGACGTTGTAATACCTTATGTAAGCAGGAGAAACGCCTACCAACACTTTTCGGAAGTCGATAATGGCAGGATCGAGGTTGATCGAGACACTGTTTATTTTCCTGCGACATACAGCCCGCATGGGTTGGGATCTCGCGACTGTCGTACGAATACGAAACAGATGGGTTCAGGAGGGCCATACTAAACTAGATCGTTCGTAATAGTAAAGGCAGAAGAGATGTGTTTCAGACTAGCAGAAATGAACAGGTCCTTGTAGCTCTTAAGACACGCAGTTTTTACTGAAATTTATTCTTGATTTGGTCCATAGTATCACTTATCAAAAGAGGGAATTCATTTTTTAAAACTCTGTACTTTTAGATTAAATAACCATATGCCTTTTTAATAGATCTTAGCTTTTTTAAAAAAACAGTTGCTCTATGCTGTTTACATACTAATCAAAACTTACACTTTGCTGAGAAAACATTGGTCAAATAATACTCGTTGTGGTAAATGGACACGACACTCCTGTTTCCACATCCTGTAGAGGATCTAAATCCAGCTGAAGAGGATTTTCGGAATTTCAGCGTAGATTATTTGGCGAGTTTACGTAGTCTGCCAAATGCAGCCATGCTCCTATGTAAACAAAGAGCACTTCATCTCAGATTGAAGACAAGGAAAAAACCTATCCGACTAACAAAAGCTGAACGAAGTGAAAATGAGCGTAAGGAGAGCAATGAGAGAAGTGTTCAATGATTTTGAACGTAAGACGTTCTCAAGTGACCGAGTAAAACCCAAAGACATTTTAGTGATGTGTAAAATCAGTAAGTGGGTCAAAATCATCTATTCATTCTCTCAGCGACCACACCGGCACCGAAACGGAAGATAAAACAGAGAAGGCCGAAATACTGATTTCGGTCTTCCGAAGTTGTTTCACCACGGAAGATCGTAACACTGTTCTTCCTTTCAATCGTCGTACGAACATCGAAATGGCAGATATTGTGGTAACCGATCGCGGAACAAAAGCAGCTACAATCGCTTAGTAGTGGAAAGGCGTCAGAACCAGATGAGATACCTGTAAAATTCTATAAAGACTATGCGAAAGAACTTGCTCCCCTTCTAGCAGCAATTTATCGTAGATCTCTGCAGACATTACAAGAGAGGCGTTGTGCATCACGAAGAGATTTACTACTGACATTTCGGAACAGCACTTTTCAAGAGGAATCGGACAGCCTATTACGTCCCCCCACATACATCTCGCGTATTGATCACAAGGAGAAAATTCTAGAAATTAGAGCCAATACAGAGGCTTACCGACAATCATTCTCCCCACGCAATGTTCGCGAGTGGAACAGGGTTGGAAGGATCAGATAGTGGTACCGAAAGTACCCGCCGCCACACACCATTAGGTGGCTTGCGGAGTGTGATGGAGATGTAGATGTAGATGTGTGCTGAGGAAATAGAGGAAAATTGTTTTCCCTTTTCCTCTTGTTAACAGTTTCCTCCAAAAGTCACAATAACGGATAGAGTAGTCTCGAAAATAACTTGTGATTCTATTATCCCTGGTCCATTCCAGGGCCGTAAGTAGGTCCTTGGAGTAGGCGACGTAAAACTACGAAGTCCATTGTTTCCATTGCCAGCCATGCAACATTTAAGGTAGGTTGGATTTGAATTTGATGTTACTATTAAAACTCTTCCTTGTAGCTGATGCAGATAACTTCCTCTAGTTCGTGCCGTTAGCGGCGGAGATAGTGGGTTCTAACGCAGGTGAAGCCAAAACAGTTGACCATTAGCATTGGTCAGTAAAGGTATCCTGTGTTCATCCCGTGACCTCCGCCAGTGTTTCGTGAGGCACGTTTTTCGCTGTTGGTCGTAATCTGTTCGTATGACTGAGATACTAAGCTCGGTAGTTAGCTTCTTACCCCCTCTATTTCGTTTCTAGAATCGTCTACAACAATACGTTTATAGAACAACATAGAACCACACTCACCATAAATAATCCCATTAGGAAGTGACACTGATGAGCCGGCACATTATGACCACTGCCCACCATGACACTGAATCCCACCTGGTGGCATTGCGGGTATGTACCGCTTTAAGGAAAGTACATAAGCGAAGCAGACATGAAGAGGGGATCATTATAGCGTGGATAGGAGCCGTAAATGGGGAAATCCACTGAAATAAGTAACTTTACAGAGGGGAGAGAATGTTCCGCACTTTGTGACCAAGCATCTTGGTAATGGCGAAGATGGTCGGCCGTTCGGGTGCAACCGTCCTCGGTGTCTATAGAAGTGACAGAAAGCCTGTAATATCATGAATAGGCAGCAAATTCAGTTGACTGGTACCTTTCGTTACTGCAGTATCGCGTCGTAGTACACAACTTCTCATAAGAAGCGAGTTACTTTAATTTTCTCTATGCTCTTTAGTTTAAACTCCTTAATTTACTGTGTATTTGTGTACTTACCAGGCATAGTTCCTCGTTTTAACAACCGTCTAGAGTATACAACCGCCGTCTTTAGGATGGACAGGAAGTACTACTGCAGTGTTCAGATGCAAGCTGAGTTAGTGACCCGTCGTTCAGAGCTCGAGGCGGTGCTGGCTTCGATCATAGCTTCAGGCTGTTGCCAGTGGGCGTCACTGTGGGTGTACTGCCCGCATTGAGGTTGACTACTCGCCTGAGACTCGACTGGGAGGTCTTCCAAAATGTGGCAGGCAGCGAAAGACTTTCGGGGGGGGGGGGGGGGGGGGGAGGGGGCGCGCGATCAGAGGGCCTCGCCCGTTTCTCTGACAGACACGTTTCAGGTGCTGAGCGTGTCCGATAAACATCCTGATACAGATGCAGATTTCAGGGGAAGCCTCCCGCCCTGCAAGTGTTGTCAGTCACAGAGGGAGGGTTCACTACCCTACTGGCCATTAAAATTGCTACACTAAGAAGAAATGCAGATGATAAACGGGTATTCATTGGACAAATATATTATACTAGAACTGACATGTGATTACATTTTGGAGTGGCCGAGCGGTTAAAGGCGCTACAGTCTGGAGCCGCACGACCGCTACGGTCGCAGGTTCGAATCCTGCCTCGGGCATGGATGTATGTGATGTCCTTAGGTTAGTTAGGTTTAAGTAGTTCTAAGTTCTAGGGGACTTATGACCACAGCAGTTGAGTCCCATAGTGCTCAGAGCCATTTGAACCATTTGATTACATTTTCACGCAATTTGGGTGCATAGATCCTGAGAAATCAGTAACCAGAACAACCACCTCTGGCCGTAATAACGGATGGCGTGTACAGGTACAGATGTCCAACCAGCTTCAACACGATACCACAGTTCATCAAGAGTAGTGACTGGCGTATTGTGAAGAGCCAGTTGCTCGGTCACCATTGACCAGACGTTTTCAGTTGGTGAGAGATCTGGAGAATGTGCTGGCCAGGGCAGCAGTCAAACATTTTCTGTATCCAGAAAGGCCCGTACAGGACCTGCAACATGCGGTCGTGCATTATCCTACTGAAGTGTAGGGTTTCGCAGGGATCGAATGAAGGGTAGAGCCACGGGTCGTAACACGTCTGAAATGTAACGTTCACTGTTCAAAGTGCCGTCAATGAGAACAAGAGGTGACCGAGACGTGTAACCAATGGCACCCCATACCATCACGCCGGGAGATACGCCAGTATGGCGATGACGAATACATGCTTCCAATGTGCGTTCACCGCGATGTCGCCAAACACGGATGCGACTATCATGGTGCTGTAAACAGAACCTGGATTCATCCGAAAAAATGACGTTTTGCCATTCGTATACCCAGGTTCGTCGTTGAGTATACCATCGCAGTCGCTCCTGTATGTGATGCAGCGTCAAGGGTAACCGCAGCCATGGTCTCTGAGCTGATAACCCATGCTGCTGCAAACGTCGTCGAACTGTTCGTGCAGATGGTTGTTGTCTTGCAAACGTCCCCATCTGTTGACTCAGCGATCGAGACGTGGCTGCACGATCCGTTGCAGCCATGCGGATAAGATGCCTCTCATCTCGACTGCTGTCCGCAGCTCGTGGTCGTGAGGTAGCGTTCTCGCTTCCCGCGCCCGGGTTCCCGGTTTCCATTCCCGGCGGGGTCAGGGATTTTCTCCGCCTCGTGATGACTGGGTGTTGTGTGATGTCCTTAGGTTATTTAGGTTTAAGTAGTTCTAAGTTCTAGGGGACTGATGACCATAGCTGTTAAGTCCCATAGTGCTCAGAGCCATTTGAACCATCTCGACTGCTGGTGATACGAGGCCGTTGGGATCCAGCACGGCGTTCCGTATTACCTTCCTGAACCCACCGATTCTATATCCTGCTAACAATTGGATCTCGACCAACGCGAGCAGCAATGTCGCGATACGATAAACCGCAATAGCGATAGGCTACCAGGCGACCTTTATGAAAGTCGGAAACGTGATGTTACGCATTTCTCCTCCTTACACGAGGCATCACAACAACGTTTCACCAGGCAACGCCGGTCCACTACTGTTTGTGTATGAGAAATCGGTTGGAAACTTTCCTCATGTCAGCACGATGTACGTGTCGCCACTGGCGCCAACTTTGTGTGAATGCTCTGAAAAGCTAATCATTAGCATATCACAGCATCTTCTTCCTGTCGGTTAAATTTTGCGTCTGTAGCATGTCATCTTCGTGGTGTAGAAATTTTAATGGCCAGTAGTGTATTATTTACGAACTTTACTGGTAGGCACGTAATGAGGCCTTTAGGGACGTGGCTGCCAAAGTTCAGAAAAAGTCCAGTGTTCACACTGTGAGCATAATGCCATGAAGATCACAGAATGCAGTCAACTGCAGGTGGCGACTCATGTCTGTACTAACGATGCCTGTCGCTTTGGATCAAAAGAGATTCTCTTTCGTTTTAGGCAACTAGCTGAAGTTGTAAAGACTGTCAGTCTTGCTTGTGAGATGAAGGTGTAGCTCACCATCTCTAGAATTATTGATAGGATCGTCTGCGTACCTTTGGTACAGAGGCTCAGAAGGTTCTACGACTGTGTAGGCTGACCGTAGATTCCTCGATTTGCGACATGGGATGGTGTGTTTTTTGGTTTCGCTTCATAAGGCAAGGGTCACCTACACACAGGAAGCAGCTACACGGGTAGCGGCGGCGGTTTTGAAGTTTACAGTGTCTCTTGAAAATACAGAAAGCGCTTCGGTCTAAAGGGGTGCTGGGAAAACACAGAGCTAGGGTAGACCCAGAAACAGTCGGTATTGTGGACTGTCGTAACTGTGTCGGGAAAGAACCAGAGCTCCGAGGGCTAATAAAAGCACTGGAGCTCAAATCGTAATAGGTAAATGAAGCTGGCTATGTGCAGCCGAATTTTTACGAAGGACCTAACTGTCTTCAGAAAGACTACATTAAATACAGCTGGAGGTGGAGTGTTTATTGCTGTCAGAATTAGTTTACCTTGTAGTGAAATTGATGTAGATTGCTTTTGTGAGTTAATAGAGTATAAGCTGTACTCGACAGCCAGAATAAATTAGTAATTGGTTCCTTTTACCGACTTCCCGACTCAGATGTTTCGGTTGTTGAACAGTTCAAAGAAATCTTGAGTATCACATGAAACAGATCCCTCACTCATACAATTATAATTTGTGATGACTTCAATCTACCATCGACATGTTATCGAAAATACGTGTTTGAAGTCGGTGTTAGGTATAAAACGTCGTCCGAAACGGTACTGAATGATTCTCAGAAAATTATTTTGAACAGTTAGTTCAGGAGCGAAAGCGTACTTGACCTCTTATCAATAAATAATCCTGAGCAGATATGGAGTATCATGACGGTTACAGATATTAGTGATAAGGTCGTTTTAGCAACACTTAATACTATAACATCCAAATCCACCAAAAATAAATGCAAAATTTACATACTTTGAAAAAGCAGATAAATATTCGCTTGACGCTTCCCTAAGAGAGAGAGTCTCCTCTCCTTCCAATCTATGTAAGCGTAGAACAGATGTGGTTCAAATTAAAAGAAATAGTATCAATGGGAATTGGGTATATACCAAATAAATTAATAAGTGATGGTACTGATCCCCCCATGGTTCACAAAGCAGGTCATAACGATGTTGCACAAGCAACTAAAAAAGCATGCCAAATTTAAAAGAACACAAAAGCCACAAGACCGGCGAAGTCTTACAAGAGGTCGAAATTTAGAGCGATCTTCAGTGCAAGATACTTTTAATATTTTACACAACGAAACTGACTCGAAATGTGACAGAAAACCGAAAGAGATTCTAATCGTTCAGCTCGTAGTAACTGACGGAAAGTCGGCCGGTGTGGCCGAGAGGTTCTAGGCGCTTCAGTCTGGAACCGCGCGACCGCTACGGTCGCAGGTTCGAATCCTGCCTCGGGCATTGATGTGTGTGATGTCCTTAGTTTGGTTGGGTTTAAGTAGTTCTAAGTTCTAGGGGACTGATGACCTCAGGTGTTAAGTCCCATAGTGCTCAGAGCCATTTGAACCAATTGACGGAAAGCCATCGAGTAAAACAGAAGTAATATCGGACGTTTCACAAGGAAGTGTTCCTGACCTATGTAAATGATTTATAAGACAACATGAGCAGCCCTGTTAGTTGATTTGCAGATGACGCTGTCACATACTGTCTTGTAAATTCATGAGATAATCAAAAACAATTGAAAAATGACTTTGACAAAATATTTGTATGGTGGAAAAATGGCGATCACCCAAAAATAGAAAATATATATATATATATTCTGAGGTCCTGCACTCGAGTAATAAAAAAATCCGTTTAATTTCGGTTACACACAAATGTTAAAGTATGTCGATTCAACTAAATACCTAGGGATTGCAATTACGTTCAACTTAAACTGAAACGATCACAAAGATAATGTTGTGAGGAAAGCGAGGTAGTGTCTGCATTTTGTTGGCAGAATAGTTAGAAGATGCAACAAATCCGCCAAAGGGACTACTAGCACTATGCTTGTCTGTCCTCTTCTAGAGCATTGCTGCGTGATGAGGGTTCCGTTCCACATCAGGTAGGATTGACGAAAGATATCGTAAAAGATCAAAGAAGGGCAGCTCGTTTTGTATTGCCGCGTAATAGGGGAGTATCACGGATATGATACCGATTAGGGCTGGCAATTATTAAAACAAATACGTTTTTCGTTGCGGTTGCACCTCCTCATGAAATTTCAATCACCAACGTACTCCTCCGAATTCGGAAATATTTTGTTGGCGTCCATGTACATAAGGAGAAATGATCATAATGATTCAATAACAGAAATCAGAACTCGCACGACATGATTTAAGTGTTCATTTTTCCTGTGTGCTGTTCAAGAGTGGAACAGTAGGGAAATAGCTTGAAAGCGATTCGATCAACTCTCTGCCAGACACTTAATTGGGAATTGTAGAGTAGTCATTTAGATGTGGATGTAAGTGTTGTAAGTGCTCGCGTCATCTGAGAACGTGGAGGCCGGAGAAGAATGGTCCGCTATGTGAAGCGATCTGTAGCAGATATGACACACAGAGTACAATGCTTGTGCCGCCAAAAGAGTTTCGAATCACTCTGTCCAGAACACATTATTGAACGTGTGACTCCGTAGAAGACGAGCCTGTATGTTCCTATGTTGATCCAACGACACTGTCAATTACTATTACAGTGGGCACTGTACCATCGAGATCGGACCTTGGCTCAATAGGAACGTGTCACCATGGGAACGTGCTAACTGGACGGATGAATGACGTTTCTTGTTACGCCATGTCGATGGTCGTCTCAGGATAGGCTGTGATGCTGGGGAAGGGCTACTCGAAACAAACAACGTGGCATGGACGGAGGACGGCAAGTGCGGAGTTCTGCGATAGAGGGCAGTCAGCTGGGCTCCCAACCGACCTGTGGTAATATCTGAATTCTCTACGACAGTTTTGGACTACGTGAACATTATTGCTGCCCACTTGCATCTCTTCAAGCTTGATGTCTTCCGCGGCGGTGACGATATCTTCCAGTAGGACAGCTGTCCGTATCACAAGGCCAGAATCGTGCTATATTGGTTTCAGGAGCGTAATAGCTCCTTAAGGGAATGTAATTCATCAACGAAATTTACGGCTTACGAAGAACTTATTCCTCGATTCTTGAGCATTGCCTATCAGACTAGAAACCTTTCGAGGATGGATTTACAGAAGCGACTGAGAAGATCCAACGGAGAGTGGTGCATTTTGTTACGGGATCGTTTAACCGGCGCGAGAGCGTTACCAAGGTGCTCAACAAACTCCATGAGAGTTGTTGTGCATCACGGAGGGGTTATGATAACTGTCCGTGTCATAAGGCCAGACTCGTGCTACAATGGTTTCAGGAGCATGATAGTGAACTCACATTTTGATCAGCAAATTCGCCTGATCTGGAAGTGGTGGAACGTAGCTATGACACTATCGGGCATGAGCTCCGCTCCCACAAACCGCCTGCTCGTAATTTGCGGGAACTGTGTCACTTGTGGGTGGACGTCTGGAGTAATACAGTTCCAGAAACAGACGAATGACTTGTTGAATCCATACCACGCAGAATCACAGCTGTATTGCTTTCCAAAAGTGGACCGACACACTAGTAAGCAGATTTCGTAATGATTTGGCTTATCAGTGTATGCACTTGGTGTGCCACGAGTGCGAAAGAAGAGGGGGCCCTGTTTTAATCAGGAACACCCATCATAGTGCATCAAAAGGTCGTGAGAAATGGCTATTGGAAGAATCATGCAGGCTTGACTATGATTAGCAGCAAGCAAAATGCTCCACTGATTTAGTCACCACGTTTATAACGGGGAGGAACTGAGTTTAATATTCTGTGTCACTAGCTTGTTTAAAATGTCCGGTGGTTTGCCCAATCCCTCTAACAAGTCACAGACTTCTACATCTTAAATAGTGTTAGGCTACAGCTTATTTCCCAGCCTCTGGCATTAAGACATGCACTGTCCCAAATAACGAGGTGCCTGTAGACTGTTAGAGGGTGGAACTGCTCTCGAGACTCACCTGTCACAAGGAAAGGGAGCGCCCCCATGGTGGCAGCGGTGATGCACAGTACGTGGCTGTGGACCGCGGACGCTGCTTTTTATCTGGCCATGTTGTTCTCTCACGGCTCGCCTTCACCTGTGGCGGTACGTGCTTGTCACGCGCTGCTAACACAACCGGACGTGCTCTGTCGTCGATTTGCGACTATAAACATCTTGGACCAACTAGTTCCGACGAAGCAATAATTACAGCTTGTGAACCTTCCGAGGTGGCGCATTGGCCCCAAATTTACGAGGAGAGGGTTCGTATCACCGTCTTGAGATACATATTTGGATTTTCTGTGGTTTCCTAAATCTATTCAAATCGAATATCGGAGCTGCTCGTTTACAATGGGCCCTGCTGATTTCCTTACCTATCCCTCTAGCATCCGAACAAGTGCACAGTGTCTAACGATCTCGTGGTCAAGGAGCATGAAAATTCTGGAATGTCGGTTTGGAAGCGTTCATTTTTTAACAGTTGCTATTTCTGTCAGTATATTTTTTGTCCTTGGAAATTAAGTTTCGAGGATAACGCCTGTCTCATCTTCGGAGGAATGTCACTGATACCTTTATAAACAGCAGAAAATAAAGCCCTGGACTCATTTCATTTTATTTACGCAGACAGCATGCTTTTCCTTTACAGCCGTCATCCCTGCAGTTCAAGATCTGACAGCACTCGTTCCACCAGGGCCTAGATTTTTAATTGTAGCAAATTATTTAAGTACCTCGTACATTGTTAGCAAATTCAGTTAACGATTACGTATGCTCTGAGTCGCTGCTTCATATGGTAATAAGTTCACTCGTTTTTCGTTTTGCATGTGATAGATTTATGTTCATCTTTCACAAATTCTGAAATAGCGTTATTTTTATTTCCTTTTGTATACGTTTAAAACCCGGAATCTTTTATCTGTGCAAATCAAACGAAATGTGTCAAAGTCTCTGAATCATACAGATTGGTTCACATGGTTCAAATGGCTCTGAGCACTATGGGACTTAACATCTGTGGTCATCAGTCCCCTAGAACTTAGAACTACTTAACCCTAACTAACCTAAGGACATCACACACATCAATGCCCGAGGCAGGATTCGAACCTGCGACCGTAGCAGTCGCGCGGTTCCGGACTGAGCGCCTAGAACCGCTAGACCACCGCGGGCGGCAATCATACAGTTTAATTAAGTTATTGTGTAATCCTAATTGACTACCCTGAGGAATACTTTATATGATAGATAATTGTGTCCACATTACGATGGATGAAAATTAAATAGCTGCAGTTTGCACGACGAAGAACTGCAAGTTAAACGTTGCTTTTTCTTAGTGCTACCTTGTTACTAACAGGACGCTTTCGCCTTATTCAGAGTTTGTTACTCCTTCACAGTCAAGTACTTTACCTGTCGTTTTTCTGAGCTGTAAGAACACCATGTTTCTCGGCAGGTGAAGTCCGATAATGACGTCGCAATTCTATATGTCTCCAGAGTATTACACTCTACTATAGTATGAGGATACGGGATTGGAAACTGAAGGAGAGTGAAAGTGTTGAGAAGTACAGAGAATTAATCACACAAAAATTTCCAAAAGAAATTCTCTGCGATGTAGAAAAAGAATGGAGTTTATTCGAAGACACTTTAGTCGAAGCAGCACAAAAAGTATGCAGTAGAACATCTAAAAAGGAAAAAGTAAGACAGACAAGTTGGTGGGATGATACCACAATCCAAGCAGTTAGAAGAAAAAATGGAGCATGGAGAAATGGGTGGAAGACTAAAAATAGTGAAGACCATCAAAGATATATAGAGGAAAAGAAGTGCAATGTAATAGTAGAAACAGCAAAGAAAAAGGCATGGGAAGAGTTTACAAAAAAACTTGAAGAAGATGTGAAGAGCAATCAGAAAATGTTCTATAAAATGGTGAAAAATAAAAGGAAGGGTTCTGAAGTACCAGTAAAGATGTAAACAGAGAACGGTACCATGATTGAAGATCCAGGAAATATAAAAGATCTCTGGAAAGAACATTTTAAGAAACTGTTAAACGCTGAGGAGCAGGTACACGAGGAAACAACAAATAATGGAGAAATTGAGAGAAGTTGGCAAGCAGAATGAGGACGAATTACACTGGAAGAAATGGAAATAGCTGTGAAGAAGATGAATGGGGGGAAAGCCTAGGACCTGATGAACTATCAGTGGACATGATAAGAGCAGCTGGTCCAGTGAGAATGCAGTGGCTGTATAGAGTACTATCAAGTGTGTGGAGAAATAGTGCAATACCTGACGATTGGAGAACATTAGACATTGTCCCCATCTTGAAGAAAGGCAATAAAAGACTTTGTAAAAACTACAGAGGAATAACCCTTATGAGTAATACATCTACCGACTTTCACTACATTCCGATACACCATGAAGGAATTATCCGAATGGGGTGAAAATCGGTAGATGTTATCTACATGTATAGACAAACAAATGATAACAGTTCAGTTTCAGAAAAGTTGGATGATTTATTCAAGAGAAAGAGCTTTGCAAACTGAGCAAGTCAGCAACGCTTTGGTTCATCTCTGGCTCTTATACAAGCAGTTATTCGGCTTGGTATTCACTGGTAGAGTTGTCAGATGTCCTCCTCAGGGATATCGTGCCAAATTCTGAGATTAGATTTAATTTAATTCCAATTGATCTTCACTGAGGAGATCCTCCAGGGTACAGAACATGTCATAAAAATAATAATACATTACAAATATTTACAACTAAAACAAATAAACTAATGTACCTTCCACAGGTCACAAGTGGAATAATCGTCATTTTTTTAATAAAGGTGAACAATATATGAAAGGATCATTTTACAACACTCATGTACAAAGATCACATTAATACACTGAACTTAAAATTTCAAGAAATTTTTTTTATTTATAAGGTAATAACCATATAACAGAATTACTGCAATACTTATTTACAATTAACACATTACCGCACTGAAATGGTGCAGAAGCTGGATTGTGCTTTATGTAAAAACTGAATTTCATTGTTTGTTAAGCTTTTTATGGCTGCTGGCAAGTTACTGTAAATGTGTGTTTCTGAGTAACACCCACCTTTTTGTACAAGAGTGACTTTAAATCCTTGAGAAGATTATTCGTATTTCTCATATTGATTCCATGAACTGAGCTGTTGGTTTGAAAAAGTGATATATTTTTAATGACAAATTTCATAAGGAATAAATATATTGGGAAGCAGTAGTTAGTATCTCTAGTTCCCTAAACATGCCTCTGCAGGATGTTCTTGAGTTCACACCACAAATAACCCTTTTTGCACTTTTTCTGCCCGGAAAACTTTAGCTTGGCTTGATAAATTGCCCCAAAAGAATAATCCCATATGACAATATGGAGTGAAAGTAAGCGTAATATGCCAGTTTTTTAATTTTTATATTCCCTATGTCTGACAAAATTCGCATTGCAAATAGAGATTTGCTTAGACGATTCAGCAGTTCTGTGGTATGCTCCTCCCAGCTGAATCTAATTATCAACCTCTAATCCCAAGAATTTAACACTGTCCACTTCTTCTATCTGCTTGTCATCATATGTTAGGCATATACTTATGGGACACCCCTTACAAGTTCTGAACTGCATCTACTGTGTTTTTTCAAAGTTTAGCGGCAAAGAATTGGCAAGTGTCCGCAAATATTTTACTAGCCGATCTTTCTAAGACTACACTTGCAATATTTGTATCATCGGCAAACAAAACAAACTTGGTATCTGGTAATGTTACTGTTGTACTGATGAAAGGTCACTGATACACACAAGGAAAGGTAAGGGCCCTAAGATGGAACCTTGAGAGACCCCACATGTAATTAGTTCCCAGTTGGATGAGGCCTGATAGCTCAATATATGTCTCTTTCCTAATAACACCCTTTGTTTCCTGACAGAGGTATAAGATTTGAACCATTTTGCAGCAATTCCTGTTATACCATAATTTTCTTATTTTCTTAAAAGGATATTGTAATTTACACAATCAAATGCCTTTGACAGATCACAAAATATACCAGTTGCCTCAATTTTTGTCTAATGAATTAAGTGCATTTTCACTGTAGGTGTAGATAGCCTTCTCCATATCAGAACTCTTCAGAAATCCGAACTGCGACTTTGACAGTATGTTATTTATGATAAGATGGTTATAAAGCCGGTTGTACATTACATTTTCTAAAATTTTTGAGAATGCTGGCAAAAGTGAAATTGGACAGAAATCTGACGTTATTTCTTTATCTCCCTTCTTAAACTGTGGCTTAACTTCAGCATATTTCAGCCATTCAGAAAATATTCCACTGATAAACGACTAGCTACGCAGATAGCGTAATATTTTACTTAACTAAGAATCGCATTCTTTAATTAACTTCGTTGATATTTCATCTTACCCACTAGATGTTTTTGATTTTACAGATTTTATGATGGACAATCGAAAGAGTCCTGCTATGTAAGGGAATGACACGCCAAACCATCACTTCTGGTTGTCAGGTCGTATGGCGAGCGACATTCGGTTGGTATCTCAGCGCTGTCCGGGACGTCTCCAGACACGTCTTCGACCTGGAATCTCATTGACTCGAGTAGAATTGTCTTCAGCGATGAGTCTACGGTGACCAGAGAGAATGTGTCTGGAGTCATCCCAGATAGCGGTGGGATACCAACCGACTGTCGCACGATTACGACTTGACAACCAGAAGTAATGGTCAAGGGTGTCATACCCTTACATAGCAGAACCCCTTTGGTTGTAATCTGCAACACACTTACAGCACAACAGTACTTTGAAGATATTATATGCTCTGTTCTTTTGCGGTTCAGGGTAAGCGATTTTCTGAGATTGTAGTCATTTGTTTGTCTGAACGTATACATCACATTTACCGGTTTCCATCCCATTCGGATAATTCCTTCGTGGTTTTTTTTCTTAGAGGTTTGAGCCATGTGTGGCTCGTGTTCATGCCATTTATTGCTTGGCATCTTGTCGTTGCGGTTATGGCATCTCGTTTCTTATTCGATTTCCTGGCGTCACTAAGTTGCTGGCTTGCCTGCCCATGAGTGGCAGCAGCAGCGCTTATCCATACGACTACTGTGGTACTATCTTTGGAGCAACCGCTAGTACTGCCGGGTCGCGTTGTGTGGATGGGGGAGTTGCGAACGGACATCTGATCGGTTGGGGGCGCAGCAGCGAGCAGATCCGTGCAGCGCGAGGGCAAGCCAGGGCCGCTGGCGGCGTGATGCCACTGCTGGATCAAGGAGGGCGAGCTGCGAGAGCGACGACTTCGTTGCACACCGTACGCCGGACGTTTAAGTTGAGTGAAGAGTTAACTGATAATACAACCTCGACTATTCTGAGATCTCGCCTTTGGTCGGCGGGTTGTTGCTCCCAGGGCCGCTGAGCCTGGCGGCAATGAGTGAAGTGTTTCGAGGCGGTGAAATATTGCAGCTGTCTTTCTGTATTTGTTATTCATCATTGAATTTAGTATTATTCTCACTAGTGAAGTGCAACCAGCGGTATTTTCTGCCTTGTGGCCGCTAACGATCCAGTTACCTGCCCTGGAGGTTAGTGTACTTTTCCGGCAGTGTACCTTTCCTCGTCATGTTCATGCTGTCTGACACAGCGTGTAGTTCGACAGCCTCTTGTGCTGTACTGTGCATATTTTTTGGGGAGGTCTACCTTGGTTCTACTGTTTCCATTGGCCTTGGGTGTTTTCTGAATAACGTAGTGCTGTTTGCCGCTTCGCCCTTGCCTAAAAATATTCCATCGTTGGACCGGTGACCGGGCGTTAGGCGGATTGGTTATTGGGTCGGTCGGCGCTTAAGCTGCCCCTAGTTTGAGTTGCCATCCTGTTACTTGAGTACAACTCGTGGCTGCCTTTCTCACCTTATCTTATGTTTGAGTTACCTTCCCAGGTCGACCCTTGGAACACTTGCTGAGAACCGCTTGTCCTGATTCCTTAGATTGTGATGTTTGTTTTAAGGATATTTGTAATTTTCTAATTATTGTTGGTGCGGCCTTCAGCGGAGCTGTAATTTCACTTCTTTGCTGATTCGCAGACGATAAAAGAGGAACAGAGATGCGCGCTTTCTATTGTCCTCCGTGCCGTGACGATGGGAACACTGTTATGTGCAACAGACCTCGCGAATAATAGTTAACGGAAACATAAACAGCTACTGCACCAACTTTCATCTTATCGTCATCATCTTCAGAATCAGCATCTTCAATTGTCGCCATAAAGCAAATACTGCTGGATACGTGGTTTCGATAGGCTTATCCATGGGTTACGTCTTCAGCTATATACAACCACATTGTTCTAGTGCTATCTGTCAATGTTCCATTATGTCGTCTTCTCGAATAACCTTCTTGATAGACCATTTGTCTGGCTTCATGACGCGCCACCCAAGTCTGTTTCAATATCATTATAGTCATAATTACTTCTTCCACTAAAGTCTGTTCCGTGATTCATTTATTTGATCTTCTTTCTGTCCTACCATGTATCTCTCCATTTCTCACACAGCAGTCCTTAGTTTTGATAGTGGCAGTCGCATTAAAAATACGTATGTCACTGCATTAGTAAAAACTAGCAGTACCCATTATACGAGTAGAAACTTAGTTTTGGAAACCCACTTTGCTTTATCAAAAAGATTTCAGAACATTTTTACCTTTTCCTTTATTTCTTTTGGTTTTGATTAAGCCATTGTGCTCAACTGCTTTCAAGATTAAAACTTGCCGTTTGTTACTAGACTTCACTGTTAATTTATCCTGATATCTTTTCGATGACTTCATTTTAAATTCCGTTAGTCTTATCGTAAGTGATTTTCAGGCACACTTTCAAACTAGCTTTACTAAGATCTTTCATTTGTTGGTGGACAGCGCAAGGTAAGTTCCCTTAAACCATTTTCGTTCTTTGTGTTTTTCGGTTTCAGGATCATAAAAACGTATAACTGCTGAGAGCCGCTTTGAAATACGAAATCTCCTTGTCTCACACGTCTTTCAATTCTTAATTTATCACTATCCTGATGACATCCAATGGAAGCAGCAGCTTTGCGTGTATTTTCTCTAACGAGAGTGTATCTGTGTCCGGTTGGCCAACGGCTGTACGTACAGATCGAGTTCTTAACAAAGATTTAATACAACTGTTATCAAATGCTTTCTCAAAAATCTGGTGTTCTCAGATGGAACACTATGTGATCAAAAGTATCCGGACACCCCCAAAAACATACGGTTTTCATATTAGGTGAATTGTGCTGCCACCTACTGCCAGCTACTCCATATCAGCGACCTCAATAGTCATCACATATCGTGAGAGAGCAGAATGGGGCGCTCCGCGGAACTCACGGACTTCGAACGTTGTCAGATGATTGGGCGTCACTTGCGTCATTCGTCTGTACGAGATATTTCCACACTCCTAAACATCCCTAGGTCCACTGTTTCCGATGTGATAGTGAAGCGGAAACGTGAAGGGACACGTACAACTCAAAGGCGTACATGCCGACCTCGTCTGTTGACTGACAGAGATCGCCGACAGTTGAAGAGGGTCGTAATGTGTAACAGGCAGACATCTATGCAGACCATTACACAGTAATTCCAAACTGCATCAGGACCCACTGCAACTACTATGACACTTAGGTGGGAGATGATAAAACTTGGATTTCATGGTCGAGCGGCGGCTCGTAAGCCACATATCACGCCGGTAAATGCCAAACGACGCCTTGTTTGGTGAAAGGAGCGTAAACATTAGACGATTGGACAGTGGAAAAACGTTGTGTGGAGTGACGAATCACGGTACACAATGTGGCGATAAGATGGCAGAGTGTAGGTATGGCGAATGCCCGGTGAATGTCGTGTGCCAGCGTGTGTAATGCCAACAGTAAAATTCGGAGGCGGTGGTGTTATGGTCTGGTCGTGTTTTTCATGGAGGGGGCTTGCACTACTTGTTTTTTTGCGTGGCACTGTCACAGCACAGGCCAATGTACATTGATGTTTTAAGCACCTTCTTGCTGCTCACTGTCGAAGAGCAATTTTGGGATGGCGATTGCATCTTACAACACGATCGTGCACTAGTTCATAATGCACGGCCTGTGGTGGAGTGGTTACCCGACACTAAGACAATAACATCCCTGTAATATACTGGCCTGCACAGAGTCCTGACCTCAATCCTATGGGATGACCTCAATCCTTTGGGATGTTTTGGAACGACGACTTCGTGCCATGCCTCACCAACCGACATCGATACCTCTCGTCAGTGCAGCACTCCGCAAAGAATGGGCTGCCTCTCCCCAAGTAACCTTCCAGCACTTGTTTGAACTTATGCCTGCGTGAGTGGAAGCTGTCATCAAGGCTAACGTTGGGCCAACACCATATTGAAATCCAGCATTATCGATGGAGTGTGCTACTAACTTGTAAGTCATTTTCAGCCAGGTGTCCGGATACTTTTATCACAGAGTGTAATTCATACTAATTTTCACGTTCCATAATTTCGTTTATGATTTGCAATTGATCCTTTGTGCGATATCGACTTATATGTTACCTGATTCAAATACAATGATTTTTTTGAGTGTCGTTGGTGAAAATTATAGTGAATATCTTGAACACTACGTAAAGTTAAATGGTAGGTTTGTTGCTTTGCATGTCTTTTCTGTCTCTACTGGAGGAATAGCATAATTGCAGTATTATTCCAGTTTTAGGAATATCTTCCTCTGCCAACATTCTGCATTCATTTTGTAATTTTTTTTAATTTCTTTGACTTCCGATTTACTTATTAACACCATCGTCATCTGGCGCCTTTCCTTTCTTCATATCGAAAATTACTTTACTCATTTCTAATGGTGTTATTTTCGAAATGTGATTATTTTGAATGTTAATTAGCTGTGTTTGTTATTCATCTCTAGAATTATACAAACATTGAAAGAAATTTTGGAATGCGTATCCAGTTTTCTATCCTTTGTTAATTACTCTGCAGCTTGGAATTCGTGACTAATGAAATATGTTTACAGAACAAAAATTCACGTTTCTTTCGTTCATACTCCTGTTTTCAATTTAGCTCATAGGGAATCGATGTTTAACTTCTGGCATCTTCTCCAAGTTATTCGACAATTGTTTTCTTTAGTTCAATAGATCTGTCATTTTACTATTATTATTTGCCTGAACTGGCTTGTTTCTTCTGGTTTCTGTACACCTACAACATCTTTTATTGCTTGCATAAGTACGTTCATTCAGCAACTGTCCCTACTGTCAATATGTATTTTTTTAAACTTGTGAATATGTTTTTAATGTCATCTTGTCTTTCTTCCTGTTCGTAAGAAATGCTCTTTATGACTTCCTCCTTGATGGATCGGTGTCTACTTAGATTACTATATATTTTTACAGAAACCGATAAATGACAGCAATCCCTTCTAAAATATGATGGCGTATTTTATTGTGAACGTTGAACAAAAACTGAGGAACTATTATTCAGTGACACCGGGAATAAAGGTATTCATACGATACAATTTGTCAAATAGTGTAACTTGTATGTATTACATATATGCCAACGGCCTTGCCACAGTGGTTACACCGATTCCAGTCATATTACCTACGTTAACCGCTGTCGGGCTTGGCTGGCCCTTGGATGAGTCACCGTTCGGGTCTGCTGAGTCCTGTTGGCAAGTGGGTTACACTCAGTCCTTTTAAGGCCAAATGAGGGGCTACTTGATTGAGAAGTAGCAGCACCGGTGACGAAAACTGACAATAGCTGGGATAGCGGTGTGTTATGCACATGCCCCTCCGTATCCACGTCCTGTGACGCATAGGACTGAAGATGACACGGCGGCCGGTCGTTACCGCAGTACCGTTGGGCCTTCAAGAAGGCCTGTTCGAACGGTGTCCGTCATTTTTTGTTTATATTACATATGTAGTAGAATTAATGGGCCGGCCGTTGTGGCCGAGCGGTTCTGGGCCCTTCAGTCTGGAACCGCGCGACCGCTACGGTCGCAGGTTCGAATCCTGCCTCGGGCATGGATGTGTGTGATATCCTTAGGTTAGTTAGGTTTAAGTAGTTCTAAGTTATAGGGGACTGATGACCTTAGATGTTAAGTCCCATAGTGCTCAGAGCCATTTGAACCATTTTTTTGAGAATTAATGGAGTGGATTAACAGGTTGGCTACAAGACATTCTTCCACAACAAGAGAAATAGAAAACAGACTTGTGAAGGAGCAAACGGCAATAAAAGTGAACTTGAGGCCTTTTTTCTTTTTTTATTTTTTATTTATTTATTTTTCTTTTCACTTAAATAATATGGAAGCTATGCCGTGTGTGCACAAACATTCAGTGTCAAGTCGATAATGTCTTGAGTTCAATAGAATTAGATTTGCGTTTGAGGACGCCCACATTGTAGATCTCCTGTGAATCTGATGGTCATTCCACACCAGTCGTCTAGACATTAATATCAACAGATATTGGCTGGAACTGACGTAGGAAAACACTGACGTATGACAAAAGGTGGACGGGCCGACGGACTGTTGAAAAGACTACACTGGGTCAACTGTCAAGGGTGCGACCTTTCAGCGAGCGACCAGGGATGCGCTCTGTATGGGATCGAGTGAGTGTCAGCGGCGTTGGCAGGCGGCTGTGCGAGACCGCTGCAGAAAGTGTCCGCGATACCACAACAGTACAACCATAGTTTCTGATGGCCTCGTGAACGGCGATGATGGATGCTCACAGGAAGGCTGCGGATTAGTTTCAGTGAGGTGTCTGCTTTTCCGTGTTGGTGGTGACGTCCAACGTTTCCTTGTGTACGTGTGCAACGTTGGGCGGTACTACAACGAACAATTTGTTGTCAAATGACATTGGTCTCTTCAGCAAGATGTTACGGTATAGAGCTGGACGTTCAGCCAACGTTTTCATTATGTACACCATATTATGCTAAAGGGATTCTGCAACCACTGAATCTGCCGTTTGTGAACGCACACACTGGTGCTCTATTTCAGCAGGAAAAACCAACACTCTTAACCATATCTCTGCGGTTACAATAAATTTCCCGGCACGTGACCATATTCTTTGACGGCTACCGCCACTGTCACTTCTATCCCAATCGATAATGGGTTGGGCCCTAAAGGATAAGATGTGAGTAGTTCTCCATTTGTAACTGCAAAACTATAGAAGCTGGTTTGGGAAGAATATCACCGAACATCACTGGTGACCACTAAATTCAATCCCGTGGCCTTTAGGAGGTCGTATTTGCAAATATAGCTGCTAGTTGTACTTATTCATTTGGCTAAGTCATAAACATGTACGGAGGTATGCTGGCCAGTGGAGTTTCTAGTATTCAAATTGATTTAGTAAAGATTCCTCTGTTCCCTAATGCTAAACGCACTTTAACGCAAGAATTCGTCTCTTTTTTTAATCACCATTGGTGAGTGCTGGAGGATGTTCATGCATTCGCTCATCGTCATCCCCACGTGACTATACTACAAATGGCGTTCAAAAAGTTTTGCACAGTTGTCCCTAATTTTTTTATTTTTTGCAGGAGAAGAATAAAATTTTATGTGAACGTACTTGGAACATTTAGCTATACATTGAGCCTACTCAATGTAGCCTCCATCGGCTGTGACGAATCTGCCCAATGTTCTTTCCATGATGTAAATGCACTTTGGTAAAATTCTGGAGATTGACTTTTACACCGTCACTTGACACAGGAAATAAGGTCTTTCCCACTATCAAATGTTTTACCGTCCTTCAGACGACCAAAGAGGTAAAAATCAGACGGAGCCAAGTTCGGATTGTAGGGATGATGAGGAACAGTTTTCCAACCCATTTTCCTGATTTTTCTCCTGCGTCATAATGGCTGTATGCGGTTTAGCATTGTCATGGTGTAGTCTGATGAGCTGACTCTGAAGCTGTGGTCTGTGGGTCTTGTTGGCACGTAGCAGCTTGTCCAGTGACAAACAGTAACGGTTTTGGTTAATTGTGGAGCCAGGTTCCAAAAAGTCAATGAAAATGACACCACACTGATCCCAAAAGAAAGAGGCCATCACCTTTTGGTCTGCTGTTCGTGAAAGCCTTGGTCTCTTCTTCCGAGGGGAACCCGGATTGGCCGGCCGGTGTGGCCGAGCGGTTCTAGGTGCTTAAGTCTGGGCATGGATGTGTGTGATGTCCTTAGGTTAGTTAGGTTTAAGTAGTTCTAAGTTCTAGGGGACTGATGACCTCAGATGTTAAGTCCCATTGTGCTCAGAGCCATTTGAACCAATTTGGAACCCGGATGACGCCACTCCATGGATTGGGTTTTGCTCTCAGGTTCGGACAAAAACAACCATGTTCCATCCTGGCTAATGACGCCGTCAAAACACTGTTTCCACTCTTCAGTAAAGGTCTTCATGAGACCCTCGCACACATTTTTCCTCATAGTTTTCACTTCTCTTGTCAATAATCTAGGTACCCAACGTGCACAGATATTTCTGTATCATAGTGACTGTACCAGTGATTCCACACTACCCAATGACAAACGAGTCATTTCAGCAAGCTGTCGTGTCGTCACACATGTGTCATTTTGGATGATTTGATCAATGGTCTCCTTTTTCACGTCACTCACTGGCGTCGATATTCTACCGCATCGTGGATTGTCCAGTAGAGAGAAATCACCTTCTTTAAACCTCTGCGACAACCCCTGGATACTGCTGCCATCCACTGTGTCCTCCCCATAAACAGGGAGCAACTTCCTGTGAATCGATGTGGCAGAGTCATCGCCGGTTTCGACAGTTGTCGCAACCTGACATCTACTTCACGGTCCATTATGACTCACCTGTAAATAAAAGCAAATACTTTTATACACCAACTTATAGCTAAAAGTTCCTGCAAAAAATATAAAATTAGAGACGACTGTGCAAAATCTTTTGAATGCCCTTTGTATAATAAGATCCACCAGAATACTGAACTTCTCCCAACTCATCGGATTCCTCTTTAAGTCAATGACTACTAACGCTGAAGGTGCCATTTCTCGTAGTTGGGACGTCCGTACAGTTCGAATCCGGACGATGCAACTGAGTGAAATTTATCGCAATAAACAGGTAATTTACACGTACAGAAAAATTATTGAGAGCAAGCAGTAAAACTACATTTTCACTTGTGTATCTCGATGCTGACGGGCAGCTCATTGATGCCGATTTTTAAAGAGTTTTTTCATGTATCCAGGATGGCTGGTTCAAATGGCTCTGAGCACTATGGGACTTAACATCTGTGGTCATCAGTCCCCTAGAACTTAGAACTACTTAAACCTAACTAACCTAAGGACATCACACACATCCATGCCCGAGGCAGGATTCGAACCTGCGACCGTAGCAGTCGTGCGGTTCCGGACTGAGCGCCTAGAACCGCAAGACCACCGCGGCTTGTATCCAGGATTCTTTGATAAAATCACAGATGTCAAGCTGAACATATGTTTCGGTTTTACATAGAAGGAAATGAGGAAATACATTATTTCTATCCACAATTCATTTGTTCCAGGGGCGACACCATCTATCGGTCGACTCTTGTCCTATCTCCTACACAACACGTACTGCACAAAACACATGTCTGCTAAAGATAGTGTAAAAACCATAGAAATACATTTCAGAGATGTAAAAGTTATTCTTAACATAACTGATCTAGTGAACCACTGTTTTAATTTTAAAATATATTTTATAAAAATTCCTGTGACATACTTGATGCTGCAAGTTTAAAACAGTTCTTTCATTTATAGGAAGTCTACGATATGACGAAAATTCGAGAACTTGCAGATAGGCCCAAAGCTGACTTGAATGGGCAGAACCACTCGTATTTATAAATCTCATAAAATTTGTCTAGGTAAAATGTAAGTGACCAAATTAATAACCCACGTCACGAAAATTACAAAATGTACTAACCGATACCAAGCCGCGAAAACAAGTGCAAAAACTAATACCTATCGAAACGAAACCCCATACCCCTGAAAACATTACCAGTTCCTGCCTTCAACGATTTCCGTACGTAAACTGTGTATACCTAGATGATTTTAATGTACCCTCCGTGACGAGTCATTAGAGAAGGAATACAAACTCGGGTTGGGGAAGGAAATCGACCGCGTTCATTTCAGGGAACCAGCCTGGTTTTTGCTGAAGCCGTTTAGAGAAGCGAAAGAAAACTTAAAACTTTTGTAGCCAGAACGGGGTTTGATTCCCCATCGTCTCCATGCGAGTCCATTGTCTTACCATTGGGCCTCCTCTGTTAATATTTTAAGAGAAGAGAAGTTATTATTGGTACAGAGCAAAATAAAATGGCTTGTTCACAGTAATGACGCAAAAATCGATTGTCGTACTGGAACAAAGGCGGTATAGGCCAAATGACTTAGAAGAACGGAAGATTTTGTAGGAGAATTGAAGCAAGGTAGCAGTAAGAAAGGCCAGTGTCCTGTAATAGCTATGTACATCTTGTCAACAAATGAGCAGTTTGGAAGAACTAGTAAAAAGAAAAAGGAGGTCCCCTTGTTCTTTACTGTCTAGTAAAAGTTTATTTTGTCTTGTTTCTTTCACTAACTGAAAACAAGTCCAGGCGCACGTGTTGTTTCCTTTGGATGAATTGTTACAAAAGGTTTCTGTACGTGTCAGTGTGTGACATTTCGTTTTGCTGTCACTGAGCACGTACTCTGACGCGTTCGTGTGAGCAAAACTGGCTGTATATATCGCAAATGTCAGCTTACTGAAGACTCCAGTAGGGAAGAAAAAGTAACATCATGACGATGTTCGCGTCTCTTATTATTGGTAAGTTAGAGTGCTATTAATGTTATCGGCCTTCTGTCTGAATAAATTTAGAAAGATGTTACTGATGACTTAAGTCCTAATAAACGAAGCTAAGTGAAGTTCGTGATACGAAAGAACACTGTTAAGTACCGGACGATCCAAGATCAACACGCAATGTGAAAAATCAGTAGTCCCATGACGCAAGTTTTAAATAAGAGCGCAGAAGTGAATATTTCACTAAAGAATAAATTAATTACCAGTATAATTACATGTTCAACGACAGTTTTCAAATGAGACAGTAGCCTCTATCGTACTGTGACGTAATACTTTTGAACACGCGGGTAGGGGACAGCCACCTAAATTGTACCGCTTTTTAGATTTTGTTTGTAAGCGCTTAAACAGTATGTTACAAAATTGTTTAAAGGATATCACCTTCGATCTCAAGATGTTGTTCTTGTTATCCGATTCATGGAGTTGAAATTCTGAGGAAAATGAACACACTATACTTAATTTTCTAAATGTCAAGAAGTGCTACAAATTAGGAATCTGGTTTTCTAATTTGAACCAATGGATGTATAAATTGTACCACCTTTAGAAACTTTATCCTTGAACTTAAAGATTTCAGCTAGACAAACTTTAAGAAAATGGTCCGTATTTTAATTATTACAAAACTATTTGCAGGCTTTGCAATGTAACTTTCTCTACCCCAGCACATTTTACAAGAATCCACATTTTGCGTTTTATGCATCTGATCATTTCTCCAATCGATATACAATTCCTCTTTTTTTTCGAATGAGGTTCTGTGTTGCCTTCCACACAGAGTCTCCAAAATACTTCCTTTGTTCAGGTGGAGCTAGAGCCTTTTTTTTTTCTTTTCACTCTGCCTGTCTGGCTCTCTCTCGTTCTCTCTCCTGCCATGACTTATTCTGCATTGGAATTAGGGCAGTACGTTTCGTCCTGCAATACCGAAGTTCTGAAGTTTTCATACGTCCGAAATTCTTAAACCGAACATGATCTCTTTAAATGTAATGTATGTTCTTCCAGTTCATTTTAAAATGCATTGGAAAAAATTTTAATGCAGACAAAAAATTTTATAGCCCCGTCTAATTAATGATTTTATTTTAAGCATGCATCTTAATTGTTGCCCTAGGCATATGTTTTATATACGGGCACATTCATTTAATCCATGATTCCGATTTAAATATACGGTTACAGTTAAATGTAATTCATTTGAGCTCCACTTTCCATAACACTTTTCTGTTCTCATACTGAAATACGAAATAATTATGTAATTAATAGATTAGGATAAAGAGTGCATTATAAAATACAACATAACTATTTGCAAACGGCGACTTAGATTAAAAATGCTAAATGCATGTTTTAAGAGTTACTAAACGAGCAAGTTTCTTAAATTGCACCGGTAAAATATCGGAAATCCATAGCAGTGATTATAGGCAATGTCACCATTTTCCTTTTGTCATTTTCCAGAAGACAAACCAAAGAAAATAACGATTCATGACTGTCTGACAACTAAGGTTATTTAATGTGTATTCGCCCATAAGTAAAATATTTCAGAATGAGATTTTTACTCTGCAGCGGGGTGTGCGCTGATATGAAACTTCCTGGCAGATTAAAACTGTGTGCCGGACCGAGACTCGAACTCGGGACCTTTGCCTTTCGGTGGCAAGTCCTCTACCACTTTTTTATCCTATTTTGTTCATTATTGTTCGCTTCATTTGTTCAGGGCGGGCCTCCCATGGTACCTATTCAAACTCATCATTTATCCGTTCACTCAGTTTCTTTTTATTATTACAGAGGGCAGCTAACCCTCTCACCGAACACACTGAGCTACTGTGCCGGCAGCATTGAGCTACCCAAGCACGACTCACGACCCGTGAAGATTGGAAGGTAGGAGACGAGGTACGGGAACGGTGGGCAAAGTGGCCATGCTAAGGACATTTTTTTTTATCTTGAAGAAAATAAATAAGAAATGAACTATATATTAACATACGATATCCTGCATACTTAGCTACATAAGGCAATTTTTATTTTGACATTATCTCGGTATATATATACAGGGTGAGTCACCTAACGTTACCGCTGGATATATTTCGTAAACCACATCAAATACTGACGAGCCGATTCCACAGACCGAACGTGAGGAGAGGGACTAGTGTAATTGTTTAATACAAACCATACAAAAATGCACGGAAGTATGTTTTTTAACACAAACCTACGTTTTTTTTAAATGGAACCACGTTAGTTTTGTTAGCACATCTGAACATATAAACAAATACGTAATCAGTGCCGTTTGTTGCATTGTAAAATGTTAATTACATCCGGAGATATTGTAACCTAAAGTTGACGCTTGAAACTTCCGACGTTCAGTTGCGTGCTGTAACAAACACGGGCCACGGTCGGCGAGCAGCATCTGCTGGGACATGTTTACGATGACGACCGTATTTACGAGTGTGGCTGTAGCGCACTGTTGTGGTTTGGTCTAGCTGTCGCAGTGTCCCCATGTAGCGCTTGCTGCTATTGTTATTCTGCATTCGTCTCCGCACGCAGACCAACTGCAGTACACCGTGTTACCAGACGTCTATGATAATGTAGTGTTGTAGGAACTGGGACCTTGGTGTATTCGAACTCTGAAAAGGCGGAGATGATACTCATCTATGGAGTGCGTCAACGAAATGCAGCTGAAGCCTGCAGGGTGTATGCAGAACGGTACCCGGACAGAGAGCATCCAACGTGCCGCACATTGCAAAACATCTACCGTCAACTGTATGCAACAAGTATGGTCGTAGCACGCAAACGGGTCCGTAACAGGCCCGTCACAGGAGAAGCGGGTGCAGTTGGTGTGTTAGCTGCTGTTGCCATGAACCCACACATGAGTACACGGGACATTGCGAGAGCCGGTGGACTGAGTCAAAGTAGTGTCATGCGCATACTGCATCGACCCCGCTTTCACCCGTTTCATGTGTCGCTACATCAGCAATTACATGGTGATGACTTTAATCATCGAGTGCAATTCTGTCAATGGGCATTCACAGAGAATGCGTTGCAGTTCTACCTGTTTACCGATGAAGCGGGTTTCACAAACCATGGGGCAGTGAATCTACGGAACATGCTTTACTGGTCCGTGGACAATCCTCGCTGGCTCAGACAGGTAGAGCGACAGCGACCGTGGACTGTAAATGTATGGTGCGGAATAATTGGTGACCACCTCATTGGTCCTCACTTCATTGCAGGGGCCCAAACAGCTGCAACATACATTGCGTTTCTACAGAATGATCTGCCAACGTTGCTCGAAAATGTCCCACTGGAAACGCGTCGACGTATGTGGTATCAGCATGATGGTGCACCTGCACATTCCGCAATTAACACTAGGCTGACCCCTGACTGGATGTTCGACGGGCGTTTCATAGGAAGTGGAGGACGCATAAATTGGCCAGCCCGTTCTCCTGATATTACACCTCTGGACTTCCTTCTGTGGGGTACGTTAAAGGAGAATGTGTACCGTGATGTGCCTACAACCCCAGAGGATGTGAAACAACGTATTGTGGCAGCCTGCGGCGACATTACACCAGATGTACTGCGGCGTGTACGACATTCATTACGCCAGAGATTGCAATTGTGTGCAGCAAATGATGGTCACCACATTGAACATCTATTGGCCTGACATGTCGGGACACACTCTATACCACTCCGTAATTGAAAACGGAAACCACGTGTGTACGTGTACCTCACCCCTCATGGTAATGTACAAGTGCGTCAGTGAAAAAGACCAATAAAAAGGTGTTACCATGTGGACGAATTGTGCTGTTCCAGTCTCTTCTGTACCTAAGGTCCATCACCGTTCCCTTTGGATCCCTACGTAATTCGGTGCTCTCCGATACACACGATCGAACAGCGCAGGAGTGGTACTCAAGCGTCAAATTTAGGTTACAATATCTCCGGATGTAATTAACATTTTACAATGCAACAAACGGCACTGATTACATATTTGTTTATATGTTCAGATGTGCTAACAAAACTAACGGGGTTCCATTTAAAAAAAACGTAGGTTTGTGTTAAAAAACATATTTCCGTGCATTTTTTTTATGGTTTGTATTAACCAATTACACTAGCCCCTCTCCTCACGTTCAGTCTGTGGAATCGATTCGTCAGTATTTGATGTGGTTTACGAAATACAGGGTTATTACAAATGATTGAAGCGATTTCACAGCTCTACCATAACTTTATTATTTGAGATATTTTCAAAATGCTTTGCACACACATACAAAAACTCAAAAAGTTTTTTTAGGCATTCACAAATGTTCGATATGTGCCCCTTTAGTGATTCGGCAGACATCAAGCCGATAATCAAGTTCCTCCCACACTCGGCGCAGCATGTCCCCATCAATAAGTTCGAAAGCATCGTTGATGCGAGCTCGCAGTTGTTGCACGTTTCTTGGTAGAGGAGGTTTAAACACTGAATCTTTCACATAACCCCACAGAAAGAAATCGCATGGGGTTAAGTCAGGAGAGCGTGGAAGCCATGACATGAATTGCTGATCACGATCTCCACCACGACCGATCCATCGGTTTTCCAATCTCCTGTTTAAGAATTGCCGAACATCATGATGGAAGTGCGGTGGAGCACCATCCTGTTGAAAGATGAAGTCGGCGCTGTCGGTCTCCAGTTGTGGCATGAGCCAATTTTCCAGCATGTCCAGATACACGTGTCCTGTAACGTTTTTTCGCAGAAGAAAAAGCGGCTGTAAAATTTAAACCGTGAGATTGCACAAAACACGTTAACTTTTGGTGAATTGCGAATTTGCTGCACGAATGCGTGAGGATTCTCTACCGCCCAGATTCGCACATTGTGTCTGTTCACTTCACCATTAAGAAAAAATGTTGCTTCATCACTGAAAACAAGTTTCGCACTGAACGCATCCTCTTCCATGAGCTGCTGCAACCGCGCCGAAAATTCAAAGCGTTTGACTTTGTCATCGGGTGTCAGGGCTTGTAGCAATTGTAAACGGTAACGCTTCTGCTTTAGCCTTTTCCGTAAGATTTTCCAAACCGTCGGCTGAGGTACGTTTAGCTCCCTGCTTGCTTTATTCGTCGACTTCCGCGGGCTTCGCGTGAAACTTGCCCGCACGCGTTCAACCGTTTCTTCGCTCACTGCAGGCCGACCCGTTGATTTCCCCTTACAGAGGCATCCAGAAGCTTTAAACTGCGCATACCATCGCCGAATGGAGTTAGCAGTCGGTGGATCTTTGTTGAACTTCGTCCTGAAGTGTCGTTGCACTGTTATGACTGATTGATGTGAGTGCATTTCAAGCACGACATACTCTTTCTCGGCTCCTGTCACCATTTTGTCTCACTGCGCTCTCGAGCGCTCTGGCGGCAGAAACCTGAAGTGCGGCTTCAGCCGAATAAAACTTTATGAGTTTTTCTACGTATCTGTAGTGTGTCGTGACCATTTGTCAATGAATGGAGCTACAGTGAATTTATGAAATCGCTTCAATCATTTGTAATAGTCCTGTATATCCAGCGGTAATGTTAGGTGACTCACCCTATATACAGAGTTTGGATCTCCAGATCCTACAGTGACATTTTGTCTGTGGCCATTGGAAAACACAGGAACTGCAGCGTTGGATGCAGAGGTTGCTGGTCGGCAATCTATCTCTCCAGAAGGCGGGTTCTCTTTACTTGCAGGAGGTGTCTCTTGACGTCGAGAAATCTCGTGTTGCGAATCTGCAAACTCTTTTGCTGTCACCACAGTAAAAGTTTCCTGTTGGTCTTCAACCCCTGCTAATTGATTTTCAGCTTCTTGAAGAGAGGTAGAAGGTTGCACAGAGATTTCTGTGGTCATGGCTGCAGCAAAATCCGTGGCAGTAAACTTCTGTCTGTTTATTGGAACTATGCCACATTTTCCAAACCCCTTTACCGCAATAGCTGGAGTAGCTGCAAGGGAAAATCAAGTAGTTTTAGACACCTGATAACATGTCACTAGTCTACCAGGATTATAACGCAAGAATCTTTCAATCGCTTGGACATAATAAGTATTGAAATGTTCCATGAAAGAAACGTCGAGTGGCTGCAGCTTATGACTGCAATTGGAGGGGGAGGGAGGGGGGATGCAAACTACAGTTGTGTGAATTTCTGTAGTCTTTTCAATGAAATCTAGATTTTTTTGTATGGGTGGAATGTCCATCAAGTATGAGCAAGACTGGGTCGTCTTCGGATGGCTTCGCAAACATTAAGAAATGGTCGAACCATTGTGTGAAAATCTCAGTTTGCATGCTCCCTGAAGGATGACAAACAAAAGCTTTTCCAGGTGGAGCGCCGCCGTGAAGTTCCACTTTCATCCGCTGCCTAGGGAAGATGATAAAAGGCGGAATAAAAACTCCCCCAGCCAACACAGAAATTACAAATTTGGAGAGAACACCTCTCTCTCTGCAGATGTAAGAGAGCCGACTTGCCGTCGCCCTTTTAAAGCAAAAACGTTTGAAGACTTCGACTGGACAGTCGTAAGTCCAGTTTTATTAGCATTGTAAACCCTATGAGGAGGACACAAGTGATGTTTTTGAACATCTTCCAAAATGTCAAAAAACTTTGTTACATTTGTTTTGTTAAATGCTTGCGCTCTTGCTGCTGAAGTCGTATCAGGTTTTCGTAACACAAGTTCAGGATGGCGCTTTCTGAACCTGGTTACCCAGTCTTTGCCTGCTAATTTCGTTTTTTTATTGAAATCGTGAGGGATGTTATTCCGTTCAGCCAGTTCGTAAGCAAGGCTGCGCAAGGCAGCAACAGTAATTCCAAAAAAACTAACCTCCATATCCAAGAGATAATTTACTAACTGCTGTTCTTGGTCTTGGTTGAAAACAGCTCGAAAATGGCCTAATACTTTTTTATTGTCAGTGGCGTCTTGATTTTTATTTAGTACATGAGGTTTTAGTGTGTTCCTAGGCACATTGTAAGTTTTCACGGCTTCGATTGCTCTTTGCATCACTGCAGGGTCCCATGACTGCTGCTGACTCTTCCTGTGATATTTTGACACCATCGCTACACCTGGAAAAAAACAACGTTTTTAGTATTACATCTTAAATAGCATTAAAATATGAAAGTAACACGGCGTTTTCACCTTAAATAAAGCTGTAATAATCTCATAAAGTAATATTAATTTATTGTATAAATGAAATACGTAGTACAATAATGGATCTTGGAATATAATTACTGGTGTACATTACTTGCTAAAATAGCTTTGTTGCAGGTGAAAACCCCTACATCAGGCTTTAATCTATAAGAATTCAAATAAAACATATATTTTACTTTATGTTTGGCAAATTGACCACGGTCGGGCATAGTGGCCACAGACGTGGCTACTTTGCCCTCTTCGCCGCCGTTACATAAATGCCATGCTACCGGCTAAACGAATCGAGTAATGCGTTACACAGACACATCCTTTTGTAGCCTAAATACACCTCTTTTAAGACGTTACTATCAGTTGCCTATATCATGAATGAAAGATTGGTTATAGTAGTTAATTAAATACACTTACCTTACATCAGGACGTTGAAAAAACGAAAATATTCAATAACTTTTAAACAAGTGATCAGAACAGCTTCCACCTTCAACACATGTAAGATGGCGTACCAATTAGTGATGGGGAGCTCGTGAATGAGTCGTTCAAATGAACGCTTCACTCCATTGAAGTGTGAACTAACCACTCAATTACAATGAACTGGTACTTCAAACTCTTCACAGATAGCACACTCCACACTTTTTTTCTAGTTCACTCACTCTCTTCCCCTCTCCCTCTCCAACTACATCGACGCTCGTCACTCATCATCCCTTCCCTTTAGTCCTCCCTCTACTGCCTGTCGGCGAATCGCGCGGTGTTTGTGGGGAACGACAGGTTTAGGAAGGGTTGGGGAGCTGCTTCCTGCAGTGCTGACATCATTACCCGTGACTATTTGTGCAGTTCAGTTATTCTTCGCGTCTACGGGTAGCCTACCGTTGGCAGCGCTTGCAGACAAATGAATATTAAAGATACAAACGAAGAGGCTGGCTGTGTGAGCACGCACAGCCAACATGAAAATAAAAGGTTTGTTAATAACACTGAAAGAGGGATTTTACCTGAAATCGTACCAATGACTACAGGTGACAGTTTACGTTTTCAATCTGGAAGGTTATTATTCTCAACAAAAATAAAATCTACAGGAAAACTCAATAATTACTTAACTAGGTATATAGACTTTGTGACAGTGGTAAACATACTTATTCCATTTTGGATTAAATTTTTAAAGGAGCATAAAATTGGACTGCATTTCGTTGGTAGCCCTAGTTTTCAGTCCACGAATACAACAAATAATGTTTCATTTTGGCGCTTCGTGAGAAAATGTCGAGCAAGATTAAATGTAATACCTTCTTTATATGTGACAGGCTTCTCTGTTTATCTTTCCTTTGTCCCCTTCGACCATGCTCTATTTAACTCAGACGCTGTAAGGGCGTAAAACGTTGCGTGCGCGTTACTGCATAGTTCGGCCATCTGTTGGTAAAATTATGAAGTATTACGAAGCTTTATTGTACGAGCGAGGTGAAGCGAGCGTAGCCGCAGCTGAGCGGCGAACTGGGGAACTTCGCCAGGCTTCCGTACTTCATGAACGAACTACTTCATTTGAACGCTTCACGGCAAAGAGTGAAATGAATGAAGTAGTTCACGGGAATGAACGAGTTCGACCCATCTCTAGTACCAATGAAATAGTTGACGCGTCCGCCGCTGTGTAGCAGCACCGTACAATGCAGTAACAGCCAGTGGCCACTGTGCCCGCAGTGGCCACTACGCCCACCCTTCCCCTTCTGGCGGAATTGCTGTTAGGACGGGTCGTGAGTCGTGCTTGGGTAACTCAGTGGTAGAACACTTGCCCGCGAAAGACAAAGGTCCGGACTTCGAGTCTCGGTGTGGCACACAGTTTTAATCTGTCAGGAAGTTTCGAGTAAAACATTGTAATACTACTTACCGTATAACAGCATTTCTCTCGCCACACACAGTAAGAGTTGGGAGGAAACTACAGTAAAACCAACGTTCTCTTCCGACGATGTGTTCCTCAACGCGCAGAACCTGTTGTTGACAATAAGGGTCCAAGAAGTACGTACATCTTGCTGATCTCACCATATGTCGGTTACTAGAAGGGGTTCGACTTTCATAGAGATGGTACAAATTTAGAGCGGATGCGATACAGGCAGCTCCCCCAAAAGTACAAATATGTAATGTAAGAGCCACAAGCCACGAAAACAACCATAAGATGATACACGAGACTCCACATAGCAGAAGACTGTTTCATTTGTTATTATTGACGTAAGATGGTGAACAGCTTAACACAGTCAACGACTCAGCTGTCCACTGCACAACATGCTCAAACGATGAGACTATGGGGTCCATTTGTGTGCGCTAAACCGACTGAGGACATCATTATGCAGGAAAAGTCTTTATGATCGTAGGGTATAGGTTCTCTGTAGTGATGATAATTTCGAATTTGAGTGATACGTTAAGGAGCGCAGGCCTCTGTTCGGAGGGGATGCTGTCTCTTGTAAGCTCCGTATCGCTCACTTGTGGAAAATCGATGGATATGCGTTTCTGTAAATTTCCTGGAGATAGGGGTACTGATGAAAGATCAGTGACAATACTCTTTATTGCAACAATACCTTGAAGCAAGCTGGTTTTCGAAATCTCTTGCAAATGCTTTGTCACTCTATTGCATTCGCTGTGTGTTCATGTACAGGACTGCAAGAGGCGACTATTGGGAGGGTGTAAGTAGAGTTCGTTCTGTATCAGGAGGCACTCTCCCAGTTCACTCCTTGCCAAATTCCCTCGGAAGGTTGGCAATTATCTTTGGTCGATGGCAGGCGCAGTGAAAGAAGATCCAGAATTAGTTATTTATTTAAAAAAAAAGTAGCGCCTTGACTCGTGGTTCGCACCGTCTGTCCACGCCCTTTGAGGAATCGTGTCGTAAGCGGCCTTCAACCCACTCAAGGCAGCTGACACCGCACATTTCCTTCCACCCGGCTGCTGCACTGGCGGCTGTGAATGACTGAGGCGCGTGTACTGAACCTACACACGCCGACTTGGAAGGCGCTCTGTCCCCTCCTGCTCACCACCCTTCTTCGTCATCCGTCGTACTGCGATGTCGGTTGCCATGTAGCCGTGAAGTCCCATGATATTGGCCTGTCGTCCAGGTAGGCCTTATTCAGTCCGCCGTAATATCAGGGATGTTCGTGCCCTGATAGTAGTGGGATGGAAAGACCTCCAGGACCTCCCATTTGCGACAGAGGCTGTGGTGTTGAACTCTGCTACTGGTGATCATTGGGAGGTATCCATTTCTCCCAGTAGCGGCTGTTGTAGTCCGTAGTGCACATGAAATCTACAACAGGTTTGTACTAGACGTCACTTCACGGCAATAAGGGAAACGAGTGCGAACGTCATGTACGCCATCGATCTGTTTGACCAACTACCTTATGAGATAAATTTACCCCACATCACTCGCCATGACTGCACAGGGCAGGATATTACGAAAGTAGTGGAGGTTTTCCTTCTGCCGTTCTTGCTTAACGAGTTTGTTATACACTCCTGGAAATGGAAAAAAGAACACATTGACATCGGTGTGTCAGACCCACCATACTTGCTCCGGACACTGCGAGAGGGCTGTACAAGCAATGATCACACGCACGGCACAGCGGACACACCAGGAACCGCGGTGTTGGCCGTCGAATGGCGCTAGCTGCGCAGCATTTGTGCACCGCCGCCGTCAGTGTCAGCCAGTTTGCCGTGGCATACGGAGCTCCATCGCAGTCTTTAACACTGGTAGCATGCCGCGACAGCGTGGACGTGAACCGTATGTGCAGTTGACGGACTTTGAGCGAGGGCGTATAGTGGGCATGCGGGAGGCCGGGTGGACGTACCGCCGAATTGCTCAACACGTGGGGCGTGAGGTCTCCACAGTACATCGATGTTGTCGCCAGTGGTCGGCGGAAGGTGCACGTGCCCGTCGACCTGGGACCGGACCGCAGCGACGCACGGATGCACGCCAAGACCGTAGGATCCTACGCAGTGCCGTAGGGGACCGCACCGCCACTTCCCAGCAAATTAGGGACACTGTTGCTCCTGGGGTATCGGCGAGGACCATTCGCAACCGTCTCCATGAAGCTGGGCTACGGTCCCGCACACCGTTAGGCCGTCTTCCGCTCACGCCCCAACATCGTGCAGCCCGCCTCCAGTGGTGTCGCGACAGGCGTGAATGGAGGGACGAATGGAGACGTGTCGTCTTCAGCGATGAGAGTCGCTTCTGCCTTGGTGCCAATGATGGTCGTATGCGTGTTTGGCGCCGTGCAGGTGAGCGCCACAATCAGGACTGCATACGACCGAGGCACACAGGGTCAACACCCGGCATCATGGTGTGGGGAGCGATCTCCTACACTGGCCGTACACCACTGGTGATCGTCGAGGGGACACTGAATAGTGCACGGTACATCCAAACCGTCATCGAACCCATCGTTCTACCATTCCTAGACCGGCAAGGGAACTTGCTGTTCCAACAGGACAATGCACGTCCGCATGTATCCCGTGCCACCCAACGTGCTCTATAAGGTGTAAGTCAACTACCCTGGCCAGCAAGATCTCCGGATCTGTCCCCCATTGAGCATGTTTGGGACTGGATGAAGCGTCGTCTCACGCGGTCTGCACGTCCAGCACGAACGCTGGTCCAACTGAGGCGCCAGGTGGAAATGGCATGGCAAGCCGTTCCACAGGACTACATCCAGCATCTCTACGATCGTCTCCATGGGAGAATAGCAGCCTGCATTGCTGCGAAAGGTGGATATACACTGTACTAGTGCCGACATTGTGCATGCTCTGTTGCCTGTGTCTATGTGCCTGTGGTTCTGTCAGTGTGATCATGTGATGTATCTGACCCCAGGAATGTGTCAATAAAGTTTCCCCTTCCTGGGACAATGAATTCACGGTGTTCTTATTTCAATTTCCAGGAGTGTAGTATAGAGCTGGTTCGTAAAAACTTTTGGTACCATCAGTTGCATTCGTCTTAGCCTTTCTTTCGTCACATAACGAAGGTGACGTGACCTTGTTTGGCTGCCCTGACCCACTGCATTCTGCTGAGATTTTCTGATTGACTTGCCAGAAACGCCGATGTTGTGTTTTGCGCTGACCCTGTCTCGGTGGCGAAATGTTTTCATTGCGGCCGCCCCGTGTCGACATTGCCGTAATATAGCGAAATAGCTTTGCTCTGGGACTTCGAAAAGCTTACCCGTTTTACTGTCATATACAACGTTGCCGTGCAAAAGGTCCCTTAAGGGACCAGTGCGTTTAAGGCGTGGCTCATAATGCTAAGATGTGTTATACGATACACGTTGCGACCCGCCATACGACAAGCAACAAGACAGTACGAATCACATTTCTGTTTCAGTTTCAGGTGCAATGATGATCTTTTATGAGGACGACGTTGTTGTGGCCTATTGAAGCTCAAAAAACCGAAAATAAAACAGAATATTGAGTGCCATCGTATAATTCTGTAAATATCAAGCGTAACTCGGCTGTAGTTTCTCGAGGTGTCTCTCAAAACGAAAAATTACACAAATGGTATCGGATGAGCGAGTTTCCACTTTTTGCAGCAACTGGTATCAGCTATTATGACAAAGCAGGACATAATACGACTTCCTATTTCTGCTGAGAACCTACTCATTACAGTAAGGTAAGATGGTGAAAGTGTGCGGATGACGTAAAAAAAAGCCACGATGAAAAGCTTATTTTTTGTAAGACCACCTAGTATGGTACACTATGTGATAAAAAGTATCCGGACACCTGCCTGAAAATGACTTAAAAGTTCGTGGCGCCCTCCATCAGTAATGCTGGAATTCAATATGGTGTTGGCCCATCTTTTGCCTTGATGACTGCTTCCACTCTCGCAGGCATACGTTCAGTCAGGAGCTGGAAGGTTTCTTGGGGAATGGCAGCCCATTCTTCGCGGAGTGCTGCAATGAGGAGAGGTATCGATGTCCGTTGGTGAGGCCTCGCACGAAGTTGGCGTTCCAAAACATCCCAACGGTGTTCTATAGAACTGAGGTCAGGACTCTGTGCAGGCCTGTACATTACAGGGATGTTTAGGGGTGTGGAAATCTCTCGTACAGACGAATGACACTAGTGACATCCAATCACCTGACCATGTTCGAAGTCCGTGAGTTCCGCAGAGCGCCCCATTATGCTCTAAAAATGGTTCAAATGGTTCTGAGCACTATGGGACTTAACATCTGTGGTCATCAGTCCCCTAGAACTTAGAACTACTTAAACCTAACTAACCTAAGGACATCACACACACCCATGCCCGAGGCAGGATTCGAACCTGCGACTGTAGCAGTCGCGCGGTTCCGGACTGAGCGCCTAGAACCGCTAGACCACCGCGGCCGGCCCATTCTGCTCTCTCACGATGTGTAATGACTACTGAAGTCGCTGATAAGGAGTAGCTGGCAGCAGGTGGCAGCACAACGCACCTAATATGAGAAACGTATGTCTTCGGGGGTGTCCGAATCCTTTGGATCACATAGTGTACTTTATTCAGTGTGATACATATACTGAATGGTCATAATCAGTCTGAAAAGCTCGTAAAGGGGAAGTCCTCCTCGGATATAATTGTTAAGAAAAAATCGACGTATTCCGTCATTTCCGAGTTATTTAGCTCTGAAGTTATCCAGTCAGATCAACGAGTGCGAAAATTCAAGTAGACTGCCAGAACTGTTGTCGCCAAATCTGTTCTTCTTTTGTTCACCTAGCTTAAATTTGTGACTTCCGACAAAGGCATATTTTAAATGGTAATGTGCATTTAACTCAGCAGACCCACAGAGAATGCCTTTGCTTTACCTGATTTTAGCGCACGCATGAACTTGAATTTGTTCGCGCGATGACTTGATTGTCTAACTTCACTGCTAAATAAACTCGGAAACGGCGCAACGTATCGCATTCTTTTTCTTGACAATTATTTCTCTGCACAACCTTCCCTGCAATACCTAGTTTTCCAGGCTGTCTCTGACTATCCTGTGTAAATAATGGTTACAGACTGATAAATCTAGGATAGTACTTCTCCAACTGTTCAGTTTCGCAAAGTGGTATATGATTCAGCTTTAGGAGTATTCAGAAGAAACGTTGCTGAATTTGAAGCGAGATCAGTCACCCTCGATGGATCGGCATTGGGCGGCGGCGACATCTGCACACAGATAGGCAATGCATTTGAAGAAATGGAAGAAGCCCGCACTCAAAAGAAAACTCCCGACGTGGTATTCTCAGCTTCATCCAGCTGCTCATTTATAAGTACCAAGAATTTAGGTTTGAGAACTCTTTTACGCCTGTCACAAAGTTTCCTGAAATCAGTGAGCACAGGCAGAAAAAACATACAGTCTGGACTATCAGCTGATGACTCCCGGTGTTTTTTTCATTTCAGTAAGTTTTTCGTTTCCAACTTGTGTTTGTATTGACGGCATATGAAGAAGAGAAACATGAGGCTGCTCCACACTCCGCACAACGGGCAACAGGCGGCAATAGACGTGCCTGAGGAGCGTAGCTTCCAACCTAGTCGCAGACAAACTCCAATACATCTCACGTATTTACTCGTGTTTGGAAAGTAGGACTGTTGATATTTTTAAAAGATACCGGGAATCTAATATACCGGTATTTTAAAAAAATATCGTTACCGGCCGTCGATATATCATAAAGCTACCGATACATCGACGGAAATATTTTCGACGTACCGGCCTATATAAACGTCGGCTGCACGTTGTAAATATATTGCCGGTTTTAGAGTTGTATGATTAAGTATTGGTTTAGTGTTAGACATTCTATACATCAACAAGCTAGCAGCTTGGGTATCTCCCTTAGAGTAAGAATTGAAAGGAAAACGATGCACATTCACGCTTGGCGATAACCACTTTGATAACAATGGTAACTGCATGTTAGTGGCAGAATCAAAGTTGTCTGATGGGTCCGTCGTTCGGTTTAGTCGCATATCGGATTTGTCCGGCACACTTCACGTCGAGTTTCCTGTTTCTTCATTTCTGCAAACGCCAGCGACCTAGCAGTTGTTCAAATGGCTCTGAGCACTATGCGACTTAACTTCTGAGGTCATCAGTCGCCTAGAACTTAGAACTAATTAAACCTAACCAACCTAAGGACATCACACACATCCATGCCCGAGGCAGGATTCGAACCTGCAACCGTAGCGGTCGCCCGGTTCCTGACTGCCTAGCAATTGTAATGTCAAAATTGTGTGGTGAAGTCAAACGTTGCAGTTTCTGTTGGTAGCACCGAGCGCCGATTACGTCAGCATTTCCCCCCACTCGTCTGCGCCCACCGCAAAGACCAATACTGTCATTTAGATTTTTCTTCATAATTTGGTAGAAATGTTTTTTTTTTTTTTTTTTTTTTTTTTTTTTTTTTTTTTTTTTTTTTTTTTTGACGTGACTAGTGAGCTACTTCTTCACATCGGAAATCTTGTTATTCCATCCACACCGCCACTTCCCAGTGCAATCCACCGGGGGCCGAACCGCACAATAACCCTGGGTTCAGTGTGGGGCGGCGGAGGAGTGAAGTGGACTGCGGTAGTCGTCGTGGGTTTGTGGACCACTGCGGCTGCGGCGGGGAAGGAGCCTCTCCGTCGTTTCTAGGTCCCCGGTTAACATACACTACAATACAATACAACGTAAAAACTGAATTTTTAAAAAAGGTTCTCATAATAATTCGCTCCCTCGACCCTCGGATTACTCTTCCCTCTGCGCCAACCGCTGTCCGTTAAGCAGTTAAGCATGTTCACATAAACAGCTCACGCCTCGCCTGTCTATCCTATTTTTTCTAAACGGTTGACCATCCGGAGCTCCCAGTTTTGTCACTTTCTTTTTTGGGCGAGATCTGCGTGTGTAAATTTGGACGAACTCGGTGAGGACGAATAGGCGCGGTCCCTTCGTTAAGAGTCCGCACTGGAGACGGTGGCCGATGTGCAGAGATCAGTTTTCGTCCATCGCGCTGGGCGAGTTCATTAGTTTATTCAGAAGGGGAGGCCGACAGCGGTTGCCACCTTTCCGTCGGTCGGCGATGACAGAATCGAGGTGCATGCCCTATAATCTTTCTCAACCAATTTTACGGAAACTATTTGACAAATAAAATTTCACTTTTGCTTTACTTGTGGCTTTATATGTCAGGTTCATGATGATGTGCCCATCATTTCGTTAATGGTCATAGTTATAGTGATATTTACGTAGAAGTAAGACACTCCGCGAGGTTCGGAAAAGTTTGGAGTGGCAAATATGGGTCGCTATGAGTTTGCATTTGGTGCATGTTACATAGTATGTTGCTGCAAATGAAAGACAGTTAACATACGGAAATTTCTTTAGATTTGGATGGGGGTCTCTATCTGTCATCAATCTCGAGAAGCCAGAGTGAGATATCCACAACATTCCTCGTATTTCATAAACGATTTGAGATACCGAAAAGAGATTTTAGCAAATGATAGCGCACAAAGAGGAGAGTATTTTCCCTTATCGTTATTATGCAAAGCTTCAATATCTACTGTGTTATTCCACTAACTACGGCCTTTGTAATGAAATAATTTAATTTTTAGGGCCATAGATAGCTGGTGAAACAAGAAATGCTGTGGATATGGGAGCAACACAATTGAAGACATTACAAATTTATTTTGTACCAAGGATGTGCTTTTTCATAAGCTACTGACCTTACTTTTTGTCATTTCCTCCCTTAATAAACTTAATGTGTTCCTGTGTGTGCCGGCCGGTGTAGCCGAGCGGTTCTAGGCGCTACAGTTTGGAACCGCGCGACCGCTACGGTCGCAGGTTCGAATCCTACCTCGGGCATGGATGTTTGTGATGTCCTTAGGTTAGTTAGGTTTAAGTAGTTCTAAGTTCTAGGGGACTGATGACCTCAGATGCTAAGTCCCATAATGCTCAGAGCAATATGAACCATTTTTTTTCAACTGTGTGTGAATTCCTAAGTGATCAAACAGCTCACGTCATCGGTCCCCAGACTTACACACTACTTACACTAACTTAAACTAACTTAGGCTAAGAACAACACACACACACACACAGACCCATGCCTGAGGGAGGGAGGATTTGAACCTCCGGCGGGAGGGGCCGCGCAATGCGTGAGATGGCGCCTCTAAGCACGCAGTCACTCCGCGCGACATAACTTGATAAACCGCTATTTCAGTATTCTCTCGAAATTGTGTCAGTGAGGTGACATTATCTAAACCCCTCTGTATTTTGGCAAAATAAGCAAATTTTAACATGGCATCAAGAAAAAAGTGAAGGTTTTTCTCAAAACTCGCCAGTCATGATGCTTATCTGAAAGTTGTTACAAATGGTTAACAAATCAAGCGAAAATAAATCGTTGCATTTGCTGCCGAATTCTTTATAGGTACTAACCAAAGCAGAAGTGACAGATCTTTTTGAATGGATACCATGCAAATGGGGGCGTGGAGGCGCTCCACGTAATATTTACGAGACATGTAAGCTTCAGTTTAGAACGGCACTTCGCCTCCAGCACTCAGTATTTCCCCTACAGCGCCTGCCCTTAACTGCCCATCTACCGGCCACGGTATTTTGCGTGGACTCTAAGTCAAGACTTGTTCGATCTGTTGATCTCTTATTTTGTCTCCAGAATTTCAGACAGTAAAAACTGTCAAGAGTTTTTTCCGGCTCTGAAAATGCTATAATAAATGCAGGTGTGTCTTTCTTTATTCAATCTATCTCCTAATGTAAGTCATATGATCAGTACTGGTTTCAGTTTACTACATTTCAGAGCTCAATTCGTGCAAAGAAGGAAACAGCTTTCAGCCACTGTTGATAATGCTGTTTATTTACACAAACAGTGCCGTTATCGTTTTAGAGTCGACAGTTCCATTTTCAGCCGGCTGTTTACGTGTAGACTCACGCCTGTTGATTGTTACATTAGTCTTACTGTTCTTTATTTCCCCTTGTGGTGAAAGTTTACTGTGGTTGGTTGGTTGTTTGGGGAAGGAGACCAGACAGCGTGGTCATCGGTCTCATCGGTTTAGGGAAGGAAGTCGGCCGTGCCCTTTCAGAGGAACCATCCCGGCATTTGCCTGGAGTGATTTAGGAAAATCACGGAAAACCTAAATCAAGATGGCCGGACGCGGGATTGAACCGTCGTCCTCCCGAATGCGAGTCCAGTGTCTAATCACTGCGCCACCTCGCTCGGTAAAGTTTACTGTGGTGATGGTGCTGTACAACAAAAAACTATGTGGGATTCGGCCTGTTTTATTGCAACCATAGCTAATAACAAATGTACACAATGAGCCCGCATCTCGTGGTCGTGCGGTAGCGTTCTGGCTTCCCACGCCCGGGTTCCCGGGTTCGATTCCCGGCGAGGTCAGGGATTTTCTCTGCCTCGTGATGGCTGGGTGTTGTGTGATGTCCTTAGGTTAGTTAGGTTTAAGTAGTTCTAAGTTCTAGGGGACTGATGACTTGGATGTTAAGTCCCATAGTGCTCAGAGCCATTTGTACACAATGTAAACAAATCTTTAAGGTAGTATTGTTTCAATTTTAGGTTATGTGTGTCCAAAATCTGTATAAATAGAGCATTTTAACAATGGGTCATTTCTGCTTTCGTGTTTGTATCAACCTGTATTTTATTCACAGCTGCAGTCTCAAAATGTCAGTTTTCGATCAAATAGCGTGTTCCTACATTTCTTCAGAATCCACACTGATCTTTCACCGTTCGTGCTTTACCAGTCCTATGATTCTTCTATAAAAATTCGTATTAACTCTGCAGTTTTTAAAACTTTTTGGCAGATTAAAACTGAGCGCTAGATCGAGTCTTTACTTACTATACTGATGATTTCGTAAGATTCATGTCTGTCAGAATGTTTGGGATTATTACATTACTCTTGAAGTCTGGGATTATTTCGCCTGACTCATGTATCCTCCATACAAAGCGTATCAGTTTTTTAATGGTTGTTTCTACAAAGGACGTCAATAATTCTCAAATAAGGCCGCACAGTCTAGGTGCCTCGTTTCGACTTTGGGCTCTTAGTGTTCTGTTAAATTCTACAACGTGAGAGGTATTCCGTCAGGACCTCGTGCCTTGTTCTCTCCGTATTGTCTAAATTATTTTCCGCTTTCAGTGCTATTCTTCAATGTCCGTCAGTTGTGTGTGTATTGATATGTTAATACCCAAATGAATGAATACGTTTTTAAACTTAAGTCTGGTGTTTCTGTATGTGGTGTTTAGTTTCTACAACTAACTTATCAACGTAACACCGAATGGAAGGTTTGTATCCTTGAACTATAAGTACATGTAACCAAAACTTCCTTAGATATTTTGTTGTAGACTTCACACATAGTCCTCGTTAAGTTTCCATTTTATGCTAGACTTTCTAAACATCTCTTTTGAAGCGAGAGTGTAGGAACCTCCATTTTGTAATATTCCTTGAATGATATCATTAAACCGTGGTGGATCGGATCTTTTCCGTCTTTTATTGCTATACTCACGAAGTAACAATCTAGAGTACGATTTAAGATATGTTTGACCTTTAATCCCAGCCCTTCTTTCGGATTAGCACAAAATGTTTAGTCCATATTTTAAGCAGGTTATAAGTGGCTCTCTATTAGTTCTGTCAAATAAAAACTTGAATTTCTTGTTAAATTTTTTGTCTTTGGCACACACTGTTCTTGTAATATTACCACGGGCAACAGTCTAGAAAAGATCGGGTGTCTTTGCAGCCATGAGGTCAAATATTTCTCCTGCGTGTTGGCAGTCAGATTAATTGACAAAGAAGTTGTTTGAGAAGGAATCCAGTATTTCTTAGCAACCTTGGTTGGCTTCACTGTCGATAACGTATACGCATTTTCTCCTAGTGGATAATAAACAAGTTTATCTCATTCCCTTCTACTTCTGCATGGTTGAGACTTTTCAGTGTTGTCAAATTTAGGCACTGAAAAACCACATTTTCGCTGTCGATTCACTTGGGACCTCTTACATCGAACGTTTCTGGTCATTTTTGTCAATATTTGTCTCAATTTATCTCTCCGATGTACTGTGCACTTTATGTGGAAAGTTTTCCTACTCTCAGTGCGTAATAATGTGTGAGCAACACTGATTTCTAGACCTTCTAGGACCTCCCGGCAGACCGTTCAGCAGTTGACCACCAATATTTAAATATTCTCACCCTCTGTATTTGTTAACAGATCAATAACAGGTTTCACATGTAGCAAGTTTTCGTCTATGTAACTCAGAGTTATACCTTGCCTTAAAAACCTAAGAGAAAACCATATCGTTACCTGCCATACGAATGGTTATTTTCTAAGTACACCGCACACCCTACCTATCCATAATAACTTAATAAGTATCAGAATGTGAGTGAGCTAGAAGGTAGCAAAATCATTTGTCTCCGGAAAGCAGGTTTATTGTACCGAACAATTTCTGTTCGAACACGATATCGCCCTACGTTACTGAAGTTTGTACACTACTGGCCACTAAAACTGCTACACCAAGAAGAAATGCAGATGATAAACGGGTATTCATTGGACAAATATATTATACTAGAACTGACATGTGATTACATTTTCACGCAATTTGGGTGCATAGATCCTGAGAAATCAGTACCCAGAACAACCACCCCTGGCCGTAATAACGGCCTTGATACGCCTGGGCATTGAATCAAACAGAGTTTGGATGGCATGTACAGGTACAGCTGCCCATTCAGCTTCAACACGATACCACAGTTCATCAAGAGTAGTGACTGGCGTATCGTGACGAGCCAGTTGCTCGGCCACCATTGACGAGACGTTTTCAGTTGGTGAGAGATCTGGAGAATGTGCTGGCCAGGGCAACGGTCGAACATTTTCTGTATTCAGGAAGACCCGTACAGGACCTGTAACATGCGGTCATGCATTATCCTGCTGAAATGTAGTGTTTCGCAGGGATCGAATGAATGGTAGAGCCACGGGTCGTAACACATCTGAAATGTAACGTCCACCGTTCAAAGTGCCGTCAATGCGAACAAGAGGTGACCGAGACGTGTAACCAATGGCACCCGATACTAATCACGCCGCGTGATACGCCAGTATGGCGATGACGAATACATGCTTCCAATGTGCGTTCACCGCGATGTCGCCAAACACGGATGCGACCATCATGATGCTGTAAACAGAACCTGGATCCATCAAAAAATGACGTTTTGCCATTCGTGCACCCAGGTTTATCTTTGAGTACACCATCGCAGGCGCTCCTGTCTGTGATGCAGCATCAAGGGTAACCGCAACCGTGGTGTCCGAGCTGATAGTCCATGCTGCTGCAAACGTCGTCGAACTGTTCGTGCAGATGGTTGTTGTCTTGCAAACGTCCCCATCTGTTGACTCAGGGATCGAGACGTGGAGGCACGATCCGTTACAGCCATGCGGATAAGATGCCTGTCATCGCGACTGCTAGTGATACGAGGCCGTTGGGATCCAGCACGGCGTTCCGTATTACCCTCCTAAACCCACCGATTCCATGTTCTGCTAACAGTCATTGGATCTCGACCAACACGAGCAGCAATATCGCGATACGATAAACTGCAATCGCGATAGGCTGCAATTCGACCTTTATCAATGTCGGAAACGTGATGGTACGCATTTCTCTTCCTTACACGAGGCATCACACCAACGTTTCACCAGGCAACGCCGGTCAACTGCTGTTTGTATATGAGAAATCGGTTGGAAACTTTCCTCATGTCAGCACGTTGTAGGTGTCGCCACCGGCGCCAACCTTGTGTGAATGCATATCACAGCATCTTGTTTCTGTCGGTTAAATTTCGCGTCTGTAGCACGTCATCTTCGTGGTGTAGCAATTTTAATGGCCAGTAGTGTATGTAAGACGGTGGTATGCAGCGATGGGTGAATTCTACGTCATGCAGTGTGGCCACAATACGGGACGACTTCCCTCTCGTCCGCGTGAGTTACTGCATCACCCCCAGAGTTTGTACGACGATTTTGCACTGCAGCAAGTGAGGACCTGTCTGCGTCGACTGTTGGGAACGGTCTGTTGCGGGTTGGGCTGGAAGCACGCATACCATTAGGTCGGATTGCACTGATTAGAAATGCGGCGAAACTCAGACCGGAACACGTTTGTTAATGATGGTAATAGCGCGCTGAGAAATAAAATGTAGTAATTTCAGACGCGTCCTCTGTCAGCCTTCGTTACAGTGACCACTACATGATAGAGTTTTCGTGGTGAAAGCATTTCAGCTCCTATATTTCGATTGGCACAGAGCGTAAATGTTAAGCGTGACTGTTTGGAACGCCATTCGATACAACAATCTCTAGTCCCTCTTATGGAGTAGCAGATGAACAGGAATCTCGACACCATGGGCGTCTTAGAGCGTCAAGTGCCCCCTCGTTCGGTTAACATGCCATGTTTCAGCTAGGCAAAGTGGTGAAAAATGTGGAAGCCTTCTTGGGAGAGCGCTGGTGAAAGCACTCCCCTTGCCCGCATGTTCACTTGAGCTGTGCCCCATCGAACATGCCTTCAGTACACGTGCTCGGCAACTTCCTCGTCTCGGTCCTTCAGCAGCCAGAATTGATGCTTTCTGATTCCGTGCATAAATCGTGTGGACACATTTAGAACCTCTTTCATCCCTTTCTATGAAAGAAGGAAGATCAGAGTTTAAACTGTCGTCAGTAAGGTCGTCTGAGACGGAACACAAGCCAGGTTTAGAGAAGGATGAGGAAGGACGTCGGCAGTGCCCTTCCAGATTGACCATCCCGGCCTAACGGGAAGGATAAAGCCTCGATGACTGGACGGGAATTTGAATCGTTGCCCTCACCAATGCGTCCTTCCCTGGATGTTAGAAGCTTTGACTGTGAAATAAGACATCTTCACACCCTCATATTATCAGATATCAACTCGGTTTTTAAATCCTAAATATTTGTGCAATTGTGTAATAATTTATGCTATAAAGTTCATTTCAACAACTCTTTCTTAGTGTAGCGATTTTCACAACAGTTACTGTGCACATTCGACTTATTACTAAAGTTCTTTTCCCGTTAGTTTATGGGAACCCGTTTACGTTGCCTAGATGTTCTGTTCCTTAGGGGTTCCATAACAGCAGAAAAAATGAAATTATATTTTTTTCGTAGATGTTAATCTACGGTATTTATCCTTTCCAACGATGTATCATTCATAAACATTATTGTCTTATTCATGGGTTATTCATTATTTTAAACATAACACTGTGTGGGCGTGACTACGCACATTTGACAGTTCTCAGACTAAAATTAAAGTTTTGAGTCGCCCTATCCCGATGGCATATTCCTGCACTGCATAAGATCGCCATTTGATGTTAATTTGTTTACTTTGCGTTGTTAATTTTTTTAATAAGCTTGTAAGTATTAGTAGTTTTGCGTATAACTACAATTTTCCCGAGTATACAGTGAATTTATCAGAGTTGGTAGAATATAATTTAGTTCATTACAGATATAAATATAATGTTAGTAGGGTAGAAAATATGAGAAAAACTATATGGGGAGTTTTTTTCATGTCTCTTCAACAGACGATAAGCACATTCATAGTCCATGCTCTCCAGGAAGTGAGTCATGGTACGAATTCGACAGAGAAGGCAAAATTGTGACAAACGTGTTCACAGTACAGCTATACCTTATGACACAATGGAGATATTGAAAGAAACTTTTATAGAGTTGTCAATTGTACCCAGAATTCTAATACGTCCATCAAAAACGTAATCTGGGCCGCAATTCTCAAGACAGTGTTAGTATCAATTAGTCCACTGCACTTTGGTGTCTTTGTGATGCAGTGACAACTTTCAATGAGAGAAATGTTGCAAGGTATGAAGTCCTGGAAAGACTGCTGCAAATTGTTAGTCATTTATCACTGAAACAAAGTTAAATTTAGATAAAGAAACGGTTAGGGCATCAGGCAGCTATTAGAGACCTTGAAACAAGGACAAAACATCGCAGAGGAGTAGGAAAAAGGTCATTGCGAGATGAAATGGAAGATCATGCAAACCCATCCTATGGAGCCGGAATGTATCGACAACTTTAATGACTGTTTGCCATAAGCTGTATTTTTTTGAAGATAATGTGTACTTTTTCTCAGCTTCTACTTAGAATTTGTTCAAAATTACGGGATACATTGATCTGAGCATTGAGCATACTTTAACACAGAGTTTTCCTATTTTGTAAATATCAGGGAAGTTAGAACCTTACGACGTAGAAAAATGTAGACAGTTCCTTATTTTGATGTCCACTTTTTACAGAAATAATTATTATTTTAAAACTAATCAGTGTTTTTAGAAATACTTCTGTCAAAGTGGATAGAAATGTGTAACCACAAGCTGCATTTTTTTTTTACAATTTTTGATTCCTAAGAGTTTCTGATAAAAGGCATTTTTCACATGACTAAATTTCACATTATTTGAGATAAGAACTACCCACCTGCCCAGATTCCTTAATTTCCTTCACTGCATTAATAAAAGCCAATCACTGCGCAGAAGTAAAAGTGTTACTTATAACACATTACATAGGTACTGAGTTCTGTAAACTAAGTGTTCCATTATTATGACCAAAATTGTATTTCGTCTTACAGTAATAAAATACAGAATGCATACTCTTCAAGATTAACGTATTCTTGGCAGCTGTGACGGCAACAGTGTTGGCGGCGGACGATGTGTATGCTGTCGACCCAATTCCAGTATTCGAACACCCGCCTCCACCATTCCCAGTCCCCGGCGTGGACCACGTGGGACATATGGGCCTCCCAAACGCCCCTTTTCATCCTGGAGACAATTGTCCGGCAGTCTGCCCACTCCACTGGGATCCAAGGATCGCCGTATGCGAGCCAGGCAGATTGGCCGTGTTCGTCAACCACTGCGCCTTGCAACGGGAAGTCTGCCTGTTGAACAGAAGTAAGTGTTAGTGGTCAGCTGAGACTAGCAGGCTCTACAGTCCTAAACTCGAGATTCTGATCGTCCTGTTTGTTCCTCTGTTGCAGAATGTTTGTTGTTCAAACCTGAATGGGATCCTCACCATCCTGAGGGGTGGCACTAGACTTCTGAATGGGCAAGGAAGTGATAAGACGAGGACTGAACGAAGCTGACAAATAGACTATTACACTTCAGATCATCATGATAGCTACTCACTTTGTTGTTTACGTGTTCAAATATATGTAAAAAGACGTTTTCTCTTTAGCTTTCCTTACCTCCACTTTACATATCAGGAAACTGTGATCAGATTCTTGATCTTCGCATTGGAAAGCGAACTTATATCTCTGTAACGCACTGATATGCAGTAAAATACTTGGTTTTCGGCTTCAAATCACCGTTCTACGTTCCCGTTATATTTTAGCCTGGTTTTCCTGCACAACATCATGTGATAACTTAGGTTTATCATTTTTCAAGGTCACAGGATGTTTACTCTCCTATAATTTCCAACTACAGTACTCGTAAAGCTTTTTCGATTATGAAATAATATCAACACAACATACAACTTAGGTCTTCCTTCTTCCTGTTAATGAAGAAATACCAGTTTTCTTCCTGTGGATAATATTCTATAAAATCATACCCAATACCACATTCTATATTTTCTAAGAATTTTTCAACGTTGACTCGTGTACAAAGCTCAGCTTCCAACCGCTAAATAGGGTTGGTGTTTGATGTTATTGTTCGAATTTTGATATTAATATACTTCCCAATCGAGAAACGTTTATTTCTACTTTATGAACAACGCATACATTTATTGCTTTTCTGTTTCCTTTTTGCATAAATGTTGTAAACAGCAGCTGCTTGTATAGTTAAAATACTTTTTTTTGTAGTTCCTGTATTACTTACATTAACTTCGCATTTATCTTTCTGTCTCTGGATTGATTATGTGGCTGATTGATTTGGATTTTATGGTGAATGAGATTTTCTGGCATATACTTGTAATTTGTAGTTCTCGTTTTCGCGTTCAGGTGGTTGTAAAGTTAAATCAGAATCAGTTACTTTCTTAATTGAAAGTACTTGTCATTGACGTACATACGAGTGTATGCTTTCATACGTGTTTTTTTCCTCCATCTTTTTTTCGAGCCTCGGCCACAGAGTTTTAAGCCACCAGGTTTGAAGGAACCACCACAAACTCAGTGCAGATGTGTGTGTGCGTGTTTTGCAAAAGGGAGGGTTGGGAGAGAGACAGAGAGAGAGAGAGAGAGAGAGAGAGAGAGAGCAGGGGGGGGGGGGTTAAAGTGGTGAATGGTATTCTGATATATAACATGAGTATCAAATACCTTCTTTATATGTAGAAATTATGTTAAAGTAAATTCATTAACTAGTTCACTTTAACACAATCATTTGAAATTACTACGCTACAATCTTCAAGAAGTTCTTCGATATTGATTTCATGAATGGTGCAGAAGAGGGTAATTAAAATAAAATAAACGACCATTCAAGTGTATATACGAATGAACTCGTGATTTAAAAACCAAACTATTGGTTCATTTTGAACATTTTTTAAAACCGATTGCCAATAGCTGTTACGTATTTTTTTAAATGCGTGACATGCAGCTGTTTGCCTTTTATTATCACTACTAGTTGTGGCTTACATCATTATGGTATCTGTATACATCAAAACCGACCATGAAACAACTATAAATACATAGTCTAATCAGTTGTATAGGTTGTATAAATTAATACTTACAAAAGAACAAATATTAATCACATGTCACAGCATATTATATCAATATGACAGTTCACATAATTACTGCATCATCTGAACTGGTGAACATCTACAGAACCAAATAGATATCCATGTACAGAAGGTAGATGGGCTGGTTTGAAATCTGTTATAACTGATCATCAGCTGAGTGTAAATTTATCAAAGAGTATCGAACCGTATGTTAGTTATAATGAAAAAACTGAAGTAAAGATGCAAGTAATGTTGGTTTCCACAATTTACTGCAACTAGTCGCATTTGTTTTATTATTTAATTTTTATGTCCAATTATCGGTTTCGAATCACCTAGCAACTCATCATCAGATCGTACACATTCATTGCATGTTTGCAACATTGTGAGGCTCATTTAGCTAAGGCAGAATGTATGAACGAAACATGTAAGCATTGAATGTGGCGAGAATTATTTACATTATGAGATCGATTTAGTTTTATTACGTTAGTAGTATCTTTTGGATTCTTCTTGGTGCACACGTTGTTTTAGAAAACATACCGAATGTTTTTCAGTAACGTTAATTTTACACCACTTAACAAGTTTAGCCACAGGTAGCTATTTTCACATGCTTTACAAAACGTAAATAAATCAAAGAGCGTGATTAAAGTTATGTTATAAGCGTTTGTATTGGAGCAGAGCGTCTCTTTGCTCAGCACTTTCATTGCACATTGGCGACAGTAAGTATATATGTACTACTTATGTGCTTTACTGCAAAAATAAAACATATTTACATTACAAACATGACATGTACTATCTACAATATCTGTTAAACAATGAGACTGGATGATATTATTCTCTGATGTTAGTGCTGAAATTACGTTCGACATTTATCTTGATGTTTAATAGGCATTCATCATCACTTATGAGATAAATATTAGAACTCTGCAGGAAGTTTGTGTGTGTGTGTCTGTGTGTGTGTGTGTGTGTGTGTGTGTGTGAGAGAGAGAGAGAGAGAGAGAGAGAGTTTCTTTTCCTCTGAGTTGGTTAGCTTTCCTGAATTAAAAATTGTCTGAAATTTTGATACAATGGGTTGTTTGCTAAGACAGTTTGTTCATTTGATTGTTATTGTTGAATATCTCTTAATTCTTCCAAGAGATTCATCTTTACTTCTTTGTCTACACGCAATGAATAAATAACATCTGATAATTAACTGCTAGGTGATTCGAAACCGCCAATCGAAAATAAAGATTGAGTAACAAAATAAAAGGCCACTGGTTGTAGAAAACTTCATTTATCACAATCCCAGTGTCCCACATTCATATTGGATAAAAGTTTTAAAAGTAAAATTCCTTCATATGTACTGTGTTAGAAGTTATTACTAGATATTACACAAATCATTGACTCTAGACATACAAAAACAATACGAATTATACTACAAACTTGCAAGTCAGTTGTACAAGAGTATAATGAAATGAAGGAAGTCAGTTACACAAGAATGTAATTTAATGAAAAACAGGATCTGACTGACAGGTTGCCATTGAAAATAGTAATAGTCAGAATCAGTAATGTAAGCATATGGTCACTTCTGAGGAGTTTGGCTACCTTGTGCAAGCCTTTTCATTTACCATCACAGACCTGTGCGATCGATAATGATTATGACAACACACACACACACACACACACACACACACACACACACAGTTCTGAGTGGAGAAAATCTTCACTCTGCTGTGAATCGAACCTGGTACTCTGTAACCTAGAGTCAACAATGCTAACGCGAAGATCACGAGATGCTGACATGCTTAAAATGTAGCATAGCCGTAGGTTGGAATCAAGGAACAAAGCTGGAAACCAAGTCACATGACCAATGCTAAGTAATGACAACATTGCCCGCACTGTAGGTTGAAATCAAGAAATAAAGCTGGAAACTAAGTCACGTGACCAGTGCTAAGCAATGAAAACATTGCCTGCAGTAGGCTGGACACAGCGAAGCAACTGCCAATACGAAAGAACAGGCAAAAATATAACAATGTAAGTATCCAGGTATCATATCAAACATTAGAATGTAATATCTAGCACAGTATTGATAAGTCCCACAAGTGTTGAGCATAACACACTACAAGCCCTGTAGTAGGTTGGAGGCACTATGCATGATATAACAATTATAAATATTACATACAAAAATTATATATTTCTTAAGGCCATCATTATGTATAACAACAAGCTATATCTTTTCTCATCAACAAAAAGCGAACAGTTTTTGGAAACAGATACAAAAATGTTACAACCACTTTAAAAGAACAAACGTCATTCAGTCAATCCTTCATATAACTGACAGGAAAGGAGAGCATATAGCTGTCTCCTGAAATAAAAGTAAAAAAAAGGGTACATAGATGTACACTGTAGAGTATTCCATTAAGCCCGGTGACACTGAGTACCCATTGAAGCACAACCAGAGCCAGATTCCAACACCTACTACGAGACATTTTGAGACACTTAAAGTTCACTCAGTAATGGAAATGGAAGGTTTTAAACCATAAAGCACCATTCTGATATTTTCACAAAATGTAGAAATTGAAACAGTCGTTGTATAATTCAACAATTGTTGGACATGAACAGTAGCATCTCACATATCAAAAGAACTCTTTGTAGTCTGATATTGCAAGATGCCTGGGTTTACCATTTGCAAGATTCTGGTAGTGGTTGCCAAATGTAAGATGGTGGTTGTTTTCATAAACGATTACAAGCTGTTGTCTAGTGTGTAAAAGAACAGGATCTGACTGACAGGTTGCCATTGAAAATTAATAGCTTGAAAAAAAAGTATTCTTGCATATTAATCAAAATATCAAAAAAATGTTAATGAGTATATTCAATTTCATTGTTATTGAACCTTGATTTTTGACAAATCCATGACTTTAATAAAATGGCAAAGGTAATGTAAATCAGAAAACTGAGAGGAGTTATGGTCTAAATAACAAATGATTTATTCTTTCTTAATATAAAATGACAAATTATGGCTAAAGAAATGCCACACAAACATTTTGTCTGACAATTGCTTTCAACAATATGCAGTCTATGGCTAACAAAGTGATCATCTGGGGATCAATGCACTCATACTAAATAGAACTAATCGCCTTATCTGACTTCATAAATGTGAGCCTGTGGTATGGCCCAAAAACTACAAACTGTCAAGTATCTATACTCAACAATTGCACAAAGAAAAATATGGTTCCAAAGAACAGTGTGCTGAGAAGCATATATTGAAGCCTTTCACGAATACTTTACCCTTCTGCAGGTGAGGGCAGCACAGAACGACGGGCTCTCTGAGTGCAGTCATAGACAGCGGCAGTCCTGAAAGAAAGGATATAGCGGAGACATGGCTTAGCCACAGCCTGGGGGATGTTTCCAGAATGAGATTTTCACTCTGCAGCGGAGTGTGCGCTGATATGAAACTTCCTGGCAGATTAAAACTGTGTGCCCGACCGAGACTCGAACTCGGGACCTTTGCCTTTCGCGGGCAAGTGCTCTACTAACTGAGCTACTGAAGCACGACTCACGCCCGGTACCCACAGCCTTACTTCTGCCAGTATCTCGTCTCCTACCTTCCAAACTTTACGGAAGTTCTCCTGCGAACATTGCAGAACTAGCACTCCTGAAAGAAAGGATATAGCGGGAACATGGCTTAGCCACAGCCTGGGGGATGTTTCCAGAATGAGATTTTCACTCTGCAGCGGAGTGTGCGCTGATATGAAACTTCCTGGCAGATTAAAACTGTGTGCCCGACCGAGACTCGAACTCGGGACCTTTGCCTTTCGCGGGCAAGTGCGCTACCAACTGAGCCACCGAAGCACGACTCACGCCCAGTAACCACAGCCTTACGTCTGCCAGTATCTCGTCTCCTACCTTCCAAACTTTACAGAAGTTCTCCTGCGAACCTTGCAGAACTAGCACTCCTGAAAGAAAAGTTTGGAAGGTAGGAGACGAGATACTGTGCAGAAGTAAGGCTGTGGGTACCGGCCGTGAGTCGTGCTTCAGTAGCTCAGTTGGTAGAGCACTTGCCCGCCAAAGGCAAAGGTCCCGAGTCCGAGTCTCGGTCGGGCACACAGTTTTAATCTGCCAGGAAGTTTCATATCAGCGCACACTCCACTGCAGAGTGAAAATCTCATTCTGAAGTCAGATCTTATCAAATGTAGAAGTAAAGTAATAAATATCGCCTTCCCAATGAACATTAAACAGCATGACACCATATGAAAAGTGGGATTGCTGTGCAGTCTCTCATAACCTCCCCTTTCCTCTCAGATTTATTCTTGGGGAGTGTCACACTTTAAAATGGTTAGTGTGACACAGAACAAAATAAATTGTGAGACTTAAATTGAGCCATTATCAAAGAAATAAACATGAATCAATCTCTGTTCACCATAAGCCCAAGCACAATGTTTTACTGTGGCTTTACCAGATTCAACCAGGGGTTATACATACATTCTCTGCTGCATGACTATAAAATTAAAGTGAGAAAAAAGATGTGATGGGCATACCATCGAGTCATATACCTGTATACCCAGACTATGATGACCATTACTTAACAGTTACAGGGTCATGCAGACATTTATCTACACATTCATTCAGAAATTGGTACCATTGAATGTTGTTTTCCTAACCAGAATATAATATTGTTGTCTTGAGGACACTCTGCCCCATAGAAAGCTACAACCCCTACTCAACCATACACATGGCTGCATTAATTCCTTGACAGAACATTGATCACAAGTGTTCTCACATTCACCCAATATAAAAGAATCATTGTGTTCGTGTGGCATGTGACATTTGTTTATCTTATTTCTTTAAGAAGAGTCAGTCTGCTCCTTTAGTACAAAGATGTGTGAACACAACAAAACAGCCGGCCGGGTGGCCGAGCGGTTCTAGGGGCTACAGTCAGGAACCCCCCCCCCCCGCGCAGCTCCAAGTGCTGGCGGACGACCTTTACTTCCCGGTGTCAACGACATCTCCAACTGCCTGATACATCGCCATCCACTCAGCTCCCACTCCCGTAATCTACACAATGCTTACATGTAGGCTTAGTGCCGTGTTTTTGTAAGTATGTTCACAGGATAAATAAAGAATGAATTGTAAATAAATTGTAAAGGATTGCTTTACCTGATTACTCCAAGAAAAATAAAAATAAATAAATTGGTTTACAGAGCTCTTTTGACAAAAAATAAAATCTGATTCTATTCTTCAATTATTCTTTAATTGTATTAAAGCAAATGATTAATTTTCTGTGTCCAAAACTTTATAATCTTAACTAGTGGTGAGGTCATGATGTTGTGACGTATGATAGTATAGTGTTAATTTCCCACTACCTTTCATGCAACTCAAAGTACTAAGCCGGCTTAGACTGAATGTTCACCTAAGTCACTCTCACACCATGTAAGTCTACTACTTACTCCTGCAACGCCACTACTATAAAATACACTCCTGGAAATGGAAAAAAGAACACATTGACACCGGTGTGTCAGATCCACCATACTTGCTCCGGACACTGCGAGACGGCTGTACAAGCAATGATCACACGCACGGCACAGCGGACACACCAGGAACCGCGGTGTTGGCCGTCGAATAGCACTAGCTGCGCAGCATTTGTGCACCGCCGCCGTCAGTGTCAGCCAGTTTGCCGTGGCATACGGAGCTCCATCGCAGTCTTTAACACTGGTAGCATGCCGCGACAGCGTGAACGTGAACCGTATGTGCAGTTGACGGACTTTGAGCGAGGGCATATAGTGGGCATGCGGGAGGCCGGGTGGACGTACCGCCGAATTGCTCAACACGTGGGGCGTGAGGTCTCCACAGTACATCGATGTTGTCGCCAGTGGTCGGCGGAAGGTGCACGTGCCCGTCGACCTGGGACCGGACCGCAGCGACGCACGGATGCACGCCAAGACCGTAGGATCCTTCCCAGCAAATTAGGGACACTGTTGCTCCTGGGGTATCGGCGAGGACCATTCGGAACCGTCTCCATGAAGCTGGGCTACGGTCCCGCACACCGTTAGGCCGTCTTCCGCTCACGCCCCAACATCGTGCAGCCCGCCTCCAGTGGTGTCGCGACAGGCGTGAGTGGAGGGACGAATGGAGACGTGTCGTCTTCAGCGATGAGAGTCGCTTCTGCCTTGGTGCCAATGATGGTCGTATGCGTGTTTGGCGCCGTGCAGGTGAGCGCCACAATCAGGACTGCATACGACCGAGGCACACAGGGCCAACACCCGGCATCATGGTGTGGGGAGCGGTCTCCTACACTGGCCGTACACCACTGGTGATCGTCGAGGGGACACTGAATAGTGCACGGTACATCCAAACCGTCATCGAACCCATCGTTCTACCATTCCTACACCGGCAAGGGAACTTGCTGTTCCAACAGGACAATGCACGTCCGCATTTATCCCGTGCCACCCAACGTGCTCTATAAGGTGTAAGTCAACTACCCTGGCCAGCAAGATCTCCGGATCTGTCCCCCATTGAGCATGTTTGGGACTGGATGAAGCGTCGTCTCACGCGGTCTGCACGTCCAGCACGAACGCTGGTCCAGCTGAGGCGCCAGGTGGAAATGGCATGGCAAGCCGTTCCACAGGACTACATCCAGCATCTCTACGATCGTCTCCATGGGAGAATAGCAGCCTGCATTGCTGCGAAAGGTGGATATACACTGTACTAGTGCCGAAATTGTGCATGCTCTGTTGCCTGTGTCTATGTGCCTGTGGTTCTGTCAGTGTGATCATGTGATGTATCTGACCCCAGGAATGTGTCAATAAAGTTTCCCCTTCCTGGGACAATGAATTCACGGTGTTCTTATTTCAATTTCCAGGAGTGTATATACGAACTACTGAAGATACTAGAGATTACTTGCCCATTACTTAGTCGTTATGGAGACACTAACACTGGTATATGGCGTGAATCTCGATGAGTAGCTATGTCACCAGTCTGCTCTCTGTGCTATGTGGGCAAAGCAAATCTGCTGCGAAATTCTCTTTTTGCTGAAACTGATACAAAAATTTCTCAAATTGGTGTATAAATTTTCCACTAAAGCTGCTGAAACAAAGATTAAAAAAAAAAAAAACCACACGGTATTAGTTACATTTGATTGCAAAGCTACATTAATTCCCTTCCTCTCTTTCGCACAGATAGATGGCGTGTGTAGCTCACTCTGTAAAAACATAGCAAAGTGACTCGCACGTTCTGCGCACACGCCACGTAGCACAAACTATTGTCCAAGCTCTACCACTCAGCCACTTGCGAAGCACTCGCGCAAGCCCACACAAATATCATCACACGATAGTGCGGAAGACCACGTGCGAAAACTCTAAGAAAATAACCACTGTCAACAACCATCGCATAAGACGCGGTAGTACCACACTCGAATAAAATATCCCATTCGCGAGATACATCGCACCAAAGTCGATATCCATAAACGAAAAACACACCAAAAATACATCGCGCCACTGGCGATGACAATAATGAACCCACAGCGAAGACACACGGCACTAGGCAATTGTCACAAACCACGGCGAAAACACACAAGAAAGTCAACACGCCTCTTGCGTGGACAATACACGACTATCCTGCAATATACCCCCAAGGGCACTAACCTCGCCGTCGCCCTCTCACACTATGCTGCGAGTTGTATAACGGAACGTACAAGGGCGTTTACTGCAACGCACAAACAATGAACAGAAGAAATTTGATTGTAGCGAACTCCAAGACGTTATGAGAAGAATTCCGTGCCCAATACTCATGCACTTGTTTCGTACTCGAAGACATGAATTCTATCGTTTTTGTGACACCTGATTCTGTGGTACCGTGCAAAACGAAAAACTGCTATGGGAACACATTAATTCAAGCAAAATGGGACTCAAATAAACGACCAAGTTTCTGTCGTGAAATCGGCACATTTCTACTCTCCACTATTGTAACTAGTCAGCTATGGTCGGTCGATTTGGGGAAGGAGACCAGACAGCGAGGTCATCGGTCTCATCGGATTAGGGAAGGATGGGGAAGGAAGTCGGCCGTGCCCTTCCAAAGGAACCATCCCGGCATTTGCCTGGAGCGATTTAGGGAAATCACGGAAAACCTAAATCAGGATGGCCGGACGCGGGATTGAACCGTCGTCCTCCCGAATGCGAGTCCAGTAGTCAGCTATGGAATGAACATCTGCACATCTATAAAATTGATACACGTGACGAAGACATACTTGTACAGTGAAATTCCATCAATGCCTAGCTCTTAAGACCAGCAGTAATGGGAGAAGTTCCTATGCTAATTACCATAGTGAATCACTAAAAATCTAAAGAAATGAATGTTGTCTCTAACAATATTATAACTAAACAAAACTTATGCTACTATGCTTATGTTCGGCTGACATCGACCATCAAACTATCTGTGTCTTTTTCAGAACAGGAATCTTCCAGAAACGTTTCTTCAAGGTCGTCGTATCTAATAACATTGTTGAGACTAGGTACGATTCTAGTTGGAGATGCGTTTTTGCCTCTTCTGCATTTTCAACTAGTATTGACGTTGGCTGTCATTTCCTGGCGCCCATCATCTTGGGTTCAGTCCCCGAATCTCAATTTCCAAGGCCTGTCCTCCATTTCCGTTTCCTCCGTTGTTCATTCGCACACATCTTCCATTGTCATTGAAACCGGACCCGTGGTATCGCCAGCCGTTGTTTTGTGGTCCGTAGCCTTCATTCCTTCTTCCATTCCTGCCTCTGTTGCATAGTATATAACCATTGCGGTTCCCATTCCAGTCTCTTCGTTGTTCCACTTGATTACTCCCGAAATTTCCGGACCGTGAATGGTTTTCGTAAGGCGTCCCATTTCGTACATTTCCATTCCTGTTATTAAAATTGTTATTTCGTGGACGCGACACAGGACTTGCTACATATCTGTCAGAGTTTCTTTTGTCTTCTCTGATGTTCTCTGCTCGGTATGCGTACTCTAATTCGTAGAGTGTTACGGGAGGTACTGAGCTCGACATTGCATCTGCCAGCTAATACTTGTTGATATGCTGACGGAAGTTTGGTGTAACAGTGACGTATGATTTCACCGGTAGAGCATGGTACGTCAAGATACTGGTTCTTGTCAATCATTGCATCAAGGAACTTGACTGGGCTTTTGTAGCCTGAACTCTCGAAATCTTTGCCATCAGTCGTCTCGTGCTTTATGCACTCTTGCGCTCCTTGGACCAATAGATATTTAGGAAGCTGTCATTGAGCTCCTGGCAACTTCCACACGTCGCTGATATTCCGCGCATTTTCTCACCAAATGACCCTTGCAAGTGTCAAAAAATTAAGACTAATTTGTATTTTAAAGGCCAATTTGGAGGTAAAGAGAGGTGAAATTGAGATATCCAAGTGCGTGGGTAAATAAAATTACACTCATCTCGGATAATTTCGAATTTTCGGACTTGTAAGAAATGTTGAAAAAGTCCTGCGGAAAATATCAGTCCTTTGGATGTCCTCATTCGACGTTCCCCCATCTGTGCTGCGTTCACGGCTTCGAGAAAATGCTATGTTTATATCACCATGTCCTCTGCTCGTTGCTAACGGTATGCAGTTATCCGTGCCGTCCGACGTTGTTTTTGGTTCTGTTGCGTTCGCGCTGGGCAGCATTTGAAATTGTTTCCTTATCGCCTCCTCCAATTTCTTCTCCATACGCGTGTTGATAGCTTCCTGTTGAGATCTGAACGAAAGAAAAGTCCGGACCTCTCCAGTCTCGCTCACTGCAGTTGCATTTGTCACGTCCGAACCAGTCCCTAATTTGTCAGTGGCCGCTGTCACATGAAGAACAGTGGCTTCACGTATTTTCGTGTCGATGCACTGCTCCGTGTCATTTTGCCGCTTTTCCACGCTTCCGACCTTCTTGTTCAAACTGCCAATCATCCTTGCTGTTCTGTGCTTCGATGCTTCGATACTTCAACTGCTACTCGTCTTGCGGAAGTTGCTACTGTCTTGGCACCCTCTGCCATCTTATTAGCATCATGCGTAATCTTTAAACTTTCGATTGCTTTGGTGTTTACTGTACGTAGGTTTTCCTGTAGTTGATTTGCTCATGACTTGTGTTCCTCTCGCATCTGATTTACCTGGGCACTGATATTTTTGATGTCCAACGTCGTCTCGTTATTATCTCGTACTAACTCATTAATTTTCTCCTCCATTCCTTTTAGTCCATTAATCTTCTCCTCCATTCCCTTTAGTCCAGCCTCCATTCCATTTAGTCACTCAATTACCTTCTCTATTCCCATTAAAAATGCCACCAGATTGAATTCCTTTTCCTTTTCCTCGTATTGTGATCGACCGAACTCATACATGATTCCTGCTGTGTTGTTTTCACATCATTGTGTTCTAATATCTCGATGTCTTCTCTATCCAGATTTCTAATACCCACCTCTGCTTCGATATGTTGAGGTACGCTTACATCTTCTATCACACGTGATATGACACTCTCAGTCCCTTCAAGATAAACCATAAAGCTTTCGCCTCCCTGTTTTCCTTGCTGTATGAGATCATTGTTGCTAACACTGTTTAACAGCAACACCTCCCTACATTCAAACTGTACCTCCTCCATTACATTGCGCTCTTCCTCCATGACGTACAGTTCATTTTCCCACTCCTAGTCTAGTTGTCTCCGTGCACTGCTTCTCATTATCATTCAAATTCTGTCTCAACACCAAACTTTAATTGTCCATGTAATGTGTGGACAACTGTATTATCTAACTTGCAAGACATACACAGTACAATACAATGACATAAAAAAATAACAAAGCAGTTTGCAGTCCAAGACTACGACTATAGTACACGAGGTCCTGAATCAACAAACAATCAGATGCAAAAAAATACAATAGTAAAATCCACAGAAATAATACATCAACATTGCTGGCAATGACAGGAAAAATGATCGACAAGTGACACACAAGTCACTGACACAAATACACTGTAAATAAAACAAATAAATATATAAACAACACAATCAGAGGAATTAGTATCTACAATATACTAATGAACCATATTTTTCTTTTAAACCAACATAATGTGGACCTGTTTGGCAAGGATGCTAAATGACAGCATCACAGAAGTGCCAAGGACTTGAATCCTGGAAGGGTCGCCAATTGCAAGGTGCCTGGGTTTACTAATCGCAAGATTCTGGCAGTGGTTGCCAATTGTAAGATGGTGGTTGTTTTCATCAACAATTGCAAGCTGTTGTCTAGTGCGTAAAAGAACAGGATCTGACTGACAGGTTGCCATTGAAAATTAATACCTTGAACAAAAATAATATTCTTGCATATTAATCAAAATATCAAAAAATGTTAATGAGTATATTCAATTTCATTGTTATTGAACCTTGATTTTTGACAAATCCATGACTTTAATAAAATGGCAAAGGTAATGTAAATCAGAAAACTGAGAGGAGTTGTGGTCTAAATAACAACTGATTTATTCTTTCTTAATATCAAATGACAAATGATGGCTAAGGAAATACCACACAAACATTTTATCTGACAATTGCTATCAACAATATGCGGTCTATGGCTAACAAAGTGATCAGCTGGGGATCAATGCACCCACACTTATTAGAACTAATCGCCTTATCTGACTTCATAAGTGTGAGGCTGTGGTATGGCCCAAAATCTTTCCAACTATCTAGTATCTATACTCAACTATTGCACAAAGAAAAATACAGTTCCAGTGAACAGGGTGCTGAGAAGCATATTTTGGAGCCATACACTGTAGCAGTGAATACTTTACCCTGCTGCAGGTGAGGGCAGCACAGGATGACGGGCTCCCTGAGTGCAGTTGCGGACAGCGGCAATCTGTTATTAATGGCGCACGCATGGAAAGATGCGAGTATGCGGCTCTCATTTGGCTGATTCGGAACACAGATACTCCCCTAAGAGCCTATGAAACCATGGTGGATTTGAGATTACAGATGGACGCATTTGCTGGCGTGCCAAACTAATTTGACTCCGTGGCATGACTATGACTGACAGAACATGCCAAACTTTTAGTTGGCCGACTGAAAACAAATAAGTATACCTACACACAACTCATTGTGTGCAAGATGCAAGATGCAGTACCTCTGGTGGTTCAAATGGTGAGTGGCACAGGCTCTAAGTGGCACACTAGAGAAGGACACTAATCTCACAGTCTAGGTAAAGACCTACTATTCCTTACTAGTGAATCGACAGTACAAGAGAGAACTTCTCTATTCTCTACAGCTTTCCTCCACGGCTTGGTAGCGAAGTACATTTGCATACTTAGTTGACACCCACTTTAGCACAAGCCAATCACGAGCTAGAGATCGCCATTCGAAGCTGGGAGACCGCCCCTCTGCTCTGCATACACAGATTTGACCAACCAGGGGCTTTAAAAATTAATTGGGAGAAACGGAAGAAAGATTCAGCTTCACGCCCTCTTTCCCACACGTCTACGCCATGTCTCTGCCAAAAGCATGAGTTGGATGGAACCACAACCCTCCATAAAAAAATCGTTGTCTCCCCTGCTGCGTCAATTTCGAACCTTCTAAAGAATAGCCATGTTGTTGTTGTTGTGGTCTTCAGTCCTGAGACTGGTTTGATGCAGCTCTCCATGCTACTTTATCCTGTGCAAGCTTCTTCATCTCCCAGTACCTACTGCAACCTACATCCTTCTGAATCTGCTTAGTGTATTCATCTCTTGGTCTCCCTCTACGATTTTTACCGTCCACGCTGCCCTCCAATACTAAATTGGTGATCCCTTGATGCCTCAGAACATGTCCTACCAACCGATCCCGTCTTCTGGTCAAGTTGTGCCACAAACTTCTCTTCTCCCCAATCCTGTTCAATACTTCCTCATTAGTTATGTGATCTACCCATCTAATCTTCAGCATTCTTCTGTAGCACCACATTTCGAATGCTTCTATTCTCTTCTTGTCCAAACTATTTATCGTCCATGTTTCACTTCCATACATGGCTACACTCCATACAAATACTTTCAGAAATGATTTCCTGACACTTAAATCTATACTCGATGTTAACAAATTTCTCTTCTTCAGAAAAGCTTTCCTTGCCATTGCCAGTCTACATTTTATATCCTCTCTACTTCGACCATCATCAGTTATTTTGCTCCCCAAATAGCAAAACTCCTTTACTACTTTAAGTGTCTCATTTCCTAATCTAATTCCCTCAGCATCACCCGACTTAATTCGACTACATTCCATTATCCTCGTTTTGCTTTTGTTGATGTTCATCTTATATCCTCCTTTCAAGACACTGTCCATTCCGTTCAACTGCTCTTCCAAGTCCTTTGCTGTCTCTGACAGAATTACAATGTCATCGGCGAACCTCAAAGTTTTTATTTCTTCTCCATGGATTTTAATACCCACTCCGAATTTTTCTTTTGTTTCCTTTACTGCTTGCTCAATGTACAGATTGAACAACATCGGGGAGAGGCTACAAACCTGTCTTACTCCCTTCCCAACCACTGCTTCCCTTTCATGTCCCCCAACTCTTATAACTGCCATCTGGTGTCTGTACAAATTGTAAATAGCTTTTCGCTCCCTGTATTTTACCCCTGCCACCTTTAGAATTTGAAAGAGAGTATTCCAGTCAACATTGTCAAAAGCTTTCTCTAAGTCTACAAATGCTAGAAATGTAGGTTTGCCTTTCCTTAATCTTTCTTCTAAGATAAGTCGTAAGGTCAGTATTGCCTCACGTGTTCCAGTGTTTCTACGGAATCCAAACTGATCTTCCCCGAGTTTGGCTTCTACTAATTTTTCCATTCGTCTGTAAAGAATTCGTGTTAGTATTTTGCAGCTGTGACTTATTAAACTGATAGTTCGGTAATTTTCACATCTGTCAACACCTGCTTTCTTTGGGATTGGAATTATTATATTCTTCTTGAAGTCTGAGGGTATTTCGCCTGTTTCATACATCTTGCTCACCAGATGGTAGAGTTTTCCCAGAACTGGCTCTCCCAAGGCCGTCAATAGTTCCAATGGAATGTTGTCTACTCCGGGGGCCTTGTTTCGACTCAGGTCTTTCAGTGCTCTGTCAAACTCTTCACGCATTATCGTATCTCCCATTTCATCTTCATCTACATCCTCTTCCATTTCCATAATATTGTCCTCAAGCACATCGCTCTTGTATAGACCCTCTATATACTCCTTCCACCTTTCTGCTTTCCCTTCTTTGCTTAGAACTGGGTTTCCAGTTCTATAAGCCTCTACATCCTTACATTTGTCCTCTAGCCATCCCTGCTTAGCTAAAAGACTCATACCTTCACAAATATGTTTTGTAACAGAATCTGTATGCCTGGGCGCCACTGCCCTGTCCCACTGAATTCGCAAAAGCTCTGTCTTCTCATCCGCTTTCTGTCTAACAAGTACCCATACTCTGCTTTATTGCCGGCCATCAGATCATAGAATGAGCTGGTCAAAGCTGCAGTGACTCCTCGGCCCTAGTCAGCCTACCTGGATGTGGCCTCCGATTGACTGGCACCACCCACTGAGTCTGCACAGTGAGATCGGGGACTTGACTGTCACCAAACGTTTCCAGCCAGGTAGCCCCATCCGTACCGCAGAAAAAAGCTCCCCTCGGCTCTCAGCCACCGTACGCTTTTGCTGCTGTCAGTTAACTCAGCGTCTTCTTCCTTTGAACACAGGTAAAGCCTACTGCTATGCCTTCTCTAGAGCATACAAGCAAGATCGTTAACTACTGCCGGCCAATTCATTATATGAGTGAAGTCAGATCATATCAAATGTAGAAACCAAGTCATAAAGATCACCTTCCCTATGAACATTAAGAAGCTTGACACGGTATCAGAAGTGAGAGTCCCCTGAAATCTCTCAGTGTTTATCAAACTCTGTGATGATATTCGTCACATAACGGTAATTACGAGTATATGTTAAAAGTTTTTTGTCTGATGGTTAAATTAGGTATTAATGCCAGCCCACGACCAACTTATGCTTCAAGGGGAAGAGCACTCAGTTCTCGCTAGTTAATAAAACAAAATTGCAGTAATACGAAAAGATGGAGTGCAATACTCGTCGCTGTCACAGAACTAAAAGTAAAACAAAATCGAACTGATACCAGACGAGCGAGTACAATACTCGTTGTTGTCACAAAATAACAACTAAAACTAAATCATACTGCTACCGGACGAAAGAATGCAAAAATCGTTGATTTTACAAAACAATAAGTAAATTGTCCTTGTACTTGGCCACTATGTACAAGGACAATGCAGACGCAGTGAAGTTAACCAGCTGGGTACAGAAGAGGTTTTATTTATTTTTATTGGGTCACCTAACCAGGGTAAATTGTAGGACTGGCTAAACAATCTTGAAATTTAACTCAAGTTTCTGTATAACAGGGGTCTATTTACTCTGTAGGCTTCAAGAAATTAACAGAGAGCAAAGTTATCTAAATTTCGGATACCCATTTCAGATCCTCTGGCTACAATTGTCTACATGAACTTAGCTGCAATAGAAGCATTTTTCCAATGAAAACCTGAGACACACATTTATGAATGTTCAATCTTTTTTCGTCATGCGCAAGCGTAGCAAATTGTTGGGCATCAGTATGAAAACAGGAGCAAGTCAGTCTAGCAGTGCACAGCAGTTCGTGACAAACAGAATTCACGGATGTGGCTGGTTTGCCATATTTACTGTATAATATTGTTATTTTGCATGATAATTATTGATTACAATGTATATTTCGTAATAAGTTATTTCAGCCCATAAAACGAAGCCAAGCGTACAAAGCATGTTTTGAAGACGGGTATATATTTTTGATAAATCTTGCATCTAAAATCGTTAAAAAAATCACCTAAGAGCAATAACACATAAAGAAAAGTTTTCCTTTCTCCAGAAAAAAATCAAGTGTGAAAGCATGAAACTGACAAAGATTGACGCTATCATTATGGGAGATACCAAAATTTACGTGAAAGACCGTATGGAGAGTACAGCACCGACATCTATATCCGTGCAGCTTGTGAATTCAAAGGTAAAGAAACCATAATGACAACTCACAATAAATCGAGTCAGCGACATAAATTGCTTACGTGAAACACGTGAGTAGCTCATAATATGAATCGCATTATCTCAGGTTGCGAACTCAGATTTCGTCAAGAACAGCAAAGTGTGTCGGATAGCACTAGATGGCTGTTAAGTTGCGACCTCTCGAGGTTACCTCTCCAGACGGTAGCAGGCCATCAATTGATTCCACATTTCTTGCTCCTTCCCAACTCTCCATTTCAAAAAACGCTACATGGATTGGATGACTCTACGCTGTTACCAATGTGAGGAAGAAAGCACACAAAACTTCCCTCCTTTTGCGTACATGATGCACATTTTCAAACACGAAGTAGGTACTGGGCCGAAGCAATGTCTTCACGACTGGTCGGAAATGCACACGAAGAATGTTGTCTAGAATGATGCAATTATTTTGAGAGCGAACGCAATGTCTCTCTCAAGCTGGTCAGATGCTGCTGCGGTGTCTTGCTCTTTGATGTCGCGCAGAGAGGCAAAAACGAAGTGCTTAATTATTCTTTTGGGACTGAAAGTCAGTTACGAGATTCATCGGCCGCTGTGGGAGCAGCCGCCAGCCCTGTTCTTTTGCCCGGTGTAGTGCAGCAATTCGACTTGGAAGTCCCCTGCAAAAATTTTTAACCATGCTGCCTCTACAGGGTGAAAAGTATTTAAACCGACAAACTCTGGGAGGTTGTAGGGGACATCAAAACAAATATTTTTCCCTAATGTCATTTTTTCCTATGAGGAGTATTTAAACCGTCAGAGGAAGATTTCTCTGGTCTCCAATTAATTAAACCAACAAACACTTTTCCATTTTTTTATGACCAAGAGACAACACATTAACACAATCCAATTTCAGTCACATTAGATTTTAAAAAATGCCTTCATTGACACGTAAACAAAGGTTACAGAGTCCGATCATGTTCTGTCTGACACGGGCAAAAACCCCAGGAGTATCCTGAATTGTTCCTGCTGCTGATACTATCCAGGCAACCAGATCCTCTTCTGATGCAACAGGAGTTGCGTAAACAGGGTTGCGCATCTAGCCCCACACAAAAAAGTCCAGAGGGGACATATCTAGGGATCGAGCAGGCCATGGTACAGGACCACCTCTGCCAATCCACGCTTCTGGGAACCGTCGGTCCAGGAATCGACGCACACGACGACCGAAATGTGCCGGCGCCCCGTCATGTTGGAACCACATCCGTTGCCTTGTAGGGAGCGGGACGTCTTCCAGCAATTCTGGCAATGCTCTGGCGAGAAAATTGTAATAGTGCCTGCCATTTAATGGCCTAGGTAGCAGATACGGCCCAATTAAACAGTCCCCAAAAACACCGACCCACACATTAACGAAGAACCGCACTGATTGAAGGATCCCACTCCACATGCTGCAAGACAGCTTCCTCAAATTGCAGCGTTCTTACCGTGCCATGGCGTCCCTGTCCAGGTAATCTGCTAAATGACCAGGGCTCACGCAGACGTTGGTACAATAGCAGCAAAGGTCGTATGATGCGGGATACGGCGATTAGGATATTGTTGTTGATAAACCCGCCGTGCAGCTCGTCCGTTGTGGTGCGCTACGTAGTACGCACCAACCATATCAGTGTACTCACTCCAGGTGTATTGCTCCATTAGTAAACAGAGACAATGCACTACTACACTGGTGGACAGCAGTTGCCTACCACTGAAGACCGTAATACGCCCTCTAACAACTGAAGATCGTAATACGGCGTCTAAAAACTGACGACCGTAGTACGGCCTCTATATATATATATATATATATATATATATATATATATATATATATATATATACAGGGTGTTTCAGAAATAACCGGTATATTTGAAACGGCAATAAAAACTAAACGAGCAGCGATAGAAATACACCGTTTGTTGCAATATGCTTGGGACAAATTTTCAGGCAGACAAACTTTCGAAATTACAGTAGTTACAATTTTCAACAACAGATGGCGCTGCGGTCTGGGAAACTCTATAGTACGATATTTTCCACATATCCACCATGCGTAGCAATAATATGGCGTAGTCTCTGAATGAAATTACCCGAAAACTTTGACAACGTGTCTGGCGGAATGGCTTCACATGCAGATGAGATGTACTGCTTCAGCTGTTCAATTGTTTCTGGATTCTGGCGGTAAACCTGGTCTTTCAAGTGTCCCCACAGAAAGAAGTCACAGGGGTTCATGTCTCGCGAATAGGGAGGCCAATCCACGCCGCCTCCTGTATGTTTCGGATAGCCCAAAGCAATCACACGATCATCGAAATATTCATTCAGGAAATTAAAGACGTCGGCCGTGCGATGTGGCCGGGCACCATCTTGCATAAACCACGAGGTGTCCGCAGTGTCGTCTAAGGCAGTTTGTACCGCCACAAATTCACGAAGAATGTCCAGATAGCGTGATGCAGTAATCGTTTCGGATCTGAAAAATGGGCCAATGATTCCTTTGGAAGAAATGGCGGCCCAGACCAGTACTTTTTGAGGATGCAGGGACGATGGGACTGCAACATGGGGCTTTTCGGTTCCCCATATGCGCCAGTTCTGTTTATTGATGAAGCCGTCCAGGTAAAAATAAGCTTCGTCAGTAAACCAAATGCTGCCCACATGCATATCGCCGTCATCAATCCTGTGCACTATATCGTTAGCGAATGTCTCTCGTGCAGCAATGGTAGTGGCGCTGAGGGGTTGCCGCGTTTGAATTTTGTATGGATAGAGGTGTAAACTCTGGCGCATGAGACGATACGTGGACGTTGGCGTCATTTGGACCGCAGCTGCAACACGGCGAACGGAAACCCGGGGCCGCTGTTGGATCACCTGCTGCACTAGCTGCGTGTTGCCCTCTGTGGTTGCCGTATGCGGTCGCCCTACCTTTCCAGCACGTTCATCCGTCACGTTCCCAGTCCGTTGAAATTTTTCAAACAGATCCTTTATTGTATCGCTTTTCGGTCCTTTGGTTACATTAAACCTCCGTTGAAAACTTCGTCTTGTTGCAACAGCACTGTGTTCTAGGCGGTGGAATTCCAACACCAGAAAAATCCTCCGTTCTAAGGAATAAACCATGTTGTCTACAGCACACTTGCACGTTGTGAACAGCACACGCTTACAGCAGAAAGACGACGTACAGAATGGCGCACCCACAGACTGCGTTGTCTTCTATATCTTTCACATCACTTGCAGCGCCATCTGTTGTTGAAAATTGTAACTACTGTAATTTCGAAAGTTTGTCCACCTGAAAATGTACTGTTGTCCCAAGCATATTGCAACAAACGGTGTATTTCTATCGCTGCTCGTTTAGTTTTTATTGCCGTTTCAAATATACCGGTCATTTTTGAAACACCCTGTATATATATATATATATATATATATATATATATATATATATATATATATATATATATATATACTTTCGTCAGCTCAGTGTATTGCAGTCTCTGTCTTTCTCAACAGTTCGTACTCTCTGCAGCTCCCTCTAGAACCACGAAGTTAATTCTCTGATGTCTTAACACATGTCCTATTATAATTTGCCTTCTTCTAGTCAATGTTTTTCGTATGTTCCCTTCTTCGCCAATTATGCAGAGAACTTGCTTGTTCCTTACATTATCTGTCCACGTAATTTTCAGCATTCTTTCGTAGCACCACATCTCAAATGGTACAATTTTTTTCTTTTCCGGTTTCCCCACAGTTCATGACTCACATTCTCAGAAATTTCTTCCTCAAATTAAGGTGTTCTTCGCGATCACTACTTTTCATGTTAAGCTTCTCGCTTTTCTCATTACTGGTACTTCTCATTCCTTTCATTTTTCTTCGGTGTAGTCTCAATTCGTATTCTGTACTCATTAGACTGTTCCATTCAACAGATACTATAAATCTTACTGACCTTTATGAGAATAGTACTGCGATCAGCAATTCATATCAATGATATCCTTTCTCGCTGAATATTTATCTCACTCTTGAATCTTCTGGCGTTGCTTCTTCTATGTACAGATTGAACAGCTTGGTCGATAGACTGCATCCCGGTCTTATACCCTTTTTAGTAACAGCGCCTCGTACTTGGTCTTCCAATCTTAATGACAAGAACCAGTGGTCTAGGGTTAGCGTATTTGACCGGTAATGAAAACGTCTTTGGTCACGGGTTCGAACGCAGTCACCCTCTATCTGCCAACGCTCTTGTCAAAGAGGGCAGAGGAGCAGACTGAGGTTCAGGGGACTCTCTTATTCTTGGGGTGAAAAGCTGCCCCTAAAAGTCGGAAGGATCAGCAATGACGAACGGCCTGAGTATGCAGAAGGGACTCACCCGGTTAGCCGTTCTGTCTATGCACGGCTTTCCGGATTGGGATGGAGCGCCTGGTGCCTGCACGAATTCACCAGGTGGACTTGTGAGGAGGTCCAGTGAGCCGGCCAGTCTGTGCATGGTTTTTAGGCTGTTTTTCATCTGCCTCGGTGAATACGGGCTGGTTCCCCTTATTCCGCCTCAGCTACACTATGTCGGCAATTGCTGTGCAAACAAGTTCTCCACGTACGCATACACCACCAATACTCTACCACGCCAAGAAGGGGGTTACACTCATTTGGAGTAAGACGTTCCATGGGGGGGGGGGGGGTTCTACTGGGGGCCAAACCGCAAAATAACCCTGAAAAAGTGGTTCGGTGTGGGGCGGCGGAGGGGTGAAGTGGACTGCGGTAGTCGTCTAGTCGTCGTGGGGGTTGTGAAGCACTGTGGCTGCAATGGGGGTGGAGCCTCTCCGTCGTTTTTAGGCCCCCAGTTAACATACCATACAATACAATACATGCAGAAATGCATTGAAACCACTACATTAAAGACAAGTAATATGTATCCACAGGACACATGTCCAGTAATTGAAAAAAGTAACATGATGCTCTCTCCATTGGCAAAAGATTCCAGATTAGCCCCTCATTCAGATCTCTGGGAGCGGACTTCAAGAGGTCGATGACCATCTAAAAAAGATGAAATAGCCAACGAAAGGGGAAGACTGTACCAGACGGAATGTGGGTTGTCAGAAATTTGAACATAGTAGGAAAGCTAGAAAATTTGAAAATGGAAATCCAATGGTCAATCTAGCTATAGTGGAGGTCAGGAGAGTGAAACGGAAAGATTACTATTTCTGGTCAGATGAATAGAGGATATCAACAGCAGCAGAAAATTGTGTAACATGAGTAGGATTCAGCATTAATGTTAAGGTAAGACAGAGTTACCATCAATATTTCAGTGATAGAGTTGCGATCAAATCCGACAGCAAAGCAACGCCGATAAAAAAGTTCAGACATATATAACGACATTGCAAGCCGGAGATGAAGAGACGGAGAAAGTATGTGGGGATACTGAACAGGTAATTCACTATGACAAACAGAGATGATAATCTAAAAGTCACGCGGAAATGGAATGCGGTTGTAGGGAAAGGAGTAGAAGAAAGAGTGACGGTAGAGTAAGGGTTTTGTATCAGGAATGGGAGGGGAGAAATACTAATTGAGTTCTACAATAAATTTCAGCTAGTAATAGCTGTTCAAGAATCACAAAAAGAGGGGGTGTAATAGATATATTCCAAATGGAATGTCGCCGGATCACAGTTGTTTGTGATTGGTTTGAAGAGGTTTCTGGACAATTCGAGCAAATGATTTGGTCACCCAAAACACTCGCCATGAATCCCAGCGAATGTTTATGAGACATAATCGAGGAGGGCAACACTTTCGCAGTTATGAACGGCTATAGGGGCTGCATGGCTAAATATTTCTACGGGGGACTTCCAATTTGTAAATGGCTACCAAAATGGCAGATAATATTCCCGATTTTTAAGACACACTCTTGCTGTTCTCTTGGAATTAGTACATCTGAATCAGAGGATGTTCATGTGGCATCAGCATAATGGATGCACTACACATAACGCCTTACGAGTAAGACGAATTCGTGACCGTAAATACCTTGGTAGGTAGATTGGACGTGGTGGGCCAATTATTTGATGTGCTTGGTCTCAGAACCTTACACCACTGGTTTCTTTTCTGAGGGGAGCAGTCAAGGATGTTGTCTACCAGAATGTTCCAACAACACCAGAGGACATGCAGCAACGCATTATTGATACTTGTACAGCCATCAGAGAGGAAGCAAGAGCACGATGTAGGGCGCCCTTCATCAACAGAGTGACCATTTGTGTAATTGCTGGTGGTCACCATTTTGAGCTTGTGATGTAAACGTTTCGTTTTTCATGTAGTGCTAGTATCACAATAAAAGTTTCTACAAAGGGCCATGGTATTTCTGCATTGTCATAAATACTGTAATTGTTGCATTCAGTGTTTACTGGTAATTTATAAAATGTTCAAACACCACTTGGATAGTCCCATGTAGGCTTTCACGGCCGGCGTCTTCATCAGTAAACACTTCCGGGCTAAGTTGCCGTGGTCGATCTGTAGAACTTCTTCTCCCTGACGTTTCGTTCTAAACTACGGAGAACATCTTCCGAGGTGAGTCAACGACTGGCTGCTAGGAGCTGGGGCCACCGCTTATATGGAGATCTTAGAGGGCGCCTTACATAGGCGAAACTGACAGTCATATTAAAAACTCTCTACACTTCATTGAGAAATTGAGGGAAATTACTGTCGGTCCTAATGACATCAAAAATGGTTCAAATGGCTCTGAGCACTATGGGACTCAACTGCTGAGGTCATCAGTCCCCTAGAACTTAGAACTAGTTAAATCTAACTAACCTAAGGACATCACAAACATCCATGCCCGAGGCAGGATTCGAACCTGCGACCGTAGCGGTCTTGCGGTTCCAGACTGCAGCGCCTTTAACCGCACGGCCACTTCGGCCGGCTCCTAATGACATCCTTGTCAGTTTTGATATAGTGTCTTTGTTCACTATGGTTCCAGTTGATGAAGCTCTCTCTCATATAGCCGATATGTTCCCTACTGACATAGTGGCCTTGTTCCAACACTGTCTATCCTCGACCTATTTTCAGTACAATGGTGAATTTTATGAACAGATTGATGGGGTAGCCATGGGAAGCCCCCTAAGCCCCGCAATTGCGAACTTATTCATGGAATATTTTGAACATCAAGCACTGCAGTCGGCCAAAAAAAGCCCCTCGAAGTGGTATCGGTATGTGGATGATACCTTTGTAATATGGAATCATGAGGAAGAAGACTTGAATGATTTCCTGATACACTTAAACAGCATCAACCCAAAGATCAAATTTAATATGGAGAAAGAGAAGAATGGACAACTTAACTTTTTGGATGTATCAGTTATCAAACGGGCGGATGGGACCTTAGGCCATAAGGTCTACAGGAAAGGTACACATACTGATCGCTACCTCCATAAGAACTCAAACCACCACCCTAGGCAAAAGAGGGGGGTCATAAAAACACTAGTGGATAGGGCCAATAATATTTGTGAACCAGGCTACTTACAAGAAGAACTAAATCATTTACGAATGGCTTTTGCGAAAAATGGTTATACAAAAAACGAGATTAACCGAGCACTTCACCCAAATAGAAAAATGCCTAAAAATAGGAGACAGCAACAACCATCAGCTGGAAAAGTATTTCTTCCGTTCATCCATAACATCACGGATCGCATTGGGAAAGTACTAGCCAAGTTTCAGGTGGAGACTATTTTCAGACCTACTAAGAAAATTAGTGAATGCCTAAGATCAACAATGCCTAAGATCACCCCCTAGCCACCCCAGGGGTATATAAAATTCCGTGTAGTTGTGGCAGGGTTTACATAGGAACTACAAAAAGAAGCATCAGTACACGGTTGACGGAGCACAAAAGAAACTGTCGCTTGGGACATATCGACAAATCGGCAGTAGCGGAACATGTTTTTAAGGATGGAGATCACGAAATAAAATTTGGTGAGACAAGCGTGCTAGCGAGGACGTCGCATTATTATACACGTATGTATAGAGAGGCAATTGAAATCCACAAACATCAATACAATTTTAATCGTAAAGAAGAAGGATTAAAATTGGACACGATATGGCAGTAGACGTTGTATCAATCACGTGACAATCGATTGCCTGCAATCGAGAGAACAGACGATAGCCAGAGATAGCTACACATCAACGCCACGTGACGTGCGGTGGCGCCCTCTATGATCTCCATATAAGCGGCGGCCCCAGCTCCTAGCAGCCAGTCGTTGACTCACCTCGGAAGATGTTCTCCGTAGTTGAGAACGAAACGTCAGGGAGAAGAAGTTCTACAGATCGACCACGGCAACTTAGCCCGGAAGTGTTTACTGATGACCACTTGGATAGGGTTAAATGATTGAGTTAATGAAATACACTGAAGCGATATTTTAAATTAGACAAGTTATATATTACTTACCAATTTTATAGCTAAAACTTTCGAACGTAAAACGGCACAGTGTGATACATTTTTGAATAGCTCTTGGAGAGACTGGGTGTATTCTTGGATAAAACGTACATGGTTCCATTTAAAAACTAAACGTCCACCCCGTAGCTCATACATCCGTAGGGATACACAAAGCGTATACCCTCAGCAGGAACTACCAAATGATGTTAAAAAACATTGGTTGAAACAGTTTTTCATTTAACTCATCAGAAAAAAGTTATTTTGGGTGAAAAAGATAAATGGGACACCCTGTATACTGACGGAAAAATTACAGTAGCAAGAAGGCGTCGTGCGACATAAACGAAAGTTGGTAGGCTTCTTTCTAAATCTGAAAAATGATGTCTTTCCAAATTTCGTGCCAGTCACATAAGAGTGGCGCTTGTAGGGACACTATAAGAATGCAAATCAGGTTTGCTTTAAATACACGCTGAAACGGTCGTAAGCGTTGGTTATCTTTGAGATCTGACATGGTGAGTTGCTGTTAGTCAAGAATGCATTGAACGCGATAAAGACGCCATTATGAACACCTTACTGAGTTTGAACGAGGCCTTGTAATAGGGCTACAAGAAGATGGATGTTCCTTCTGCGATACTGCACAAAGTCTTGGCAGGAATGTAGCAACTGTACATGTCTGCTGGAGCAGTGGACACGAGAATGTTCTGTCGCGAGAAGGCAGGCTTCTGTCCGGACATGTGGAATTATCAGGAGGGAAGACCGTCGTGTTTGGCGTATGGCTCTGGCACATCGTACTGCATCTGAAGCAGCAATCTGAGCAGCAGTTGGCACCACAGTGACACAACAAACTGTTACAAATGGGATACTTCAAGGAGAGTTCCGAGCCAGACGCCCTGGCGTGCGTTCCACTGACCCCAGACCACCACCATTAGCGACTCAATGGTGTCAAGCGAAAGCTCATTGGAGGGTGGAGTTCTCTTGTATTTTCTGCTGAAAGGTGGTTCTGCGTGGGTGCCAATAATGGCCCTGTGCTGGTTAGAAGAAGGCAAATTGAGGACCTACACCCAACCTGTGTGTGTTCTAGATACATTTTAACTACAGCTGGAGGTACAGGCTTGTGTGCGATTTCGTATGACAGCAAGAGCACTCTGACTGCAAATTTGTAGTCAATCGGGCGATTCGACTTGTTGTGTTGCCATTCCTGAGCAGCATCCGCATGCCGCTGTTGTAACCCAACATGCTCTACGGAATGTCGATACGTCGCCTTGGCCTGCTCGACCACCAGTTTTGTCTCCCGTCAAGCACATATGGGGCATCATCAGCCGACAACTCCACCGAAATCCACAACCACCATTAACCGACCATGTATTGACTTACCAATTGCAACACGCTTGGAACTCCATCTCCATCCCGCAAACTGACGTCTGGCACGTGTACCACACAATTAATGCAGGTTTGCATGACTGCATTCAACGTTCTGGCGGATACACCGGCTATAAATGTAGCAGCAATTTACATTTGCTGTGGTTTACCTTTTGCTTATATTAACCTATGATTTTGCAAAATTAATCATTTAAATATGTTACCCCGACGAATGTATTCCAGAAATCTCAGTACACTACATTAATTATTTTTTGGTGCGGCGGTTTCTTTTTCCATCAGTGGCATATGGAATTCGTTCAAATAAGCGAATACAGCAATTCACAATACACATTAATGAATCATACGTTCAATAACGAGATCCGTGATGAATCAACATTAAAACCACAGATTACTGTTGTAACGAGATTTAAGTTACATTTATCTTTACACAATAAGGTGCACTGCACGTAGTGATACGAACCAGCTTGCTTTATGAGACAATATTTATCGTAGCAAGCTCCACATGTCACACATACTATGTAATTAGCACAGCCCTACATGTAATAGACACGATAAGCTGTAACTCAATGTTCACAACTTCTGGATGAAGTGAGCTGAAAATGACTTCACGTAATGCACCTTTACATGACTACTTGGGCACAAGAGCACCAGGATACGAAAATTAGCTCAAAAGCACTCTGACCGTGCTTCTTGCTGTCTTCTGGAGCTGTTCTTCGCCTTGCTGCAGGTCGGCCGGGTTGGCCGAGCGGTTCTAGGCGCTACAGTCTGGAACCGCGCGACCGCTACGGTCGCAGGTTCGAATCCTGCATCGGGCATGGATGTGTGTGTTGTCCTTAGGTTAGTTAGGTTTAAGTAGTTCTAAGTTCTAGGGGACTGATGACCTATGAAGTTAAGTCCCACAGTCCTCAGAGCCATTTGAACCATTTGAACCTTGTTGCAATACAGTGTGTTCGACTGGTGGAAACAGTAGCACACGCTCCAACAAGTTGTTGTCCATGCTGGCGCCTCCAGTGCTGACTGTATCCATTCGGTGTCGATGCTCGCGCCGACTCTGTGAGGCGTGCGTCTGTAACACTTCATTGCACATAAAACACTTGTTGGGATGTGGCATTATACCCCTTAAAAACTAGCAGGGACCCGGACTGGTTGAAGTGAGAGTCTACATCAAGATACAAAGCCATGAACTTTAGTCAGCCAGCAAAACCTAATTCCTCACGGTCCCCCATTTGCAGCATCTCTCCAGCAACTTCCCATCACACACTGTTGCTCGCTGAGTTGGACCGCGGCGGCGCTCCCAGCGGTCACATATACTGCAGAAGCCGTTCTCTAGCGGCGCCATTGTTACACATCACTGGAGCCGGTTATGCAAGTTAATCGTTTTAGTTCTACATCTTGTGCACCTGCATATCCGTCACTGGGTGTATCTCTCTCTCTCACTCTCTCACGCTCTATGTCTATCTCTGTCTTCCCCTCTCTGTTATTAAATTCCTTGTATTAGGCTGTCGCAGTCTGCAGAGGTGCTTGTCATATTTTCAAACTATTCCCCTTTATGAAACGACGTTGTGTAAGGAGTAAGTAATTAGTAAGGTAAAGTCATTCATTTGTACCGAGCATCTTGTCTTGATAGGTGTCGGTGAGTGTCTCCATTACTTTGTACACCATACAGCTACTGATTATAGCACTCTTCCGGACAAATTTAAGCATTACATACACTACTAGGAATAAGCGTGTTTCGTCTTCTTAAACATGTTGTTTCCAACATATCCTGTTACTTGTAATCTTAGTTATTTTATTATTAGTGCTCAAAATCTGCCTGATATTCTAAGATCTCTCATCTAGTCCTTTGTGTGCAGCCCATAACTCGCATCCTTATGTCTCGCAAAATTTCTTCCCAGTTTGTTTATCTTCCTTGATTTATGTATACATATTTTTCATGCAGCGTAAGTATTTCAAAGTAGCCTGCTTCCTGTGATTTTCTTTTTTTTTTTATTGACTTAGCTAAATGAAATCACCTATGTTTACTGGACAAATTAACACAGTATAGCAATACTTGTGATATAAGTAGGAGTATTTTTATTCATCCATGGATCACTTTTAGGAGGACATTGGACATGCAATAGTATTACAGTTGAAAGACAAAAGACGCCATATGTACAGACATTTACATACTCAGAGGTAAATTTTGGCAGGGAACGGGATGGTAGTAACCGTACCTACGTTTCTTTTTACTCATTTAGGGAAACCACAGAAAATCTAAATCAGGAGGCTGGTTTGTGATTGGAGCCTCCTCAATACAAGGCCGCCAGTTTCAAACAGTGCTACTTTATTTGACTCATCAATAGTGTGCAATATTTTTTGATAAGAAATTATTTTCTAACGGAAAAGGGTAGTGCTACCCTTTTCATTTATTTCTCAGTACTGATCACTAATCAAATTACACACACTACTCACGCGTTGTGTCATGATGTTCCACTAGAACACTGTCAGCTCACATCAGGACCATGACAAAGACGTTTGGTGTCCACTTGTACCGCAACCTCCCATTTGCATGCCTGAAACACTTACAAGGGGAGGCCGCCAATTGTGAAATTCAGATTCGTTTCATACTGCGCATAATAAAAGCTCATGGCCAGAGGTGTAATGTGGCAAAACACCAAGATGCACTTCTTAGCCGTTGTCGAGAAAATCGACAGTTAAAAGAAACCGTTGCGGTGAAATACTCTCGAAGCTTAGTAATTTTCTACAGCGTCGTGGTGCAGCGGTAAGCGCTCGGGTTCGTAATACGAAGGTCGCCGGATCGAATCTCGCGCTATGCAACCTTTTTTTTTTAGTATTTGTTTTTTATAATTCAAATATATATATATATATATATATATATATATATATATATATATATATATTTGAATTATAAAAAACAAATACTAAAAAAAAAAGGTTGCATAGCGCGAGATTCGATCCGGCGACCTTCGGATTACGAACTAGAGCGCTTACCGCTGCGCCACGACGCTGTAAAGAATTATTAATCGTAGAGAGTATTTCACTGCAACGGCTTCTTTTAACTGTCGATTTTCTCGACAACGGCTGAGAAGTGCAACTTGGTGCTTTGCCACATTACACCTCTGGCCATGAGCTTTTATTATGCGCAGTATGAATCGAATCTGAATTTCGCAATTGGCGGCCTCCCCTTGTAAGTCAGTATTCCTCCATAACAAGCGCGATATGTAGATCTAAAGGGGGACCAAATGTTGTTGTTATTCACCTAAGAGATCTGGAGTTTTCCAGAAGAGCAAGGAAAAAAAAAACATTATAATGCGAAAATGTGATGCAAAATCACTCAGATGTTTGGTTATTATCGTTATTGTTATTGTCCCCCATCTTTTACCAAACCCTTACTATGTGTTTTTTAACTGATCCTCCACAACATAAAATATACTGTTTAACAGGTACCGGTACTTCTTAAGCTTCCGTGTTAAATGAGTTTGTTTCAGTAATCTATTAATATTATTGGGCAGTTTATTCCTTGATACAAAATGCTGTTTTTAGTTTTATATTCTTTTCTTTCTTGGTAAATGTAAATCCAGTCTATAAATTTGTTCCTTTGTCATGGACAGAGCTGTTCATTTAGCAATTATTTAAGTTATTTTATTTGTGCATAAGCTATTGATAAATGTACTCACACTGCAATTAAAATCCCTTAGGCTTCAAACATATCTTTAGGATAATTCAATTGATAACTACACATTATTCTTGTGGTCTGTGTTCATTGTTTGAAAGTAACTATGTATTGAGCTAACAACTGTACTCTGAATAGTGAGTATCTAGAAGACACTGCCTGTTACACAGTGATGAAAGGACTCAAATAGCATAACAACTGATGACATTCTGCTTAATGCCATAGTAGCTTCGTGTGTTCACACCACTTCAACTGAAAGTCAATACTCATTTCTAGAAATTTTGTCTTTGTTATACAACCTATAGCCATATCATCTACATTTGGTTTAGTTGTGTCATTTTGCCTCTTCAGAGTGAGGCTCATGGCATTTGATTTCTATATGTTCAATATGAATGCAGTCATATTAAACGATTGTAAAGCCCCTTGAGGGTGTAATTAACATTCTCTGCAAGTCACCCTCTCGTTTTTTCAGAGACTACAGCAAGGCTGACACCAGCAAATAGAACTATTTTGCCATAACTAACGCAACTGTGAAACTTAGTCATGTGTGTCAGTAACGGTGTTGGTCCTAAAATGATAGTCTGATGAACACCGATACTGAGGCATTTTGGCTCTATTATGTTTCTCATTCAAAGTGCAGGTTTATTGAGGTTTGTGTTATCCTTCCCCTTGTACCCTATCTTCTATGTATGATTATAACAAGTCACAGCTACACGACTTATGCCTACTGATTCTAACTCATTTAGTGGAATATTACGGTCAACAGTATCAAAAACCTTAGTCTGATCGAGGAATATGCTTGTAATGCAGTCATACTTGACAAGAGTTTCGAGTACCACTTCTGTGAATTCTGTTATTGCAGATTTTGTACTTCTACCACCTTGTGTACCAAACTGTGATCTGTTTAGAAGATTGTATTTATTCAGGCAGTTCATTAATCCATTTTTCACAATGGATTCTATTATATTTGATAATGACGACAGCAGGGAAATGGACCTATAGTTTTCTTTGCTTTATCGTTATCTTTCTTTATCACAGACAAAACTTTTGTCTATTCTAAACACTCTGGAAAGTTCCCTGATGTGAATAGTTCACATATGGTGTTTGTTAATGGAGTTTATATATTCTGTGTGCACCATATCAGCACAGAGATTGGTGCTTCACCTAAGGCTGGTGACTTTTTATTTTTTAAGTTTTGTACAGTTTTATTGACTTCATGCTCTGTAGTTGGTAATCGAATTTAGTGCTTGATTATTTACAGGTTTTAGGTTTGTGGTTGGGTATTTTCGATGTAATTTCGCCACAATAGTTGAAAAATGTTCATTGCACTAAGGTTGCTAGCTGTTGTGGACCATTTTTTAAATTTATTTCCGTCGTTTGTCTGTATATTATTACGCTTTTGTTTGTCTAGTGCAATGACATTTTAGATGGCTTAATTTTATGCTGTGCACTGTATATCACACAAATTTAAGAATTCTGGCACATTTTGACCTTTTTTCATGGAACCAAGGTAGCCTACTTCAGCTTTTGCGAGGACTTTCTGATACCTGCTGTTATCCATTCGTTTTTGATAGAAATACTGCTGTTGTGGATCCTTTTGGGAGTGTTCTAGAATTTCAGTTTAAATAATGAACGTCAGTATTCATTAAAATACGTTTCTTTGAAATAAGTTGTATATTATTAATCTTCAGCAACTAAAGGAAGATTTGAAAGGGTGTGTGAAATGCTCCATCGTTACTTGCACTCTACGTTTCCCGTGACGTACAGTGACAGGCAACTGCCGCCAAAAAGGAATTTTTTTCTAAAAGCATTTATTATATGCGCAGATATCTTACCCTTCTTTGTAATAGCGCAAAATGTTCCCTATCGATATTGCGGAATACTTTTTCAAGATCAATAAAACCTAAAATAATCTTCCTGTTGAACTTTCTTTCTGTTTACGTCCTTTGCCTCAAAAACGGTGTTCATTGTTCATCTGCCTTTTCTACATCCATTTTGTTGCTGAATTAATAAGTTCCCTGATACCATATTCCATTTACTGCACTGCGGTGTTTAATCTTGTAAATAATGTCCTAATGTTTGAGCAGCGACCGTACAGCTATAATTTCTTGTGCAGAAAAAACGCTGCCCATTGAGTCCTGACTGTAAAGGCTCTATGGGGCAGCCATTATGGCCAGTGCTATCTGCATGGGTTCAGCAACCAGGTCACGGACGACTCAAACGTACAGATCTCAAAACCGCTTCGGATCAGAGTATCGCCAACGGAGGCATGAAACTGACTGGCTCCTCACGTTTTTCTGCGCTTGTTAAACAAAACCACGGAAGAGTCACGTCTAAAAGCAGTTTGCTTTCTTTGATAGAACGCAAATGTTCCGAGAAGCTGACAAGGCAGTGTTGTAACTACACAGAGGAAGACAAGAAGCGTTTTACTTGCACTTGAGCTCATAGCATTACTTCTTTGTAAGAGGTTAGAACGGCGTTATATAACGGAAGATCTCGTCACAGAAGGGCGGTCAAAACCATGAGGGCGTACCTATTTCTTATAACTGGTGAGTTCCAGCGCAGTAAAACTCATTATTGTCTCAATGTGGAAAACTGTTACAGGAAGACTGTGTGCTAGTGTCCGTATCGACAAAAGGCGCTTGCAGCGTCACTAGGAACTCCATTTCTGATTTTGGTGTAAAATCTAATTAATGTATAAAAGATGTAATGAGAGAGCAAGCTGTTTTCGTTATTTGTATTTTTATTGACAATAAGTATGCTATAACACCTTAGTGTCTGTACTGGACAGCGTGTTCTGCGCTTTGCCAGCAGACCTTAGCAGAGTTTTACGCAATAAGTGATAGATAAATAAGGTTATTTGTTCAATTAATATGCCATAAACATGAAAAGTTACAACTTATTCTGTCTCTTCAAAACTGATGAGGTACACAATCTGGTGGGCGTTAATAATTCCCCTTTTCAGTAATTACACATTTACAGGTAACAGAGTACTATGGAAAGTGATGAACACAATACATCAGTGGAGTAGAACTCCAATAGAAGACAAAATGAGGCTCAGTTTCATCATAAGAAAGATGAACGTAGATACTTTACAGATAAACCTCGCGAGAGTAGGTGTATGGGATTGTATTCCTTTGGACAGCGGAAGAATTCTGGGAACGAGATTTCTTCTAATTAAAATCTCATAAAAGACGCTACTATGACCAGTTCTAGAGAATTGTTCCAGCGTTTGAAGCCGTATGAAGTAGGCATGACAGCAGACTCAGAGCGAGTTCAGGAACGTGGTATTGAACCGTAACAGTTCGGTATAACATTTATGAAAGTCTAGCAGATACTCGAAGAACTGAAATGAATCATTAAAAGAAAGACGATGTTGGTTCAAATGGCTCTGAGCACTATGGGACTCAACTGCTGAGGTCATTAGTCCCCTAGAACTGAGAACTAGTTAAACCTAACTAACCTAAGGACATCACAAACATCCATGCCCGAGGCAGGATTCGAACCTGCGACCGTAGCGGTCTTGCGGTTCCAGACTGCAGCGCCTTTAACCGCACGGCCACTTCGGCCGGCAAAGACGATGTTGTTTGCTTGAAAACATATTGGGTAAATTTATAGGATTGATATTTGAGGAAAACCGTTTGATATTTCTGCTCCCTCCAGCTCCTCGAGAAACGCGTGCTTGAACATAAATGCATATTTTTGCCAAACCAGCAGGCTGTACTGTTGTAATTGACGACTGTCACCTATGCAATGTCCTCGGCACGTTGCAAGTGTCAGTGGTGGTCAGGATAGTGTTCTATAAAGCTTGACTGCGTTATGTTGGAACTGAGTGAAATTGTGTTTTTGTTGTTTCCATATTATTGTTCAGCCGTTGTACTAAAACTTTCTGTACGGTTTGACGAACAAGCAAGATCGAAATTTCTGCTGTCTATTCGGACATGGCGACGTGAGGATGCTTCAGCTGTCACTGCCGATGAAAATGTTACGTCTAGAATCTCGCACAAAGTGTATAATCTATCCTGTAATGCGCAGTATTTTCGAACAATAGGTGTACTTTTTGAAGTCAAAGACCAGTTAACTGGTGCTTTCAATGAGCTCTTGGCGTTGCACCTTTAAAATCCGTGAAAGTCTCGAGAATGGTACTGCCTTCTGTGGCTGTACGTCTGGAGGATCTGTGAGCTATGAATCTCAATGTCACTATAAGGAACGTGAACAGAGATACTATATGGATAGAGCTCGCGAGAGTAAATGTGTGGGATTGTCTTCCTTTGGACAATGGAAATATATTGAGATCGCTAAGTGCTGTTCGTGATTTCGGTCATTCGATTCTGGACAAAGTTTTCCAGCAGTTTGAATCACATTGTTTCCGACGTAAACCAATCCCTCAATCGCTCAACTCAGTTGTATTTCTAAGATCATAGTAATAACTTCGCAGAAGCAGCATGCAAGTCTGCAACTATCGCAAATAAATGTAAACGTGGCAGAGTAGTCCTTTTCGTCAACGAAAGTCTCGTCTAGTTACAAATAGACGAACAACAACTACTTTCAGAGGTTTGTGATATAATTGACGGCTCAAGAAACACGTTCGGAAGGGTTGCAGAAGATGTGCAGTCAGTTAACTGTCAGGCATAAACACTGAATATTTCCACAGGATTTCTAAAGCATTTCTGACAAACGCAGGTATGTTTACATCAATAAGGACGTTTGTGTGGGAAGACTTTAGGTGACCAAAGTTGCAAAAGGTCTTGATAGCGAGGTCCGCTGTTACGACTTACACTGCTCTCCACATGATGGCTTAGGATTTTCGGCAGATAGAGCTTGCTGGTGAAGCAATGTAACAGCAGATTCTTCCAGCTTCACAGAGGTATCTGCCATCACATGTTTATACAATTCCCTTAAATTGCTGGTTCAGAGTTAACGTTCGACGGCGTCCCAAATTCTCTGTAGCTGTCAGTGCACCTTAAAATATTATAGTGGTGTTAATAAGCCTTAACATAGGACCTAACAAATTTGAACAAAAGCAAATGAGAGACAATACTCACAAATCTACTAGAGGAGTATAGAGGTAATATAACTAGAGTTACAGGAGCATAAATAGTTCATGGGGAAATTTCATGTGCTGAATATAATACAAGAAGAATAATTGGATTTATTTAAAGAACATTACAATTGGTCTATGCGTTGAAGATGATCGCTAGGCTTAACATACTTCTACAATAGAATGTCAACGGAAACACTGGGATGGGAACTGTAGAAAGCATACAGCTATGTATGGAGAATTTAGTTAAAATTTTTCTCGTAATATGAGTAATTATGTAACAACTTTGCTGTAATATAACGTGGTTTGTTAGAATTTCACTGCATTAAGAGGTATTTTTATAGAATTTTGCTGTAATGAGTAATTTTTTTCAATTTTGATGTAAGAGGGGCGTTTTGTAACAATTTTACTGTAATGTAGAACATTTTGTTACAATTTCATCGGTAACAGGAGCGCTCTGTTCCAATTTTGCTGTAATGCATGCATTTTGATACAATTCTGCTGTAACTTGGCGTCATTTGTTACAATTTTGTCGTAACATGGTGATGTATAATGTAATTTGTGATGTCTGGGAATGTGACGAACTTACAGAGCAAACATGTAAATGTAACCTGGTTGGATTGTAGCAGGATCTAATTTTAGAGCCCGTTCGGTTCGAATCAGCAGCAGGACTCACATCTAGTTAGATATGCATCGTTCTGTTACTGTAGATATGAAAATGTAAACTGGTTGGAAGGCTGTTATACGTCTTCATTCCACATTTTGAGTATTCACAATTACAGCCTACCTGTCGAAACTCACGCTGCGTTCAGAAGCTGAATATCTTTGAGTCACAAATTTACGTGTCTATTCCAACTGTCAGGGACGTGACAACACGGAAATGCACTACTTCGGGAATATGATGATGTCTCTGTAACAGTTGTGCACTACTTTGGGAATGTGATGGTGTCTCTGTAACAGCTACTTAACATACCATAGATAAAGTTAATACCCTTTCATAGAGACACTACAATGTCACTGACTCTGAAGAGCAGTTGAATGCTGATACTTGAAAGCATGGCAACGATCGTTTCCCAACTATACAAATGTGTACTATTAGTGATCGGTACACTATTTCATCAAAGTGTTACGCAGTGTCCATTGCATGACAGCAAAAGTCAGTCACCGACAATTACTTTTGCAAGTTACACCACTGGTGGTACCATGTGTGTCTTGTAATGTTATAGACCAAATCTTCAAGTATATTGATAACACGTGGTATATAAGTAAACAAGAAATGAAATGTGTATGAGATAGATTTTTGGTACTACAGGAATGCGATAGGAAGATAGTTGATAACTGTCAACTCTTGGATGAAACTGCGAAATGCTGTACTAGAAAATCTAACTCTTCGACCGTTTTTTTCATGCCCGTACATATTTCAGGACAGTTTTGGGAATTATTTATCAAAATTCTTAAAGATTTGTCCGGAAACATTAAACACACATGGCACTACTAATGCTCTAAGTCACAAACTATATTATTCTTAGAATGAGATTTCCACTCTGCAGCGGAGTGTGCGCTGATATGAAACTTACTGGCAGATTAAAACTGTGTGCCGGACCGAGAGCCGAACTCGGGACCTTTGCCTTTCGCAGGCAAGTGCTCTACCTCTGCGCTACCCAAGCACGACTCACACCACCTCCTCACAGCTTTACTTCTGCCAGTTATATTATTCGTGTTGATAACTGACTTTTGTGGTGTCATCTGAAGAGCGAGGTGCCAAGACAAGGGTGGTTCCTCGTGACAAAACCAGAAGTAAACATAGTCACTGTCAGATGCAGAGCTGACGTTGACATGCCCAGAAGTGTTTCCATACGCCACCACACCAGCTTGCTTTCTTATGTGTGAGTGATGTACTGTTTAGTTCAGTCAGCAGGCATTGCCGAAGATGACAACATCGTCTTTCTACTCACTCATTAGTGGGATAGTTCTATCAGACAGAACTCTGCGTAAAACTTTACAGTCAGTTGTACTCTGTGAGAAGAGACTAGCACCTTGTTTGTATCAAATTATACATTAATGTTCAGTGGCAGTAATAAACATTGGATTGTAACAAAGTTAAGTGTTTTGTCTTGTTATGTTATAACAAAGTGATGTAATATTTTATGTGTTGTACTATGAACTTAGCCTCCTCCAGGAGTAAAGCTAAAAACCTACCAATGTGCCGATGAGTGTTATTTCATCCAGCTCAAGAAGTGTCGTCGTTTATATAGACTATTATCGCCTGATCACGAAGTTGGTGGTGTGTATACAGTGTATGGATGCATAGACCGTCCTGTTTATTTTGGATTTTTCCGTGTCTCATACCAAGTATTTAACCATATCTGAGCCACCAAAGGAAATGTCTCTAAATGAAGCTCGTCAGTTTCAGACGCAGCTGACTGAACGGCTGCTGCTCGGTCTCCAACAGATGACTAAGGTACTATCGCAGCAAGCAATACCGCCCGTTGCTGCACCCGAGTTTCGCCCGTTTTATAGTAACGAAGAGGATCTGGTCAGAATATTGAACGGAAATGTACGCCCACTTCGCCGCATACAATGTTACAGGTATGCTTTTTTCCTTCCAACGGTCGGAACCGAAGTGTTCCAATTATCGTCCAGTAACTGCCATTTATGATGAACTTGTCTGCTGCTTGATGAACGTTTTGAAACTCAGGTTCACGTTGCTGCAGCAAAGATTTAAATATTTTTAGCTCAAAAACTAGCCTAATAAATCTTAAAACAGTGGATTGCCGAAATTAGAGTGCTAACAAGACATTGGAGATTTATTGTTCTTGTGGACTCAGCTAAAGTGACGTCACGCTACGTGATGTCATCACTCAGAATGTGTCAGTTGCACGCATTCGTATTGCTATTCTAAAATTGGCATATCATGATCTGAAAACAGATCCGTTTATTGTGGAATCTCGAACTACTGTAGACTCAACTGAAGCAGAATTTGAAGCTTCATGTATTTCTGTTGTTAAAAGTGCAGACGACACAGTACAAAGTTCATGCTAATGTTAAAGTGATTAAAACATGGCTCAGACTAACGTTAAATGTACAGCTAAAAACTTTCAGTCTCCTGGTTCACAAGGTGTAGGTACTACAGAACACAGTGAGAAAGTCTTGTTCTCAGTGCTTTTAGGATCACGACAGGAAAGCTTGTCTCTGTCATGATGCAAAATGTTTCCAGTGTGGTAGGCAAGGTCATTTGCAAACAGCGTGTTAACAAGGCATTAACGGCTTGGACCACAGCCAGCATTGAGAGGGCTCACGGCTTTGGTGAAGCTATCAACAAGGTTACGTCGTGTCAGCAGTGCTTTTAGAGGCGGCGTAAGTGAAAGCTCACATTTATGTATCTCAGAAATATTCTGCTATAATACACACTTAGCAGAAAAAACTTTTTGTCTAATTAAGAGGGCCTCCAAAGAGAAATTTCAGTTCGACACAGGCGTCTCTGTTTCCCTTAGCAATAAAGACACATATCAAAGACTAGCCGCAGAGGGCTACTTACGTTTTGTCTTCTTATAACGTACGGGAAAATCTAATACTTGGCGTGTGAAGTTTGTCTCAAACTTTTCTAGCAGTCACAAAATGTGTTTCGTTTCATGTACTCATATTTGGTTTAGACTTGTTTGATTTTTTCAGCTTGTGCGTATAAGATAGTCTGTTACAAATCAGTGTCTCAGTGCCTCATGTCAATGTTGAGGACTTGTATAATAAGTATAGTGAACTGCTGAAGCATATTTAAGAAGGGATAAAGTTTTGGAAATGCTCGTTACTGTTAAAGACAATGTGCAGCTGCTATTCTATGCAACGCTTACAATCTATGCACTGTGTGAGCAAGTTGCTCAAGAACTGCAGTGATGGAGAGAATGGCATGATACAACCATTTCTGTAAGTCAGTGGGCGTCACCTTTAGTCATTCTCAAAAATCCACCAGAAGATTAACGTCTGTGTGCTGAGTTTAAAGCTATAGTAAATCCAAAAACTGTTGTGGATTCGTTTCCTCTCCCACGACCAGAGGAATTAATAGACAGATTGAGAGGGGCTAGTTCTTTTCCAACATCCATTTACATGATGCATACTTGCAGTTGCTGCTGGACGGTCAGTACAAGCAATATTTTGTTACCAACACTCACTTGGTCTGATCCCGTTTCAAAGACAGCATTTAGGAAGTGCTTCAGCTCCTGCCATTTTTCAACGATTCCTGGAACAATTAAGAGCAAAATTCCTTTCTTTTACAAACTATCTGGATAACATTGTTGACACGGATCGAATGTCTGCTGAACGTTTCGTATATCTGAACTGCTTGTTTCAAGTTCTTTCTGTGGCTGGCATAAATTTCCACAAGCGAAAGTGCTGCTTTTTCCATGAAGAACTTGAATATTTAGGACATGTTATAAACGCACAGGGTACTCATCCTGCTAACTTGCACTTGTCTGTGATAAAAGATCTTCCAGCGGACAGTAACATTAAGGAGCAGATATTTCATATTAAACACGTTGCAAATGCTGCACAAATTGCTGCTCCACTGAAATGGCTTAACCAGAAATGTGTTCGCCTTGTGTGGTCCAGACACGCATTTCAGCAGTTGAAGAGTGCATTGTTAAGCCATCATTTTTCGAATCGTTTTGCTCCAGATAAGCCAGTTGTGTTAGCTGTGGATACATCTTCTTATGGTATTGGAGATGTGCTCTTCCACAGAATTGGTTCTGCCGATAAGCCTGTTGTTTTTGACATGGAAACTCTTAACAAAGTGAAGTGTAATTCCAGTCAGCTTGAAACAGAAGTGTTGGCTGTTATCTACGGTGTTACCAAGTTCCAGAAATATTCGTACGGTCAAAAGTTCTGTTTGATTACAGATCATTGACTACGTTGGGTTCTGACATTGTCTAACTGTCAATACAAATTGTTGTTCAGGTCCACTGCCCAACACTCAAATGCTGACTTGTTATTTCAGATACCGGTCAGTACCGACACAGCATTTGAGTCATCTGAGGAAATATTTTATCAAATTTGAAAGTCTACAAAAATTTTCTCGCAATTTCCAGTGTATTATCGTAGCAATTCCCTCTGACCCAGTTATGCAGGTTGTTTTGCAATGTGTGGTTTGGAAGAAATTCCCACACAGTGGCGTGTAGCTATTTGTCGCATCATCACATGCTACATGCATGGGCATGGGCTGACGTTCTGCTGTTGCATTCAGAGAATGACTATCTATATCTTATGATTCCTCATACCCTCCAGCAGGAAGTTTTGTCTTTGTTGCGTCAAGGTCACTGGAGCGTAGTTTGCACAAAACGACTCACCCAGTGTGTTTGTACTTGGTGGGGAATCGATGCTCAGATCGAGAAAATGACCTCTCGTGGCAATTTTGTGTGGTACATCAATCAGTTCTGCTGCAACTCTTTTCAGTGGCTACATCCGTCTGGGCCATAGCAACATGTCCATACTGATTTCACAGTTGCATTCTGAAACATGCAATGGCTGATGGTGGTAGACGCATATGGTAAATTTCCTTTTGATGTCCCCAAGACATCCACGACTACTGCAAGTATTGTGCTGACTTTGTCTTCTATATTTCGTTTTGAAGGTCTTCCTAAGGTCCTAGTCTCAGATGACGGACCCGATTTTCACAGATTTTGTTCCAACAATATCATTCAGTAGTCACTACTGCACCTTTTCACCCTCAGTCTAATGGTCACCTTTTCACCCTCCGTCTAATGGTGAAGCTGGACAGTTTATTTGAAAACTCAAAAGTCACATAGAGGAACTCAATTTCTGCCACACGTGCAGCAAGCCTTAAAGATTTTTCTTTCATCCTACTTATTCTTGCCATATGAGGGGAAGTTGCTGGCAGAATTATTACACAGTCATCTCCACCGTACCCTGTTTCATCTTCTGCAGCCACAATGGAAACAATTCCTTCTGACAGGTCAGATAAAGTTTCAGCTTCAGGATGAATCTTTCTTAAACGGTTTTTGGGAGTGTCGGCCTTGGGGGCACGGTATCGTAATAAAAGCTATGAGATATTCGTCTTAAATTGTACAAGGCTCTGGCATCACAAGAACAGTTGCATTTCTCTAATGAGTATGTCAGTGATGCTGCTGAAGAATTTTTGCCCGCAGGCCCAGCTTGCTGTTGGGGTTCACAACAATCGTCATTTCCGTCTCTCTGCCAGCCATGGCTGGTACCATTAGGGTGGTGCCCATGGCTGTCAAAGTTGCACCAGTGCCACAGAGGTCATCTCCATCTCTCTGCCAGTTATGCTGGCACCATCCAGCGTGCTGCCCACGGAGATTAATGGCCCACTGCTGCCACTGCCACTGTTGCTGACGTTTCTGGAGTCGGCATCCGTCCTGCAGCCTGGATGTCTGTGGGGGCCCCAGCCACAGGACAGACCACAGCATCTGTGTCACTGGATACGGACGTGTACCATGTGATTGGTTTTCAGTCAGCGCTCTTTGTAACTCGCAAGCTGGATACCAGAGCGCAGGCAGGGAGATGCCATTGGCTGTACGTCCACTCCCTGTCTACTCATCTACGTCCTCATTCGGTCCTGCCAACCATCGTCATGTAATTCAGCACTACATAATGATGGTGCAGAAGTTTGGTTGTGAAGAATGTGATGCTGTTCAAAGAGCGAGGTGACAAGGCTAGTTTGGTACCTTGAGACAAAACTATAAGTAAGCATAATTGCAGTGACGAATATGAGGAGTTGGGGTAGAAATGTACAAAAAAGTTTCTATACGCCACTCGATTAGTTTGTTTCCTTAACATCTGAGCACAGTACAGCTCAGCCCCGCCAGCAGTTTTCACTGAAGATGACAGCATCATCTCTCTACCAATCCAGCAGTGTGATAGCTCTGTTACACAGAACTCTGTATAAAGCTTTGTAGTAAACTGTACCCTGTGAAAGAGATTAGTATCTTGTTATGTATCAAGTGATACATTAATGTTCAGTGACAGTAATAATTACTTAAGACATTCCTGTAGACATAGATTGTAACAAAGTTAAGTATTTCGTCTTGTTCATGTTATAATAAAGTGCACCAATATTTTATGTGTTGTACTATAATCTAGGCATCCTCCAAGCGTACAGCGGAGAACCTATGTACCACTGTGCTGATGAGTGTTGTTTCATCTGATGCAACAACTTTTGCTTCATGCAGTAGAAACTACATAACACTTCGATGAAATAGTGTGCTGAACACTAGTAACACACATTTATATAGGAAAGAAATGAGGGTTGCCCTGCTCTCAACTATCCTAATTCGAGTACTTTTCAGAGTCACTCAAACTGCCAGTGTCTCCATGATATGGCGTTAACTTTATCTTGTGGTACAAAATATCTGTCACCTTCTGGTGGTACTTTTAACTTAATTAATAACGCGCTGGCGACTATATGGCAGTTGGCCCCCTACACCGCCATGTTACAGCAAAAATAATAACATAGTACCCCACGTTAAAGTGAAATTGTAACAAAATACCCCACTCCAAAAAAAAAAAAAAAAAAAAATTAGAATATACCAATATTGTTGTTGTGGTCTTCAGTCCTGAGACTGATTCGATGCAGCTCTCCATGCTACCCTATCCTGTGCAAGCTTCTTCATCTCCCAGTACTTATTGCAACCTACATCCTTCTGAATCTGCTTAGTGTATTCATCTCTTGATCTCCCTCTACTATTTTTACCGTCCATGCTGCCCTCCAACGCTACATTTGTGATCCCTTGATGCCTCAGAACATGTCCTACCAACCGGTCCCTTCTTTTTGTCATGTTGTGCCACAAACTCCTCTTCTCCCCAATTCTATTCAATGCTTCATCATTAGCTATGTGATATACCCATCTAATCTTCAGCATTCTTCTGCAGCACCACATTTCGAAAGCTTCTATTCTCTTCTTGTCCAAATTATTTATCGTCCATGTTTCACTTCCATACATGGCTACACTCCATACAAATACTTTCAGAAACGACTTCTTGACACTTAAATCTATACTCGATGTTAACAAATTTCTCTTCTTCAGAAACGCTTTCCTTGCCATTGCCAGTCTACATTTTATATCTTCTCTACTTCGACCATCATCAGTTATTTTGCTCCCCAAATAGCAAAACTCCTTTACTACTTTAAGTGTCTCATTTCCTAATCTAATTCCCTCAGCATCACCCGACTTAATTCGACTACATTCCACTATCCTCGTTTTGCTTTTGTTGATGTAAATCTTATATCCTCCTTTCAAGACACTGTCCATTCCGTTCAACTGCTCTTCCATGTCCTTTGCTCTCTCTGACAGAATTAAAATGTCATCGGCGAACCTCAAAGTTTTTATTTCTTCTCCATGGATTTTAATACCTATTCCGAATTTTTCTTTTGTTTCCTTTACTGCATGCTGAATATACAGATTGAATAACATCGGGGATAGGCTACAACCCTGTCTCACTCCCTTCCCAACCACTGCTTCCCTTTCTTCTCTTATAACTGCCATCTGGTTTCTGAACAAATTGTAAATAGCCTTTTGCTCCCTGTATTATACACCTGCCACCTTTAGAATATGAAAGAGAGTATTCCAGTCAACACTGTCAAAGCTTTCTCTAAGTCTACAAATGCTAGAAATGTAGGTTTGCCTTTCCTGGATGTTTCTTGTAAGATAAGTATATATACCAATAAGAATATATACCAATATAATATACCAATATGTTACAGAAAAATTCTAACAAACTGCGCCATACTACAGCGAGATTGTGACAAATTGCCCATCTGTTACAGCAAAATTATAAACAAATTGATCAAATAGAAGGAAAAACCATTAGGATGGGTGACCATCTTGGATTTATACTTAGTGCGAGTGGCCATCTTGCATTCTAAAATCAACACAAATGATCTAGTTCCACTATGATGTCAAAGGAAACTTAATAGGAGACGGGAAATCAAATAACCATGCAGACTGCATCAATCGTGGAACGTTAATGAGCTGTAAATATCTCCTTCAACCATTACAGAGACGTCATCACGGCCCCGAAAGGGTGCATTTCCATGTTTTTGTGTTCCTGATGATTGAAATACTTGTAATTGGACGTGACAAGGAGTTAGTCAACCTTTGAACATGGTGTGCATTTCCATCGGTTGGCTATGGATGTGAATACTGAAACTGTGTAATGAAGATATATTTTTATGGCGGTAAGGAATGGAGTAAGGCTCACAGGGTAATAAATTATAGCAACAAGGAAAAGGGTAGCCTGTATTTGGTAATAAAGTTTGCTGAAAAGGTAAATAAATTGGGTAATATATTGTAGTGATAAGGAAAAGGGTAGTACTAACAGGGTGATAAATTGTTACAATAAGGATAATAAATCTGATCCTAAATAAACACTGGATAACAGCTCAAGTGGCCTACGGGGAGGGCGATTGGGATGAGGGAGGGCGATTGGGATGATGTTTAAAGTGATAAGTAGGGGAGAGGTGGTCTAAATCAAGAGAGGGGAGGAGGAGGGGAAGATAACAATGACCAGTCATAGATCACTGGATCAGAACTGTAGCCCTTTGCTTACATGACATTCTCTTCCCCTTTTTTCGTGATAATACAGAACCAGCTGCCCTTTTTTGAACTCTTTCAATTTCCTCTGTAAATCCCCTCTCATAAGATTCCCGTACCGCACGCCTATATGCCAGAACAGGACGCACAAGTGTAGTATAGATAGTTCCTTTAGCAGATTTATTGCATTTTATTGCATTTCTACCAAAAAATTTGTCTTTGGTGCGTCTTCCTCATAACATTTTCTATGTGATGTTTTCATTTAAGTTTCGTGCAAATGTAATCCCAGATATTTAATTGGCAATCTTTAAATTTTTGTGATGTATCTTCTTAACTGAAATTTAACAGATCCTTTTTTTTTTAGTACTAGTGTTTAGGACCTCACGCTGTTTACTGTTCTTATCAGCTGCCACTTTTCACACCATGCAGATATCTTGTCTAATTTATTACAGAATATAATTTAAATGATTACAGCCTAAGGAATGCAGCACCATTGTAATTAATTGACCGTAATACTGTAACAAAACAACTAACATAGCCATATAAATCCTTAAAAGATCTAGGTTGGTAAAGATATGTATTCTGGACAGATTATGTGGTGTCTTTCAAATGGGATGGTAGCATACATCAAGTTATCTGCAATCATATGTGAGACTCACTTCGTAGAAATTCATAGATTATGGCAGGACCCTCTGGAGAGCATGACCAGGAGCTGTTTTTACGTGCCTTAGCGCAACACATCATGAACACCCGGTAGCAGAATTAAAACTAGGTAATCGCTCCCTAAGTCTTGGATGGAAGATGGCAAGAAAATGCTACAGCCTGAACATATAGTGTATTAGACATGGTGCTCATGTTGTGTGCTTCAAAGGACAGTGTAAAAATTTCCTCTTCCCTCGCTGAGACATAGCTGGGATTTATGATCAACTGGTGATGAAAGTCTTGCAGGACCATCCAATAATCAGTTATCACTCTAATGCAGTGATGTCGAAGTGCACCTTGTGTGGGAATATTTTGACTAAATGTCATAAATAGTACAGAGGGTGTATGGCTTCTTCAGCCACATACCGTAATTAAAAACCTGAAGCCGATATTTATAAGACGTAACTGTCTTCAAAAAAATGGCTCTGAGCACGATGGGACTTAACATCTGTGGTCATCAGTCCCCTAGAACTTAGAACTACTTAAACCTAACTAACCTAAGGACAATACACACATCCATGCCCGAGGCAGGATTCTAACCTGCGACCGTAGCGGTCACGCGGTTCCAGACTGAAGCCTCTAGAACCGCACGGCCACACCGGCCGGCCGTAACTGTCTTCTGTGAGTAAATTGAAATGTCTGTTATCGATCTGTATTGCTGATTTCCAACTTGCGTCGCTCATACAACGGGAAAAGCTAGACAACTCGTACACTGTAAAACTTTTTCTTTTTGTTTCTTGTAGCCGCGACTGCGACGTTGGTGCTGGCAGACAGTGGGGAACATCACAATGCACATCCGGAACATCATCGACACCATCACCACAGCCACCACCACTTCCACAGTGATGACACGGTACCTGTGGACCATAGGCAGCGAGTTGATAAGGTTCCTCGGATCATCCACATAATACCTGCTGAACACTCGTCGTACGAAGACACTTTACCACCCTACCACAAGTCCCCCAGTTATGCCGTTCCAAACGTGAAGGACGAAACACCTACCGATACATCCAACGACTGTGCTCACGAGCTCAAGCAACCGTGCCCTGAAGTATGTAGTCTGCTGTTTGAACCAGTGCTCGCTGAGTGCGACGATGGGGAGGAGGTCAAATTCCCAAACTGCTGTGCGCTGCACATGGCAAACTGCAAGAAACACAAAAGTAAGTAGGCCCTATTGCCTATGTTGACAGTCCATCAATAATAAGCTGCGATATCAAGGAAATAATATTTCATTTTATATTGCAGATTGCACTTTATCAGACAAAAAAGTAATCTAGCCGGTACTCAATCAATACTGAGACCAGTCACTTCAAGACAATGAAACTGAAGAAGCTGCAGCTCAGCCATCCAACACACTTCGACAAATTTGTAATATTATTTTGTTTGGTAATGAGAATGGAAATATAAGAGTATTCGTTCTTTTGACGGGATGTGTATTTCGTATTCGCTATAAAACATAATGAAGTGTCAATGACTTTTACACCTATTGACGATAGTTTGAAATTCTCTTTGTGTAGGTCGTTTTAATATTTGGTACCACCAAGCAACAAAAAATGATAGGCCTGCAGCCATTGCAGTAACAGCTCTGGTACAGACTGTTAAGACACGCTATGTCGACGCATTTGATTGCTGTCTATTGGTGGTCGGGTAATGGCATAGGAAATCATTCTCCGTTTCACTGCTGGACAACCAAAACTGACAAGCAATGGTAACATCCAGAATTATTTTGTCAGGGCTACAGTATATAGCACTTGATGTGAACCTCTGCCTACGGCACGTTGGGCGACACTGAGATAAGCGCAGGTGCCCGAACACTGGCTTGTTTTTTTACTTTACGCGAGTTCGGATAAGCTTATTTTATTCTGCTTTTTATCATTGTCCAATATTATTTCGTTCTCATCTTCTGTCTAGTACCCAGCTCCGCGGAAACTGAATACCCTCCGGAGGTAATGGACCTAGATGATCGATAGAGGGAGTGCTCTCGCCCAACACTGCACTCGCAGCGCAAGCGCGCCACTCGTCTCACCGCATGAGTGCATTGGCTCATAGTGTTCCTTGTGGACGATATAAATACGACTGTCAAGCGACCGTTCAGACACTTCCCTTACATCTTCTCCAATACGCCGATGGCACCACCTTCCGTGCCCTCACCCCAACCCTGCAATGCTCCCAGCACCTTCTCCAATCCAGTCTTGAGCGGTTAACCACTTGGTGTAACCAGTGGCTGCTCAAGATCAATCCTTCCAAAACCCAGGCGATCATTGTAGGCAAAAACAACCCTTCCTTACACCTCCTAGATTATTATCTCACTGTCTACGGCCGTCCAATCAACCTCACCCCCATCCTCAAGTACCTTGGCGTCACCCTTGACCGTCGCCTCTCCTGGACTCCCCATCTCTGGACGATCCAAGCCAAGGCACGCTCCCGACTCCATCCCCTCAAGCTCCTTTCCGGCCGCACATGGGGTCTGGATCCCTCCACAATCCTCCACACCTATGAATCCCTCATCCGCCCCATCCTCTGTTATGCCCATTGCTCCTGTATCTCTGCCCCTCCTACCTTCTACAAGTCCCTTCAAATCCTGGAACATCATGCACTCCACCTCGCCTATCAGATCCACTTCCCATACCCCATGTGGCTCCTCCACGACTTAATTCCTTTCCCACACCTCCTCCTCTTCCTTGAGCAGATATGGATCCTTTACACCTTCCGTAAACTTGATCCCCCTCACCCGCTTGTGTTTCCCATCCTTTCCCACCCCCATCCGCTGCCACGCCTGTACACCTGCATCCCACCCACTCTCCATCTTACTGCACTCCATACCCTTGCCCAAGGTGGCTTCCACCAACTGCCCCTCCTGGATGCTGTCCTCGTACCCTCCGTCTACCCCTCCTACCAGATTTAATCCTCCCCTTCCTCCTCCTGTGTTTTTTCTCCAGGGCACCCTCTTTCCCTTCTCTCCTTCCTCACTTCCTCCCTCCTCCTTCCCTCTTCTCCCCCTTCCCCGGGCTTTCACACCCCTCATACGCTCTCCCCTCTCCCACCCATCTTCTCTCCACCTGGCATCCTTTCCCCCTTTCCCCCCTACCCTCCCATATTTCCCTGTGGCAGCCCCGCTTTTTTACGTGCAACATTGTGTTTATAGTGTGCTGCAGATCGCCATCATTGTGTTAGTGTTTCTCTTCGTCTTAGTGCAACGGTGTTTCTTCGTCAGTGCTGCTACATTCACGTATTCAACCATTTGTCTACGTTAGTGCACTGAGCTGAACTTCCCTGTGCGACCAGTGCCTTCCGTGAAAGACTTCATTTCTTTTACATTTGTCTGCCTCCTGTTTTTATAGTACATGTACATCTGTTTTTATGTCTTCATGTTTCTCGTATGTTTTATTCTGTGGCCGAAGAACGGCTTGGATAGGACGCTGCCGGCCTGCCTTTTGTAAGGGTTTAAATAGCAATAAAGAAAAAAACCGGTCAGTTAGTTCTGTAGCCACCTCTAGTATTGTCGGTTACTATCATCGCTGTGCTATGGGCTATTGGATAACAGCCCGGCTTGACACTTGGTCTTTCACTCTGGCCACGATTCGGATTGTGTCTCTTGGCCTGCTGACATCGTTGTGGCGAAGGTTTCCCATATGCGGTTCATTGCTTATGTGGTGTCACCGCCAGACACCACACTTGCTAGGTGGTAGCCTTTAATCGGCCGCGGTCCGTTAGTATACGTCGGACCCGCGTGTCGCCACTGTCAGTGATTGCAGACCGAGCGCCACCACACGGCAGGTCTAGAGAGACGTCCTAGCACTCGCCCCAGTTGTACAGCCGACTTTGCTAGCGATGCTACACTGACAAATACGCTCTCATTTGCCGAGACGATAGTTAGCATAGCCTTCAGCTACGTCATTTGCTACGACCTAGGAAGGCGCCATTACCAGTTTATATTGAGATTGTTATTAATGTATCAACAAGAGCGATGTTCTCCAATTATGGATTAAAGTATTACATCAACTACGTACTTTATTTGCTACTATAAATTCCCTTAACTGTTCCAGACCTCACGCCAGTCTGCGTGAGCTTAACGCGTGCCTTTCGGCATCCTCGCATAGTGACTTGGCTGTCTTGCCAAGTCACAACAGCTTACATCATTTGCTTTGGTCTTGTCTTTCTTGTCTATGACCTGTCTTCCATCAGTCAGTCGTGTTTAGCTCGGCTACCGCTTGGTGTCATGTTCTCTTCTGCATGTGGTCCTTACGGTTTGTGGGCTCATGTGGTTTTCACCTAGGTTCCGATGCATGCACTATCTGGCTGCTCGTGAAAACAGCATTGGCGCCGATGAAAAAAGGAAGTTGTTCATTAGAATGGACACTACATTGGAGTTGCCTGCTGGAGCAAGAGCAGCAGATAATACAAGAGCAGCAGCTTCAGATAGGCTTGTTATAAAAGTCGCTTCAGCTTCAGAGGGACAAATTCCGAGTGTCCGAGGTCACTTTGTTGCAGGCCTCAGTGCCCCCTACAGTCGACGCTCCGATTCGTTCTCCATTGTTTCCGCCTTTCAGTGAGGCTATGGAGGACTAGGACTTGAAAATTTTCCCTGAATTGCAGGCTTTTTGTGCCAAAATCAACTATTATTCCAAGTTCTTATCCCACGACTTTTAAAGATATGGATGATTCATCCCAGCGATCGTTATTTCTGTTTTGCGCGTCGTCAAAGAAGTTCTTTCTGCTCTGCAAATTGGTGCCTTTGTATGACCCATCGCACCCACCTTTCGTAGAACGTGCGCTCTGTTGACTAATTATTAGTTACGTGGTTGCCTCCAGGCTCGAGATTCACCAATACTACAAAGATTATGAATAATCATACTGCTTCCAGGAACTGACTTGCAAGGTCTAAGCCACAAATGGGATTTCCTTTGCTTTAGATAAGGCTGCAAGACTTCGTGTGCAGACTCCTTGATTCATGATGCCGTGGTTCAGCTGGCACCAGAACCTGGGGTTCACCCTGCAGCAGTGAAACTGAATAACCTACTGTTGGAGGACACCTTCACTTTGCTCACTAGTTTGGGATTGTGCATGTTGCTAATGAACGACATATGGCGAGGCCTCAAGTTGCTGCGATTAAAGCGCCACCATGGATTACAACCATTGTGATTCGTCATTGTCCGATGTCTCTACAGCGCCCAAGCCTCCTGTCGCCCTTGTCGATGGTCACTCACTTCATGCCCGCAGTGTTTTTGTGTTCACTTCTGAGCAGGCTGTCCAGATAGGTTGGTCTCCTGCACATGCTTTGTTACAGAGGGTGTAGAAGCCACGCAGTCCACTCCCATCCAACTCCATGGGTGCACCAGGACACCATACATGCAGTGCAGCTGATAGTTCCCCCACGAGACTGCTTCACACAGTAATTATTTCTCAAGCTTCGCATTTTTCATCAGGACGTCCGTTTCCAGGTGGACTCTGGCGCCACCGTTTCTTTGATAAACCAGGTAACATACGCACAACTGGGCTCACCCAAGTTGTCTCCATCCTTGCGGTGTTTGGTGGCCTACAGAGATAGTTGTGTTCCTCTTCATGGGCATATCTCGGCCACTGTGGCCGACAAAAGCGGTACACGCCTAATCACAATTTGTGGCGGACCACCCATCTGCTATCAGCATTTTCGACCTCGACGCCTATACATTTTGTGTTTTCTATTTCTGATGAAGCCACGGTCGTATCAACTGTAGTTCCTTTTCAGACACTGGAAGATCACTGCACTGCGTTTGCATATGTATTTCAGCCATGTTTGGGGTATGCCTCAAACGTTCATGCACTCATCACTCTTCGGCAGGATGCAACGCCTCGTTTTTACTGTGCCTGATCAGTTATAATTACCTTACAAAGCTGATATGAAGGAGAAGCTTGATCGTCTCCATGCTGCTGTTGCTATGGAACTGAAGAAATGCAACACATGGGCTACTCCGCTAGTCATCAGAAAGCCCAACGGTTCTCTCAGATTGTGTGGAGATTTCATGGTTAAAATCAATCACAGGTGGAAACTTATCCTGGAAGACTTCCTCACCAAACTTGCTGGAGGAGAATACTACTCTAAGAGAGACCTCAACAGTTTTTTGCTCCAGTTATCCTTAGATGAGGAATCATAGAACATCATTGTCATTTACATGTTTTTGTCTTTGTACAAGCACAAGCAGCTCCCATTTGGTATTGCCTCTGCCCCAAAAATTTACCAAAGGTTTTTGGAACAGCTGATACAGCATATTCTGGCTTGCATGAACTAGTTGGATGATATTGTCACAGAACTCTTGAGCCAGGAGCATACACAAAATCCCTGTAAACTCTTTACCATCCTGTGGGATGCAGGCCTATGTTTCCAATTACAGAAGTGCAGATGTTTTCAGCTAGAAGTGCAGTATTTGATACACTGGCTCACCAAAGAGAGAATCAGGCCAACAGATCAGAACGTCACCATAGACTCCTTACCACACTTGAAAAATTTACCTCAATTGCCGGCTTTTTGTGCCAAAATCAACTATTGTTCCAAGTTCTTATCCCATGTGGCCCACATTAAGGAATCTTTCAATCAGTTAAGTTGAAAGGGTGTGCCTCACAACTTGATCTCCACCTGCGGGTGGGCTTTTACCCAACTGAAAAACATGCTGAACCTGCCCATCGCCTCATGACATTTTCTTCTGGTGGCCTGTTGGTTGTGGCAGCTAACGTGTCTGCCTATGGCATTGTTGCAGTCTTGGTGCACAGGAATGAGGATAGCTCTGAACTTCCTATAGCACATGTATGAAAGTCATTGAATCCTGCACAGTGAAACTGTTCGCAGATCGAAAACGAGTCGTTGGCCACAATGTTTGCTGTTAAAGGAATTCATGTCTACCTTTTGTGAATCACAAGTCGTCCGTTTTTTATTTGAGCTGCACTCCAGCCTCCAAGAATGAATACTCCAATACTTCCAGCACTGGGCCTTGCTCCTGAGTGCAAGGAAAGCCCACGGCACAGCATTCCAGTGCCGATGAACTGTCATATCCATCTGCTGGCTCAACCAAGCCAACATCCACATCGATACCGAGCAGCAACATACATGGGATAGTTTCCCAGTTATGTCTGCTCGTGTCACTGTTCTCGTGCGCTGGGACACAATTTTGCTACTAGTACTCTGCTATGTGACCCTTCGCTGGCTAACTCACATCACCTTGCTGGTTCAAAAATGGTTCAAATGGCTCTGAGCACTATGGGACTCAATTTCTGAGGTCATCAGTCCCCTAGAACTTAGAACTACTTAAACCTAACTAACCTAAGGACATCACACACATCCACGCCCGAGGCAGGATTCGAAACTGCGGCCGTAGCGGACTCGCGGCTCCAGACCGTAGCGCCTAGAACCGCACGGCCACTCCGGCCGGCTCACCTTGCTGGTTTGCGAACGAGTTCAGCTCCTTAAAACATTTTCTCTCAGGTTCTCAGTTGTCAGTGATGTCATTCTTTTGGACGCTGAGATAGACACACATTGATTGGCCGTTAGTGGGCTGGGTTTCGCGGCAGCACTGCAGGTGCCACTCATCTTACCACATGAATACGGCTGCCCATAGCGCTCTTTGCATCCTATATAAGTGTGGACACCCAGCGAACAGTCAGTCAGTTTTGTACTCGTATCTAACACTGTTGGTTACTATCATATCTGTACTACAGATTATTGGATAACGATCTCGCTTGGCACTTGGTCTTTCTTGTGATTCAGATTGTGTCTCTTTTCCTTTCATAGGATATTTTAATCCCCCAAGTGATCCATGGTTTTTTATGTGGCTGTTTAATGTCCCTTCTGAGTAGCTTATGTGGAAAGATATTTTCACATACTGATATGAATTTATCATGGAATAGATCAAATTTTATATTGGTATTTCGTTCTTTATAGATTTCATCCCAGGTTGTTTCTTGTAAACTACTCTTGAAAACATATGCCCTGTAGTCATTAATGATTCTGACTTCCACTGAGGTGTACCACACTCTGAGGCACTATGTCATTTATCCTGACTAACTGAGCATCATGATGAGAGAGAGTATTTGTTACAGGGCAAGCAGTTATTTTCTTACTTTGTGCCTAATCAAAGAAAACATTATCAAATAGGGACCTACTGTCTTTATCCACCCATGTTGGAAAGTTAACTACTGAGAGCAAATTGTAGAATTCAAATAAGGTTTCCAGATCATTTTTCCTATCAGAATCCTTTACAAATTCTACTCTGTAGTCACCACAGACTATTATCTGCTTGCTGATGTCTGACAGACAGCACATTAACGATTTCTAGTTCCTCATAAATAATTCAAAATTTCCCAGTGGGGATCTATATACTGTTACAATTAAAAACGAATAGTTTTTCAGCATTAATTCACAAGTGAAAATAGTGGTTCTGTAGCCTGTTACAAACTATTTTCACAATTTTTTTTGGCAAAACAGGAGGTATGGAGATGAGTTCAGAACAACTTCCTTATCTCCACAATTATAAATGGGCACTATTCCTATAGTAGATCCATAATGCCATATCATGATCCATGTTACGATCATTCAGGAACTACACCCTGACTCATTGATGTACACTATATAGTAATTTCAGATAAGTGCTGTCGAAGTAGCACAAGATTTTGATATGTTCATTGAAATACCATCACAGCCAGAAGACTTATTTGTTTCTCAGTGACCAACTGATTTTTGTCATAACTGTTGAGATGGCAAAACTGATGTCTGCTGGTGCAGTATGCATGGCCTTTCCAAGAAAATCTAATTACTATTCATGTTCATTTTTTTCTCTGTGTATTTCACTGAATTTAATGTCCATTAACTGGAGGAGGAGGACATTGGGGTTTAACGTCCCATCGACAACGAGGTCATTAGAGACGGAGCACAAGCTCGGATTAGGGAAGGATGGGGAAGGAAGTCGGCCGTGCCCTTTCAAAGGAACCATCCTGGCATTTGCCTGGAGTGATCTAGGGAAATCACGGAAAACCTAAATCAGGATGGCCGGACGCAGGATTGAACCGTCGTCCGCCCGAATGCGAGTCCAGTGCTCTACCACTGCGCCACCTCGCTTGGTGTCCATTAACTGCATTGCAGCTATTTTCATTGGGGAGTTGAATATTGCTTGCCTTACCAAGTTTATGTATTTCAATGATGTTTCGAATATCCTTTGCTTTGTTTTCAGAATTTTGATCATTTTGTGTACAGTGCACCACAGCAGCACTGAAACTGCAATCCATGGCATCACAGTCACTCTCTCCAGCATCTCTGTCATTTCAACCAACAAAGGAGAACTGCTAGTCATGTGTCAGGCTATTGAATTGTAACTTCAAAGCAGTTACTGGTTTCAGAAGGGGACCTTTCTTAGGTTAGAATCAAGTTTCAGGCAACCTTTTTTTAAAGAGGTCACTATAACAGAAGAGCCACACAAGAATGCACAGGAAAGTATGGTTAGATTATTTCACCAAAATATTAAAGGACCAAGTAATAAGGTAGAAGAGCTTCTTGCCTGCTTGCAAAATTTAACAGAAAAGATATACATCCTGTGCCTGTCTGAGCACCACATAGCCACAGAGTTAGATAAGTTACATATAAAAGATTACATTCTTGCAGCTTACTCATGCAGAATTAATATGGGAAAAGGGGGAGTTGTTGCATATATTAAGACAGAACACAAGTTCAACAGCATTGACACAAGTAGATTTTGTAGCAATCAGCACATAGAAGTGTGCACTTGTGAATTAATGCTGAAAAACTGTTCATTTTTAATTGTAACAGTATATAGATCCCCACTGGGAAATTTTGAACTATTTATGAGGAACTTGAATTCCTTACTGTGCTGTCTGTCAGACATCAGCAAGCAGATAATAGTCTGTGGTGATTTCAGAGTAGAATTTTTAAAGGATTCTGATAGGCAAAATGATCTGGAAACCTTATTTGAATTCTACAATTTGCTCTCAGTAGTTAACTTTCCAACATGGGTGGATAAAGACAGTAGGTCCCCATTTGATAATGTTTTCTTTGATTAGGCACAAAGTAAGAAAATAACTGCTTGCCCTGTAACAAATACTCTCTCTAATCATGATGCTCAGTTAGTCAGGATAAATGACATAGTGCCTCAGAGTGTGGGTACACCTCAGTGGAAGTCAGTATCATTAATGACTACAGGGCAAATGTTTTCAAGAGTAGTTTACAAGAAACAACCTGGGATGAAATTTATAAAGAACGAAATACCAATATAAAATTTAATCTATTCTATGATAAATTCATATTAGTATGTGAGAATATCTTTCCACATAAGCTACTCAGAACAGACATTAAACAGCAACATAAAAACCATAGGTCACTTAGGGGATTAAAGTATCCTGTGAAAGGAAAAAGGGAAATGTATCCTTTGGCAAGAACAAGATGAGACCCTGCAGTAGATGCACACTTAGACTCAACTCAAAATTACTAAGAAATGTTATTAAAAAAGTCAAGAAACATGCACATAATGTCAGAAATCAGCACATCTGACAATAGAGTCAAGGCAATATCTAATATAGTGAAGCAAGAGACAGGACAACCAACCACAGAAGAGGATGACATTACTAATGAATTGAATGGAAGGGTTATAAACAACAAGTCACAGGTAGCAAATGTATTTAATAATCATTTCTTAAACATAGTAGAAAGCATACAGACCAACAGTTCAAGAGAAAGATCACATCAATATGTTGAACTCTCATACAATTACATCATATGAATGTACCACCAACTTCTACTTCTGAAATTAAGAGGGTCATACATTCTCTCAAAAGCTCTTCTGGCTTTGATAGTGTTTCCAATAGAATACTAAAGATTTGTTCCAATATAATAAGTCCCATATTGTCCAAAATATGTAAAGCATCACTGACTCAAGGCATTTTTCCAGAGGGTCTAAAATATGCCGTTGTTAAACACCTCTTTCAGAAAGGTGATAAGAGAGATGTCAGTAACTACCAACCTATTTCACTGCTGACATGTCCGCCCCAGTAGCTGAGTGGTCAGCGTGACGGATTGCCGTCCTCTGGGCCCGGGTTCGATTCCCGGCTGGGTCGGAGATTTTCTCCGCTCAGGGACTGGGTGTTGTGTTGTGTTCATCATCATTTCATCCCCATCCGGCGTGCAGGTCGCCCAATGTGGCGCCGAATGTAATAAGACCTGCGATATGGCGGCCGGACCTGCCCCGCGAGGGGCCTCCCGGCCAATGACGCCAAACGCTCATTTCCACTGCTGACATCATTTTCCAAAAAGTTTGAGAATATGATGTATTCTAGAGTAGCATCTCACCACAGCAACAATAATATCCTCAGCAAATCACAGTTTGGGTTTCAGAAGGGTTGCTCTACTGCGAATGCCATTTACATCTTCACACACCAGATATTACAAGCATTAAATAACAAAACAGCACTGGCAGGTATTTTCTGTGACCTTTCCAAGGCGTTTGATTGTGTGAATCATAGTACACTCCTTGATAAATTGAAGTTTTAAGGGATTGATGGTATAGACAACCAATGGATCATGTCATATCTAACTAAAAGAATGCAGAAAGTTGTACTTAGTAGTAATTCAACCAACAGAATCCAGGGACATAATTCTTACTGGGGGGAAATCATGTACGAGGTTCTCCAAGGCTCAATCTTAGGTCCACTACTATTTCTCATATATGTAAATGATCTGCTGTCTAATGTACAACAAGCAGAATTAATTCTTTTTGTAGATGACACAAGTACTGTAATCACTCCCATTAAACATACAGAAGTGGGAGAAATGGTGAACAAGTTCTCAAAAGTATCATTGACTGGTTTTCTGCCAATGGTCTCACCCTGACTTTCACAAAGAGATATCATATTTAGTTCTGCACCTCTAGGAGTACTGCACCAGTGATAAGTGTAACTCATGGTGATGAAATAATACACAGAGTGGAAACTTCAAAATTCTTAGGTGTCCATATTGATGAGAATTTAAACTGAAAAAAAAAACACATTTTGGGACTCCCAAAATATCTTAGTTCAGCCACATTTGCACTTAGAATAATAGCAAGTTGCATATTTTGCTTATTTTCATTCAGTAATGTCATGTGGAATAATGTTCTGGGGTAACTCATCTTTATGAAGGAAGTTCTTCATTGCCCAAAAATGTGCTGTAAGAATATTATGTGGTGATCACCTGCAGTCGTCTTGTAGACATCCTTTTAAAGAGTTAGGCAATCTGACTGCTGCTTCACAGTATAGTTATTCCCTCATGAAGTTTGTTGTAAATAATCCACTACAGTTCAAAAGGAACAATGAGGTACATAACTACAATACTAGAAAAAAAAGACATTCATTACTCAACATTAAGGTTGTCTTTACCACAGAAGGGGGTGCACAACGCTGCAACAAAAATTTTTGACCACTTACCAAGTGATATAAAAGTCTAACAGACAGAAAAGAAAAATTTGAAAATAAATTGAAAAAGTTTCTCCTTGACAACTCCTTCTAATCTGTAGAAGAATTTCTATGTTTGTAATATGTAAAAGGTGGTGGGTGGGAAATGCTAACTCAATCTCTATATCTTGTTTTTATTTCAAGGAAATAATAATAATAATAATAATAATAATAACAAGGTGATCATTATAGTACAAATAGAAGTACAAATTAATTTGAAATATGAATGTAAAGTGACTTGTTCCTCATCATGACAATTTATCGTGCAAAATGATCCAGGAACATGAAAGTAACTAATCAATTTTAAGGTAATAGGCTCTTTGACTCATTATGCATTTATTCTCTCATACTGTGGTTGTCAAGGGCATCAATTGCTCACAAATCTTGTTTGATTGACATACCCTACATCTTTAACTTTTCAACAGGGAATATGATATGTTAGACACCTATAAAAATGTGGTAGCGATTCTCCTGAAATATCATCAATCCAAAAAGCTGCCTCAGCAGCCATATAATGTGTTGATGGCTGATTTTCAATACCTAAGTAGCAAATGTTGTCTCACATATCAGAAGTGAGACTGCAGATACTGCTATATTGAGTACCATAGTAGGTAGTTTAGTTTAAGAGGAATGAAAATCCTTAATGAGGCTAATCACAGAAGTTAGACAAATATTGATAGAAGGAAGATAACTGTGAGGAAACTTTGGGTCATGGAAAAATACTTCTATTGATAGACAAAATACAAAAATTTTCAGAGAAAGAAAAGGATAGAGCAATATAAATCACTTAGGCATGACATCAAGTGAAACTGAACTGGCTGGATGAAAAATGTGAATAAACTGGAAAAGGAAATGGTCATGAGAATGATAGATTCAACGTACACAAAGTCAAAATTACGTTTGAGAAAATTAAAAGCAAGGGTGTGTACACTGAGAGAGGGAAAGAAAGACCATTGTTAAATGCAGAGGAGAGAGTAAATATGTCAAGCAAATATGCTGAGGGTCCCTATGAGAATAAGAAACTGGCTGCTGACACAGTAGAATAACAAATGGGTGTCAGTTTGGAAGAAATAATGGGTTCAGTGCTAGAGTCAGAGTTTGACACAGTTTTGTAAGACGTGTGATCAAACAAGGCAGAAGGGATACCTAAGCATCCTTCATAATTCATAAAATTGTTGAGGAAGTGCCAACCAAACAAATACTCAGGTTAGCACTTAGAATCTCTGAGACTGGAGACATTCCATCAAAATTTCAGGAATATCTCACTCGCATAATCTCAAGGCAGATAAATGTGAATCACCATACAACCAGCTCAACAGGTTATGCATCCTAGTCCATGACAAGAGTAATATACAGATAAACAGAAAAGAAAATTGAGGATCTGTTGCGTGACAGTTACTTTTATTTTAGGAAAGGTAAAGTCATGAGAGTGGTGATTCTGACATTGCACTTGATCATAGAAATGGTACTTAAAGAAAACTTAATACAATGTCATAGGATTTGCAGACCAAATAAAGAGCTTTCTATATTGTAAAATTTTGCAAGAGGTTTGAAATTCTCATGAAAATATGTATATAAGCTGGGCTGAAAGACAAGCACAATACGCATAAGAACTGTGAGGAAGCAATGAGAATGGAAGGCAAAGACAAACGTTTTCAGACTAAAACAGGTGTAAGGGAGGGACACAATGTTTCTCCTCTGCTGTATAAACTGAATAGTAAACATGAAATAAAAGAGAGGTTTAGAAGCCAGATTAGAAATCAGGTGAAAGAATATCAACAATAAGATTTTTATCCTTAGTGAAAGTAATGCTTATACAAATGAACAGTCTAATGAGCACAGAACTTGGACTGAGACTAAGGAAAGATGAAGCTAATCAGAAGTAACAGAAATGAGCTCAGTAATAAAATTAAGTTGAAAATTGGGGACCACGTGGTAGATGAAGAGGAATCAGTATATCATACAAGGGCCTTAGTAGTAATGATATAAAAAATAGGCAAGCAAAGGCAAAGAGGTCATTCCTTACTAAAAGCAGACTGCTGGTATTAAAGATACTCTTTAATTTGAGGAAGAAATTTCTAAGAAGTGCAGTATTGCAAGAAAATGAATAATGGACTGTTCAAAAACCACAAAAGAAAAGGATGAAAGTATTTGTGATAAAGTATTGCAGGAATAAGCTGAAAATAAAGTAGAGTGATAAGCTAAGAAATGAGGAGGTTCTCCACAAAATCAGAAATGAAAAGAATATGTGGAAGACTCTGACTAGAAGAAGGGGTAGGATGATAGGACAAATGTTTGGACATTAGGGAATAGCTTCATGATACTAGAGGCAGCCAAAGAGGGAAACATTGTAGGAGAAGGCAGATACTGGTGAACCTCCAACACATAGTTGTGGACTTTTCTTGTAAGTAATACTGTAGGATGAAGAGTAGCAAATCAGCATATCCAGAATAGATCTACACTACTGTAGTTTACTCAAGTGCATGCCAGTAATACCAAACTGACTGTACCACCTTCAATTCTAAACTGTGTTCAAATGTCGATCAGTTGGGTTTCCTCTTCCAGATATAGTTTTAAGTTTCATACATTATATGAACTGTAAGGTTTCTGTCATTCATAGAAAATGGTGAAATACGGCACGCCTTTTAAGGCAACTAATGAAATAGCACAGGAGTGCAGCACATGATGCTACAGTTGGGAGATGGGTATATGTTGGTATGACCTGCACTTTAATAACTAAGGGAAACATGGGTTGGCTGAGCTTCTTGCAGAAAATTTACATGGGGGCCACCATCACATAGTGCAAGATGTGTGTGGTTACTGTTGCCAGAGATGCATCTTTTTGGGTCTGAGTCAGCATTCAGGTACTCTATAGTGAAAGAAGTTAAAATAACAGGGGAGTCACACAAAATGGTTAGGAATTCACAGAAAATGAGCTCACCAATAGCTTATTTCATCAGAATATTAGAGGACTGAGTTCAAACGTAGAAAAGTTTTGTGTCTGTTTAGAAAATTTAGTCAGTTCTGAAAAGACAGACATCCTGTACCTGTGTGAGCACTATACAACCACAGGATTACAGAAGTTAAATGTAAAAGGTCAGACCCTAAAATATTGCTCATGTAGAAATAATATGGGAGAAAGGAAGAGTTTACTGTATATATTAGGGCGGAATACAAATTAAAAAATAATGACTGATTTAAGGCTTGCTATTTTGGGATGGTAGTTTCACAACTGTATAGTATTGAGAAAACTTTAATAAATTTTTGTATTGTCCCTCCCAATTGCATGAATATACAGCTTATTGCTGCATGGTAATTGATTTCAGACTGAACTGTCATTTCTCAAACCAAACATCTTGTTCTTAAACATAACAAACTATACAACATATTGCCAAAATACATGAATAGTTTTGTACAAAGAAGTACAAAGCAACAAATATTCTCATTGGTAAGGCAGCCTATACATCTTCTGCAGTACCTGAATGATACAACCAGAATGTTTCCTGACCTGATTTCCCACCAGAATCTCAGGTTGTAGAGATTATTTGAATGTTGAAGGATATGAGCTGAAAATTTATGCTGTTTAAAGGAAAAATCAAATAAGCTAACCTTCTTCCCAATTCAGGAAATTTTTGAAGGTAAGTGAATAAATATTTTACAGAAAACATTTATAATGTTTATCAAACCATTTGAGTATGAAAATAATGGACAACATAACCTATCTTTTCATAACAATAAGATTTGTTAAGAATTACAGACATTGACTTATGAGTGGACATAGATTTAAATCAATGGGGAAACTTGAAAATTGTGACTGTGATTCAAACCCAGGATCCTACTTACCAGGCAGATGCTCAGACTGCTAAAGTGGCCATCCCAACTGCACAGACTATCCTAGCATGCCTCTCATCAAACCAAACTCTCAACTTAACCACTCACTACTGTAGTGTCCTTACTCATTATCCTTATAACTTGTGGCATTTTGTCAATCCCTGTAAGAGCTCAAGTATGCACAGAAGAGGTCATTGGCTGTCCTTGTGTTAATTATATATATATATACATAAGGGCCACACATTCATATAACTATGCTATGTGTCAGATGGCAACGAGCAGTTAAAAGTCTGTTTCGATTTCAAAGTGGAGTTTTTAAAGGATTATGATAGGAAAAATGATCTGGAAACCATATTTGATTTTTACAGTTTAATGTCAGTAATTAATTTTTCAGCAAGGATGGGTGAAGACAGTAGGAACCTAACTGATGATGTTTTCTTTGATCATGCTCAAAGAAATGAAATGTCTGTATAACCAGAACAAAAATCTCTCTGATGATGATGATGCACAGTTAGTTAGGATGAGACAGTGACTTACAGTATAGATAGTTTTAAGTGGAAATCAGAATAATTAATGCCTCCAGAACAATTGTTTTTAAGAATAGTTTATAAGAGAGAACTTGGGTTAAAATTTATGGTGAACCAAATGCTGACATACAATTTAATCCATTACACGATGAATTCATGTCATTGTTTGGAAATAGCTTTCAGCATAAGCTAATCGAAAACGATACTAAACACCTTGTAAGAATCCATAGAGCAATAGAGATATTAGAGAAAAAGCGAATTGTGTCTGTTGGCAACAAGCAGTAAAGACGCCACAGTAGTTGCACACTGCAAAAACTACGCAACATTACGAAGGAAAGTTATTAAAACTCAAGAAACATGCAGATTACGTTAGAAATCAGTAATCTTGACAACAGACTCGAGGTTTTATGAAATTTAGAGAAACAAGAGACAAGTCAAGCAGCCAAAGAACTGGATCATATCACTGTTGACTTAAGTGTAAGCTGTAAACGAGAAGTCAAAGGTAGCAAATGTGTTTAACAATCATTTCGTGAATATAGCAGAAAATATAGGAACAAGCAGTTCAAGAAATCAAGTACAGCAATGTAATGGAAAAGTAGTGCATAAAATTCAATCAAATGAATGTGTGGCGTCTCTGGTGCAGAGCGCCCTATCTTTGTGACTTTTTCTTTGGACTGCTTTGCTCTAGTTCTCACTTTTGGTGTATAGCTTGTACTGCCATGTTTGTTCGTTATATGTTGTTGTTGTTGTGGTCTTCAGTCCTGAGACTGGTTTGATGCAGCTCTCCATGCTACTTTATCCTGTGCAAGCTTCTTCATCTCCCAGTACCTACTGCAACCTACATCCTTCTGAATCTGCTTAGTGTATTCATCTCTTGGTCTCCCTCTACGATATTTACCCTCCACACTGCCCTCCAATACTAAATTGGTGATCCCTTGATGCCTCAGAACATCTCCCACCAACCGATCCCTTCTTCTAGTGAAGTTGTGCCACAAACTCCTCTTCTCCTCAGTTCTATTCAATACCTCCTCATTAGTTGTGTGATCTACTCATCTAATCTTCAGCATTCTTCTGTAGCACTACATTCCGAAAACTTCTATTCTCTTCTTGTCCAAACTATTTTTCGTCCATGTTTCCCTTCCATACATGGCTACACTCCATGCAAATACTTTCAGAAACCACTCCCTGACACTTAAATCTATACTTGAAATTAACAAATTTTTCTTCAGAAATACTTTCCTTGCCATTGCCAGTCTACATTTTATATCCTCTCTACTTCGACCACCATCAGTTATTTTGCTCTCCAAATAGCAAAACTCCTTTACTACTTTGTCTCATTTCCTAATCTAATTCCCTTAGCTTCAACCGACTTAATTCAACTACATTCCATTATCCTAGTTTTGCTTTTGTTGACGTTCATCTTATATCCTCCTTTCAAGACACTGTCCATTCCATTCAACTGCTCTTCCAAGTCCTTTGCTGACTCTGACAGAATTACAATGTCATCGGCGAACCTCAAAGTTTTTATTTCTTCTCCATGGATTTTAATACCTACTCTGAACTTTTCTTTTGTTTCCTTTACTGCGTGCTCAATATACAGGTTGAATAACATCAGGGAGAGGCTACAACCCTGTCTCACTCCCTTCCCAAACACTGCTTCCCTTTCATGTCCCTCGACTCTTATAACTGCCATCTGGTTTCCATACAAATTGTAAATAGCCTTTCGCTCCCTGTATTTTATCCCTGCCACCTTCAGAGTTTGAAAGGGAGTATTCCAGTCAACATTGTCAAAAGCTTTCTATAAGTCTACAAATGCTAGAAACATAGGATTGGCTTTCCTTAATCTATTTTCTAAGATAAGTCGTAGGGACAGTATTACCTCACGTGTTCCAGTATTTCTACGGAATCCAAACTGATCTTCCCCGAGGTTGGCTTCTACCAGTTTTTTCATTTGTCTGTAAAAAATTCGTGTTAGTATTTTGCAGGCGTGACTTATTGAACTGATAGTTCGGTAATTTTCACATCTGTCAACACCTGCTTTCTTTGGGATTGGAATTATTATATTTTTCTTGAAGTCTGAGAGTATTTAGCCTGTCTCATACATCTTGCTCACCATGTTTTCGAATTTGGTCAGGAATGGCTCTCCCAAGGCCGTCAGTAGTTCTAATGAAATGTTGTCTACTCCTAGGGCCTTGTTTCGACTCAGGTCTTTCAGTGCTCTGTCAAACTCTTCACGTAGTATCATATCTCGTATTTCATATTCATCTACATTCTCTTCCATTTCCATAATATTGCCCTGAAGTACATCACCCTTATATAGACACTCGATGTACTCCTTCCACCTTTCTGCTTTCCCTTCTTTGCTTAGAACTGGGTTTCCATCTGAACGCTTGATATTCATACAAGTGATTCTCTTTTCTCCAAAGGTCTCTTTAATATTCCTGTAGGCAGTATGTATCTTACCCCTAGTGAGATGAGCGTCTACATCCTTACATTTGTCGTCTAACCATCCCTGCTTAGCCATTTAACCATCCCTGCTTAGCCATTTTACACTTCCTGTCGATCTCATTTTTGAGACATTTATATTCTTTTTTGCCTGCTTCATTTACTGCATTTTTTATTTTCTCCTTTCATCAATTAAAGGCAATATTTCTTCTGTCACCCAAGGATTTCATCAATTAAATTCAGTATCTCTTCTGTTACCCAAGGATTTCTACTAGCCCTCGTCTTTTTACCTACTTGATCCTCTGCTGCCTTCACTACTTCATCCCTCAAAGCTACCCATTCTTCTTCTACTGTATTTCTTTCAACCATTCCTGTCAATTGTTCCCTTATGCTCTCCCTGAAACTCTGTACAACCTTAATTTAGTCAGTTTATCCAGGTCCCATCTCCTTAATTACCACCTTTTTGCAGTTTCTTCAGTTTTAATCTACAGTTCATAACTAATAAATTGTGGTCAGAGTCCACATCTGCCCCTGGAAATGTCTTACAATTTAAAACCTGGTTCCTAAATCTCTATCTTACCATCTGATACCTTCTAGTATCTCCAGGCTTCTTCAATGTATACAGCCTTTTTTTATGATTCTTGAACCAAGTGTTAGTTATGATTAAGTATGATTAAGTTGTGCTCTGTGCAAAATTCTACCAGGCGGCTTCCTCTTTCATTTCTTACGCTCAATCTATATTCACCTACTACGTTTCTTTTTCTCCCTTTTCCTACTGTCGAATTCCAGTCACTCATGACTATCAAATTTTCGTCTCCCTTCACTACCTAAATAATTTCTTTTATCTCATCATGCATTTCATCAATTTCTTCATCACCTGCGGAACTAGTTGGTATATAAACTTGTACTACTGTAGTAGGCGTGGGCTTCGTGTCTATCTTGGCCACAATAACGCGTTCACTATGCTGTTTGTGGTAGCTTACCCGCACTCCTATTTTTTTATTCATTATTAAACCCACTCCTGCATTACCCCATTTGATTTTGTATTTATAAACCTGTATTCACCTGTCCAAAAGTCCTGTTCCTCCTGCCACCGAACTTCACTAATTCCCACTATCTCTAACTTCAACCTATACATTTCCGTTTTTAAATTTTCTAACCTACCTGCCCGATTAAGGGATCTGACGTTCCAAGCTCCAATCCGTAGAACGCCAGTTTTCTTTCTCCTGATAACGATGTCCTCTTGAGTAGTCCTCGCCCGGAGGTCTGAATAGGGGACTATTTTACCTCCGGAATATTTTACCCAAGAGGACGCCATCATCGTTTAACCATACAGGAAAGCTGCATGCCCTCGGGAAATATTATGGCTGTAGTTTCCCCTTGCTTTTAGCTGTTTGCAGTAGCAGCACAGCAAGGCCGTTTTGGATAGTGTTACAAGGCCAGATCAGTCAATCATCCAGACTGTTGCCCCTGCAACTACTGAGAAGGCTGTTGCCCATCTTCAGGAACCACACATTTGTTTGACCTCTCAACAGATACCCCTCCGTTGTGGTTGGACCTGCGGCAGGACTATCTGTATCGCTGAGGCACACAAGCCTCCCCACCAACATCAAGGTCCATGGTTCATGGGGGGGGGGGGTACGTTATATATCAGTGATTAGTAAATGCATATTCGATACTTAGTGTGTGTTACCTCCAACCCATCATACATGATAATCACAAATGTATCATCAACTTCATCCTCTGAAACTAAGAAAATTATATCTTGCCTAAGAAAAACAAGCTAATTTGAATTTTTTGGTGTTTCTAACACACTACTAAAGATTTGTTCTCATGCAATAAGCCATGTTTTGTCTAAATATGTAATGCATCGTTATCTAAGGCATGTTTGCAGAGATACCATCATCGTATCATTGCGAGTTATTTTTGTGCTCATTTTCGTCTTTTAAAAACTTCGTGTGCCAGCCTACATTGTTTCCACCACAATGGATTTACCAATGTCTTTCGGTGCAAGTGTAATGGATCACATTAACTATGCTTGCGATCATGAATGGACAAGTGTGCCTAGATCGAATTTGGTTAATTATTTTCGCCCAGCCATGTCGGCAGCAACCTAACCTTATCAGGCACAACATGGCCACCACCTAGTGTGGCAGCACGACAACAGACACAATGTGGACAGTGCAAGCCGCCTAATGTGGACGACCTTCCAGTTAAAGACATTGTGGTTTATCTTTTATCTATGTCATTATCTTCAGTATGGTTTGATGTGCCGATGAAGTGCCAGAAATATGAATCGAACATGTCTGTGCACAGGGTAGCACATTGTAATATGCATTGTGTTGCAGCACCCTCCCCCCTCCCCCCGCCATCTCGTTACTGCTGGTCGCCTCGACCGCACTGGCTTCCGTGACTGTTGCACTGTGGTTGCACCATACTGCCTTCCACTCGCTTTCATAATGGTGCCATCTGTTCCACCCATGCTGGTTACTGGGTCAGCCCCCCAGTGGCTTCACCACGACTGCCTCCTGCCTGCTGTAGGAACGGCACCAGCTGTTAAACCCGCGCCGTGTTCTTCATTGGGCTTGCAGATTGGACACACCATGCCAACTTATACGCCCGCTTCCCCCGCACAGTGTGGTGCATGCAGCCACCGCCCCATGCAGACTTTGAGCGACGCACCATTTACTGCTACTACAGTTTCAGTGTCGTAGGCGTCCTGTTCTGCTCGCACCAATCTCCATCTGCCTTTCTGGCTCAACATGTGTCATGCGGCATGTTTGCTAAGCTACCTGATTTGCAAAAAGATAACTCAGAGACTTGGTTTGCCTTAGTGGTTCACCTACTGGACATCCACGACATTTCAGATGACGATGTCCATTTTTTCTGCCTGGTGAGCCACCTCCACGCTCATACAGACCTCATCAGCGACTTGCTTCTTTCACCACCTGCCTCGCCCAAATATTCGATGGTGAAAGCACTGCTTATCAAGAGCCTTCCTTGCCCTCAGGCGGAGGCTATTCACCACATTATTCATGATGAGCACCTCGACAACCACAACCCTTTGCAGCTTTAGCGGCGCCTACGTGCATTAATTGATGATCAAGCATTGCCTGGCACCGCACTTTGAACATTTTGGATGGTGAAGATGCCTTCAGGTCTGCAACATCATCTACTGTCTCATGTTGCTGACCAACTAGAGGTTTGTTTAAGCATTGTGGATCAGACTTATGCTATCATTCATCACCATCACTGCCCATCACGAATGACAACTCCATCATGCCTGCACCTTCCGTTCCGTGCCCTGCTGGCAGACATTGCACTCACCTCAGCGCCTTAGCTGCTAGTCAGGAGCTGCCACCTAGCAGCCTACAGGAGGTACTGACAGCGGGCTCCTGACAGCCGCCAACCTCGCCCAAGCAGCAACCCAATCGGCTACCGGCCCAGACGCAGTCAGCTGCGGCCCTCTTCCACACTGCACTGCCCCGCCAACTGGACTACCTGCTGTGCTGGTTCCACGCAACTTACAGAGATGCCGCCCACAATTGCCACGTGCCTTGCGCCTACCCAAACAATGCTGGCAGGCTCGTTTGGGCACCACATTCCACAGCGTTCCTTCACGGCGCCTATCGTCTGACGCTACACCACTCGCATCAGTGCCCCAACGTCTCTATGCCACAGACATGTCAACGGGCATCCGCTTTCTTGTCGTCACTGGAGCCAACATTAGCGTAATCCCGGCCAAGCACGCTGCTGATGCACTATCACCTTCTACCTAGCCTTGATCGACATCAATCATTCTTCTATTGCGGTCCATGGCTTCATCAAGATGTTGCTTCACCTATCACCAGTTCATCCTACCCTTGGACCTGCAGGCCGCCACGCTCCACAACGCATCTGGCTCTACTGTTCCGTGCTCACACGAGTTCGACATGATTTTGCTCTCTGCCTCCTTGGCTACGCTTTCCACATGTGCGTCCCTGGTCGAGCACATTACTACATGGCATTCTGACCTGTTGGATGTGTGCTTACAAATCGACGAATTCCGGAACACCACCTTAAGCACCCGCATAACCTGTGCTGAATTATCACATGCATGGCGTACCATACATTGCCTATCTGCAGACCTGCAATGAGGCGGCCCATCACATGCCTCTATTGCATCTTTTCACCAGTCTGCTCCTGTGTCGAGCATTCCACCACCTGCTGTTGTTTTCTCACCGCCGCTGACGTATCTACAAGATTCATCTGCATATTCCACTCCTACAGTGCATCTTCCATTGCCGACTTCTGCTGACTCTCCGCCTACGCCGCCCCACTTCACCAAGGTCAGTGAACTGACTTTACCTGTGGGTAGTTTCTTTACCCCTATTGCCAACTCTCCTCCGCGAGTATGAGCCATCAGTAAAGGCACTTCTCACAGGATTCGCACCACCGATGGCCCACCTGTTTGTTGTAAGGCCAGGTGCCTTAACGCGTCCAAACTTCTGAGTGCAAAGGAGATCGTTCAGGATTGTTGGCTTCGGGCATCCTCTGCCCCTCTGATAGCAGCTGGTCTTCACCTATTCACCTTGGTCCTAAAAACGACAGCACCTTACGCAAGTGTGGGGACTACAGGTCCCTTAATGCTTGCACCATTATTGATAACTACCCCATTTCTCATATCCAGGATTTCACACAATTACTACATGGTTCTAATTTTTTCTCTGTTGTAGAATGTTCCAAAGCATCCACCTGATATTCCGAAGATGGCCATAATCACACCCTTCGGCCTATTTGAATGCTGTTATATGACTTATGGATCGAAAAAGGCTGTGCAGACGTGGCAGCGGTTCATTGATTCAGTTTTGCTCCCTTTGCCATTTGCTTATACTTACTTAGATGATGTGCTGATCTTTTGTTCCTCTGTTGAGGAGCATAAGGTTCACCTTGATGCAGTCAGTTTGGCCCTCGCTGCCAATTGCGGGTTGATCAATCATGATGTATCTTAACTGTGTTCCACATCAGTTACCTTCCTAGGCCATACTGTCTCGGCCGACGGCGTCTGACCAACGAGTTCTCGTGTTTAAACCATACTTGATCTTCCTCCCCTTGAGGATTATGCTTAGCTGTGTCGTTTTCTGGGTTTGGCAAACTTTTACCACCACCATATTTCTCACGCTGCCTCTGTCCAAATGTCCCTCACTGACACTCTCTCCAGCAAAAACACCACTGGAAAACAGAAGTTGGAGTGGACCAAGCCAATGCTCGACTCTTTTGGTAACCTTAAAACTGCCCTCGCCAAAGCTCTCACACTCTCCTGCCCTGACCCTAAGGATCGTGCCTCGATCACAATGGATGCCAGTCCCTCAGCTGTGGGCGCTGTTTTACAACAGCACACTACCGACTCCAGCCAACCACTCCGCTTCTTTTCTAAGAAACTGACTAAGAGCCATTGCAAGCGGTCCACTTTCGACTGTGGGCTCCTTGATGTGTATGAGGCGATTCAACATTTCCGTAGTGACCTCGAGGGGCCACCTTTCACGATCTATGTAGATCACAAGCCACTGGTGAGCGCTATTCGTAATCTGGCTAAGGACCTTCCGCCGAGGCGTTTCCGCCAAATGGACTACATCTGTCAACATCTTTCTGACGCATGCTATATCCGGGGCATAGAGAACGTTGCGGCAGACTACCTTTCCCACATCTATGTGCTAACTGCACCGCTGAATCTGGAGGAACTCACCCGACTACAAGCCGACGAGGACGATATACAGCAAATAATATGACAACGAATCATCGCTCTCTGTCCAGCCCCATATAGTACATCAGTCGACGATGTCTGTCCTTTGTGACACCTCTCTGGGAACATTCTGCCCCCTGGTCCCTACTGCCCTTCGTCAAAGGGTCTTTACCGCCTTGCGCAGCTTAGCCCACCCTAGGACGTGAGCCACATTGTGGCTGGTTACAGAGCACGTTGTCTGGCCTGGAATGAAGTATGACCATCGCACTTTAGCAACGCCGGCAGGCATACTCAACCGCCACTGGGAAAGTTTGACATTCCAAAGGGGCGTTTATGGTAAGTCCATATCGATGTCACTGGTCCCCTGCCCCCTTCCGAGGGTTACAGATACATCTTATTGATCATCGACCATGTGACCTGCTGGGTCAAGGTGGTCCCACTTATTGACATCACAGCTGAGACCATCGCCCATTCTTTCATCTCAGTGTGGGTTGCTCGCTTCAGCTGTCTCCTGTCTTTCACGACTGACCAGGGATGCTAGTTTGAGCCTGCCCTCTTTGCACGACTCTGCGAACTCTGCAGCATAGCCAAATTTCACACCACGGCTTATCACCAGCAGGTGAACGGACTGGTCGAATGGTGGCGCTGCACACTCAAGACCATGCTAATGTACCATAGCGGCCTGTGGTTGGAGGCCCTCCCACGGGCCCTGCTGGGTATTCGCTCGGATTATAAAGAAGATTTGAATGCGTTGCTCACTGAGATTCCATACGGCGAACCCCTCCTTCTTCCCGCCGAGTTCGTTGAGGATTCACCGTCAGCCTCAACCGAGAATTTTCCTGCACTGGTCGAACGGGTTTGTACGCACATCGCACACCTCCGCCCCCCCCCCCCCCACCTCCCCTAGTTTCTCTGCCCCCACTCCACCCCATCTGTGTTCATCCACGAAGACTTTGCTTTGTGCGACTTTGTGATAGTGCGGGACGACACTGTGTGAGCAGACATGAAGCCTCCTTATTCTGGCTCTCACCGCATGCTTCGTCATGGTACAAACACGTTCGTCATCCACCTTCATGGACAGCCAAAGACTGCATCTGTTAATCAACCAGCGTGGTCACTAACCGAGCTGCCTCCAAACGCTGCTGACCTGCCTTCGGCTGATGCGTCTCCCCTTGTGCAGCCATCGGAACCACAGGACTCCTGCACTGCTGACCCTGACGCTGGCGCCAACATTACGAATTCGTGTAATGAAGCTTCCCTCTGCCGCGCTCCACACTACTGTGGGGGGGAGGGCTCTGTGGCATCTCTGGTGCAGAGTGCCCTATATTTGTGACTTTCGCTTCTTTGAACTGCTTTGCTCTGTTTCTCACTTTTGGCTCATAACTTGTACTGCCATGTCTGTTTATTATATATCAGTGATTAATAAATGCATATTCGATATTTAGTGTGTGTCATCTCCAACCCATCACACGTGATAACCACAATGTACCATCAACTTCATCCACTGAAATTAAGAAAATTATATCTTGCCTAAGAAAGACAAGCTAATTTGGATTTGATGATGTTTCTAACACACTACTAAAGATGCAATAAGCCATATTTAGTCTGAAAATGAAATGCATCGTCTACTCAAGGCATGTTTGCAGAGAAATTGAAATATCCCACTGTTAATCCTCTCTGTAATAAAGATAATAGGAGAGATATCAGTAACTATCAATCTGTTTCACTACTGACATGATTTAATAAAATTTTTGAGAATGTGATGTATTGCAGAACAGTGTCCCACCTAAACAACAACAATACCCACTTCAATCACAATGTGGATTTCAGAAGAGTTGTGATACTGAAAATGTCATTTACATCTTCACTTGCCAAATTTTACAAGCATTAAACAATAAAATAGCACTCACAGATATTTCCTATGATCTATCTAAGCCATTTGATTCTGTGAACCACAATAAAGAAAATGTAGAAAGTAGAAAATTGTACTTGGTAACTCAAACAATGTCTTCTGGAGATATTACTTGAACTGGGGAGAGATTATGTGTAGGGTTCCCCAAGGCTCAATCTTAGGTCTACTTTTGGTCCTCCTATATGCAAATAATCTTCATCTATTTTGTGAATTACTTCTTTTTGCAGTTGACACTAGTATTGTAATCAATACGAGCATACATACAGCAACAGAAGATGTGGCGTCACCGCCAGACACCACACTTGCTAGGTGGTAGCCTTTAAATCGGCCGCGGTCCGTTAGTATACGTCGGACCCGCGTGTCGGCACTATCAGTGATTGCAGACCGAGCGCCGCCACACGGCAGGTCTAGAGAGACGTCCTAGCACTCGCCCCAGTTGTACAGCCGACTTTGCTAGCGATGCTACACTGACAAATACGCTCTCATTTGCCGAGACGATAGTTAGCATAGCCTTCAGCTACGTCATTTGCTACGAACTAGCAAGGTGCCATCACCAGTTACAATTGATACTGAATCATGTACCGTCAAGAGCGACGTTCACCATTAATGGATTAAAGTTAAGTATTCCACCAGCTACGTCCGTTTTTTCTAAATTCTAATTTCCTTGTCCTGTTCCAGACCTCACGCCAGCCTGCGTGAGCTAAAGCACGTGCCTTTCGGCTTCCTCTAGTAACACGGTGTTGGCTCTCCTGCCAACCACAACAGAAGAAATAGAAAACAATGTTCTTAACAGTATGACTGACTTGTTTTCTGTGAATGGTCTCACTTTCAATTTTAAAAAGACAAGCATATTCAGCCTTGAAGATCTGGAGGTATTACATCAATGATAAGTTTAACACGCACTGAGGATATAATTGGACGGAAACTTCAAAAAGTATAGGTGTCCATATTGATGAGAATTGAAACTGGAAGAAGCTGTTTTGGGAACTCCTTGTGGTTCACTTTTCCTGTTGGTATAGCAAGAACTCTGAAGATGAAATTGTGTAATAACCCTTTATTATGACAGAATTCGATTAAGCACATCCACATTACATGGGGTCCTAGACCAAACTGTCTTTGCCATGTGGAGACACTCTGGTCAGCAGTGTTGCTAATGCTGATCTCGCTACAAGCCCATCACTCCTCGCACACTGTGTGGAGCACTTTGGGTAGTGATGGTTGGTAAGTGCCATTGGTGGCAGAGAGCATGCACAGAAGCATTTGGCCCATTTTGTCATCGTCAGCTGCAATGCAGATCATAACTGGACCATTTCTCGAGAGCTGCTGCTAGGTGGCAGTGATGTAGAGATGATATGACACACAGCCATATGATTCTGAGTAATGCTACAGAAGTAGCAGTGTGTCAGTCAGAGAGGATTGTAATTGTATCCCTTTGTTTGTATCAATAGTTTCAGGACAGCTAAAACAAGGTAGCCCAACATCAATGAAAGCTTGAGCAGTAGATTCCACTGTGATGTCTTTGATTGGCACTGATTTATCCTGTTTGAGACTTGATCAATTATTGACTATAGGTGTTTGTGGTCTTCTGATTATGGGAGAGGATTGATGAAGTCGATGTGGACATGTCGAAATCGAGCATACTGTGACTGACCTTGGTACATTGGCCCACTAAACAGGTCTGCAACCAGGTGTGGCAATCTTGTTTGACATTCTGCCAAAAGAGTCGTTTGGTTTCAAGCCAGACCATTGCTCAGACTTGTGGGTGCGCCAGGTTGCGGGGCTGATAACAGATCTGTTGACGCATTTATCAGGGGATGAGAGGTTGTATCCTGTTCTGTCAACCGTTACACAGGATGTGGGCATTGGTACCAAGAATCATTCATCATTCAATGTGCAAATTAGAGCTGTCCAGAGCATGGTCTTGTCTGTCCACAAGCTCTACAAGTTGAGGTGGAGTGAAATAGTATTAATGCACAAGAGACAGTCGATGAGTATGTTGTTGGCACCGTATAAGTGACGTCTATTGTGTATTGTGTGATTAGGTCAATATAGCGAAAGTGGCAGGAATTCACATCCTTTGACGGATGCCATATCGCATCAGCAAGTTATTTGTGATCTGTATAGATCTCAACGTGTCCGCCTTTGATATTCTACCTGAAACATTGAACTGTTTCATGCACAGCCAGTAGCCTGTGATCAAACACAGGTCATTTTGATCGTGAGGAAGTAAGTTTCTTAGAGAAGAAACGGAGTGGCCGTGTTTCACTTGTGAGAAATAGTTGTAGAATCATTCTTATGGCTGAATTGCTAATGTCCAATGTGACCGTGAGTTGTGCGTCTAGTATGGGGTGTGCTTGGGCGTCGGCTTTCACGTGGCCAACTTCGGCGCATTCAAAAGCAACTTCCATGGCAGAAGTCCACTTGCGTCCTCTTCCCTTGTGTATTCGACCTGGCGAGGTCATTGGTGAGTAGCTCCTGAATTGCCACTGCATGGAGAAGGTCCCGTAAGTAAAAGTTAAGGATTCCTAGAAAGTGTCATAGGTTGTAATAAGTTTGTGTGGGTGGTAATTATGGAATTAGTTCCATCAATTTGGACATATATTTGACGCCTTCGATACTGACGATGTGTCCGAGGAAGGTCACTTAGGATTTGTACAATTGAGCTATCTCTTCGTTAATGACCACCTATATGTCATGGAGACCACTGGAAACTAGTGAGAGATGTAGTTCATGATCCTGGGGTTTGACAGAAAAGACTAACATATCATTAAGGTACACATAGTAATAGCATAATTTGAAGAAACCACCACTGACAAACCATTGCTATGTTTTTCAATAGAAGAACTTCGAAGAGGCTGAAAGGTGTTATGATAGCCATCTTAGCGACATTGCCTAGATGCATTCGTATTTTGAGAATGTCTTCTTGCGGTCAGTAAAATTAAAAACAGTTGCAATTGCAACTGGAAGTCATGAATGTTTGGGATGTGGTAACTGTCATACTGCAGCAATTATGAAGACTTTTTATGTGAGTCTGAAGGTGGTGTTATAGTCAGCATATGAGCGATGGAACAACACAGTTCCGAGATGGTGATGAAGTGGGAATTTTCCCGTGCGACCATTCCACGAGTGTACTGAGACTATCACGAATCCAGTAATCTCTGACTACTGTGGCTGGAAAAAGATCCTGCAAAAACAGGACCAACGATGACTGAAGAGAATCGTTCAGTGTGACGGAAGTGCAACCCTTCCTCAAACTGCTGCATATTTCAATGCTGGGCCATCAACAAATGTCAGTGTGCGAACCACTCAACGAAACATTATTGATACGGGCATTCGGAGCCAAGCTCCCCCCCCCCCCCCCCCCTTCCCCACGTATCCTTGATGACAGCCCGACACAATGACACAATGCCTGGGACTGTCAATACCGACATTGGACTGTTGATGACTGGAAACATGTTGCCTGGTCGGACGAGACTCATTTCAAATTGTATGGAGCGGATGGACACGTATGTGTATGGAGACATCCTCGTGAATCCATGGACCCTGCATATCAGCAGGAGACTGTTCAAGCTGGTGGAGGCTCTGTGATGGCGTGGGGCGTGTGCTGCTGGAGTGATAAGGGAGCCCTGATACGTCTAGATGCAACTCTGAGAGGTGACACGTACATAAGCATCCTGTCTGGTCACGTGCATCCATTCATGTCCATTGTGAATTCCGATGGACTTCGGCAGTTCCAGCAGAACAATGCGACACCTTACACATCCAGAATTGCTACAGCGTGGTTCCAGAAAGCTCTTCTGAGTTTAAACACTTCCGCTGGCCTCCAAACTCCCCAGGCATGAACATTATTGTGCGTATCTGGGATACCTTGCAACGAGCTATCCAGAAGAGATCTCCATCCCCTCGTACGCTTCCGGATTTGCGGACAACCCTGCAGGATTCATGGTATCAATTCCCTCCAGCAGTACTTCAAACATTAGTCGAGTCCATGCCACGTTGTGCTGCGGCATTTCTGTGTGCTCGTGGGGACCCTACACAACATAAGGCAGGCGTACCAGTTTCTTTGGCTCTTCAGTGTATTTAAAAGAGGAAAACATATTTTTGTAGAAACCATTCAACCTTGTATCTCTCTATCCAAGGTAAACAAGCATACCTGTAACATACACAACTTCTCTGAAACAACAGTGTAAATGTAACGTGCAGTGGAGATTACATACATCAGGCAACAGTATTCAGACCTTTTACAACTCTACCGTCCGTGTAAGTACACTTTACTGCCAGAGATTGATGTTTTATAACCTCTAAACTGCCTTTAAAAAATTGTTATCATTAGCAAAAGATGCAAGATAACTACACTACCCTTGATGTGCGACTGTGAAAAGACGTCTGTACTCTTCACCAACACCACCCATGAAAATGAACAATTCTCCACCTTAAAATGGTGGTGTGAACCATCGAAACGTTTAACGGGCAAAATAAACAACTAACTGTCACAGAACTATTTTCTTTGTATCTGCTGCAATGTAGATAGAGTATATCGATATTTGTGTATCAGTGCTCATACCTGGTAAGTAATGCGACAATGACGATGACAATAAGCAAATGAACCATCAATTTATTTTGAGTATTTATGATTACATTCTTCAGCAACATTGTTGCGTTTTTCCTGGAGGCATACTCATTGTTCGTTCTTGCCAACGTTAAAAGCATGAACTGTTGTCTCATAAATGAACAATAAACACAGAAATGTATAAAATGAAGTTGAATCTTAAAAATAGTATCATTCTCCAAGATGCACAGTGGTTTGTGTTTCGACATGACCCTCGATTTTTTTTTTTTTTTTTTGGGGGGGGGGGGCATATGGGTTCAAAGTTTCAGAGCATAATACTGTACTACACTTAATGTTGGCGTACCGCAGTTCGTTTATGATTTTAGGAAGCTCCCTTTCCAAAATGAGTAGACACACATTTACGAGATATACTGGATCTCGGCAAGCGATGGCAGAATTATCATTGTGTACTTACGAGATTCTATCCCCAAATGTGCATCAAATTACTGAGAAAGTTAAAGCTCTTGTGTGGTGTATCTCATGCTGGTTGATGCTAAAATGATGGTTCGAGAAACTGATCATAATTAGTATTTTACCATAACTAGCAGATGTTTATGGTTAAGGCCAAAGTGACTGTGACAGTGTCAATTTGCAGGTCAAGGACATCATGACGACTACGGTCCAGGCCTGAATGTTATTTGCACAATATCTTTTCTAGACAATTACAATATTCCTATGTAGAAAAAACGAAATAGATAAGATGTGTGTGTGTGTGTGTGTGTGTGTGTGTGTGTGTGTGTATGTGTGTGTCTGACGATTTTGAACATGATAGATACTAACGATATGCACGTGTAAATAATTTTTTTTTGTAGTTACGTAAGATTTCATTGGCGTCAGTATCACTCCTTGCAGATTTCATCCCCTTATCAAGAGGCTCTAATATGGAGTGCATCTCGATAAGATCGACTTTTAGTTGGACAATGTCATTTGCTGTGGAGTCAACCCATTCAGACATAATTATATCATTATCCAGCATCCCAGAAGCAAAACATTTGATACCTATCGTATTCAAGCATAAATTATTTTTGTGAAATGACCTTTGCGAATTATTTCTTACATTCTACCACAACCAGAGCCTAGCCCTTAGAGATAATGGTAGAAAATGGCATCATAGATTTATTTTCAAGGTCTCATCTGTTTGGTGATTCATCAGCCTTATCATCGATGACCTGGCTGGCCCTCATAAATATCAGCATTACATACAACCAATATTGTGATCATTTACATAATTTAAAAATTTTAGTAAAAAACTCAACGCACCATGTGCAATCATACATTAGATTGTCTGCATGCACAAGTGCACACAAGCACACACAAACACTTATATACATATACGAGTATATGATACTCCTTTATATCGTGTGGACTTCGTGGATATCGTGGACTTCGTTTTGCCTGGCGTAGTGCCAACTTGGCATAGCATGGTCTCCACAAGTTGTTGGAAGTTCCCTGTTGAATCATTGAGCCATATTGCCTCTATAGCTGTTTATAATTGCGAAACTGTTGCCAGAGCAGGATTTTGTGTACGAACCGACCTCTCAATTACATCTCACATCAGGCGATCTGTGTGGCCAAATCATTTCCTCGATTTGTCCAGAATGATCTACAAACCAATCGCAAAAAGTGTGGTCTGGTGATGTGGCACATCTTTATCCATAAAAATTCTATAGTTGTTTGTGGACATGGAGTCCATGAGTGGTTGCAAATGGTCTCTAAGCAGTCGAACATAACAATTTCCTGTCCGCTGGACCAAAGGACACTATCGATTCCACATAAACATAGCCTGCACAATTAGGGAGCCACCAACAGCTTGCTCATTGCCTTGTTGAAAATTTCAATGGGTGGCTTCGTGAGGTCTGAGCCATACTCGAATCCTGCCATCAGCTCTTACCGACTAAAATCGGGACTCGTATGACCAGGGCACGGTTTTCCAAGCATCTAGCATTCAATCGATGTGGCCACGAGCGCAAGAGATGTGCTTTAGGCGACGTTGTGCTGTTAGCAAAGGCGCTCACTTCGGCCGTCTGCTGCCATAGCCCATGAACGCCAAATTTCGTCTCGCTGGCCTAACGGGTACGTTCCACATTGATTTCTGCAGTTATTTCATGTCAGTGTTGCTTGTCTGTTAGTACTGAGAACTCTATGCCAACGTCACTGTTCCTTAAGTGGAGGCTATCGGCCACTATATTGTCCGTGGTGAGAGGTAATGCCTGAAATTTGGTTATCTCGGGACACACTTGTCACTGTGGATCTCGGAATATTGATTTCCCTAACAATTTTCTGAGTGGAAAGCCAATGCGACTAGCTCCAACTATCGTTATGCTTCAGACTCTGTTAATTCCCGCCGTGCAGCCATAATCATGTCTGAAACCTTTGATTCGCATGAATCACCTGAGTGCAGATTATAGCTGCACCAATGCACTACCTTTTTACACGCTGTGTACGCAATACCACCCCATCTGTAGATCTGGCTATCATTATCCCATGACTTTTGTCACCAGAGTGTTTATGCACACTTACATGTAGGGTGTCTCCCCGATGAGTCGTCAGGTGCATTTTTTCTGGTGCTTCGGCAGATATTTGCAACAAATACTATTCATTAAGTCTTTCACGCTATGCCCAGTGTCAGTGGAAAGCTTTAGTTTGTATCCAGTAAAAGAAAAAAAAAGAAAAGAGAGAGAGAGAGAGAGAGAAAAGAAAAAGTGGAATTTTATGTGCCCATTCGGCACAGCGGTCCCAAATTAGTCTAGTGCATTATTTGTTTTACCGATATACATTAACAGAAACAGTAAAACACGGAGAATAACCAGCATTCCAACAAGGACAGTACCAACATGGTCTGCACTGACAGCTACCACCGTGCACCAAGTGCTGCTATTTCACTGCTGGGGTACTTGCTTTTTTAGCGTTTTAGTATTCGTGTTAATACGCTTCGACAAAACAAATAACGCAATAGTCTAATTTGGGACCTCTGTATTGAATAGACGCATAAAATTCCTATTTAAAAATAATTTAGCTCGTAAGAGGAAACAATCCGATGCTTTTGGTCGACATCGCATGACAGACGTGATGAGTAGGATTTGTTTGAACTGACTCCGTCTACACATTGGGAAAATAGCATCGTCTCAGACCAGCCGACATCATCTAGGGCATCTATATCTTACATCAGTATGGTTAAAGTATTATCATTTATCAGTGCTGACAGCATGCTGCCAAACATAACTTAAAAAAAAAAATCATTTGATCGTACATACACATAAACCTTTCCCCAGCACAGACAAAGCTGCGTCGTCAAGCGTTTTCTCCGTGAGATTGATCACAGAACGTCGAGAATTAAAATTAGAATTAAACACTGAGCCAAGGAAACGTTCAAACTTCGCCGAATGACGAGCGGTTACAGATTGAAATTACCAATCAGACTGCGACCAAGAGACACCGTCCACCTAATCCCAAGAAAATTCAAAAACATTAGACGGCATCATTAAATGAAGCTAAAGCAATTCCTTAGAAACAAAGTATAGTGGATCCTTTCACGAACAAGAGCTAAACCAGCACGTTGCTTGATGCGATTGTCGACAGGAGAATTAATATGATGCACAACCTTAGCAAATGTTGGAAGCACACTATGATTTCGACACTTCAATAAAAACGATATTGCACATTCTAACCTTACTCTACTGCTGCTAGCAACGATACATTGCTGTACTCAGCGGAACTAAGGAATAATCACGAGGCACCGTCAATGGATTGAGGAGTCTAATACACTGTCCAGTCACATTAATGTGGCCACTGCCTATGTTGAACATGAACTTGGAGTAACCACTCGCAGTCCACAGCTCGTGGTCGTGCGGTAGCGTTCTCGCTTCCCGCGCTCGGGTTCCCGGGTTCGATTCCCGGCGGGGTCAGGGATTTTCTCTGCCTCGTGATGACTGGGTGTTGTGTGCTGTCCTTAGGTTAGTTGGGTTTAAGTAGTTCTAAGTTCTAGGGGACTGATGACCATCGATGTTAAATCCCATAGTGCTCAGAGCCATTTGAACCATAACCACTCGAAGATGGCAGGAGGTAGCACTAGCAGTGAAAGTGTCGGCGGGGGATGGGGGGGGGGGAGGGAGGGGGGGAGCAGAAAACCGTATAATCGTTGTCGTAATGAGAAAACGAAATATATCTGACGTCCAAGCGGGCATGGTCATGGTTTTCGGACCAAGGGTAGAAGCATTTCCGAAACGGCTAAGATTGTAAACTGTTCAACGGATGAATAGAGGTGCAGTTGAGCACTCACATGAACCAAGCGACTATTATCAGTGTCTCCACATTCAAAAGATGCAGTGCCTACTTTCTGATTCGGCGTATCGCAAAATCGGTGCTGACCCTACTAAGAGTGTTGTGAGAAAGATTAATAACCTCCTGAAGAAAAGTTCTTTGTCACAGGAGACTATCAAGAGTCTTAATTCTTACTGTGCTGTACCACCTAGCTTATGTGACCTCCCTAAGGTCCATAAAGAGGCTGTTCCGTTGAGGCCTATTATTTCTAATATTGGTGCTCCGACATATTGTGTAGCTAAACATCTTGCTAGTTAGTTGAGTCCACTAGTAGGTAGGAGTGAACACCACGTTAAGAACTCTGCAGATTTCTTACGTCGATGGCAGGGATTGCGTTTGAAAGACTCTGGTATTTTAGTCAGTTTTGATGTGGTTTCCCTTTTCACACGCGTTCCTCTCTCTGATTCGTTGCAGCTAATTGAGGTTAAGTTTGGTGTCGAGTTAACAAATTTGTTTCAACATGTGCTGACTTCCACTTACTTTTTATTCAACGGTCAGTACTACAAACAGACTGATGGAGTTGCAATGGGAAGCCCTTTGTCACCTATTGTGGCCAATTTGTTTATGGAGGACTTTGAGGAACGTGCATTGGAGTCAACGACCTAGATACCTGCGTGTTTTTTCAGGTATGTAGACGATACTTTTGTTGTTTGGCCTCATAGTGGTGAGAATTTAAACCGGTTTTTGGAACACCTGAATTCAATCCATCCGAATATTCGGTTCACTATGGAGGTGGAAAAGAATGGATGCCTTCCCTTCCTTGATGTGTTGGTCAAAAGGATGACTGATGATAGGTTGGGACATTCTGTTTATTGGAAGCCTACTCACACTGACTTGTATCTGCGAGCTGATAGTTGTCACCATCCAGCTCAGCGTGAGGGAGTACTTCGTACCTTGGTTCACAGGGCACACGTTATCTCAGACCCTGAAAGTTTGGCACCTTTCGTCAGAATGGTTATAGTGAGAGGCAGATCAAACGTGCGTTGCGCTATCAGCCTTCTGTGCAACGGATGAGTGATGATAGCAACGAAGTGGCACCTAAGTCCAAGGCCTTTTTGCCTTACGCAGGAAGCATTTCCAATAGGATTGGCCGTATTTTGCGGAAATATGATATGAAATGTGTTTTTCGATCACTGTCTAAGATTAAGGCCCTGCTGGCGTCAGTAAAAGATGATCGTGGTTTGCGTAAGGCTGGTGTCTATCGTATTCCTTGCAGCTGTGGCATGTCATATATTGGTCAGACAATCAGGACTGTGGAGGACCGGTGTATTGAATATAAACGGACACACGCTTACAACAGCCAAGCAAATCCGCTATTGCAGAACATTGCCTTGACACCGGTCATCCTATGGAATACAACAACACAGAGATTCTGGCTTGCACGTCCAGCTATTGGAATAGTGTTATTAAGGAAGCTGTTGAAATCAAACTATCAAGCAACCTTATAAACAGAGCTGGATTCTGTTTAAATTCTGCTTGGAATCCGGCTCTCTCTCGTCAAAAAACAGAGGGACAGAATTAGTGCTACCTCACCTGTTGATTAATAGTCACTATCGATATATCTGATGTTGGTTATCTTCGGTTGTGTGTTGACTCTGCAGTTACTTGTTCTGTGTGTGGTGTCTTCCTTGTTTCTCCTCTGTGAACCGAGGTATTAAATTCCCTTGCACATTGCTTCCTTCTTGCAGTTGTGCCTTGAGAATGCCAGGGTGTGTTCCTGTCGAAATATCGGCGGTGGTCGATGAAGTTACCCGGCAGCAAACCAGTAAGTTATTTCAACAATATTGAAATTGATATATTTTCACCCTACATTTTATCCTAGTCCTTTTTATTTCCGTCATTCGATGCACATGTTGAACAGTGAGGGGAAAAATCCATGCTCTTGCCTCGTGCGCATTTAATCCGAACACTTGCCTCATGGTCTTCCATTCTTATAATTCCCTTTTGTTTCTGGTACATTTTTGTGTATTATCTGTCTTTTCCTATAGCTTGCACCTGTCATTCTGAGAATATAAAAAATCTTGAATATCTTGTCATCATAATCAAGGGCAGCGTCAGCAGTGTCCGTTTGATTCCTCTATGTTTCCTTAAGCGTAACTGATCGACATCTAGCATATTCTCAATTTTATTTTGTATTCTTCTGTCTATTATTCTTGTCAAGATCGTGGGAACATTTATTTGCATTTTCTATGTTGGTATTGTGTGGATAATTCTGTTCCGAAAAGATAATGGTATATCTTAATTCTCACAGTTTTTACACATCAATTTGAGCAACGGTTTGCTTTCCACTGCCGCCACTGATTTTACAGATCCTGTTGGAATGTAATCTGTGTCTTCGGTATTGTTTATTCGTTATTTTTCCGAAACTCCACAAAATCTAACGCTAACGTTGACCGTCCTATGTGTTTCAATTTGCCACTCCGTTTTGTCACGAGCCTTTGCATCGCAGGGGCTCTCAGGTTGCTATTTTCACCTATCCGATCACTATTTTCCTTTTAGAAGTGGAAGTCTTTCTACACTCTTAATGTTGACACCTATAGTTTTAATTTCATATTTCTAAATTTTGGATTTCTTTGTGCAGAATCAGTCCTTCCGACGACCATTTTCTTTCCGATTTTTTCTTAATTTTGCTAAAGCTATTTTGCCTTCGTTTCCCTGCAGTTCCTATCAGTTTCATTCTTGAGTGACATTTTGTGCTGCATATCACTTATTTCGTGAAACTTTTGAATTTCCTTCTTGCATCGACCAAATGAAGCATTCTTATGTTACTCAAGATTACTTCGCATATACTTTCCTTGTACCATGCGGCTGTTCGACGTTCACATACTGTCTCTTCACGATGTCCGTCAATCGACAAACTGTTCCAAGACTAATTGGGTCGGTATCACCGTCGCCTCTTCCGAAGAAAGCCGAGCGAGGTGGCGCAGTGGCTAGCACACTGGACTTGCTTTCGGGAAGACGACGGTTCAATCCCGTGTCCGGCCATCCTGATTTACGTTTTCCGTGATATCCCTAAATCGCTCCAGGCAAATGCCGGGATGGTTCCTTCGAAAGGTCACGGCCGACTTCCTTCCCCGTCCTTTCCTAATCCGATGAGACCGATGACCTCGCTGTCTGGTCTCCTCCCCCAAAAAAACCCAACTCTTACGAAGAAATACTTTATCCTAGCAGGTTCTTGCTTAATTGACAAGCGAGCATTAATTGCTTATCTGTAATGAATAAATCTGCTCATAATATCAAGCAATTACATATTTTTCACACATTAACATAGAGTTGTTGTCGTCCGTTGCTAAGACAACAAGCGATATTAGCACATGCAACTCATCAATCACCAGCGCAATTATTTAACTCATAACCCTGAGCTGACGTTAAAAATTATGGCGCTTTTTCGTTTTCGAAAACTCTAGATCACTAAAACGACTTGTAACAGCCTTTCAAAATGATTGTAGATGTTAATATTGCCTCCAACACCCGATGTCACTTACCGAAATTCATCCGTCTCCACTTCCCTCTTTCTGAACCTCACTCAGTTATCAACACGGCTTCTGTTCAATAACCACAAACACTCTTACAACAATAACTTCTCAACACAGATTTTAAATTTATATTAATAACATCATCTGTTCAGTTTTTATTCGTTCTTCATAATGCATTTGTATCGTCAACGTAATAAAAGAAACTTCGTTTGCTCACACCTACGAGTGCTACTTAAAGCTGTGGAAACAACTAGACAACAAGTGAAACATCAATTAAGATCATATAAAGCTTTTTTCTTTTTTCTTTCTACAATACAGTACAATACACTGAGGTGACAAAAGTCGTAAGACATCTCCTAATATCGTGTCGGACTTCCTTCTGCCCAGCGTTGTGCGGTAACTCGACGTGGCGTAAACTCAACAATTCGTTGGAAGTCCCCTGCAGAAATATTGAGCCATAATTGTGGAGGTGTTGCCGGTGCAGGATTTCGTGCACGAACTGATCTCTCGGTTATGTCCTATAAATATTCGATGGGATTCATTTCGGACTATTTGTATGGAAAAATCATTCGCTCGAATTATCCAGAAAGTTCTTCTAACCAATAGCGAACAGTTGCGTTCCAGAGAACTAATGCACTTCCATCGATAAAAACTCCAACGTTATTTGGCAACATGAACTCCATGAATGGCTGCAAATGGTCTCCAAGTTGCATAACAGTTTTCAGTCAAGGATCGGTTCAATTGGACCAAAGGACCCAAACCATTTTCATGTAAACACAACCCACACCATTATGGATCCACCATCAGATTGCACAGTGCCTTGTTGAGAGCTTGGTTGGTTGATTCGGGCGTAGAGACCAAACAGCTACGTCATCGGTCCTATCGGATTAGGGAATGATGGGGAAGGAAGTCGGCCTTGCCCTTTCAAAGGAATCATCCTGTCATTTGCTTTAATTGACAGCTTGGACCCATGACTTCGTGGGGTCTGCACCCATGATCAGCTCTTACCAACTGAGATCGGGACCAGGTCACGTTTCTTCAGTGGTCGAGGGACCAACCAATATGGTCACGAGCACAAGAGAGGTGGTGCAAGCGATGTCTCGCAGTTAGCAAAGGCTCTCGTCACAGTCTTCTGCTGTCATAGCCCATTAACACCAAATTTAGCCGCTCTGTCCTAACGGATACGTTCGTCGTACGTCCCAAACTGATTTCTGCGGCTATTTCAAGCAGTGTCACTTGTCAACTAGCACTGATAGCTCTATGCAAACGCCACTGCTTCTGTAGTTAACCCTTTCGTGGGCACGTTTTCCTGAACTTGTTACATGTGACAGCTGATGGTTCAAAGATTGCTATGAAACACCTGTGCCATACCAAGCAACAACAAAGAAAAAATCGCCCATTTTTTTGAAAATTTGCATGTAAAGATGGCCTCCCATGGACCGTGAAATGATACTATCAAATTCTTTAGAATTTTTTTATTGTGAAAATGGACACTGCAAAACAAAATAAAAAAGAAAGACTGATGGATTATCTTTTATTCACAAAATATTAGGGGAAATTTAATTACTGGATGTTATGGAACAGTCTGCCACATGGATCTCAACAGAAAGTGACTTAAGAGTTTGAGTTTATTATTCTTGTTCTTTTTTCCTCTTTTCTTGTACTGCACGTACGACAACCGGTATACTTAACAATTTTCCGTCGTTTACTTGATGACAATCCTGACAGTAATTCCCTTGCTAGTTGTAACCGGAATATTAGCTGCGCTCCTGCGAGTCCTGTGTGCATTATGAACGTATTCACAATGGCAGCTTCAACTAAAAAGTACATTCAGTGCCAACGGTTTCGAGATCGGCATTAAACTCCATACCGTTGTTGCCTCTGATAAAAGAGATCCGCACGGCCCATTACACTGTTGTACAAACGTATGGCAATTGGACAAGCTACGCTACATATAGACTCATCCCTTCCTTTCCTGGAAACGAATGATACATCCTTGGGATATCTTGATGTCTTGCCACGTTATTGCAACGACTGAATCGTTGATCTGCGCCTTGAACCAACACCGACTCAAAGGAAGGCCTCGGCGCTTGTTGGTGACGTCACGCCAGCTAGGCACGGCGAACATCAGGTCTGCGGCAGGCAGAAACGCCTTGGCGTGCTTATCACTATAAATCTCTTATTTTTGAACAAAATGTTCGGTATTGTTTTGGATTCTGCATTTTTATTTAGATGAAAGATTTTCTTATTATCGTAAACCTGCAAATGAAGATCATAGTTCTGTATTACTGAATCCTGTCGAAACAAACGGAGACCAGTATGAGAAGACGCCTTGCCCCATTGCAAGCTTCGGAAATTTTACATTCAAGTAACTATATTTATTTGATCCATTTTGCTATCGAAACTTACCCCAACCCCCTTACAATGAACTCGTTTCTTTTATTTATTTATTTATTTATTTTCGTTTGACATCGTAACTGGAAATATGAACTAATTTACATGTGTAAATGTCCAACTGTTGCCAGTCATTAGATTACAGTCGTTTTCAACGAAAGGAATTCTAAACAGGAAACAAAATAGCTTCACACATCGAAAATACTGCTGAGCTTAAACTTTTTTAAACATCCACATTAGGAAAGATAAATATTCCCCTCTTGCAACTGAAAGGAGAAACTTTATAAGATAAAAAAATTTTATTTGATAAAACAAGTATCTCTCTTTTGCCTCTTCTTCTGTCCCCCACCCCCTCCCCCAACGTGTACAATCGCAAGATATTTCATTAACATTCAGTTCTCCTCACCCCATAGTCAACCAAGATACCTAAAGAAGATCACCAATATGTTCACAATTTCTTGTAAAAGCAACCCAGTACAAACGTAACTTCCTCAGATTTACAAATAAGGTAAAGGAGCACGAATTCTGTTGCTGCTGGACCATGAAGTTGTTTTTGTATGTCACTCCTTAAAACAGGTGTAAATTTAAGTTCAGGAGTACACTATTTGTTAAGAAGTGTAATGAATTGCACAATTAATTGATTGCAGAAATCTCTCAGAACAATGTGTATTGGTCAACTACCGCCAATAGTTTCACATTTTCCTGTGTCAGGGAGGGAGACACCACCATTATGAGTATGCCTGCAACAGACCTGGCGTTCGCCGTGCCTAGCTGACGTGACGTCACGAACAAGCGCCGAGGCCTTCCTTTGAGTCGGTGTTGCTTGAACTCGCTTCGTGAAAATTTGATGTTTTTCATCGTCATTTTCAGGTGAACTTTTATGTTGACTCTGTCAGTACTCACAGAATATATTTCATTATCCACAAGTGTTTTCATTATGTCCTACGAAGTTTAATAATTGTCAAGTGCCTCAATCCATTTACTCTTTTTCAAAGGTGAACACAAATCAAATACAACCCTTTGACCAACAGGAATATTGGCGTTATGTCTTACACTTTTCCACAACAGATCTGGAGCTTCAGTTGATAGCTCGCCTTAGCTTCTACCAGGCACTAGAACTTGTACCCGTTTTTTATATGCTTCATGGGCATATATTGTTTTATGATCGATCTTCCCTGGAAAGGTGTCATAACTTCATCGACAGGTAATCTGCCTGAATGATTAGCCTCTACGAAATTAGTATTTAGGGCTTCAGGCCGTGGTGTCACTTTACATAATTTATCATAACCAGGAGCACCCATCCCTACTGACTTTGAATTGTCGTTGAGATAAAGGTTTTCTGAAAGGTTTTTGATGCTTTTAAAAGTCACCACTTTCGACACTCATTCAACGTATATCACATTATTTGTGCTCTAGTAATTTGATAAATATTGCAATTTATGGATGACCACAATGATGAAAAGCTCAATAAAAGCTTTGATTTTAGATTCTGTCGTATCCATCCAGTTACTTGTTGTTACAGATGTGTTGGAGCTCAGTTGAAAATTTTGTCGCTCTAGGGATGCATACAAATTTGTTTGTTCAACGTATCATTCAGAAATGATACGTTCACTGAAGATAACAAGAAAGTAGTCATATGGATGACTCGTTTTGGAGAATGCTTTCTTTGGCAATGCTAAGCTTACTGTAACGGAATCTATGTCTAAACACAGAGGCAGCTTGGGGCACTCATCTCTGTCATTCAGAGCTGGAATTTTTGTCGACTCTGTGGGAGAACATGCAGCGACCGAACACCCTACATGGACTGAAACATTGTCCACTAATGAGGGCACTTGTTAAGAGTAACGGGAGGCTGTGGATGGATGTTCAATGTATTACTTTTCTCATCTGTTGAAGTACCGTCTGATTCAATGTCAGAAACTGACTCATCCTCAGGAAGTGAGAAGAGATACTCTAGCATGTCTTCCTACCCAGAAATACCTCAGCTAAGTGAATATGCCTGATAATACCTCAGTAAACAGGTATATTGCCTACACTAAAAGTATGGAACAGTGCTAGACGTATGGCCAATTTGGACCAGGCGAGCTAGTATTCGCACATGTTTACAACATATTTTTGATGTATTAGAATCGACTAGAAACTTCCTTTCTTGTATTAGCATCAAGAGAATTGCATAAAATAAGTAATAAATTCCATGGAGCTACATAAAAACGCCACTGTCTACAGATATACAAACAAAACCACAAAATAGCACCAAAACGACATCATCCTGCCGCCACATTGAGCACAGCAGTCACATGAGACTCCGTCTATTGTTGTCAGTGCGACTGCTGGCAGTGGCGGTTTTTTTTCACTTCGTTTCTCATACTGATCTACATATGGCAACACCTCATAGTCATGGGAATATTGAGGCCCTTGGTCCTCGTATGACACTAAAATATATGGGAAGAAGGCTCCCATGACGTACTCTTTCCGCTGGTGAATGCAACTTCGAACATAGAACACATCTCCGGACGTAACGCGTGATTGGTCCACCTTGGAGCTCTATCCCAGATGTGACGTGTTGTGGATCCGCATCCCAACATCGCTCCGGATATAAAGCGCGGCAGATCCACCTTCAAATCCTATTCCGGACGTGGTATATTGCGGAACCGTATCCCAACATCGCTCCGATGGATCCATACTCGAACGCTAATTCAGGTCTCCTGCGAGACCCGGGATCCATCTGTGACACATCCATGGAGACAGACACACAGAAAACAGAACAACCGTGCTGCAACTGTAGAATATGTTGTTGGAGGTGACCGGATACATTCCTGTACAGTGCTATACTATGCAGCCCGACTAGAAAAATAGTGAATCTGCGCTAGGTGTTGCCATGTGTACTACATTTACAAGCAATTTTAGGACACGGAACGAGAAGTGATGTCATGATCGCATGGATAGAAGTGACGTAAAATCGATAAAAGGAAAATACGTATAAATTGAGGGAAAATATGCCTAAATGCAGAGCAATTGAGGGAGTACTTGCATGTCTTCTGATTGGTGCAGAGAAATTCTTGTAGATGGGAACGAGTATACAACAGCAAGAGGAATATGGGGAAACGCTGAGATGGAAGCACCGGAAACCAGGGAAGCAGTCTATTATTTTTAGTCTTGGGAACATTCTACTGTTTGCCTATTGAGGTAATAGTGATACACGAGATTGACTGCTGTCTTTGATGCTTTCATGAAAAAAAAAAGAGAACCATCTGTCTCTAAACTTACTTGCATATGCGTTAAAGGATGACAGAGAGTGGATGGAGTGATAGGGTGAGATGGAGTTGTAACGAGATAGGATTTAATGGTAGACTGATGATGCATTGTAGAGAGAGAGAGAGAGAGAGAGAGAGAGAGAGAGAGAGAGAGAGAGACATGGTGCTGCTGGTCATTTGACCATTTTTTCCGTTGTTCTGTCGGGATGCATCAGTTGTGGGACACAACTTGGGTTCGACTCACATACAACTGCGTGTTCTGTGTGTCAGCAAACCTCTCGGTCATCAGAGGACTTCCTTCCTATTTCGACACATTGCTCTAGACGAACGAACATTTATGCGACGTACTCCATTCCCCTGCCACATGTTGAGCATAAAATCGAGTCTTCCGGTTCATGACTACGGTGATTCTAAGTTAGCGAGAGGTGTTTGTGAGGTACTACAATCCCCGTGTATATATCTGCTTGACAGATGTCCTATTTATGGAGTTAGTGGCGGCATGATGTGTAATGTCACATGTCAAACACCGCTGGTATGTTTTTGTCTCTTTCTTTGTAAGAGGCGTTCTCCGTTACTAACTATCATTTTATATATTGACTGATGTGAGAACAGTATAATTTCTGAACCGTGATCGGACGTGAGCAGTGGGGGCCATACACCTCTGGAAAGCTATATTGTACATGTATCACATGGAATCGATGTTTTAAGGAAGTAGTTCTTCATTTTACAGTTTGTCACCATAGTTTATTGTAGAGAAATCTGCAAGGAGAATGTATATCATGCACTGGAAATATATTTCTTACATTGGGATAGTTGCATTCCATATGACTAAACGGTTGGAAACCGCAACGATCTAACATTATAGCTTGTTTTAAGTGCAGAACTTGGTAGCCTTAGGGTGCATATATTTATGTTCTCTCTTAATAATACCTTCTTGGACACCAGACGCCAGAACCGTACTTTAGAAGTGATAGGGAGTTGACTTACGTAAAATGCAGCAAACTCCGTCCGTCTGGAGCTCAATCAAGCATAAAAACCATCTGTTATATCATCTCAACAGATTCATGTCTACTATACACCGATAAGGGGTGCGAACCTCCTCGACATTCGCGCATCTGGAGAAATCTTGTGCTCTTCGACTGGTGCAGGACAGCTGTTACAGACTCGGTTCGCACTGTTCCCTCGCGAAACGTGGAATGTAGCGGTCTACTCATGGTCAGCTGCTGGTTAAATCGGTTCCAGTGTTGCAGGTAGCGCTGGTCAAAGACAATACGAGGAGATCTTGAGGTCTCTAACTTTATCCTAGGAATGCGAGAATGCCCAGTGACACCCATCCACATAGAGAAAGACTGTAAATTACGCACTATGATCGAAGTGCTAGAAGAGATATGTAGGTTGCTGTCTTGTATACTTTGGTGTATATGTTCAAGAATTAACAATGAATGAATATACTGCACAGTCATCTATTTACATTCGCATTTGTTCTCTCAAAGTAGTCGAGGGGTTGTTTAGCGATGATACAGAAATCGGTAAGCATGCTGCCGCGTCATTGGGCAGTGCTGAAATTACGATAAAACTGCTAAAACTGATCGCACTATGAACTATGATGCTTATTATTACAGCACACCGACGGTGTCTTTTACACCCCAACTGTCCACTGATATGCTGTTGCTTACTACATGATGATTGACTGACATCGCTTGTTTGAGATGGAGAAAGAGTCTTGGTGGAGGGGCAACACCTTCCGGGATGGCTAACACCGAAACAGTGATGGCCTACATGGCAGCAATAAGAGGAATAAATCAAATGGAACACAGCGTCATCAGCTATCCCGTCACTATGAATGATGAGTTTAAATGTAGAGGTCGTCAGTCACCTTTGTACAGCAGTTTGGAAACGCTCCGCAGTGCCTCAAAACTCTTCCAGTCTTCTTATGTTGTGACTGTCTTCTACTTCAGTCACCCAGTGTGTAGGTGTGCTGTGAAATTGGCAGCAATAACATCATTTACACCGTGCAATGTCTAGCTTTCTGGGGAAGCCAATGGACCAAAATGTGTTACTGTCAGCTTAGAACCTGACAGACGTCGAAGTTGTGACGGGAAAACAATATGTATGGCAGGGTACAAAGCGTGTCATAGCAGAAAAAGCAGTGTATCAAACAACGAAACAGGGGCCTTCTCCTGCGACTGATAATCTATGAGAGATGGTCGTCGTACAGTACAGGCGATGAAACTTTACACCGGTCTGTGAAAACGACGTCGATTACCGGCTGCCTGCTCCAATAGATCAATACCTGTACATTTAATAGGCACGCAGATGGTATTTGTTTTCGATGTATCAGAAGAGAGAGATGCAGTAAAAATCTATCAGATGAAGTTAGCAGGGTTTTTACTGTTTGTAATTTTTCTCTGTTGGATGATACAGAATAACGGTGATAGAATGTTTGGGTGATAGATGTGAATGGACCCTGAAGGATGAAGATCTGCTTCGGACTGCAGTACCTGTATGATGTTGAGTCATCCTAATTTTACCGATAAGAAACACCACCGTAACTGTTCGTACTGTATTTTATACTACGTCGTGTTACAGGAGCAGGCTTGGTTTGGCGATGACCTTACACATCATACACTGTTGGCGGAGCTACGACAACATGTTCCCATTTCCACCGAGAGGTCAAAACATGGTCCCATAGCATTAAGTCAGCTCACTCTGTTTCTACATGGGTTGCTGAATGTGGTAGATATAATTCTCTCCGACTTCTGGGTAAAATTGCTAAAACTGATCTCGCTATCAACTGCAGTGTGCATTACAGCACATCATACCATATCAACCCTGTCATTCCCATCCCGACCATCCACTGGGTACACTGTTGATTACTGTATAATGATTGACTGACACTACTCGGATGAGGTGGAGGGAGCCTTGGTGGAACACTGGATATCTGCTACTTGTCGCTGTGGAGCATGGGATTAAATGTAGAGGTCATACACTGTGGACAACGATAAGACAGCTGGAATAGACTATTTAACATGGATGAACTCCAATTGTAGAGTAAAGGTATATAACCGATTCGTATGTCAAATCACAAGTCGAGGAGTAAACAAAGTTATCGGTAACGATCTCACAGAGTTTATAAAGTGTCCAGACACGCGACTACAGGAAACTTTTATGTCTTCTTTGATTAAGGAGCATGGCATTACCAGGCTGGAGGCTGCACTATACAACTACGGTATGAATCGTGTATTCGACCTAGTGCAAAACTTTTTAAGTGTATTAGACACCAACAAGCAGCATTTACAAAGTGCTCCACTTTACTCTGTGCCAACTGCGTCCATGTGGTGTCAGTTAACTAATAATTTACAGAACAGTTGCTGTGTTGTGGTGAACAACGTTCTGCAGTTTGTCGACTGGGATAATAAGAACACCCGAAAATTGACTGGTGTGCAAGTAAATCTACCGGAGTCACAAGACTGTGAAAAGCTTATAAGTTATGCTCTGCATGTATACAGTTTTAATTACCTACCTGCAAACTACATGGAGGTTCTTAACTCTGACTCCAACAAAGGCAATATAAGTATTACGCAGAAGTGTTATGTTAAAGCAGGAGAAACTGATTTTTCTCAGTCTAGAACAGTGTTCTCCACAGTAACGTCTGATATAGATATCGCCAAATTGAGACTGGTTCCTAAGGATAATGTTATACCACAAGTCTTAAGTAAAAGAACCGATGTATCAAACAGACTTAAACCATTCCCCATTAAAGAAATCACTCCTTTAAGTGCAGTTAATGTATTAAGAGCACAGAAAGGAAAGCTAGAAATGGGGGACCTCAAAGTAAAGAAAAGGAAACTGGAGAATATGGAGAAGACACACTGTAAGAAACGCACTGTATGGAAAAATCTGGCTATGAAGGGGGAATACAAAATATTAGCATTTACAGTAAACAGCAATGGAAACTTCTCACGTGTTGAACTACTGGCCGAAATCAATGGATGCAAGAACGTTTACTGTATTAAGGGATACATGACGAATATCTTATTAAGCTCAATTTCCATTTTATATCGGCTTAAAACAGATAGTTATATTCCTTCTAAGAATGGAGAGCTAGATGTTGCCCACCTAGCAACAGAACAGAGGTTTTCCGAGTTTAAAACTGATGGAATAACTACGTTTAATGGACACTCGTTTGTAAAAGTTGTAAACTTAAAGTTCTATACAGAACTCTCGCAAGAATGTAGAGCAGAAGAGTTGCCGACATACACACAGGGAGATGTGGAATGGTTAACAATAGCGTCATGGAGAAAATATGAGGAAAAATTAAAATCCCCGAATGCTCTCGCCTAGAAGAACTGCAAGAAGGAACTGAGCTAATAGTTAAAGCCATAAAACAAGTGTTTTACAGGAAGAAAATTAGGTATGTATTGGAATTCGAGAATATATCTTCTCTGTACTTATCAAATTACTGGATGGAGGAAGAAATATTTGATTCAGATGTGGATTTAAGTTATATGTTAAACATTAAATTGGATATTATTACTGGTTCTCACTGTTAGCATTCAACCGCGATTCTTATACATATATTTTAACAACGCGTTTCAAGAGACAATGCTCCCATCATCAGGTTGTAAAATCTATGTCATGAAATTAAACGGACTAAAAAGACAAAATACCATCACAAATAGTTGGGCAGTCCATATAGTAAAACAGAATTAAAAGTATATTGGACCGTGGGTCCTCGTCTTACGTTGAAGTTGTTGACACAAGTCGATGGCCGTCCCATAGCTACCAAATATGCTGTCGCACTGTGCCGGCTCGGGAGCTGTTGTGGACTGACGTGCCTAGGTGTTGTGGCGTGGTTACAGCCGTGTGCTTGACGGTAACGCTATGCTATTGGGCGCCTGATTTCCTTATTACATTGGTCTGCCATCGTTAGCCTCTCGCAACTCTGTCAGTGACATGCTACAAGTTTAAAGTCGCACACCTACCCTAAAATAATCCTAAAAACCCGCTAAAAAATCTCATTTCTTTAAAATTATCTTGTGCATTTAGAATATTGCTTTGTTTCTTTTCATGGGTAGCTATCTCGAATTCCTCTAGTAAATCAAGTTTCCTCCCTCTCTTTTCTACATGCAATATTTCTACGTAGTGTTCTATGCTATTAAGGGGATGGCCTGTTTCATATATATGGTTCGCAACAGCTGATTTGTCATATTTCCTAACCTGAACGCATCTTTATGTTCTTTATACCGGATCGCGAATGATCTTTCTGTCTGCCCTATATATTTTGCATCACAAGTTCTGCTCTGAATCTTATAAACTCCCGATCTTTCAAACTTATTTCTCTTCTCGCCAATATCGTGCTTATGGCTATACCTCACTAGGTTATTAGTCTGAAATGCTATTTTAACATCGTATGGCTTAAAAATATTTGCTATCTTTTGTGAGACTGTTCCGTAGTATGGCATCGTGATAATTTTCACTTTCTCTCCATCAGGTTTATTCTTTTTGCGCTTATTACTTTTCCGTAACAGTTTTTTAACCATATCTATTCTGTAACCGTTGTTCATTGCTATTCTCTTAACGGTATTAATTTCAGTCTCCCTATCTTTTTCGCTCATAGGTATATTGATTGCCCTATACACGAGACTACGGAAAGCAGCTTCTTTATAAGCCTGCGGATGGCATGAATCATTCAGGATCACGGCATCAGTCGTAGTTTGTTTTCTATAAACGGAGAACGCGTGTTTGTTGCCCTGCTTTTTTATATTCAGGTCGAGGAACTGTAAACAATTGTCAGTTTCATACTCCACGGTAAATTCTATTTTATTATGTGCGTCGTTGAACTTTTTTACTATTTCCTCAATGTCCTCACGGGAACCATCGACAAGTAACAGAGTGTCGTCTACATAACGTTTGTAATAAACAATTTTATCCATAATGTTATCGTCAGAATTTAGAACTTTATCTTCAAGGTCATTGATAAAAATGTCCGCCATAGCTCCCGAAATACTGGACCCCATGGCTAAACCCATCGTCCTGAATATAAAATTTGTTATTAAACGTAAAATAATTAAAACTTGTAATGAGCTGTAGGAGTTCAATAAATTCAATTGTCTCTTGCGTTGAAATTTTACCGCAAGAGAGAATTGAATTTATTGAACTGCTCGGCAAGACTCACCGGAGGAGAAACACCCCTCTGAAGATGTCCAGCGCAACTCTGGACGAAACGTTAGGAGCTGAAGAGTTTCATGGACCACGACCTTACATCCCGGAAGATTTACCAGACTATACATATTGTTGTGTAATTAGACCCAATCTTTATGACTTACTGCATAATTAATACCCATCTTCACTTCAGTTTCCTGACCAAAATAGATGCTCACTAACCTTCCTCTCCTGCATCTGGACAGTTCCCATGTGTTGGGGGCGTGCATTTGGGCCTTCCATCCAGTAGAATCAGGTTTTGAGCCCCAGAAATGGCATCAAATTTTTAATTTCCCATCAATTCCGAGCACCTCTGGTGGTTTAAATGTGTTAGGGGGGTGCACTTGAGGTTCCCGTCCAGGAGGACCAGGGTTCGAATCACGGGAGGGGTACCGCCAATTTTAATTTTCCACCAATTCCTAGATGGGAAGGGGTGTGGGGTAGGACATCAGCACAACCCCGTGACAAAGAAATTTCAGCCAAAATTCGAAATTTCCATCAATGAGGTAGGTTGAGGAAGGGGGAGGGGGGGAGTGGGGCGGGGGCTGGGGCCCAAGTGCAGGCTGAGAAAAACACATGACATCATCGAGGGGTGGGGGTGGGCGCGGTCGGGCTGGATGGTCGGGTTTGGGGGTGATTAATTGATCAACTTAATTTATTTGCATATCAATTTGATATCAAAATTGGACTCGTAATCCCATCTCTCTATACTTGTATGTTCACCTACCACGATCAATCTGTATAGCTATGTTCACCTTCTTCGTCTAAACTGCCTTTTGTGCTACCGATTATCGCAGTATCTACAAGCTCAGTGAACTTCAAACGCACGTAATCATTTCTGAGTATTTTGGTATTGCATTCCTTTACACATTGGTTCTTCCTCATGATTCAACCTGCTTTTCATGATTACGAAATTTTGATATGAATCTATGTCTGCTCCTGCGTATGCCTTGCCATCCAATATATATCTGAATTTCTGCCTCACCATGACTTAATCTAGGTGGCATTGAACAGTGCATTTTCTATTATTAACTAAAATTCATTGTAGAACTCAAAGAGTCTTCAGCCCCTCTCATTCCTGCTACGTACTATTGTCTCTTAATTCTGTCTTACGTTCCCGGCACCATGATTGTTATCCTTTCAGCTTCATTTACATATTGAGTTACCCTTTCAATTCCTTCAAATACTCTCTCTCTTTCTTCATCTTCTTGATTTTGTGTTAGTGTCATGAGAACAATCCTATAAACTATTCAGTCCTACCTTTCCATTTATAGTGAATCCTACTCCCGTTATACCGTTTTCTGCTGCTGTTGCCGTTGTACCATTTTCTGCCGCTGTTGATATTAACCTATACAAGAGTGTGAGCCGTGCGTGGCTCGTGTTCCCGCCATTATGTAATTTACACCCTGTTTTTAACGTACTTTCACCTCACTACATTAATTTAAAATTACTGCTGTCACTGAGTTGCTGCTTTGCCTGACCGTCAGTGGCATTAGCAGCGAGTATCGATAAATCCACTTTCGTAGTATCTTTGCTCGGCTGCTATTACTTCCCGGTTGTCATATGTCGTGGAGTCAGTCGGAACGTGCGAGGAGGAGAGTTCACGGCGGCAGTTCGGGTCGTGAGTTGGGCCCTGCCAGGGAGTTGCAACGCGTCTGTAGCGCAGCCCGGGCCAGCCAGTCGCCGGCTTGCAGCAGCAGTGAGTCCTGCGTGGACATCGCCCGCCCGACCGTTGCCGCCACGCATCGCGTAAGCCGGGTCTGAGTTTTGGTGGATTGTTGGTCGGCCGATTGGTCCGAGGACATCTCCGTGCGTCATAGTCGACTGGGCCCGTTGGCGGTCTCTGCGCAGTGTCGGACTGTGTCTGGAGCTGTCCGATCGGTACGAGCATCGTCGCTCGCCGATACAGGAAGTGAAGGTTGGGTGGTTTTGAGCATTACGTTGTTGGTTCCGGCGTTGCTGTTGTGGAGGTTTTCCTATGAGCAACAACGAGTGAAGTGTTCGAGACAGCCGCCGTCGGGGGGGAATTGATCAAATTACTTTATCCACAGTCAAGTGCACCAGCGGGATTTTCTGCCTTGTGGCCGTTAATGTTCTGGTTACCTGTCCTTGCCGCTAACGTATTTTTTAGACAGTGTCTTTTCCTCACCTGTTGTTGCTGTCCAACGTGGTGTGTAGTTTTGGCAGCTCAGTTCACATGCGCGTTTGTTTCGGGATAGTGATACTTGTAATTTTTTTTTTTTTTTTTTTTTTTTTGCCTTGAATTCTCGTGTACTCCGTCGTGGCAAGCAACCGGTTGGTCGGTCGGTCCGTGACTGTTCCTTGGTTGGGTTCGCACGAATTAAGTGTAGTTGGACTCACCACCCGTCTCGCCTAACTGAACGAGGGCAGACCGATCCACTGGAGACTCCTGAGTGCCATTCTCTTAGTTATCCTTTTGGCAGTGTTAATGTTGTTGTAATTTAACTGTATTTTATATTTTTAATTTGGCAAGGTTAGTTGTGGGTCTTCAGCCCTGGAAACATGTTCTGAGAGTTTCCTTCAAGTCCAAACACTATTGCCTTCTGCTATTGAAAGGTTATTGTAATTTCCTCTGAAAGATTTTACGAGTTATTGTGGGCTTTCCGCCGTTGGTGTTGCAAAAGGAAATTTGTAAACTTAATGTATTGTTTTACCGATTGTTGCAATATATATATATATATATATATATATATATATATATATATATATCCTTAATTTTTAGAATTTAACTTTGCGGCCTTCAGCCATGTCATTGCGTTTATTTATCTCTTTCTGTGCTCCATTGCGGGCCATCAGCCCCTTTAGCATCTTTAAACATTGTGACCTTCTGCTTCCAATAATCATCATAGTATATTTTGAATTTTGAAGATTTAATCCGGCGGCCTTCAGCCGCTTCGCATGCTGATCTGAAATATGTATACGATTTATCTTACTAGGTAAATTTAACTGTGTGTCATGTCTTTTCAAAATTGAACTTATTCTAAAGCATTTGTTTGGAGACCTTCAGCCGCGAAGCAAATTTAATTCTTTCAAAAGTGTATTTGTGAACTAAATGAAAATAAATTAAATTGTGAAATAAATCCGACCTCAACTCCCTTGGCCCTTTCCACAATCCTAATTACCTGTTAGCTCTGCGTAATTTAGCGGGCGTTTCAGTGTGATCAGAAATACTTACCTTCCTTCCATTTAATTCCATTCACTTCTACTACATCTAAAGTGAACCATTATATTTCCGTTTTGAAACTCGTAGGACAGTATCCTGTAGTTGGTTTTTCAGTGCTTTCTTATGGTCGTATGCCCCCTTGACTGTCCCCTCCAGCACTTGTGAATGGGGCAATAATCTGGAATCTTTTGCTGATAAAGAGATGCCAGTTGCACGGAATCATGGAATCTTTGTCGTGAGTATCAGTTATGCGTACTTACTGCAGTGGTTCCTATTGCCTTCTGCTTCCTCAAGCATTATTGATTAGCCCCAAAGCGAGATACTTGCACTGAACTCTATGCACCCCTTCCATGTTTTGGACAAAGTTGCTGGTAAAATGAGAGTGACTTTTTATACCACAAGTGGCTCCGTGGACGATATGGAACATGAGGCGCCTAACATTATGGTTAATAGTAAAAGACTCTACCTCTAGATCAAAAGAGAAAAAGGAACTTAGAGGAAGGTAAATGACCCAATGAAAATACTGAAATTTGTGCTACTTACATATCATAATTTTTATCAACGTCTTTCGTGGTATGCTGATGTAGCTGAAGGATGTGAAAATCTGGAAATGTTCTTGAATTAGGCATTCTGAGTGTTAATCTCCTAAATTAAAAATAAATGTAATTTTTCTGAAAATGAAGTGAATGTAAAATATGTCGCTATTATTCAAAGTGGAGCACGTCTGTTTGTGTCACGCTAACTGCTGGGCCAATTAATTGTGTAGTTTATCTATTTAATTATTGCTGTATTATATGTGTTTGTGGTAATAAATTTAATTATAGTATTAGGACAAAGACTGTTAGCCTTTAAAATCATTAGTACACTAAGTGTAATTCAGTCAACTCAGGTACTTTCTGTCAACCCAGGTGCTTTGTGCTAAGCAGTATTTTGCAGTAGATCGATGTTTTCTACAAGCATTGCATCTCGCTGTTGATAGTAGGTAAACAGTATCGATTTCATTAATTAGTACTAATGATGCAAAATTTCCTGTGTTCAATACAGCTGACAAAACAGTGTGCATACACAACTGTGAGTATGAATATTTTCCTTGCAACATTTTTGTTTCTTGCTGATCTGCTTGGTTTCAATGCAGTACCAGAATTGTATAAAAACAGTGTTGTTTCGATTTTTGTAGGTGATATTTAGTGTAATAACGTTGTACGAAGTAATTTAATGTTCAGTTTTTAGTACCACATTAATTAGTTGAAAAGGCACCATGTATGTAATGCTGAAAGGCTACATAAGAGAGTGGAAATATAGAGTTTTCAGCTGTAGTCATGTCTTGTCTACTAACGAAAAAATCGTCAGCTTCCTTTCCTTTTCTGCACAGCGCTTCATTGCCACTACACTCGTTCACGAATTCATTGATTTGTATTTCAGTTTAATGAACACACTTACATAAACTAAGATGGTCTTGAAAACACTCTTCACACCGAAACACGAACGATGCATATGTGTACAACGCTTTCCATCAGGTTGCAAACCCTTCAGTGCTCCGGGTGACAAAATGTACACTGAAGAGCCAAAGAAACTGGCACACCTGTGTAATATCGTGTAGGGCCCCGGCGAGCACCCAAAGTGCCGCAACATAACGTGGAATGGATTCGACTAATGTCTTTAATAGTACTGGAGAAAATTGACACCATGAACCCTGCAGGGATGTCCATAAATCCTTAAGAGTACGAGGGGGTGAAGATCTCTTCTGAACAGCACGTTGCATGACAGTGTTCATGTCTGGGGAGTTTGGTGACCATCGGAAGAGTTTAAACTGTGAAGAGTGTTCCTGAAGTCACTCTGTAGCAATTGTGGACATGAGAAAAGTCGCATTGTCCTGTTGGAATTGCCCAAGTCCTTCGGAATACACAATGGACATAAATGGATGCAGGTGTTCACACAAGATGTTTACATACGTGTCACGGGTCAGAGCCGTATCTCAACGTATCAGAGGTCCCATATCACTCCAACTACACATGCCCCACACCGTTACAGAGCCTCCACCAGCTTGAACAGTCTCCTGCTGACATCCAGGGTCCATGGATTCATGAGGTTGTCTCCATATCCGTACACGTTCAACCGCTCGATACAATTTGAAACGAGAGTCGCCCGACTAGGGAACATGTTTCCAGTCATCAACAGTGCAATGGCCAGGGCGAGGCGTAAAGCTTGGTGTCAAGCAGTCATCAAGGGTACATGTGTGGGCCTTCGGCTCCGAAAGCCAATATCGATGTTTCGTTGAATGGTTGGCACGCTGACGTTGATGTCCCAGAATTTAAATCTGTAGCAATTTGCAGAGGAGTTGCACTTCAGTCACGATGAACGATTTTCTTCAATCGTCGTTGGCGCCGTTCTCGCAGAACATCTTTCCGGCCGCAGCGATGTCGGAGATATTATGTTTTACCGGATTTCTGATATTCTCGGTATACACGTGAAATGGTCCTACGGGAAAATCCCCACGTCATCGCTATCTTGGATATGCTGTGTCCCATCGCTCGTGCGTTGATTATAAGACCACGTTCAAACTCACTTAAATCTCGATAACCGGTCATTGTATCAGCAGTAACCGATCTAACAACTACGCCAGACACTTGTTGTCTTACAAAGGTGTAGCCGACCGCAGCGCCGTATTCTGCCTTTTTACATATCTCTGTATGTGACTACACATGCCTATACCAGTTTCTTTGGCGCTTCAGTGCAAATGGAGAAGGGGGTAGAAAAGAAATTAAGATAGTTTTTGTTTCATAATTTATTGGTCTTAATTTAAAATTAATTTGAGCAACGCTCTTGACTTGCTATGTGGGTTCTAGCTGATCCACTGGGCGACTAGCTGCGCAATCCTCTCTCGGGCTGCCGTCAGCTGTGGGATGTCCAGCAGTGACGGGGCGTACAGGTCCGAGCAGTGAGACTCGTCTGTAAACAGGAAACAACACATCAATTCGAGGACTGTAGTAGTAACACGAAACATTTGTTATCAGATATTGTGATTCGCAGTGGAACATTGGACCTCCAAGAGATTCACCAGTGCACTTTGTTGTTTGTTACGACTTTTCATTTTCCCATGTCTTAGTCAGAGATGACACTTCCCGGTCTGTAGATCTCCCACATATAACCAAAGGTCTGTCTCATTTCTTGTGTAGAGGCCTAATCGAGGGCGTTCTTTGCTGAGAATACTTCATCATCTCTGTGAGTGTCGAATTGTGTACTTATCATCGAACCGCAAGTATACAGTTTGACGGTATTTTGTGGTCAATAACAGTGTACGACCGGACAGTAGAAGTTGTTTGTATTTTCACATATACGCAAATTGCGTCTGCGTGCATTCAGGAGTGTTTATATATACACACATCAAAAAAAGTTTTGCATCACGTCCGTTCCGAGAGTTCCGGAAACTGCACAGAAAATTGGAATAGAAATCAACAGATACATTGTTTCCGCCTTTTCTATTGCCCACGAAAACCACACATTGCATGTTGTGCCACCATACAGCGATACCTTCAGAGGCGGTGATCCAGATTGCTGTACACACCGATGACTTTAAAATCCAGTAATACGTCCTCTTGCATTGATGCATGCCTGTATTCGTCATGACATACTATCCACAAGTTCATCAAGGCACTGTTGGTCCAGATTGTCCCACTGCTCTACGGCAATTCGGCGTAGATCCCTCAGAATGGTTGGTGGGTCATGTCGTCCGTAAACAGCCCTTTTCAATCTATACCGAGCATGTTCGATAGGGATCATGTCTGGAGAAAATGCTGGCCACTCGAATCCTGAAGGAAGTCATTCGCAAAATGTGCACGATGGGTGCGCGAATTGTCCATGAAGACGAATACCTCACCAATATGCTGCCGATATGGTTCAATATCGGTTGGACTACGGTATTCACATATCGTACAGCTGTTACGGCGCCTTCCATGACCACCAGCGGCGTAAGTCGGCCCCACAGCAAAACAGCAGGGAACTTCCACCTTGCTGCACTCACTGGACAGTGTGTCTAAGGCGTTCAGCCTGACCGAGTTGCCTCCAAACACGTCTCCGACGATTGTCTGATTGAAGGCATATGCGACACTCATCGGTGAAGGCAACGTGATGCCAATCCTGAGCGGTCCAGGACGGCTTTTTGAAACTAAAGTAGGAAATGGAAAGGGCTGGTCGCTAAGAGCCAGACTGGTTTGCGCACTGTACAGCGAAAACGCTGAGATGTTGAACAATGATGTAAAGATCTACCTATTGTGCTTCTTCTTTTCTGTGACGTTACATCTACGAAAATAGGGAGGGTCCTGGGAAGAAGAGGCACGAGGCCTATTTTCGGACCAGCTTAGAGGACGGAGGAACTGTGTACGTTTAGGGACAATCTGGCTCTCAGGGTTCTGGAATTTGCAAAATTTCTTGAGCTGCAGAAGCTGTACTCAACGCCAAACGTACAGAAACTCGATAACATGAGAAATGATCAGTTTCTGAGCACAGTCTCACAAATAAACACAGAATAATGCGTGATGGAATTAGAATTCTGTCCCACTCTTCTACATGCTAGTATTATGTTGTTACAGAACCACTAGAAGTTAGAAAATGCGAGAACAGCTTCAACTGGAACAGCGGAAGTAATCTTAGTGATGCGTGAAAGGGAGCTCTGGACGCTGAGCAGTCGCAGAGAAGTGCTCTGGCTTGTTTACTCTCCTACGATAGCGGTGGCACTACCAGCGCGTAAAAACATGGACAGTATATCTGGTAGCATTATATATCTGGTAGCATTACGTAATGATGACTTACGCCGAACACCCTCAATCTATAGGCTATGAATAGTCACCATAACAACAACCTCGACAGTCAGATGTTTCTGATGAGGATGACGGAGCATTTCGACTTTAGCTCGAGTTCTAACCTAAATTTGACACTGTATGTAAACTGAGAATGGTTTATGCAAGGATTTTGCCGCGAGAAACTTCGATCTCAGACAACAGAGATATTTCAGAGAATTCAGCAGAAGTTTTATCTGTGATTTATGAAGTATGCGTTGAGACTGTCGATAAACCTTGATCCCAGACAACAAGGACGTAGATATAGACATTTCAGAGAATTCAGCAAAAGTTTTTCTCTGGCTTGTGAGGTATGCCCTGCGACTGTTGACCTACTTTGAAAAGTTACTGTGAGTTTCAACTGTAGAAAAATAAGTACACTCCGAATGTTAGTCTCTTGCTTCAGAGAGCTCAGTTTAGCATCCCCTCCCGTATACATAATTTTCATCAAAAAAATCTGAGATACCCGGTACATGTTTTATGGTGAATGTATAACACGATCATACACGAATCATTAAAGTCTTAAAAGATCCTGACTTAGAAGTGGGATATCGGTCGAAATTCCCTAATAGATTATGCAGCCAGAAACGGACTTCTTTTAAACATTCTAGTGCGCATTCCGAGTACGAATGTAAATTAATCACAGAACTCGGACTAAAGTTAAGCTATAGAAATGTATATAGTTAATTATGTGAATACGGTGCTGGTGTGAGATACTAACATTCAATGACGATGGCTGGAGACGACTCGTTGATGTCCTCGAGGACTCCCAGTCTGTGCCACGGGTCCAGGCCGCCGTTCACGAAGGCAACGTTAGTGACGTCGGGGTTGCGACCCCCGTACAGCAAGTTGGCGTTAGTCACGCCTTCCTCCACTCGCTCCGCCGTGTACCTGAAACAGTAACATCATGGAAACGCTGTGACAAAGTTGCTCGAAGGGTACCTACACTTCACCTATTCCCTATGTAAACATGATAGTTGATTCAAACTTCAGTTTCTAGGCGGCACATGTCTACCCCAAATCCCGGAAAGTCTGTTGTAATGTTATGAAAACGGAAAATACTAGCGGCAGCTTGAAAACTGCTGACTTACAGACCAAATATGTGTACAATTTGTTTGGAACCCCATAAAAGAGACTTTTGGGAACTCTGAGCACAAATATAAAGCAGAACTATGAAGTAGTACCACAACGGGATCTTCAATATCGGGAACGTATTCATTTAAAATGGAAGAGTTTGCATTAAGTTTGGTACATGTGTTTTTATGAAATCACTGAAAATACAGAACAGGTAACAAAGTTGAAAAAAAAAGTGCGTTCGATCAAACAGTCGAAGTAGGGAGCAATAGTTCAATGCTGAATGCACTATATGAGTTACTGTAGGAGCCATGTAAGAACCCAGCCTTATAAAACATATTACAAAAAAATTTGACAAACAGTTTAAGAATAATAATTGGCGGTACTTCACGGAGCTTCTTCCCGAAGAAAACCGATTTACCCCGTGACATGACTTGTAATTTTGAAACTATTGAAGCTTACCTGGTTGTGAAATCTATAAACGTAGACGAATACAGATCAACTTTGTAACAGTCTTTTGAAATGAAGAAGCACTTTCACTATAACAATGATTAAAAGCCACTTAAACAAATTTTTGGACAATTTTCAACAAGAAGATTTTCAAATGAATTGTTTGTATAACGTAAAACTACTCCGCGGATTAGTTGAAGCTAGATGATATCTACACTTTGATCACACAATTAAGACTTTCACGCCGGCCAAGCGGTTCTAGGTGCTACAGTCTGGAACCGCGCTACCGCTACGGTCGCAGGTTCGAATCCTGCCTTGGGCATGGGTGTGTGTGAAGTCCGTAGGTTCGTTAGATTTAAGTAGTTGTAAGTTCTAGGGGACTGATGACCTCAGCAGTTAAGTCCCATAGTGCTTACAGCCATTTAAGAATTTCACGACTGATTGTCTTAGTTGCTAATGGGCCTTCTTGGTTGTAAGGTTGAAGTCTACTAAACCTGTTGTCTGGCGTCGTCCAAAGATCACATTGCCACACCAAAGTCGACACCGCACATCGTTACACACAGAAGTTGGCGATGTTTCGCAATAAATCGCAATGACGAAGGGACGTACTCCTAAGGACCACGCTTCTCTCAGCACAGCAGTGCCATCCCACAGAGGTCAATATACAGCCAAGCATGGAAATACTCTGCCCAGTGTGTCACCGCAACTGAAGCAGTCAACATTATCGAGTAAGACTGCAGCGCTATTCAAGTCTCAGATGGAAACATACTTTTCTAAATGTTGAACATTGTACTTCCAGAGAACAGTTAGCAAGTGCATCAGGTGAAACTTTAATAGCAACTGACACTTGTAGATTATCAAGCACTTCCGTGGCAAAGGATTGAATCGAGTTAAGTAATTTTTTTATTCATTCATATGGTAAAGCGGTCTAGTATTTCGTATGTTGTGGTTCCAATGAGCCATCTCTCACAGCAATCAAAGAACCCACAGTTATGGCCAGTCGATTGTGGTTACGTCTGGTCATATCATTTTCATTCCTAGTTTCGTCCATAGCTGTGTTGGACATCTTCAAATGAACCAGGAGAACATCTGAAGATGTCCAACGCAACTGTGGACGAAATGTTAGAAACAACAAAGTTTCACAGACCATGACTGCACAGCATGGAACATTCACACTTTCACGGGTATATATGGTCCAGAAGGATTGTACATGTCGATATCTTTATGAAACAGAGGATGAACGCCGCCAGATGCTTCTGAGAAAACATTTACATAAAATTAGACAGTAGCCACAATTTTTCACTGGCGATGTTCTAATCCCGATTCGTCATCATTTCTGTACTGCTCTCACTGTTTATAGACTCAAGAATGTAACTGATCAACTAGCTTGTCTGATTTTTTAAATACGGCCGCCATCACTTTTCCAGAAGATTGTACCATTAATTTCATTTGAAGCTCAGTTGTGGCAGAGTTTTCACCTGCTTTGGCTAATGAATCTTCCGTGAGTATTGAATCTTAGACGAAATCGAAGACTTTGCTTGGAGTAGAAGGGACGAGGGAAGCAAGGTTGTAGTTTGTCTCGTTGGCATTGAGGTTGGTAAATTGGGACTATAAGCTCGGGTTGGACAAAGATCACCCATGCTTAGATAAATAAATTCTTCCAGTATTCACTAATTACCGATGGACGTTAGGCCTCTGTCACTATAAAATTTTGGATCATGAATGTGCAGCAGACCCCACATAGCAACATGAGAATTACAGAATATTCTCCGTCCTTGAAGTATAATAAACTGGTTGATGTGAGGGTGTTCCATATTTTATTCCCTAGTTGGTGTTTTCAACTGACCAGAAAAAATTCAAACTTGGTAGAAAGAGTCACAGCCCTGGGTATTCATGTTTACTTGAGTATTTTCTAGTGACTTCTCTCTGTTTCTTTATTTCAGTTATCCCAAAATCCTCGAAACAAGCGCTTTATTCCTTCCCCCTCCCACCACAACCGCCACCACCACCACGTACTTCCTTTACATACTCTCACGCCCAGAGAGCACAGTGATAATACTGAAATTCAGTAGCACATGAAAGGCTGTTGGCAAAACATAGAACGACTGCTCGGCAGTGTCTCAGAGTTGCAAGCATGATGTTCCATCTTCCCACTTGCTAGTCATCAAGTGCGCCGCTGAAGACGGACGCAAGTTTTGTTTCATTTAGTTCTCATTTCATTGCTCCATCATGAGGGCAGGCTGTCAGTTGCCTGTATGCCCCTACAAGATTTTGAAAATCTTCAGTATTATCTGTAATATTCAAACCAGGTTAAAATAATAGAGTGATCTTCATACACTCCTGGAAATTGAAATAAGAACACCGTGAATTCATTGTCCCAGGAAGGGGAAACTTTATTGACACATTCCTGAGGTCAGATACATCACATGATCACACTGACAGAACCACAGGCACATAGACACAGGCAACAGAGCATGCACAATGTCGGCACTAGTACAGTGTATATCCACCTTTCGCAGCAATGCAGGCTGCTATTCTCCCATGGAGACGATCGTAGAGATGCTGGATGTAGTCCTGTGGAACGGCTTGCCATGCCATTTCCACCTGGCGCCTCAGTTGGACCAGCGTTCGTGCTGGACATGCAGACCGCGTGAGACGACGCTTCATCCAGTCCCAAACATGCTCAATGAGGGACAGATCCGGAGATCTTGCTGGCCAGGGTAGTTGACTTACACCTTCTAGAGCACGTTGGGTGGCACGGGATACATGCGGACGTGCATTGTCCTGTTGGAACAGCAAGTTCCCTTTCCGGTCTAGGAATGGTGGAACGATGGGTTCGATGACGGTTTGGATGTACCGTGCACTATTCAGTGTCCCCTCGACGATCACCAGTGGTGTACGGCCAGTATAGGAGATCGCTCCCCACACCATGATGCCGGGTGTTGGCCCTGTGTGCCTCGGTCGTATGCAGTCCTGATTGTGGCGCTCACCTGCACGGCGCCAAACACGCATACGACCATCATTGGCACCAAGGCAGAAGCGACTCTCATCGCTGAAGACGACACGTCTCCATTTGTCCCTCCATTCACGCCTGTCGCACCACTGGAGGCGGGCTGCACGATGTTGGGGCGTGAGCGGAAGACGGCCTAACGGTGTGCGGGACCGTAGCCCAGCTTCATGGAGACGGTTGCGAATGGTCCTCGCCGATACCCCAGGAGCAACAGTGTCCCTAATTTGCTGGGAAGTGGCGGTGCGGTCCCCTAAGGCACTGCGTAGGATCCTACGGTCTTGGCGTGCATCCGTGCGTCGCTGCGGTCCGGTCCCAGGTCGACGGGCACGTGCACCTTCCGCCGACCACTGGCGACAACATCGATGTACTGTGGAGACCTCACGTCCCACGTGTTGAGCAATTCGGCGGTACGTCCACCTGGCCTCCTGCATGCCCACTATACGCCCTCGCTCAAAGTCCGTCAACTGCACATACGATTCACGTCCACGCTGTCGCGGCATGCTACCAGTGTTAAAGACTGCGATGGAGCTCCGTATGCCACGGCAAACTGGCTGACACTGACGGCGGCGGTGCACAAATGCTGCGCAGCTAGCGCCATTCGACGGCCAACACCGCGGTTCCTGGTGTGTCCGCTGTGCCGTGCGTGTGATCATTGCTTGTACAGCCCTCTCGCAGTGTCCGGAGCAAGTACGGTGGGTCTGACACACCGGTGTCAATGTGTTCTTTTTTCCATTTCCAGGAGTGTAGTTTTATTGTCATGTGCAGCAGATAAATGTGTTGTTACTCTTGGTTTGTGTACGAACGTGGACGAGTGTGGTGACAAGGGTGACAGATGCCTGGTGTTGGTTTAGTAGGAGAGCTGGAAATGGAGTTGTAAGTGGATTTAAATATGGAAAGAGAAACCGGAGCACAGTTAACAGAGAGGGAGAGGATACGGAGGACTGGCTAGTAGGAAGGATTATTAGCGCAGTATTCGAGTAAAACCATGGTCACAGCATTAAGGTTATCCAGTCTACGTGGTGACACGTTCAGTGGCTTCTGTGGTGAAACTGCAAAACTCACCTCACCGTAGCGTTGCTGGTTCTCTGCCACTCGACATAACCTGTTGTTTTCGGGTTGAATGAGTGGTGGATTTGAATTTGTTATCCGACCTGTAGCCGATATCACGATTCACAAGATTTTCCGCAGTGTGTATTTCCACGGACTCTTTAATAATGGAGTCTCAAAATGATGAGGCCGTTGAAAAATTGTTTCCTCGTATTCCATTGCATGCCCTGTGGAGATACACATATCGATAACAGCAGATTATGTGGTCTGAAAAAGATGAGTCCAACATCGATATGCAATACAACGCTTTTCCACGAGTTCTGCTGGTGTACTATCCTTGGTATACAAGGACAGGTCCTGGTTTTAACCTGACCTTTTAATCTGTCAGCCATTTTCCCTGTATTTAGATGGACGAGCTCCTTACGCAAACTATCTGAAATTGAAACAGTGTGTGCTCCACGCACACATGTTAGAAGCACACCTGCTTTTTATGAGAGGTGATAATAAGTTGAAGGCCAAAAATAAATATCAGTGTCAAGTGAATACCGCAGAGCTATCATTCTTCCGTTTGGCCGTAACATCCACGGAAAGCAAACAACAATCGTTCTCTGTCTCCATGGTGATCTGCATATTATTATAAATTGAGTTAAAATGATGTGATTTATCTTCTGCATAAGACTGTTCATTGACTGTATCGTCGACAGATTGTATTCTCAGAAAACGATTGTTTTAAGGATACTGATTTCAGAGCTTTCTGCTGAAACTCGTCGATCCCGACATTATACTAAAAAATATCTTGGTTGAATATGATATGATAGAGGGAAGAGTATGCGTGAACGAAGTAGTGATCTCTTCCTGATTATCAGAGACTAAAATAACTTTACAGAGATGCTCTAACATCTTACGTACGTCAACGACCACGTCTGTCGCTAGAGAAACGTGCTGTTTCAAAAGGAATGGAAATGCCTCGACGTTTAGGTACTGCGATGTTACTGGGATACTGTCTACTGAGAAGAGAAACAACCAGTCTGTAACACTGGTGGCGTATACTTACTCTGAGCCGTAAAGTAAGGCACACATGTCAGTGAAGTAAGGCAGCGTCATCCTGTTGCCGAAGGGCTGGTTGGCGGAGTCCGTGGTCTGATAGTAGCCGAACTCCGTGCAGGTCTGCCACAGCCACTGGCGCACTGAAACACAGTAGAAGTCACATTCTCTCTCCTATCAGACCACTCCAAAAGGTAAACCTCCACGCATAAACGAATAAACGGAAACCAGGTTATAATATTTGTGCGAAATACAGGAAGTAGTGCAGAATATATGGTATAGTTTTATTTCGCTGAACATAACCAGTACAAAATGAGAGATGGAAAACTACAATCTCATGTAACGTAACTCCACAAGATCCCCAGCAATCGTAACAACCATACTGTCCAGTCACATCAATGTGACCACTGCGTATGTTCGACGTCAACGTGCAATAACCACTCACAGACGGAGGTGGCAGTACTAGCAATGGAGGGTACACAGGGTGTTACAAAAAGGTACGGCCAAACTTTCAGGAAACATTCCTCACACACAAAGAAAGAAAATATGTTATGTGGACATGTGTCCGGAAACTCTTACTTTCCATGTTAGAGCTCATTTTATTACTTCTCTTCAAATCACATTAATCATGGAATGGAAACACACAGCAACAGAACGTATCAGCGTGACTTCAAACACTTTGTTACAGGAAATGTTCAAAATGTCCTCCGTTAGCGAGGATACATGCCTCCACCCTCCGTCGCATGGAATCCCTGATGCGCTGATGCAGCCCTGGAGAATGACGTATTGTATCACAGTCGTCCACAATACGAGCACGAAGAGTCTCTACATTTGGTACCGGGGTTGCGTAGACAAGAGCTTTCAAATGCCCCCATAAATGAAAGTCAAGAGGGTTGAGGTCAGGAGAGCGCGGAGGCCATGGAATTGGTCCGCCTATATCAATCCATCGTCACCGAATTTGTTGTTGAGAAGCGTACGAACACTTCGACTGAAATGTGCAGGAGATCCATCATGAATGAACCACATCTTGTGTCGTACTTGTAAAGGCACATGTTCTAGCAGCACAGGTAGAGTATCCCGTATGAAATCATGATAACGTGCTCCATTGAGCGTAGGTGGAAGAACATGGAGCCCAATCAAGACATCACCAACAATGCCTGCCCAAACGTTCACAGAAAATCTGTGATGATGACGTGACTGCACAATTGCGTGCGGATTCTCGTCAGCCCACACATGTTGATTGTGAAAATTTACAATTTGATCACGTTGGAATGAAGCCTCATCCGTAAAGAGAACATTTGCACTGAAATGAGGATTGACACATTGTTGGATGAACCATTCGCAGAAGTGTACCCGTGGAGGCCAATCAGCTGCTGATAGTGCCTGCACACGCTGTACATGGTACGGAAACAACTGGTTCTCCCGTAGCACTCTCCATACAGTGACGTGGTCAACGTTACCTTGTACATCAGCAACTTCTCTGACGCTGACATTAGGGTTATCGTCAACTGCACGAAGAATTGCCTCGTCCATTGCAGGTGTCCTCGTCGTTCTAGGTCTTTCCCAGTCGCGAGTCATAGACTGGAATGTTCCGTGCTCCCTAAGACGCCGATCAATTGCTTCGAACGTCTTCCTGTCGGGACACCTTCGTTCTGGAAATCTGTCTCGATACAAACGTACCGCGCCACGACTATTGCCCCGCGCTAATCCATACATCAAATGGTCATCTGCCAACTCCGCATTTGTAAACATTGCACTGACTGCAAAACCACGGTCGTGATGAACACTAACCTGTTGATGCTACGTACTGATGTGCTTGATGCTACTATTGTAGAGCAATGAGTCACATGTCAACACAAGCACCGAAGTTAACATTACCTTCCTTCAATTGGGCCAACTGGCGGTGAATCGAGGAAGTACAGTACATACTGACGAAACTAAAATGAGCTCTAACATGGAAATTAAGCGTTTCCGGACACATGTACAGTAACATATTTTCTTTATTTATGTGTGAGGAATGTTTCCTGAAAGTTTGGCCGTACCTTTTTTGTAACACACTGTATAAAGAACGTAGGGGAGACGCGGAAAACAGCGCAGTCGTCATCGTAATGTAGAAACGGAGCGGTTTATCTGACGTCGAAAAGGACGTGATCAGCGCGGATATCGGGCCAGGAGTGTAATCATTTAGGAAACGGTTAAATCTGTAAACTGCTCGCGTGCCGCAGCGGTTTAGGTATACCGTGCATGTGAAATAACGCGATCCAAAATCGGCACCGAGGCAACTGTATTACGTCACGGGCGAAGGGGCTGAACGACGGCTGAAGAAATGTGTACGGGCGAATGGACAGGCAACTGTTGAAAAACTGACTGCCCAGATGAGTGAAGACTCTACCAATGGTGTCTCTTAGGCGACCGTTCAGTGAACGTTGCCATTACGTACGGGCCTCTGCAGCAGACGTCTAGTTAAGGCACTGCTGACGGCTGTGCACCGGCGACGAAGGCTGGAATTTGCACGCCAGTACTGCAAATGGACGTCCAGTGAGTGGTGACAGGTGGTCTTTTCACGTGGATCACGTTTTATGCTCCATCTGGTGCATAGTCATTGGAGTGTACGGCTTGAAACGTCTGAAAGCAAACACTCTACTACCGGGAAGGTACGTTTATGGTCTGTGAGACGTTTACGTTGCATTCCTTGAGTGATCTCGTCATTCTGGAAGCAAGAATGGATCAACGTAAGTAATCATCTATTTTTGGGGACCGTGTACACACCTACTTGCAGTTCGTTTTTCCTCGCCGCGAAGGCATCTACTAACAGGGCAATGCAACTTGAAACGCAGCTAGCAGTATACGTGCGTGGTTTGAAGAGCACCAGGATGAGTTAAGGTACTCCCCTGGCTACCAGACTCCCCGGATTTAAACCCAATCGAGGATTTGTGGGACCACCACGAGTGGGCTGATTGCGCCGTGGATCCTCAACCGAGAATGTTAGCGCAGATGATCACAGTACTGAAGTCGGCATGGCTCGACATCCCTGTCGGTACCTTCGAAAATCTAACCGACTCTCTTCCTGAACGTCTCGCGCTGAAAAAGATGGTTATTTAAACTTTTGACTAGCGGCCACATTAATGTGACTGAATAGCGTCGAGGGCTAGAGCTGCATTAATTAATTTTCCTGCTGAGCTACTGAACAATGAAGTAGAACAATTGACTTACCTGAGAGAAGCCTACGAATATTCGAGCTATAAAATTTGAGCATTGTTATCTTTTACTGAAAAATTCTGTTAAATGTTATAAAGGAAAAAGTAACAATTAAGAGCAGAAAATATTTTGGAGATCAAAGAAACGCAAAGGAATTAGAAAAGCAATATTGGCACTAAGCACAATTTTAGAAAGAATCGAGACTGACAGAAAAATTTCCCAACGTGTATTGACCTTGAGAAGGCATGCGACAAAGAAGACTGGAACGCTCTATCTTGAGAACCGAACAAAACTAGAAAACAAAACCAAATTGAACGAAAAAAATTACGACCGATAAAAAGAACAACGAGTGTTGAACCCTTGATCAATGGGTGGCACTGAAATACCATTCTACAACGCTGCCGATTCAGCTGCGCTTCCCGGATTAAAAAAAACTGCATAACTTTAGTAAATACAGTCCCTCGGAAAGGTTCAGAGCTGATTTTTCTTCTGTAAACTTGTGAAGAACATTAACAACAACCTGATTCACGTCACTTTTTAACGCTGTGTACGGGGAAGGAATCAGCGTCGGTCATTGTCACACTACGTATTAACAGCGGAACAATCAGTGCCCAACAGTATACAGACTGCGACAGTACATGACTTTTGAAATAAAATTACATAGCTGAAATATGATTAAGAAAAACGTAGATGACTGTTAATACATTAGAATACGTTGAAGTTTCATTTACAGTACCATAGTAATAAGATACCTAATACGCAAGTAGGACCTACTTCCAAAGCGTAACAACACCAACGTACGTGTGCTACGACTACTGACCAATCAATGCGTTTGCGTTTGTTTACATCAGGTTTGTTCTTATGATAAACAATGTATGGTACAGGTGTCTTCACGCTTATTTAAACTTCGTTCACGTTTTGCTAGGGTTTGGTTTCGTTGGAATCTACTCTGCAGCTTTCTCCACTCTCGTAGTCCACTACTGGCCATTAAAATTGCTACACCATGAAGATGACGTGCTACAGACGCGAAATTTAACCGACAGGAAGAAGATGCTGTGATATGCAAATGATTAGCTTTTCAGAGCATTCACACAAGGTTGGCGCTGGTGGTGACACCTACAACGTGCTGTCATGAGGGAAGTTTCCAATACACAAACAGCAGTTGACTGGCGTTGCCTGGTGAAACGTTGTTGTGATGCCTCGTGTAAGGAGAAGAAATGCATACCATCACGTTTCCGACTTTGATAAACGTCGGATTGTAGCCTATCGCGATTGCGGTGTATCGTATCGCGACATTACTGCTCTCGTTGGTCGAGATCCAATGACTGTTGGCAGAATATGGAATCGATGGGCTCAGGAGGGTAATACGGAACGCCGTGCTGGATCCCAACGGCCTCGTATCACTAGTAGTCGAGATGACAGGCATCTTATCCCCGTGGCTGTAACGGATCGTGCAGCCACGTCTCGATCCCTGAGTCAGCAGATGGGGACGTTTGCAAGACAACAACCATCTGCACGAACAGTTCGACGACGTTTGCAGCAACATGGACTATCAGCTCGGAGACCATGGCTGCGGTTACCCTTGATGCTGCATCACAGACAGGAGCGCCTGCGATGGTGTACTCAACGACGAACCTGGGTGCACGAATGGCGAAACGTCATTTTTTCGGATGAATCCAGGTTCTGTTTACAGCATCATGATGGTCGCATCCGTGTTTGGCGACATCGCGGTGAACGCACATTGGAAGCGTGTATTCGTCATCGCCATACTGGCGTATCACCCGGCGTGATGGTATGGGGTGCCATTGGTTACACGTCTCGGTCACCTCTTGTTCGCAGTGACGGCACTTTGAACAGTGGACGTTACATTTCAGATGTGTTACGACCTGTGGCTCTATCCTTCATTCAATCCCTGTGAAAACCTACATTTCAGCAGGATAATGCACGACCGCATGCTGCAGGTCCTGTACGGGCCTTTCTGGATACAGAAAATGTTCGACTGCTGCCCTGGCCAGCACATTCTCCAGATCTCTCACCAACTGAAAACGTCTGTTCAATGGTGGCCGAGCAACTGGCTCGTCACAATACGCCAGTCGCTACTCTTGATGAACTGTGGTATCGTGTTGAAGCTGCATGGGCAGCTGTACCTGTATACGCCAACCAAGCTCTGTTTGACTTATTGCCAGGCGTATCAAGGCCGTTATTACGGCCAGAGGTGGTTGTTCCGGGTACTGATTTCTCAGGATCTATGCACTTGCGTGAAAATGTAATCACATGTCAGTTCTAGTATAATACCCGTTTATCATCTGCATTTCTTCTTGGTGTACCGATTTTAATGGCCAGTGGTGTACCTTTCGCGTTGGGAACGTCACAAGGTTTATTGGAAAAAAGATTCGTGGAGGACACTACAACTAAACATTCTTTTGAGAATCTCTGAATACGAGTCGAATACTCACTGCCATCACCACTCCAGTCAGTGTTCTGATAGTCTTGGTAAGAAGCTTCGTAGTCGGGATCGACGCAGGATGTTTCGCCATCGAACCCCAAGTAGTTGGTGAGGCGCTCCAGCGCCGAGTCGCCGCTGGTGCTGCGCAGGGCCTCGCAGTACTGCTGAACGGTGCTCATTCCGGTTCTGTCGACCGCGTTGTACTGCACCAGCCCGGAGAAATTGTTGGCGGCGAAACTGATCAGCCCCGCCACATCGTACTCTTTGGACAGGTCCAGCGGTGAGCAGAGCCTTCGCAGAGTCAGTGGTCAACAGTTAACTCCTCCCTGTTGTACTCGAAACACTTACAGTAAGGTCCTCAATGTCCCCAAGCGCTTACGTATAGTAGTCAGAATAACTGTTACATATTATCGAAACTTCTGTATTGAACATTATGATCCAGGAATAAGTTAAGATATCAATACCTATATATGAAGGTAGTATCTGATCCCGAAAGAACAGATACCATTGATGACCGTGCAGCTTCTCTAGAATGAAATGATACTTAAACCGACACCCTAGCTGCAAACAGGCGTTGATATACATCATTGGGGACATGTTGAAAATGTGTGCCCCAGCTGGGACTCGAACCCTGGATCTCCTGCTTATATGGCAGACGCTCTATCCGTCTGAATCACCGAGGGCACAGAGGATAGTGCGCCCCTGCAGGGACTTATCCCTTGCACGCTCCCCCTGAGACCCACATTCCCAACATGTCCACACCACTACATTCGTAGTGCGCCTGACAGATGTTTGCCCATGTACGTATATTGTTTGATGTATCTCAACTCCTGTTTGCAGCTAGGGTGTAGATTTAATTATCATGTCATTCTAGAGACGCTGCACGGTCTTCAATAGTATTTGTTCTTTCGGGAACAGATTCTACCGTCATATATAGTTAAAATATGGCTACCCGGCCATTGACCTTCTTGTGGGAACGCACACACTGTGCCCCAACTCGTACGGGACTTGGTAGATTAAACTGCCACGAGTAATGAGTGTGACGGGCAAACATCTATCAGGCGCACTACGAATTTAGTGGTGTGGACATGTTTGGAATGTGGGTCTCAGGGGGAGCGAGCAAGGGATAAGTCCCTGCAGGCGGACTATCCTCTGTGCCCTCGGTGGCTCAGATGGATAGCCGGCACGGTAGCTCAGCGTGTTCGGTCACAGGGCTGATAGCCTCTGTAATAAAAAAAAAAAAAACTAAGAAATCAACGCTCAACTTTAATGGATGTCTTGTGACGTCTGCCTAGACCAAACGCACCGAACTATATCTAACAAAAAGTAAATAAAAAAATGATGGATAGAGCGTCTGCCATGTAAGCAGGAGATCCCGGATTCGAGTCCCGGTCGGAGCACACATTTTCAACGAGTCCCCAATGATGTATCTCAACGCCTGTTTGCAGCTAAGGTGCCGATTTTATTATCATTTTATCAATACATAGGTTTGTTTCTACCAGAAACAGACGACGAAACTGCAGTGAGGGGGCAATATGTGCAGTCTGTGAGAACCGTGTCATCTGCAAGCATCGCAATACTTGTGCTATGGGTCTTTAAGAGAGTTGTGTCCCTTCAAGATGGGTCCGACAACAATAACGTATGATCAGATTTTCCGTATAATCTTTGCAAGGGATGCCGCAGAGAATGTCGCTTTGAGTCAAAGTAATGCCTCCAGAATCTGGAGCAAGTTTCTGGCGACAGGGTTAGCTGAGAATCGGCGCGACAATTACCGAGGAAGAAAAACAACAGGTGCGTACATCTGCATATAACAGCAAGCAGAAGCCATAAATACAATGCAACAAGTCTACGGCGGCAGTTCCAAACAGCAACAGGAGTGCAGGTGTCAACACGAACGATACGAAATAGTTTCCAAGAGCAGGGATTACGTGTCCGAAAACCTTTGAAAGCTCTTCCTCTAAATCGGTTTCGGAGAGAGGCTCGTGTCGCATGGGCACGAAACCACTCTTTGTGGGTTAGGTAGTAGTGGGGCACAACGTCACAATCTCCACTCTGACAAAATTAATATTCGTATACGGACACGACGAGGGCAACGGTTACACCATAACTCCCGTATACCACCGCTCTTATCAAGGCTGTTCAGTCATATTTTAGCGTGGAATCATGTATGGTCGCAGGACACTCCTTGTGCCACATGGGAGGATGACTGAAGTACTGGTACGACATATTTGTACGGACTGTGGCTAGATTTGATGAATATATTGGGGCACGAATCACGGTGATGGACGACAATGCACGCCCTCGTCGTCATAATCTCGTGAACGCCTTCCTGCCGGAGCATAGAATCTTGCGTATGCAACGGCGTCTGTTTTCTACAGACCTCAGCTGCATCGAGAATGCATGCGTCATGGTAAAACGGACGGTTTACAGTCGTCCTGTCCCACCAGAGACCTTACAGGGCCTCAAAGAGACTGCTATGAAGGAATGGGACAATGTTCCACAGTGTTATCCCCATAAGGAATATCCCTAACTCCAATTACGAGGAGGGCCAACTGGTTCATAAACAATGTCTCATCCAAGATGACAGTGAGATTAAACTTTAGCATTTGCAGCGTAATCTTCTGTAAGTTTTTTATGTTTGTTGTTGTTGTTGTGGTTCTCAGTCCAAACACTGCTTTGATCCACCTCTCCACGCAACTCTATCCTGTGCAAGCTTCTTCATCTCCGAATAACTACTGCAAGTTACATCCTTCTGAAGATGCTTAGCGTATTCATCTCTTGGCCTTACTCTACAATTTTTAGCCTCCACGCTTCCCTCCGGTACTAATTTGGTGATCCCTCGATGTTTCAGAAAGTGCCCGACCAACCGATCTCCCCTTCTTGTCAAGTTATGCCACAAATTCCTCTTCTCCCCAATTCCATTCAGTACCTCCTCATTAGCTACGCGATCCACCCATCTCATCTTAACCATTCTTCTGTACCACCACATTTCGAAAGCTGCTATTCTCTTCTTGTCTAAAGTGTTCATCTTCCATGTTCCACTTTCATACATGGCTACACTCCATACAAATACTTTTAGAAATGACTCCCTGACATTTGAATCTATATTCGATGTTAACAAATATCACTTCGTCAGGAACGCTTTCCTTGACATAGCCAGTCTACAATTTATATCCTCTCTACTCCGACCATCGTCAGTTATTTTGATCCCCAAATAACAGAACTCATTTACTACATTTAGTGTCTCATTTCGTAATCTATTCTCTCAGCGCTACCTGATTTAATTCGGCTACATTCCATTATCCTCGGTTTGCTTTTGTTAATGTTCATCTTATATCCTCCTTTTCAAGACACAGTCCATTCCGTTCAGCTGCTCTCCCAGCTCCTTTGCTGTCTCTGACAGAATTACGATATCGTCGGCAAATCTCAAAGTTTTCATTTCTTCTCCATGGATTTTAATTCCTACTCCAAATTTTTCTTTTGTTTCCTTTACTGCTTGCTCAATATACATATTGGATAACATCGGGGTAGGTGACAACCCTGTCTCACTCCCTTCTCGACCACTGCTTGCCTTTCATGCCCCTCGACTCTTATGGTTGCCATCTGGTCTCCGTACAAATTGTAAATAGCCTTTTTCTCCCTGTATTTTAACCCTGCCACCTTCAGAATCTGAAAGAGAGTATTCTAGTCAACGTTCTGAAAAGATTTCTCTAGTCTACAAATTCTAGGAAGGTAGGTTTGCCTTTCCTTAACCTATCTTCTAATATATGTCGTAGAGTCAGCATTGCCTCACGTGTTCCAGTATTTCTACGGAATCCAAACTGATCTTCCCCGAGGTAGGCTTCTACCAGTTTTTCCATTCGTCTGTAAATAATTCGTGTTAGTATTTTGCAGCCGTGACTTATCAAACTGATAGTTCGGTAATTTTCACACCTGTCAACACCTGCTTTCTTTGGGATTGGAATTACTATATTCTTCCAGAAGTCTGACGGTATTTCTTCTGTCTGATACATATTGCTCATCAGATGGAAGAGTTTTGTTATGACTGGTTCTCCCAAGGCTATCAGTAGTTCTAATGGAATCTTGTTTACTCCTGGGGCATTTTTTTTTACTTATGTCTTTCAGTGCTCTTCACACAGTATCATATCTCCCATTTCATCTTCAGCTACATCCTCTTCCATTTCATAATATTGCCCTCACGCACGTTGCCCGTGTGTAAACCCTCTATATACTCCTTCCATCTTCCTGCTTTCCCTCCTTTACTTAAGACTGGTTTCCCATCTGAGATCTTAATATTCATACACGTGGTTCTCTTTTCTCCAAAGATCTCTTTAATATTTTGTCCCCTAGCCATCACTGCTTCGCAATTTTGTACTTCCTGTCGGTCTCATTTTTGAGACGTTTTTATTCCTTTTCGCCTGCTTCATTTACTGATTTTTATACTTTCTCCTTTCATCAATTAAATTCAATATCTCTTCTTTTACCGAACGATTTCCTTTTACCTACTTGATCCTCTGCTGCCTTCACTGTTTCATCTCTTAAAACGACTCATTCTTCTTCTGTATTTCTTTCCCCAGTATTTGTCAATTGTTCCCTAACAGTCTCTCTGAAAGTCTCTATAACCTCTTATTCTTTCAGTTTATCCAGGTCCCATCTCCTTAAATTCCTACTTTTTTGCAGTTTATTCAGTTTATATCTACACTTCATAACCATTAAACTGTGGCCAGAGTTCACTTATGCCCGTGGAAATGTCTTACAACTTAAAACCTGGTTCCAAAATCTCTGTCCTACCATTACATAATCTATCTGAAACCCGCCAGTGTCTCCAGGCGTCTTCCATGTATACAACCTTCTTCCATGATCCTTAAATCAAGTGATAGATATGATTAAGTTACTCTGTGTGCAAAATTCTACCAGGCGGCTTTCCCTTTCGTTCCTTACCCGCAGTCCATATTCACCTACTACTATTCCTTCTCCTCGTTTTCCTACAATCGCATTCCAGTCCCCCATGATCACTAAATTTTCGTCTCTCTTCACTCAAGGCCCCCCCCCACCCCCCACCCCCCACCCCCCACCAATGGCAAGGTGCATGATTCATAGAGGGTTCTATGTTTGTCGGTTGGAATTGTGTTTATCTTCTCTGGTTTTGTTTTCATATTACTATACCTGACAGAACAAAACCGTTTTAGTGTACTATTATGTCCGGCAGTGACAATAAAACAGTATGGAACATCTGTTTTGACCCCTGTAAGATTTGACACGACTCTCCACACTATCTGAAGTAAAACTTTTAATTTTTGAATAACTGCAGCACCCTACATCCATTATAAACATGCAACATTCTAGGACTTATCTGTGGTAAATGTGTGGAATGTCGTTATTTGTTTGGACCAGTGGATTTTCCGAAAAGAGGGAAAGTAACTGCACAGTTACCTGCTGGCGGAGGTTCGAGTCCTCCCTCTGGCATTGGTGTGTGTGTTCGTCCTTAGGATAATTTAGGTTAAGTAGTGTGTAAGCTTAGGGGCTGATGACCTTAGCAGTTAAGTCCCATGAGATTTCACACACATTTGAACATTTACCTGCTGGCAGGTTCTAGGATAGATGTGATGCCAATGGCTGAGAGAGGTGTGTTTGCCGAATGAACGGCGAGTTGTTGACTCTTAGTCAAATATTTTTAACATGATTCAGTGTTAGACGAAGGTGTAGTTACGACTTGACCATAACAGCTACACGAAGTCTGAGAATTTTTTCCGAAGTCTCGACCGCCAACAGAGTAAATCAGATTTGGAGCCGCAAATGAATGACTATTTCAGCGTAAGAACTTCCAAACGCCCGTCATTTAGAGGCTGTGCCCACCTGTGACTGTTCTACCTAAATTTTATTATAGACGCTGGAAGATAGGGGATTCTTCATTAACGTTATGCATCCTCTTTTAGCGAAGTACTTTGACAATAGTATGTTTAAGTCCGTGTCATTATAAAGAGATTCCTTTCAGTCATGTTTGCCATAATGGTCTTTTCTTCATAGTTTTGTACCTCTAGATTAGTTATCCGAACTACTAATTTCTTTTCATAGCAGGATCCCTTTGGGTGTCATCCGTGGCACTCTTGCGGCACAGCGGTGCATCGACGATGTTCTATGCGCCGTTTTCTTGTCCTTCCTGGGCTTACATTTCAGCAAGATAATGCCTGCCCAAACACGGCGAGACTTTCTGTTGCTTGTCTTCGTACTTGCCAAGCTCTACCAGCAAAATCGCCGGATTTCTCCCGAATTGAGAACGTTTGGAACATTAGTGACGGCACCTTCCAACCTACTCGGGATTTTGACGATCTAGTGCGCCAGTTGGGCAGAATTTGGTACGGTATCCCTCTGCAGAACACCCAATAACTCTCTCTCACTCAATGTCAAGCCGAATAGTGTGTGTGTTGGAAGGTTATGGGTGCTCAACTGCTCTAGCCAATTAACTGCATGCATAATGTCAGTAGTTGACCAATCGGTTATTGACTTGCTCAATCTGTAAAACTCCTTCTCTTGAATAAATCATCCAAATTTTCCGAAATTTTAATATTTTGTTTGCCTGTACATGTACGTTACATCTACCGATGTCGTCGGATTCGGATAGTTCCTTCGTAGTGCATCTTTCAAACTTCGACATTCTTATTCTACCACAAGTAACGTATCTGTACCCCAATATGAAAATCTTAAAATAGACTTTTGAAACTTGGATAACGACAGTTTGTCTACAGAGCCATCGTAAGCTGCTAAAATTGTCTCTGGTGTTAGTCACGAGCAACAAGTAATCAAACACTACCACTCGCTGAAGAGGTCAGTGGAATCAGCAGCCCCAACCCCTAGAGTGTCCAACTCACCCGAACATCTCGTTGATGGTGGAGACTCCGGCGTCACTCTGCAGCAGCTCCTCAAACTCCTGTGTGGCTTCGGCCACAGCAGAGACACACTCTGGGTCAAACGTTTGCATGCTCTCGGCCACCACTTCCAGGTACTCTGCAACGGAAGACATGCCACGTCAATCACCTGAATGCATTCGTTCTATAGCGTTCGGTTCACAGCTGCCTTCAATCCAACACATAATAGATTCCCCTTACTTTGTGAATGGCTTTACAACTAATGCTTCATTGATTTTCGTCATCACTGTATAGCAACGAACGATCAAAATTCTACATTGGAAAGTAAACACGATTTTGTGCATTCTTTTAGAAAAGAGAAATATTGTGTTGGCAGAGTGAAACAACAGCGCTAATTCTAAGTTTTTTTTGAAGAGGTCTCTTCGGGATATTCTGGACCTAACACTAGATTGAATGCTTATAACATACTTACGTTGCTCTAAATAATGTCACTGCAAGTTTTTTTTTTTCATCAAACAGTGATCTAGTAAATGGAAACGTGTAGAATGATCTAGTTCTTTTTTCAATTTTAAATCATCATGTGTACAGCAAATGTAGCAATGTAAAGCTCTTCATTACTCCTGAGTTGTAGGTTTTCCGATTGTTAGTGATCTATGTGATCACCTACCCTCAAGAACTTGCCGCGTGCGATAGTCGCGCGGTCTGGCGCCTTGCCACGGTTCGCGCGGCTCACCCGCCCCTTCGGAACTTTGAGTCCTCCCTCTGGCATGGGTGTGTGTGTTGTCCTTAGCGTAAGTTAGTTTAAGTTAGACTAAATAGTGTGTAAGCCCAGGGACCGATGACCTCAGCAGTTTTATCCCATAGGAACTTCCCACTACCATCACCACCACCCCAAGAACTTAGTACTTTCTACTTCATGAATTTCATTGTTTGAAGAATCTATTTTAAAGCTAGGAGAGTTCAAATATTTTCAGATATTTTCTTACCAAAATTTTCAGTAAAGGAACTAGTACTGGTTTTTATTCTTCTTTTGTATAATATGTAAAAGCATAAAACTGACGCACTCTTATAATCCTAGTAAAAGTTCAGTTTTCTTTATCAAAAACGAGAGGAGCCACGACAGAGTCCTGTGGTACATTGTTTCTCATTATTTAAAATTCTGAGTGCCTGTTGCTATGTGATCGACATGGAACTGAAATACTCTGATTTGCGATGCAGAGAAGGTGAAAGCCATTAACCTACTGGCCTTTTATTTCATAACATTTAAATTTTTGCACGAGGGTATCATGGTAGGTCACAAATTATTCTCAATGATACTAATTACTTATTTAATACAGTATGTCATCTGTCAAGATAAATAAAATCTGTTTAGTTGACAACCCTTTTTGATAACAAAACTGTTTGCCTACTAAGCGTGTTTCTCTGTCTTCTGTGTTTACAAACCCAGTGTACATTTTCTTCTAATTATTTTGAAAGTATTGGCGGTGATTAGATGAGATGGTAATTCTTTTCCAATATTATACATCCTGTTTTTGTGAAGAGGTCTGGCAACAGTATGTTTAAGTTTTTATCACTATGAAGATATTAATATGGGACTAACTCGATATATAATGGAGCTTATCTGAATAACATTTTGCTAGTTATTCACCATAATCAGCTGTCACTTGCTTTTTAAGACAACATAAGATTCTACCCTTCTTTTGGAGATACAGGATGCTGTTTAATTTTATCCAACTTGTTTTTGTATGCTTCAGGCTATCTACTAAGGAAAAGTTTTGACCTCCATTATCCAATACTAACAGATAATTTTGGGATTACCTTTGTTCAGTTTACTGATCTCTTTTTCCTTTTTAATATATTCGAAACAGATCTTACACGGTTTCTGGAGAAGCTTCTTGTTCTGATATTTTGATGACATTGTTTATAATGTTACAGAATAATTTATAGTGTGAATTAACTCTGATATCATCTATGTTGATTGATACTAAGTAGCACTCTCTTAATGTTGCACAACATTCTGCTTCCATTTATAATCAACTTTTCAGGAATATTTGATCTGCTTCAGTATTCTTAGGACAGTAATTTTCAGAGTAAATCATTATTATGTTACTTAATACATAACATATTTTTTAACATTGGGTATATTGTATATCTCTTTCCAGAGTGTATTTCGAAAATGCTTTTTCGATTTCTCCAATCCTTTTTTGTCTTGTTTATTAGTCTTGCAGTTTTCCAGTTCACTTTTTTATGTTATGCACCCTTAAATCAAATTTAACCTTTCATTAACTATATGAGTTACACTACTGCTTAACACTCTCAATGCACAAATAAAAATATTATAAGTATCCTTACAGCTGGTTCCCATAACTGATGCAAGTTGTGTGAGGGGAATTAGAATATATGAAATGTTATTAGAGCCACTTAGTCTACTAGAATAGGTATCCTCTATTGAATGTAAATAAAAATCTCCGGTTAGTTGTATCTCATTTTGTTTGGAAGTTAAGATGCGTAATGCTGCATTAATTTGTTTTACAGGGGGAGTAACTATTACCATCATTCTACTTCTGAAACGCAAACTTAAAAGTGATGACCACTGGAGTATCTGTGGATATCAAACTATGTGGCAACTCTTTATTTCTCCATACCTTACCTACAGTAACTGGATGCAAAGTTATATCCATCAATATCCATCATATCTGTTTCAGGGCCAAATGATATTCGGAAGTAAATATTGCATTTGTACTATTTTTGGGCTGCAGTTAATTGATTATTTAATCCTCTAACATTTTGGTGCAATAAATTTACTTTAACTTTTCTGTTTTCATATGATTTAGGATCAATATTTTAGAGTATATTTACTTCTTTTAATACTACAGCTTGAAATCTACGTGTACTTTAATAAATTTACAGCTCTGACGTTAGTGACTGCGAGGCTATGCTAGTTGGTGGCAGAGTGCCCCTTTAAAGATTATACTGTTAACACAACCAATTTCGCCTGCTATTTCCCACTGAGATGTAGATCATGATTCATAAAACGTCACCTGCCAATACCATTAACAGGAACAAACCAATCTTCGGTCTACCAACTGACACTAAGCAGTCGGTTTAATTCCATGCCACCCGTCACACAAAACTGCTCGACCATGACAGTCCAAAACAGGACCAGCAGGGCCTTCCTAGCTCTGATTTTTCTTTCGCACCATTTGCGAGTGGAACAGAAAAACGGAGATTAGTAACTGTACAAAGTATCTTACGCCATGAACTGTATAGTGGCTTGTGGGGTATTTATGTACGAGTAGATGTAGATGTAGACTGTGCGACAAGCATAACCGATGAAGGATTTGGCGGCTTGCCAGAGTGATCTGCATCAACAGCTTCAAAGTGCTAGCGGCCTACACTGAAGAACGAGAGCGTAGCTAATGACGAAACAAGCTGTTACCTGAGGAAGAGGCACCATGGCCAGTCCACGCTCGTCAGAGCACGAACTCGATGGGGAGCGCATACCGGATCTAATCTATCAGCTTGACGAGTTCCTTAGTACTGAATAGCCGTAGCGGTTGCACCACAGGCTTTCTGACAACATTCGTCTACTGTTATATCGCGAATTACAATAGCTTGCCTCCTCCATGACGAGTAGTTTAAATGGTAAGGAAGCAAGTAATCTTTACTGCTGCTTGCGGGGCATATAGGAATGCTGAAGTACTGCTCTTGCAGCAAATGTTTGATGTATTTGGTTGATGACTTTCTTGAGTTCTTGTGAATCATCAAAACGCAACAAATTTAGAAGACATTTGTTGAATAGCATCAAGCCGAGAGTAACATATGACAGAAGGATCACAATAAAAGTGTCTCTGTCCAAAAGAAGGAAAACGTTTATGAATTAATGAATGACATAGGCGGGCAGTCCGGTGTTCACGGGCTGTATGCTAGCATGGTTGCGTTTTTTGTCAACATAAAATTACGTATGTAAACATATTTTAGTATGAGGTTTCGAATTGGCTGTTATTGGACAAGTTGTAACCACACTAACGTCTGTTAGTAATTTTAGTTGCGAAGAAATAATACTTCTGCTTCCACTGCTATAAATCTTTTCAGTGCAGTGGTTCTCCTCGTTGTCTGTTATGTATGGTACACACTACGTAGGGTTTCTGTCAACCGAAACTGAAGCTCTTGATGCAATAATTTACCAACAGCCGTATGTATTGTAGAAATTTATTTTATTTTATGAATTTCTATGTGCTACCAGTTTCGGCATTACATTGATGCTATCTTCAGGCCATAGTCGTAAAATGGCTAGACACGGAAGGAGCCATATAACTGGATCCGTGAATCAAATCATCCAGCAACAGCTCTTGGTGGCCAGGCGACACAGCCTGTGTCGTTTGGAAGTTCTACACAGCCTGTGTCGCCTGGCCACCAAATGCGAAATGTTGTAACCAACAGTCCAAAGCGTTCTATGAAACAAATGTTTCAGTGAGCTCCCCACCGCCGTTGGATAAGCAGCTGCCAGCAGCAAGTCTTATACTTCTAGCTCACTTACTTCTTACATAGTTTAATTCTTAATTTCTTTGCGTGTTTTTGGGTACTTGCATTGTTTAATTCATAAATTTCGGGCGTATTATAGTATTTGAGAGTTGTAGCATCGCGCTTTAGTACCTGAAATAAATTCGCGTAGTCGTTTGTCTTCTGTTTTTGTTTTGAACGGCCAGTGTCGGTTGGTCACAGCCAGTGTGCTTCCTGCCGCCGTTGGATAAGCAGCTGCCAGCAGCAAGTCGTATACTCCTAGCCCACTTATTTGTTACATAGTTTCGTATAGGAGGTGTAATTTCGAGTTTTAATTACTGTAATCGTAAATTCAGCCAGAATGTAGCGCAGTCCTTAGGCATTTGTACACGTTAGTTCAAACATTCTTTGCGTGTTTCCCTTGCGTCATCTAGTTACGGACTCGTGTTTCAGTACCTGTTGTTCAACAGCGATTAGAATGGACAGGGACTGTGATTGCTGTGTTCAGATGAGGGCTGAGTTGGCATCCCTTCGCTCACAGCTGTAGGCGGCGCTGACTTCGGTCGTGCAGCTTGAGGCTATTGCCAATGGGCACCACTGTGGGAACCCGGACTTGGGTATCACGGGGATGTCAACCTCGTCCCGTCTGTCCCCAGATCGGTCTGCCGCTGTGGTTGCCCCGGTTGCTGCCCGCAGTGGGGCTGAGCCATCGCCTGTGGTTGATTGGGAGGTCGTCCAAGGCGTGGCAGGCGACGAAAGACGTCCCTGGAGGCTGATCAGAAAGCCTCCCCAGTGCGTCTGACAAACAGGTTTCAGGTGCTGTCTCTGGCTGAGCCAGATGCAGCAGCCTGCCCTGTTTCAGAGGATGATTCTCAGCCTTCAAGGTCTGGACAATCGCAGAGGGTGGGCTTATTGGTAGTTGGGAGCTCCAATGTCAGGCACGTAATGGGGCCCCTTAGGGATATGGCGGCTAAGGATGGGAAGAAATCCAGTGTGCACTCCGTGTGCATTTCGGGTGGAGTCATTCCTGATGTGGAAAGGGTCCTTCCGGATGCCATGAAGAGCACAGGGTTCAGCCAGCTGCAGGTGGTGGCACATGTCGGCACTAATGACGTGTGTCGCTTTGGATCTGAGGAAATTCTCTCTGGATTCCAGCAGCTATCTGATTTGGTGAAGGCTGGCGGTCTTGCTTACGAGATGAAGACTGAGCTCACCATCTGCAGCATCGTCTACTGAACCGACTGCGGGCCTTTGGTGCAGAGCCGGGTGGAGGGCCTGAATCAGAGGCTCAGGCGGTTTTGCGACCGTGTTGGCTGCAGATTCCTTGACTTGCGCCATAGGGTGGTGGGGTTTCGGGTTCCGCTGATTAGGTCAGGAATTCACTACACTCAGCTGGCGGCTACACGGGTAGCGGAGGCATGTGGCGTGGACTGGGCGGTTTTTTAGGTTAGAAGGCCTCGGGAAAGTACGGGGTGGGCTGCAATCTCAAAGGGTGCATGGCAAATACAGGATGTGCTTGGATCAAGGAACAGTCGGAATTGTAGTTGTAAATTGTTGTCGTTGTGCTGGGAAAGTCCCTGAGCTTCAAGCGCTAATAGAAAGCACAGAAGCTGAAATCGTTATAGGTACAGAAAGCTGGCTAAAGCCTGAAATAAGTTCTGCGGAAATTTTTACAAAGTCTCAGACGGTGTTCAGGAAAGATAGATTCGGCAGAATTGGTAGTGGAGTGTTTGTGTCTGTCAGTAGTGGTTTATCTTGTAGTGAAGTCGAAGTAGATACTCCGTGCGAATTGCTGTGGATGGAGGTTATACTTAACACCCGAACTAAGTTAATAATTGGCTCCTTCTACCAACCCCCAGACTCCGATGAGTTAGTTGCTGAACAGTTCAGAGACAATTTGAGTCTCGTAACAAATAAATACCCCACTCATACGGTTATAGTTGGTGGGGACTTCAATCTTCCCTCGATATGTTGGCAAAAATACTTGTGCAAAACCGGTGGTAGGCAGAAAACATCTTCCGAGATTGTCCTAAATGCTTTCTCCGAAAATTATTTCGAGCAGTTAGTCCACGGACCCACGCGAATTGTAAATGGTTGCGAAAACACTCTTGACCTCTTAGCCACAAACAATCCAGAGCTAATAGAGAGCATCATGACTGATACAGGGATTAGTGATCTCCATTCCTTCCGAACTGACTATGCAAATGTAGACGAGATGTGGCTCCCCAAAGATATAGTAGCAACAGCAATTGAGAGATTCATACCTCATAAATTGGTAAGAGATGGGACTGATCCCCCATGGTGCACAAAACAGGTCCGAACGCTGTTGCAGAGGCAACGGAAAAAGCATGCGAAGTTCAGGAGAACGCGAAATCCCGAAGATTGGCTAAAATTTACAGACGCGCGAAATTTGGCACGGACTTCAATGCGAGATGCCTTTAATAGGTTTCACAACGAAACATTGTCTCGAAATTTGGTAGAAAATCTGAAGAAATTCTGGTCGTATGTAAAGTACACAAGCGGCAAGACGCAGTCAATTACCTTCGCTGCGCAGTGCCGATGGTACTGTTACCGACGACTGTGCCACTAAAGCGGAGTTATTGAACGCAGTTTTCCGAAATTCCTTCACCAGGGAAGACGAATGGAATATTCCAGAATTTGAAACACGAACAGCCGCTAGCATTAGTTTCTTAGAAGTAGATCCTTAGGGGTTGCGAAGCAACTCAAATCGCTTGATACGGTCAAGTCTTCAGGTCCAGATTGTATACCGATTAGGTTGCTTTCAGATTACGCTGATACAATAGCTCCCTACTTAGCAATCATATACAACTGCTCGTTCACCGATAGATCTGTACCTGCAGATTGGAAAATCGCGCAGGTCGCACCATTGTTTAAGAAGGGTAGTAGGAGTAATCCATCTAATTACAGACCTATATCATTGACGTCGGTTTGCAGTAAGGTTTTGGAGCATATACTGTATTCAAACATTATGAATCGCCTCGAAGGGAACGATCTATTCATACGTAATCAGCATGGTTTCAGAAAACATCATTCTTGTGCAACGCAGCTAGCTCTTTATTCGCACGAAGTAATGGCCGCTATCGACAGGGGATCTCAATTTGATTCCGTATTTGTAGATTTCCGGAAAGCTTTTGACACCGTTCCTCACAAACGACTTCTAATCAAGCTGTGGGCCTATGGGGTATCGTCTCAGGTGTGCGACTGGATTCGCAGTTCGTAGTAATAGACGGCAAATCATCGAGTAAAACTGAAGTGATATCAGGTGTTCCCCAGGGGAGCGTCCTGGGACCTCTGCTGTTCCTGATCTATATAAATGACATGGGTGACAATCTGAGCAGTTCTCTTAGGTTGTTCGCAGACGATGCTGTCATTTACCGTCTAGTAAGGTCATCCGAAGACCAGTATCAGTTGCAAAGCGATATAGAAAAGATTGCTGTATGGTGTGGCAGGTGGCAGTTGACGCTAAATAACGAAAAGTGTGAGGTGATACACATGAGTTCCAAAAGAAATAGTACAATTCTCAAGGCTGTCAATTCAACTAAGTACCTGGGTGTTAAAATTACGAACAACTTCAGTAGGGAAGACCACATAGATAATATTGTGGGGAAGGCGAGCCAAAGGTTGAGTTTCATTGACAGGACACTTAGAAGATGCAACAAGTCCACTAAAGAGACAGCTTACACTACACTCGTTCGTCCTCGGTTAGAATATTGCTGCGCGGTGTGGGATCCTTACCAGGTGGGATTGACGGAGTACATCGAAAGGGTGCAAAAAAGGGCAGCTCGTTTTGTATTATCACGTAATAGGGGAGAGAGTGTCGCAGATATGATACGCGAGTTGGGATGGAAGTCATTAAAGCAAAGACGTTTTTCGTCGCGGCGAGATCTATTAACGAAATTTCAGTCATCAACTTTCTCTTCCGAATGCGAAAATATTTTGTTGAGCCCAACCTATATAGGTAGGAATGATCATCAAAATAAAATGAGAGAAATCAGAGCTCGAACAGAAAGGCTTAGCTGTTCGTTTTTCCCGCGCACTGTTCGGGAGTGGAATGGTAGGGAGATAGTATGATTGTGGTTCGATGAGCTCTCTGCTAAGCACTTAAATGTGAATTACAGAGTAATCATGTAGATGTAGATGTATAGTGTGAATGTCCATAAGATATAGGTTGTGCAATAGTTAAATGAAAATGATTATGAAAAGCGAATTACTCTGTACGTTGAACAGTTGATTAAAATTAGGGACAAAGAGGGCTTCTTAAATTTATTATAGTTGATTGACGAGGCACATTTTCATCTCAGTAGTTATGCCAACAAATAAACGTACCGTTACTGATGCGAGAGTAATTCTCACGAACTCCGTCAACGCCCCTTACACAGTCACAAAGGCACTGTATAGCGTGCTGTCTCTTGAATTGGTATCATCGGTCCTTTCGTTTTTGAGGATTAACATGGAGAGCAACCGCAGTCACATCATAGCGGTATGCTGTCACGATTTCAGCAGGATGGTGCTACGGCTCGTTGTTTTCAAATTTCAGTGACAGCCGTGCGGAGAGTGTTTGGTAAGCACGTCATTTCTAGGAATGCCCCCCCCCCCCCCCCAGATCTCCCAACTTATCGGTCTGTGATTACTTCCTTTGGAGGTTCCTCAGATGCAAGGTATACGCTAGAAGTCTACAGACAATCGTGGAACTGAAAGACACCATTTATGCAGAAATCAGAAACAATCCTATACAGAGGCTTGAACGTACCGTGAACGGTTTACATCGCAGATTGTCTGAATGTCAACGTAACAGTGATGGCCACCTACAGCACATCATTTTCAGAACATGAACTGTGCGTGAAATGGCAGTGAGCATAAGTTTTGCTGCTGTGATTCAAAATGTTTTACAATAGAATCATCGCTATATTCAAGTGGGACCTTTCTTCTGGCACACGCTGCAGGTTTCTACTGAAACTAATCATCTATACAATTGTCGTAAATTGACAAGTTGCACGTCATTTCGATAAGACAGCAGTTTAGAAGTTGCATGGAACGTGTAACTAATTAATGTACAACAGCGGATCTAAATTATTTTTAACGAAGCTAGCGTCCAGAGGGTTGCTTTCTTGAAACGTTTTTCACGAAACACGTTACCATACAAGATGACGTCAGGGAGACCATACCCGCTCATACAGTAAACGGGAACTGCAATCCTGAAACTGCATAGTAATCTTTAACTTTGAACTTGAAGCAAGTCTCCGTGTTAGGAAGCATCATGCAACAAGCAGTACAAGAAAAGGTCGTTTTGACGATAAGTGCTAACCCTCATTGTTACTGACGAAAATATATTCTAGGTGGAAAACGAACTGGAGTTAAGCATGTTGCATGGTCTGATATCCTGGGTAATGTTCCTATTGTAAAGCAATAGGGTAATAAAATCGAGAAATCATTTTGGGTAAATACTCCATTGTATAGGTCTTTTCTCTTGTAACAAATGGTGCCTGGGTTGCCTATTTGTCAACATCGAAGAGATATGTAACGGTTCAAATGGTTCTGAGCACTATGGGACTTAACATCTATGGTCACCAGTCCCCTAGAACTTAGAACTACTTAAACCTAACTAACCTAAGGACATCACACAACACCCAGCCATCACGAGGCAGAGAAAATCCCTGACCCCGCCGGGAATCGAACCCGGGAACCCGGGCGTGGGAAGCGAGAACGCTACTGCACGACCACGAGCTGTGGGCAGATATGTAACGCCTCAGGTGCCTGCCATTGACAGGTGATTCCCACTTCAGAAACACACTGTACCATACGAACTTGTCGTGTTTCAAGCAAACTAAATGAAACAATTGCACTGGAAACCTGATTCTTTCCTGTCCGCACCTTTTAATATGAGATTAATGACCTAAATGTTAATCAAAGCATGAATGACGTTATCGATTGGCTACGATTCTAGCACAGTGAGTGACAAGGACTGCTCAGGTGTATTCATACGTGATGCATGGCAGCGGCATGGACCGTAGCACTGTCAAGAGAAAGGCCTAGTTGCTTCCAACAAAAATATGGATCCTGCATTAATGATGAGGATTTTTGGTTCCTACGAATATTACTTTTTTATTATTTTAATCATAATGCTTTCTAACAGGTCCTGTAAACGTTCTTCAAGTGTAGGATTAAAATGGTCCGAGAATTCATGAAATGTGCAATCTTCGTGAAGCCATATTAACTAGCTATATCTCTTGCAAATACTGACCTGGCTGAAAATTTTCGTTACTGTATTAAACACGTTTACCAATTGTTTTCGCTGAATAAAAAGTTTGAATTCATCTTTTGGATCATCTAACGTCTTCATAAATAAGTTTCGATCTTGCACAGCGTAATAATTCACTGCAAAGTGCTCAGAATAAGAGAATTCCTCTTACTCCACACATAGATGTAGTGAGACTTCCCCCGAAAGTCCGACAGGTACTGTTTAACTGAAATGTTTGTTTCGCTCTGAAAGGGCTGTCCAGTTTAACGACTGACACCAGAGAGCCACTGCCGAGCGCCAAACGCCCTCAAAGCTCACGGGCACTCCCTTTGCAAACAAGCGGATCTGTTCTCGGGTTCCAGCTTTCTTGACAACCCAGGAGTTCAGATAAACACTTGTAGGAGTTCTCACCAGTTTACACAAGAAAATGTGATACGGATGAGGCTAAGATACCTGCAGACCACAGTGTTAAATGCCGCAACGCGAAACAGTGTGGGTATTCCCTTGCTACACTTCAGTTGCCGCCAAGGTACTTTCCGACTTGGAAGACCGAAAATTCTAGGTTTCTGCAGGAAAACTATTAGGTATTGGTTATCCAGGGGCGACTGATCATTTATTGAGGTTGCAAACTGAGTCCTGCAGTAATGAAGAAGATGCAATGGAAAATTCAGAATGGAGCAATATCAACAAAACGGCGGAGGAGGTAGCCTAGGGAACGATCAGCGAGACGAGGACTCAGAGATGGCCGAGAAGAATTTATTTGAATTTCATTTAGGTGGCTTATCAGCCTATTGTGGTTTTACCGTTAATGTTTCGAGAGCGTAGATTCCTAGAAGAGTAAAAAATGTGTCGGTTTGTTCTAAGTATATTTCACGAAAAGACCGTGAGATTACAGCCCACATGTAGGCTTACTGGCAATGGTTCTTCCCACAAACCATTTGCGACTGGAGCAGGAAAGCGGGGAAGTGACAGTGGTGCACAAAGTGCCCTCCACCACACACCACAAGGTGACTTCCTGGATATAGATGTAGACTGTCGTCTCAGTTTTTAGAGTAGGATCCCTGCATTCACTCTGATGTGTGTCGTCGCTTTGTGGTGTCCTAGTTTTCCATTTCATGACATGATATTTCTCATGATCCCGTTCTCGAAATTTTAAACATCTGCAGCGCGGGGTAGCCGCGCGATCTGAGCCTTCTTGCCACGGTTCGCACGGCTCCCCCCGTCAGCGTTTCGAGTCCTCCCTCGGGCATGGGTGTGTGTGTTGTCCTTAGCGTAAGCTAGTTTAAGTTAGATTAAGTAATGTGTAAGCCTAGGGACCAATGACTTCAGCAGTTTGGTCCCACAGGAACGTACCGCAAACATCTGATTGCGTATCCCATTTCACTGTCTGTCACTGTCGTATTATTTACGTCGTAACACTTCCTCTGAAGCTTCTAAAAGACGCATTCAAAAACAAGTTTTATGAAATGAAACTACATCTCATATCTCCAAAAGAAGGGCTGAATCGTAAAAAAGAAAAATGCTCAGTTTGTTGTAATACATAAGTGGTAAAACAATAAAATGTTATTCAGGTGAAATTTGTTATATACTATCTTAGTTTTGCAAAGAAGTTCTTCAAAATGCTGCTTTCTCAGACAGACTTACATATACTGTTGTCAAACCACTTCAGAAAAATAAGATTAGTGAAGATAGCATTAGCAAAGAATCACCGTCCCTTCTTATATTTGCCAATATTTTCAGAAAAAAAATTAGAGAGTCATGTACTGTAGACTTTGTAACCACTGAGTGCAGAAAAACACAGTAAGCAAACAGTTTCAATTTCGAAAAGGTCTTTCAACTAAACAGGTTACATTTATCTCGAAAGATGACTTGCTGTAGTCAATAAATCAGTAATTAATGTCGTTGAAAGTATTTTGTGACATACCATATCTTCATGCAAAAATTGAAATATTGTGGAATAAAAGTTATAGTAGGGTCATGGCTTTTACCCTTCTCTGTACGACGCAAATGAGCGTGTCACATTCAAAATATAGTACCTGAAAAAAATGTGAAACACCATGAAGACATGATCGGACGTCACTGCAACACTGTATATGCACACGTCAGCGTATATGAAAACGATTAGAGCTGCAATTCTCTATAATACGTACAACATCCACCAGACTGCGTTGTGTTATTCGTGTGTAGTGTTATTATGAGGCCCGATAGCATACGTAAGAGCTGTGAAGGCGTTAGGTATTGAGTGGTCACTGGTAAGGATGCGGAGATGCCACATACTGATATGAGACAGAGTTATCACCACCTGACAGACTTTGAAAGAGGCTCATTGACGGTCTCCATTTATCTGACTGGTCAACCGCGCAATATGCATATTAGGCATTCACATTTGACAGTGCCCAGATGGTGGACTGCGTGGGAAAGTGAGGTCAGGCATATTTGTCATCAAGCTCCCGGCCGACCATTACTGACTCCCACAAAGTAGGGTCCCGTATTATACACCAAGTGCATGGTAACCACTTCACATTTATATCTGCCATTCCAGGTAATGGGCTGCGTGCAACACTGCTTGTCATCCCACAACAATGGTTGGAAAGGTAGCACCGCAACACTAACAGCGCATCTTAGAGGTGTCGTGACTGGGAAGCAAGGACTGTCATTGGCTGTGTCACACTGTGTTCAGTGAAGAACCGCAGTGCCGTCCTATTCCGGACGAGTATCGCCGGCGAGCACGGCGATGAAGTGAGGAGAGGTCCCATTCTTTCACTGTTTAAGAGAGGCACAGCGACGTTACTAGCGGCATCATAGCGTCGGGGAGCCATCAGGCATTACCTCACGTCACGGCTGGTAGTGACTGAGACAACTCTGATGGCGTAACATTATGTCATGGATATTCTGCGTCCTCGCGTGTATCGTCTCATGCGATAGTATGGACAATGTTCGTCCACGCGCTCGACGTAACTGTAAGAACCCTCAGCATCATGTTGAGGAACTCCTGTGACCATCAAGATCCCCAGTTCTGTCCCTGACAGAGCATGTACGAGAACAGCTCGGACATCAACTCCGTCCCAGTGCCAGTGTCCAGGATATCAAGGGCCAGTTACAGCAGCTGTGGACCGGCTTGTCTCAGGACAGTACAGAACTGTTTTATGACACCGTTCTCAAGCGAATCTGTGGATGCATAGAGGCCAGAGGGGGTTAAGCATGGCACTGATAAGTGGGATAATACCGCAAATTTGTTTAAAAATTTTCCTCGGTTTGCCGGCCGCGGTGGCCGTGTGGTTCTAGGCACTTCAGTCCGGAACCGCGTGACTACTACGGTCGCAGGTTCGAATCCTGCCTCGGGAATGGATGTGTGTGATGTCCTTAGCTTAGTTAAGTTTAAGTAGTTCTAAGTTCTGGGGGACTGATTACCTCCGATGTTGAGTCCCACAGTGCTCAGAGCCAGCCATTTCGTCGGTTTTCTAATCACTGAAATAACATCACATACCCCCTCAACACGTGAAATTTCAGTTTGTTTCCTTCCTACTCTTTTGGGGCCTAATTTTTTTTTGTCAGGCAGTTCATTACATTGATGCTGCTCATCGAAGACAATAGACAACGTGTATGTGGGAAAAAACAACGCCTTGCCCACCGGACAGCGTCTCCATGGAGGGATTAAGCCGATTGTTAACTAGCGGAAGAGGGAAGGCATTACACATCAGAGAGCGGTACCTATCGCATCTGCTGCCCAAGCTTGCACCTATCACCGACTCCGTGCTGGACGAGATAAAGTGGTTCCTTCGTCCCCAGCTTTCGCAATTCCTGACTCGTGATGAGGGGGACCTGTTTACTCAGCACTTTCATTTCTACACAGCACAATTTCCCATTTTGTGAAATGCGATGCTTATATTACCTAAAATCTACGAAAATTGGTTCTACGTAGTTTCGGTCTATTGATACAAAGTCTTTAGCAATCTCACTGCTACAAACTCACGTCTTTGAGCAGTTGGTTTGCTCTCGACCGATAGTATTCGTTCACGGCGGTTGTGAGACATGTAGTCCTTCTCGTTTGGGAGTAGTTTGTCATTATTCTTGGACAATTTTTTTTCGGGACTTGATATGGTAAAGTCGAAGAGATGCTTTGTGCTGCGTTCCGACGTCGAGAAGGAAGCTGTCTTAATGTATTTACTTTGATGAAGGTTAGTTCCACGTGGCGGGGTTAGCTTGGAAGTGTTTGCTTGTATTATTCTGCGTTTAGGTACCCAACTGCGTGTTTCCGGCAGAGTAATAGGTGTCCCTCTTACAAACTGTTTGGAAGCTGGTTATCGTGTCACCTATTTCTCTACTTCACTCAGTGCCATTATGAATTCAAAGATGTTAACCAATCCTGAATTGTAAGATTAATTTTTCAAGAAATCAAAACAGTATATTGCTTTGGAAATTTGAATTTTAGAGCCGGCCGCGGTGGTCTAGCGGTTCTAGGCGCGCAGTCCGGAACCGCGCGACTGCTACGGTCGCAGGTTCGAATCCTGCCTCGGGCATGGATGTGTGTGATGTCCTTAGGTTAGTTAGGTTTAAGTAGTTCTAAGTTCTAGGGGACTGATGACCACAGTAGTTAAGTCCCATAGTGCTCAGAGCCATTTGAACCATTTTTTTTGAATTTTAGAATTGTGGGTTGGCGTAAGTCTATGGGGCTGTGAACGTTTTCTCTTGCATTTAAAGTTAATATCTCGCTTGCTAAACTCACTTCCTTTGAACTGATTTCGCCCAGAACCATATCACTCTTTGTATTTAATCTACTTGAAAGTGCTACACTGGCTGATCGATTTCTTGTTGTCGTACATAAGTTTACTACGCTAGTCACAGCCACTTTGATGAAAAGCCTCTGGACTGCAGAGTCGGCACCGAAAATTATAAAAAATAATAAGTAGTTAGATTCCCTGGTGCTGATAAAACGTTGTTCATCGTGTGCTTGACTACTGACTGCTGCTGTGAGACTTCGTGTCGTATCACCTAACTTTTCTAGTACTATTTTACACACGACGGGCATTAGGATTTTAAATGACCACTCTTAAATTAGCTATTTCATCCTTTCTGAATACATATACTGGTAAACCAGAACGTAATGACCACCTGTCTAATAGCCGGTATGTCCAGCTTCGACACGGGTAGCAGGGGCGGCGTGTCGTGGCATGGAAGCAATGAAGCCTTGGTTGGTAGCTGGAGGGAGTTCGCACCACAAATATACACACAATGAGGCGTAGCGCCGTATACCGATCCTGCCTTGGAGGCGGTTAAGTGGGAGATGTGTCTCAGAGGTGGATAGTGACAGATGGTGACGCTAGACTGGACGCGCACGTAGTTTATGTATCAGCCGATAGAGGACAGTATTGGATAGGGGGACTGTGATTTTAGTTTCGATTGTGACCGCTAGAGTGCTCTAAAGTAATAGAATGTTTTTCATAAACTGTTCTAGTATTTTCATAAAGTGTTATTATTTCCTTTTTTAATGTAAAATGTTATAAATATGTTTTATCAGTATGAATGATGCGTCAGTGTGGTTTAATGTTAATATGAAGATAATTGTTTAACGAGTTATGTAGTAGGATTTAGTGTGGGAACATTTCAAAAAATATGGATATGAAGAAAGGGGATTTTTGTAGAATAGATTTGTAAAGTAAGTTTATGGTAAAGGGAAAGTTAATTCAGGTATAAATAACAATAGTAAATAACTTTATGCATAAGCAAAACTTCAGCATATCAGATAATTACGTCGGTAAAAAGTGCAGTCGTTAGATTTACTATTTTGTGATTGGTTATTGATGAAAAGCGCGGACTGACGCGGGAGAATGTTGTTTTGGTATTGGCTGTTGAGTAAACTGACCAATGGTAAAGCAATATTCTTCGCGCGCCTTTCTCTGCTGGTAGAGAAGACAGAGTATTCTAGAGAGGAGTCGAAGCCTAGCATTGAAAGAGATCGGACCCGTGCAGTAGTAGTTCCGATGGAAACGATAAGTTGCCGGATCTAGCAGTGTTTCATACATCAAAAGTGTTGGAAAGTGACGGCATAATTATTCCGATGTGTGTGTAGAAATTTAGGAATTTTTAAGTGAATTTTGTGACAAGAGAAGGCATATATTCCGCGTGGCGTATTGAGCAGGTCGGTGGCTAAAAACTGTGACTGCATTTGGTACCGACAGACTTAATATTTGGCGAGCATTATCGATCTAAAACAATTAGTATTTTTGTAGCTATTACGTTTTCGGGAAATGCAACACCATAAACTTGCTAACGTGAGTGAAAGGGATTGTGAGTGGTTGTGTTAAGACTAGCACGGGCTTGGCAGTGATACTTGTTTACCTAAGTTTCAGAATATATTAATCGAGGACAAAATTTCCAAACTTTCATTTCGTGTTTCTCCCGAAACGTAGATTAGTGACTTAAATTGCAGCCTGGTTCACGTCGAAGTACAGTAGGTTTCACTCGGCTTTCCTACTGATGATCTACTGAGACAATGTTCACAGATAGGTGCAGGTTCGTCGTAAAGGGACGGAAAGAACCGCGCCGCCGCAACAAGTCACGTAATTCCCTTACATTTCGGGCAATGGGCGATGAGCTCTGACGCCACATTCAATCACATCCCAGTTGTGATCGATAGGGTTCAGATCTGGTGAGATGGAGGACAGCAGATGATTTGAAACTCGCCACTGTGTTCCTCGAACCAATCCATCACACTCCTGGTCTTGTGAAATGGCTCATTATCTTGCATCTTGCTGAAAAATGCCGATGACTTCGTGAAACATAATCGTCATGACGCAGTGTACGTGGTCTGCATCCAGTGTACAGTGCTCCTTGGCCGTCATGGTACCTTGCACGGGCTCCACTTGACCCATGGATCACCACGGGAATGTTTTGCAGATCACAACGAAGCCGCCGCCAGCTTGTCTCCGTCTCCTAGTACAGGTGTCAAGGAGCTGTTCCCCTGGAAGACAACTGATCCGCGCACTTCCATTGGCATGAGAAAGTTATTGGGATTCAAAGGCCATGAAGAGCTCTGTCGCTCTGCGACCTCCAGAGACGATGGTCACGTGCCCATTTCAGTCGTAATTGCCGTTATCATGGTGTTAACATTGACACACGCAGGGGTTTCCGGCTTCGGATCTCCATCGTTAGGAGTGTTTGGTCCACTGTGTGTTCAGATAGACTTGTACTCCGCCCAGCATTAAAGTCTGATGTTAGTGCGGTACATTTCTCCGCCTGTCCTGCTTTACCAGTTTGCCCAGTCTACGACGTCCGACATCTGTAATAAGGGGTAGCCGCACAACCCCACGACTTCTGGACTTGGTTTCACCCTAGTTTCACTTCGAGCTGAAGACACTCACCACAGCACTCCTAGAACACCCGACAAGTCGTGTCGTTTCAAAAATGCGAGCCTCCAGGCCATCACAATCTGCCCTCGTTCAAACTCAGATAGATCGTGCGCCTTCCCCATTGTACACACGGACGGCAATCTCACTGATACTAAATGCTCCCTGCGTGTGTCCGACTAGCAGTCATTCCTCACCAGGAGACGATGCTAAAGCCTGGGCTGATTTATATCGATAGTATGTCGGTGGTCCTAATGTTCTGGTTGACCAGTGTTTGTACACAGCGTGGATACAGCCTACTGCACAGCTGGAGACAAGAGGCGGAAAGTTAACACTTGTTCAGAGTGTGATGAGATAGGTAGGCTCCACATTTTGCGTTGTGCTGAATTTTAGGAACGTGTATGTTGTATCCGTGTTTTATAAGTCTGGTCACATTAGAACTAAGTTTGTTTTCTTGGGTATTAGAAATACGCATTCTGTATATCTTCAAAGTGTCAGGGTTTATTTGTCACTGACTACGAGATTAATCTATGCTGTTTCTTTCACACTCAACCTTCAGTGTCTATGCCAAATAAAATCGTTCCTGATACTATATTTGTATTGTTGATGTGTTAATAATAATAATAATGGAGCTGTGGGGGAGTCGCTGGCGTCATTGATTCTATTATCTAATAGGGACACTAATCCCGTTCGTTCTGGCATGCACGTTCTCTCTTTGGTTTTTCTTTTCTGGCCGCTATTTAAGCGCGGCACTTCCAGCTATTGTCTCTTGGTTTCCCGCTCCGGGCCCCTAGTGGTCGTGGATTCTCGTCGTTTGTTGCTACTAACGGTGGGTTTCTGTTATTTCTTTGAAGTTGTGCATTGTGTGTGCTTTTTGTGTGCCGGAAACAGTAATTTGTATGTGATTATCCCCGCCGTGGCGGGAATACGGAATTCAGCCTTAGTGCCGGTATATGTTGAGTAGAGGTGTCAAGAGTGTAAAACACTGCTCAGTGACGGGAGTACTAAGCTTTAGTAGTGTGAAGGCTGCATGAGTCATTCTAGGATAGTGCGCAGGCCATGTTTAGTGTGAAGACAGTGTGCTTGTAATTTTACTTGAGTATCTTATGATTTATTCTGTGGTCTTAATTTGAAGGGGCCGTGACTTTGGTGTCTTGTATTGTTGGTTTTCAGTGCTCTTGGTTGCGCAGGCCATTAACTTCTCCAGACCGTATGCTTGTTATTGGGGTCTGCCTGTAAGAGTAAAATATTATGAGCTGTTAGAAATGAATAATTTTTCATGCTATTTGTTTGAGGTCTTGCATGTGATAAGGGTATTAAATTTAAAAGGGGCCGTAACTCTGAAATAAGATAGTTTGTGTTGTGTCATTTGGTTTGGTTGTCTGTCTTGTTTTTTTTTTTTTTTTTTTTTAATGTTCCAGTGTGCTACGAGCGGCGGGCACAATCAGTTCCGGACTGACCAGTATAGGGGACGGCGCGTTGATTGAAACATGTTCCGACTGCATTAGTTCGGCCAGCTACGTCTTGCTGACGCTCGGCGCTACTTGGCTGTATCCTGTCAGAGTCGCTGCTCGCCCCAGTAGTTGACAGAAGTTGAGTATTCTCTTTTGTAATTATTTGGAGATTCCTGTCGTTAATGTGTTCAGGCTGCGCCAAGGTGCGTCCCCTGTTCCTAGTAGTTTGGTCACTCTTGTATCAGCCGGCCGGAGTGGCCGAGCGGTTAAAGGCGCTACAGTCTGGAACCGCACGACCGCTACGGTCGCAGGTTCGAATCCTGCCTCGGGCATGGATGTGTGTGATGTCCTTAGGTTAGTTAGGTTTAAGTAGTTCTGAGTTCTAGGGGACTTATGACCACAGCAGTTGAGTCCCATAGTGCTCAGAGCCATTTGAACCATTTGAACTCTTGTATCAGGGTGGGTCATCCGTTGGGGTGTGCCTGCTGTTGCGTGGAGCTTAAACTGCCTGTTAAGATAGCTGTCTTTCTGCCTAAATATTGCTATCATACTTCAAAGGCCCCCCCCCCCCCCCCCATGAACCATGGACCTTGCCGTTGGTGGGGAGGCTTGCGTGCCTCAGCGATACAGATAGCCGTACCGTAGGTGCAACCACAACGGAGGGGTATCTGTTGAGAGGACAGACAAACGTGTGGTTCCTGAAGAGGGGCAGCAGCCTTTTCAGTAGTTGCAAGGGCAACAGTCTGGATGATTGACTGATCTGGCCTTGTAACAATAACCAAAACGGCCTTGCTGTGCTGGTACTGCGAACGGCTGAAAGCAAGGGGAAACTACAGCCGTAATTTTTCCCGAGGGCATGCAGCTTTACTGTATGATTACATGATGATGGCGTCCTCTTGGGTAAAATATTCCGGAGGTAAAATAGTCCCCCATTCGGATCTCCGGGCGGGGACTACTCAAGAGGATGTCGTTATCAGGAGAAAGAAAACTGGCGTTCTACGGATCGGAGCGTGGAATGTCAGATCCCTTAATCGGGCAGGTAGGTTAGAAAATTTAAAAAGGGAAATGGATAGGTTGAAGTTAGATATAGTGGGAATTAGTGAAGTTCGGTGGCAGGAGGAACAAGACTTCTGGTCAGGTGACTACAGGGTTATAAACACAAAATCAAATAGGGGTAATGCAGGAGTAGGTTTAATAATGAATAGGAAAATAAGAATGCGGGTAAGCTACTACAAACAGCATAGTGAACGCATTATTGTGGCCAAGATAGATACGAAGCCCACGCCTACTACAGTAGTACAAGTTTATATGCCAACTAGCTCTGCAGATGACGAAGAAATTGAAGAAATGTATGATGAAATAAAAGAAATTATTCAGATTGTGAAGGGAGACGAAAATTTAATAGTCATGGGTGACTGGAATTCGAGTGTAGGAAAAGGGAGAGAAGGAAACGTAGTAGGTGAATATGGATTGGAGGACAGAAATGAAAGAGGAAGCCGCCTGGTCGAATTTTGCACAGAGCACAACATAATCATAACTAACACTTGGTTTAAGAATCATGAAAGAAGGTTGTATACATGGAAGAACCCTGGAGATACTAAAAGGTATCAGATTATATAATGGTAAGACAGAGATTTAGGAACCAGGTTTTAAATTGTAAGACATTTCCAGGGGCAGATGTGGACTCTGACCACAATCTATTGGTTATGACCTGTAGATTAAAACTGAAGAAACTGCAAAAAGGTGGGAATTTAAGGAGATGGGACCTGGATAAACTAAAAGAACCAGAGATTGTACAGAGATTCAGGGAGAGCATAAGGGAGCAATTGACAGGAATGGGGGAAATAAATACAGTAGAAGAAGAATGGGTAGCTTTGAGGGATGAAGTAGTGAAGGCAGCAGAGGATCAAGTAGGTAAAAAGACTAGGGCTAGTAGAAATCCTTGGGTAACAGAAGAAATATTGAATTTAATTGATGAAAGGAGAAAATATAAAAATGCAGTAAGTGAAACAGGCAAAAAGGAATACAAACGTCTCAAAAATGAGATCGACAGGACGTGCAAAATGGCTAAGCAGGGATGGCTAGAGGACAAATGTAAGGATGTAGAGGCCTATCTCACTAGGGGTAAGATAGATACCGCCTACAGGAAAATTAAAGAGACCTTTGGAGATAAGAGAACGACTTGTATGAATATCAAGAGCTCAGATGGAAACCCAGTTCTAAGCAAAGAAGGGAAAGCAGAAAGGTGGAAGGAGTATATAGAGGGTCTATACAAGGGCGATGTACTTGAGGACAATATTATGGAAATGGAAGAGGATGTAGATGAAGATGAAATGGGAGATATGATACTGCGTGAAGAGTTTGACAGAGCACTGAAAGACCTGAATCGAAACAAGGCCCCCGGAGTAGACAATATTCCATTGGAACTACTGACGGCCGTGGGAGAGCCAGTCCTGACAAAACTCTACCATCTGGTGAGCAAGATGTATGAAACAGGCGAAATACCCTCAGACTTCAAGAAGAATATAATAATTCCAATCCCAAAGAAAGCAGGTGTTGACAGATGTGAAAATTACCGAACTATCAGCTTAATAAGTCACAGCTGCAAAATACTAACACGAATTCTTTACAGACGAATGGAAAAACTAGTAGAAGCCAACCTCAGGGAAGATCAGTTTGGATTCCGTAGAAACACTGGAACATGTGAGGCAATACTGACCTTACGACTTATCTTAGAAGAAAGATTAAGGAAAGGCAAACCTACATTTCTAGCATTTGTAGACTTAGAGAAAGCTTTTGACAATGTTGACTGGAATACTCTCTTTCAAATTCTAAAGGTGGCAGGGGTAAAATACAGGGAGCGAAAGGCTATTTACAATTTGTACAGAAACCAGATGGCAGTTATAAGAGTCGAGGGACATGAAAGGGAAGCAGTGGTTGGGAAGGGAGTAAGACAGGGTTGTAGCCTCTCCCCGATGTTGTTCAATCTGTATATTGAGCAAGCAGTAAAGGAAACAAAAGAAAAATTCGGAGTAGGTATTAAAATTCATGGAGAAGAAATAAAAACTTTGAGGTTCGCCGATGACATTGTAATTCTGTCAGAGACAGCAAAGGACTTGGAAGAGCAGTTGAATGGAATGGACAGTGTCTTCAAAGGAGGATATAAGATGAACATCAACAAAAGCAAAACAAGGATAATGGAATGTAGTCTAATCAAGTCGGGTGATGCTGAGGGAATTAGATTAGGAAATGAGGCACTTAAAGTAGTAAAGGAGTTTTGCTATTTGGGGAGCAAAATAACTGATGATGGTCGAAGTAGAGAGGATATAAAATGTAGGCAGGCAATGGCAAGGAAAGCGTTTCTGAAGAAGAGAAATTTGTTAACATCGAGTATAGATTTAAGTGTGAGGAAGTCATTTCTGAAAGTATTCGTATGGAGTGTAGCCATGTATGGAAGTGAAACATGGACGATAAATAGTTTGGACAAGAAGAGAATAGAAGCTTTCGAAATGTGGTGCTACAGAAGAATGCTGAAGATTAGATGGGTAGATCACATAACTAATGAGGAAGTATTGAATAGGATTGGGGAGAAGAGAAGTTTGTGGCACAACTTGACCAGAAGAAGGGATCGGTTGGTAGGACATGTTCTGAGGCATCAAGGGATCACCAATTTAGTATTGGAGGGCAGTGTGGAGGGTAAAAATCGTAGAGGGAGACCAAGAGATGAATACACTAAGCAGATTCAGAAGGATGTAGGTTGCAGTAGGTACTGGGAGATGAAAAAGCTTGCACAGGATAGAGTAGCATGGAGAGCTGCATCAAACCAGTCTCAGGACTGAAGACCACAACAACAACAACTTCAAAGGGATTTCACGAGTGAGTTAAGTGGAATAAGTCACTATATAATTGGTGGAATCCCATTGTTTTATGATCTGTCTATTGGTCTAAGGTTCCCGTTGGGGAATTTGCTCTTTTACTCAAAATTTGTTATTTAATATACTGTCCTGTTGCTTGTTTCACCAATGGGGATTTAGTCCCGGTAAATTCCTGTTAAATTTGTTGGCAATTATCCTTGTCATCTATATTTATCTTGGAATATTTGTTATTTAATTAAAAGTAAGGATCTTTACATATCTTATTTCATTCCATATAGTCTTGTAAAGACTGTATAAGGCTTTTAGTTATATTTGTTTCATTCCATATACTCTTGTAAAAACAATATAAGGTTTCTAATTATATTTGTTATTGGTGACTATTGGAATGCCGGTTTTGTAAAAGATTTTGTAAAACTGTTTTTGGGGGTAGGTGTAATAAATCTTTGTGAACTACAAGCCTATGTTTGAGTTTTCTTGTGATTGCCTTCTGTGACTGGCTTAAAGATCGTAAATTCACGGCGCAATAATAAACATAAATGTTTCCATACATTTATCATTCCTCTGTTAAATTTACTGCATTTTGGTGCCCAATGTGGGGCCGCTTGCGTATCAGTTCCTCAATCACTTTGCCGAGCCTGTGGTGGCTTCATTGGCTACTCAGTTTCTCAGTTAAGATCAATACAATATATGTGTAGTTTTACACTTGTCTTTCTAATTGATGAAAATACCAAAAAATTGGAAGAAATATCACTTGACTATTCTTTTCTGAATCCCGAAAGCACTCCTGAAATTTGAAATACAAAATGAAGAATCATAACGACGCAGGCAGCTGTTGCTAGCGCCCAGAAGGTTACCTGGGAAGTTGGCCTGTGCGAGGACGGGTCCGCTGGAGGCGACGGCTCCGTCGATGATGTCCGGGTAGCGGAGGCGCGCCCAGGCGGCCAGGTTGCCGGCGTACGAGCCGCCGAACACCACCCACTTGGCGGCGCCCAGCTGAGGTTTCTCCTGGCGCTGCTGCCGGATGAAGGTGGCCAGGTCTTCCAGTGCCTGCGTCGAGTTCAGGTAGCGCAGGTTCGCCGCGCTCGTGTCGCTGCGGAAGCAAGTATAAGCCAATGGAGCGACTTTGTCTTGTCAGTGACAAAATTTAATTATTCTGCTCGTATCTGATAAGGACACATAGCTAATGCTTTGGCAATAAATGTATCTAGTGTTTCCGTGAAATATAGGGTTTTCATAAATACCTCTGGGGTTTCAGAAGACACACAGAAAAATGATGCGTATCAATGAACAGAACATTTCCTCAAGTTTCGATCCATAATAGGCGCTGTGGCGTAGTTGCTCCAGTAGGGACAGGCGTGCCAGAACATGAAGACATGATGTCCACTCCAACTGCCGCATCATTTAGTATACGGCTGGAGAAAGGCAACTGAATGAAAAGATTTGCATAGCGGGCTGCTGTCACCGCGCCAGAATGACCTGCACACGATTGTTGACTTTCCCGACGTCACAGATCGCCCTCGTATTGAACACCTGTAATACATCTACATCTACATCCATACTCCGCAAGCCACCTGACGGTGTGTGGCGGAGGGTACCTTGAGAACCTCTATCAGTTCTCCCTTTTATTCCAATCTCATATTATTCGTGGAAAGAAAGATTGTCGGTATGGGCTCTAATCTCTCAGATTTTATTCTCATGGTCTCTTCGCGAGATATACGTAGGAGGGAGCAATATACTGCTTGACTCCTCGGTGAACGTATTTGCTTGAAACTTCAACAAAACCCCGTACCGAGCTACTAAGCGTTTCTTTTGCAGAGTCTTCCACTGGAGTTTATGTACCATCTCCGTAACGCTTTCGCGATTACTAAATGATCCTGTAACGAAGCGCGCTGCTCTCTGTTGGATCTTCTCTATCTCTTCTTTCAACCATATCTGGTACAGATCCCACACCGTTGTTCAGTAATGAAGCAGTAGGTGAACACGTGTACTGTAACGTACTTCCTTTGTTTTCGGCCTGCATTTCCTTAGGATTCTTCCAATGAATCTCAGTCTGGCATCTGCTTTAACGACGATTAATTTTATATGGTTATTCCATTTTAAATCACTCCTAATGCCTACTCCCAGATAATTTATGGAATTAACTGCTTCCACTTGCTGACCTGCTGTAGTGTAGCTAAATGATAAAGGATCTTTCTTTCTATGTATTCGCAGCACATTACACTTGTCTACATTGAGATTCAATTGCCATTCCCTGCATCATGCGTCAATTCATTGCAGATCCTCCTGCATTTCAGTACAATTTTCCATTGTTACAACCTCTCGATATACTACAGCATCATCCGCAAAAAGCCTCGGTGAACTTCCGATGTTATCCACACTGATGAGCCAAAATATTAGACCACTTGTTTAACAATTTGTTTCCCCCTCTCTGGAACGAAGTACATCACTGATTCTGTATTTCATCGATCCGACAGTTTGTTGGCAGGTTTGTTGATGTATGTAGCGTTAGATGTCTACGCGCAGGTAATGTAATTGGCGTAAATAACGGGCCTTGATTTACGTTGGCGGTGATGGCGTCCGATGGTGGCCCAGATGGATACTACAGGATTTACTTCAGGCGAATTTGCTCACCAAGACATCAACGTAAGTTCACTGTAATGACCCTGGCTCCGAGACATGGACAATTGTACTGTTGAAAGATGAAATCCCCGTCAGAGAAGACATAGAGCATTAAGAAATGCAGATGGTTCGCAGCGGTCAACGTGTCTTCGATTACAGCCATAGGTCCCATGCAAGCGCAGGAGAATGTCTCCCATAGCATATTACTCCTCCCACGAGCCTGCGACCGTGGCGCGCTGCACGTTTCGCGCCACCGTTCACCTCGATGACGGCGTTTGTGGAGACGGCCTGACGCCGTCAGCAAAACTGTGATCACTCGAAGAGCCGACACGTTTCCTCCACTGATCGATGGTCGATTCCCGAAGGTCTCGCGCCAACTGCAGTCGTGATTAACGATGGTCCTTGCATCAACATTTGAACACGTAGGGGTGATCTGCTGCAGAGGTCCATGTTCACCAATGTACAGTGAACGGTGTGCTCCGAAGCACTGCTGCGTGCACCAGCATTGTGCTCTCTTGGCAGAGATGCCACAGGTCACCCTATATCCCACTTTACAGAGTAGACAAGCCTCCGAACCCCAAGTTCTGTGAAGAATACTGAACGTCCAACCATTTAGCGCCTAGTGGTAGTTTCACTGTCCTCCTACCTCTTTCCGCAGATGCTCACGCCAGTAGCACGTGAAAATTCGACCAACTTCGCCATTTTCGAGATACTTGTTCACAGGCTCTGAGTAATAATAAATCTGCCGTTTGTCAGAGTCGCTTATTTCAATGGATTTTCCAATTTGCAGTCCGTATCTTTGATAGGGTGGTTCCCCGTCCGTGTTTGCTCCACTTACAAATGTTTGTTATCACGTCACGTGCCCGCAGCTTCACCAGGCGGCATTCAGCGTCGCGGTGTGCAGTGATCATAATGTTTTGGCTTATCAGTGAATGAATTAAAACTTGTAGAGATGTTCTGTCCACTGATATGTGTTGTTTTTCTGTATGCGTTGTAGTTTCCACCCAGCCATCTTCTGGAATCCCAGAAGCACTTACAAGTAACTCTCTACGGATTCCTCCAGAAAAATGTAAGCGTACTTTAAGGAACGAAAGTATTACTTACGTGTTTATTTTACATTTAATAATTGATCAGACATGTTGTAAATTTGGAAGTTTGTGGTAAGGTATTATGGGAGCAAATTGCTGAGGTGTCCCTAAGCCTACACACTACTTAATCTAACTTACGCTATAGACAACACACACACACACACACACACACACACACACACACACACCCATACCCGAGGGATGACTCGAACCTCTGACGTGGGGAGCCGAACGGACCGTGACAAGACGCATCTGACCACGCAGCTACCCCGCGCAGCAGACACGTACAATCTTCAGTTTAGCACATGGTTACATCAAATGTTCAAAATGTTCACCATTGGCAGCTACACACATAACAGAACGACGAGCGGACGCTGCAACTACGTCAGTCAGCGTTACAGTAGAGAACGCTGCACATGTCGCTGTAATCCCCTGGCGAAGTTCCTCCAGCGTGTGTGGCTTACGTCGATAGACGTTATCTTTCACAGTTCCCCACAAGTCCATAGGTGTTAGATCTGGGACCATGGAGGGAACTCAGTGGGTCCTCTTAGTCCAATCCAATCCCCCGGCAAATTGTGATCCAGGAAAGCTCGAATTGACAAGGTGGTAGGGCGGTGGCGCCCCGTACTGTTGGTAGTACACCTCTTCATCAGCTACATAAAGCGCATGTATACCTGGCAAAATTGATGAGCGTAACATTTCCAGGTACACTTCTTCAGTGACAGTAGCATCAAAGAAAAAGGGTCCTACTAAGCCCTAGGTGATAGTCCACACCACACGTGAAAGCCTGGTAGATTGACCGCTTTATCCACATAAACATGCGGATTTCCCGGTGCTGTTATGCCGATTCACGGTTCCATTAAGTTTAAATTGTGCCTCGTCACTCCACACTATATTTGTCACAAACTGTTCGTCGTCAGTTTCCATTTGCTGCTACCATTCGCAAAATTGCTTTCGGCGATCAGGATCGTCATACTTAATCGCGTGCAGTAATCGTGGAATGTAAGCTTTCCACTTTGCAGCTTTCAGAATTCTTCGTACACTTGTACTGCTAACCCACATTCACGTGCACATTGCGTAGCAGACTTCTGTGAAGAAGTAACAAACGTTTCCAAAACGAGAGCCGTCGAAGCACGACTTGTAGCTGCACGTTGTCTTCCTGATCTTCCTTTGTGAATATCACAAATCGTTCCATGCAACTGAAACTTGTCAATGATGCGTTTAATTGCTAGCTGGCCAGTGTGCCGAGCGGTCCTAGGCGCTTCAGTCTGGAACCGCGCGACCGCTACGGTCGCAGGTTCGAAAAAAATGGTTCAAAAGGCTCTGAGCACTATGGGACTTAACTTCTAAGGACATCACACGCGGCCATGCCCGAGGCAGGATTCGAACCTGCGACCGAAGCGGTCGCGCGGTTCCAGACTGTAGCGCCTAGAACCGCTCGGTCTCCCCGGCCGGCCGCAGGTTAGAATCCTGCCTCGGGCATGGATGTGTGTGATGTCCTTAGGTTAGTTAGTCCCATAGTGCCATAGTGCTCAGAGCCATTTGAACCATTTTAATTGCTAGACGGTTTGGTGGTTCTGTTTCAAACTCCCGATCCACTGATGTTACACTTCAACGGCATAATCAAATTTGAAAAACCACTTCATAATACATTTTCGTTGCTCGCATGTCAAGCGTGCTCCAGCCATCTTGTTTTCTCAATACCGAGATGAAAGTGTGAGATACTAACATCTATCGAGCCATGACCACACTACAACAGAATGGCTCTGAGCACTATGCGACTTAACTTCTGAGGTCATCAGTCGCCTAGAACTTAGAACTAATTAAACGTAACTAACCTAAGGACATCACACACATCCATGCCCGAGGCAGGATTTGAACCTGCGACCGTAGCGGTCGCTCGGCTCCGGACTGTAGCGCCTAGAACCGCACGGCCACTCTGGCCGGCTCACTACAACAGACTCGTAACTCAAATCGAATGACAATAGCGATATCTGGACAGAGCATAACAAAGAGTGTATACATTTTTCTGGCGGACTCTGTATTTTGACACGTTTGGCTGCATCATACCCCGCTTCAGCTGGCCTTCAACACAGCGATGTCCTGTACTGTAAAGTCCTATACTGTAAATTTAGGGTGTCTTAACTTCGATTTACTTTTCTACAATAAAACATATATTAAAAGCTGTGTACGAAAAAAGGAGACTTTTTTCCTTCCGGTTCGTCAGTTATGTCCCTCTGCATGTATCCTGAGCACAAAGTGAAGCCGATTCAAGTATATTTTGGGCCAGGGAATTAAATAGAAGTCACGGGAAATCAGATTACTCGAATAGCCGAGGAACCACTGAAACGCCTTTTCTTGCCAAAAATTGGTTGTTGAAGACTGCCGAGTGACAGGGTACATCGTCATGCTGTAGTACTCAGGTGCGTGGAATATCTGACATTACACCTGCGTACTTCAGCTTGAGGCTTTCAAGATTTTTCGATAAAAATTTGTACACAGTTTATCCTGAAGGTACAAATACTTTCTGGACTATACTCTGTCGGAAACCAAACAAACATTGTAAGCGTGGGCTTCCGCGGCCGTTGTCTTCTTCAATAAAATTCTTCAGGGTATCAGACCGCATCGTCATAATTTTAAAATGCGCCAACGTTTCGGCCAGCGTTGCAGCTAGCCTTCATCAACGTGAGTTAACGTAAGGCCCTGATGAAGGCTAGCTGCAACGCTGGCCGAAACGTTGGCGCATTTTAAAATTATGACGATGCGGTCTGATACCCTGAAGAATTTTATTGAAGCAAACAAACATTCATTTGATTTTGGATTTACTCATTATTGCTTACTGAGGGCGGGGAGACTTGCTGTGTGCCAGTCTCGACTTTGGCTTTTGATCTCGGGCATGCAATCGAAAATACTTGCCTCAGACTCTGTGAAATATGACTGAAAAAAAAAACTGCTCATACTGAGAAACGCGCAGTGAGCTATCTTGCGAGACAGGGAGGTGAGCCAATCACGAATCGCATCCGCGCGGTTTATTAAGGGCCGTGGGAGGTACACAGAGATGCCTGACTGGGGTTTTTAGGCGGTTTCTCGCATTCGTTTAGGCAAATGCTGGACTTTTTCCACAAGTGTGCCTCAGAGAGCACGGTACACAAGCAATTACACGCTATTCGCTGATAGCTAGTGCACAAGCCTTGTATCCTCTAAGGTGATTCCGCACGATGCTTTTTTGGTGTTCAACTTCGCGCGTATGCATAAATTTCTGATAGAAGAACTATGCTTGCACGTTAGTGCATGCATAATTTCCTGGAAATGCAGGCAGTGAGTAGAGTAAATTGCTGCCCGCATTCGGTGAGAATCCTTACCTTTGTAGTAAATGACAGGCAGCTGGGGCCAATGAGAGTTTGACTGTATAATGCGTTGAGCTCACAATGTGAAGCGATTTATTTGCATTAATGTCTGGTGACTCCAAAGGAAGCACGCTTAAGTTTATACATGATTACAGACAAAGAAAATTCATATGGAATACCGCTTATTTGAATAAAAATTTGACATGTGATGCCCTGAGCGTCAAGCCTCAGATAAAGTCTCCGATCATAATACTGTAAAGTTACAGTACGTTTCGAAGTAGGAAAAAAGAAAATAAGCCAGAAATTTATGAAAGGTATGAATGAAAACAGCGGCCTAATATTCATATTTTGGCGCCTTAGAAACATAGCAACAGTGGAGCCTGACATCTGAACAAAAGAAATGATGGGGTATATGTAGCTCCCCAGCAAACTATTAGAAACAAAAATGAAGTACACTGATGATGAATAAATACAAAATTGAAAAACATAACGGCCGTTCTAGTGGATGTTGGCGTCTATGAAATTCCCAGATTTATCGAGTCCGAAGATGTTATTCTACACATCATCTTTGATGATTAAATCCAAAGAAGCATTAAAAGTTAATTAACATTCTCGAATAGAAACCCCCTCTTAAGTATTTATCAGTTTCAGGTATAGTCACTGAAATATTTTGTTTTCAAAAGTGGAATAAGTAGTTCAAACTGGTTTATAAGTCGCTGGTTAGTAGCTGACGAAATTTTATTGGCAGCCTCATCGGTGCAGTTTTCCAAGCAGAAAATCTGAAATGTCGCTGTGACCTCCTTCTGAAATTTACAAACGAAACGTTGCCATCCTTCGGTATTTCTCGTACCTCTATTATTTAGAACCTTCTTTACCTACAGTAGTTTTTGCGTTTTCTTTTTCTGTGACCTTTTCTTCACACTACACTCAACTCAAGCAAAGAAGTGTATTCATAACAAACTACGTAGTGCGGTAACGCGTGAACAAGAGAACGCCCATGTGTACGTGCAGTCTTTCAACAAATTTTTGTGTGCCATTTTATTCTCGTGAGTCTGTGATTGCGCATGTCAAAAATAGGTATCGTGTGGACATACCTGTAGGTTATCTTCATAAGTGTGACGCAAAGAAGGGCATCCGGGCACGGAGTTATATGATGAAATAAAATTTGCCCATTTCTGTACTTGACAGAACAGACGCTAGGGAAAAAGTGGGAAAAAAAATTATACGGCTGAAAAATTTTGGCTTCCTCCGAAGGCAATCCAGAAAGCCAGTATGTACATCCTTCCAATTATTTTCTACCGAGTCATGAAGTTACACTTGTTGGATGTCTACATCCCGTGCTAAGATTGAACGAGGTATAAACAAAGTGAATTTAACTCTCTACTGCTCATTCTCAGCGTCAGTTGACTATCTAATTATCATGGGACAATTCACTCTTTCCACACTGCTATCCATTTTTGAGGTTTAAGATCTCGCCTCAGGAGATTTGTCTTCCACTTCCACTCTTCCAACTTAAAATCTTGTGCCATCGGAATACTTAGTTAGGACCCTTTCTTGGTAATGGGGTTGAAACTGCTGAGTGTCCTGTATACATAACAGTTGGCGTAAATTTCGCTTTGCTGCCAGCCTTGGGCCTCACTTTTGGCACAATCCTGGAAATCCCGCCTGAAAACTTGACATAAAATATTGACGCGTGGCTTAACCTCCATTGAAGAGCTAACAAAGTAGTTAATAATATTTTATTATATAAAACCATCATTAACTTCAGAAAGTCGGTAGATCGAAAAGCCTCCACTGATAATTATCCGGAAAACTGTTCGCTGCTGACATATACACAGTCCGGCTTCAGAGCTGAGGCGACAGCGTGACGGACTGCCATGTAAAGGACTCGGGAGTGCAGAAGGAGGGCCATCAGTCCACTGATACAGACTTTGTCTCGTTACACTTATTCATATTAGTTTGTCCACCACTTCTTATTCTGCCGAATAGACTACGTGTAGTTCTGTCTTCAAGCTACGAATGCTGCACAGTAGAAACGTAGTATACTCACGTCGTGGGCCTACTGGAACCATAGTAGCGGTGTTCCAGTTCGTACATGTAGGCGCCGTGCTGCACAGCCAGGTCGAACATGTAGCCTCCAGCCAGCCACGTGTCGCTGGCTTCAGACTCCCCGCTGATGAAGAGGAAGACGGGGCCTCCAGGGCTGTAGTACTCGCCGTTGCTGTAGTAGAGCTGCAGAAAGCCCCACAAGTGATCACACAGCAGAAAGGCTTTCTAATACGAAAATATACTTCATACCTTATGCCATAGTTGAATAACAACAAGATTTGATTGAAACGCAGCTGGAGGAGACGACATTGTAATTAGAGGAACATAAGTGTGCACAGTTACAATACACGAAAAAAAACTAACTTCGATACTCATTGTTAACATCAAAGAGCCAAAACAGTATTTAGTTGTCAATGCCACGTAATACACAGTGATCAGCCAAAACATTAAGACCATCTACCTGATAGTCGGTATGTCCATCTTTGGCACGGATAACAGCGGCGACTCATCGCAGCGTGGAAGCACTGAGGGCTTACTAGGTCCCTGGCGGGAGTTGACGCCACATCTGCTCATTCAAGATATGTAATTCCCCTAAATTCTGGAGAGAAGGCAGTGAGCTCTGACGCCACGTTCAGTCATATCCCAGATATGTTCGATCGGGTTCAGATCTGGCAAGCTGGGACGCCAGCACATCAATCGGAACTCGCCACTGTGTTCCTCCAACCATTCCATCACACTCTCGGCCTCCTGACGTGGCGCATTATCTTGTTGAAAAATGCCGACATCGGGGAAAATGATCGTCATGTAGGGGTGTACGTGGTCTGCAAACACAGTACGATACTCCTTGGCCGTCATGGTTTTTGGACCGTGGATGCCCACGTGAATGTTCACCAGAGCATAATGGAGTCGCTGCCAGCTAGTGTCCGTACCGTGATATAGGTGTCAAGGAGCTGTTCCCCCGGAAGGCGACGATTTCGCGCACTTCCATCGACATGATAAATAAGATATCGAGATCCACCAGACCTTGCAACTCTCTACCACTGCGCCAACTTCCATTTACTATGATCACGCGCGCATTTCCGTCATAGTTGCCGATATCTTGATGTTAACATTGGCACATGCATGGGTCGTCGGCTGCGGAGGCTCAACGTTAGAAGTGTTCGGTGCACTGTGTGTTCAGACCCATTTGTACACTGCCCAGAATTAATGTATGGTGTTAGTTCCTCCACGGTCGACGTCTGAACGTACTCGTATTTCATCTTGGTTTCGCAACGTGTTGAGGGCAATCACAATAGCACTTCTCGAACAACTGACAAGTCGTGCAGTTTCCGTAATGCTCTTGCCTTGCCTCATTTCCACCACAACCTGATTTTCAGTCAGACTCAGATTGATCGCCCGCATTCCCCATTCTACACACGGATGGCGCGCTCACAGGTACTGCATGCCCCGTGCGTGTGTCTGATTAGCAATCGTTCCTGGACAGGTTTATATCGATAGTACCTCGCTCGTCACAATGTTCTGGCTGATCAGTCTATCGCTGATAACGGTATGTGAAGACATTGCAACTGCGAGTGATAATTTTTTTCCTCTTTCTGTTAATTCGCTTGGTTTCACTGTATATGTATATCTTTGATGGTTTCGAATATTTTTTGTTTTGCTCTGTGGTCACTATGTCACTATGTTTTACTTAATCTTGCTAATTGAGTATACAAAATTTCAACTCATTTTCACATTCTTTGTAATGCTTTTGTTAAATTAACTATGTAAAAAATGTGATACGCAGAACTATTTTCGAACTGTGATGCGAGACAGATATCCGCAGCTGCACTTGAACGGAGAGATTCAATGGGCGAGCAATTACGAATATGGGCAGGTGCGCTGTGTCTAACAGGATAGTACGGTGTCAGATAAAAACACGCGAAAATATACGCTGTGCTCACATTTCTTACAAGGGCTGAACTAGACATCGGCGTGATAGTTACGACAGAAAATACAAGGCTGTTTGAATAGTACAAACTTCACAGAATCTTCAGAATAGCAGTCCAATGGTTCAAATGGCTTTGAGCACTATGGGACTTAACTTCTGAGGTCATCAGTCCCCTAGAACTTAGAACTACTAAAACCTAAATAACCTAAGGACATCACACACATCCATGCCCGAGGCAGGATTCAAACCTGCGACCGTAGCGGTCGCGCGGCTCCAGGCTGTAGTGCCTAGAGCCGCTCGGCCACCTCGGCCGTCAGAATAGCAGTGACAATGCACTCACGACTGATTGTCATTATTATAACCGAGTTGTATAGAGTAATCTACTTTAAAATTCTTATTTTATTTGAAATTTAATGAAATTCCATACGAATTAAAACATTAACTGTTGCCGCGGAAACATTTAAACTACACACACCAAAAAAAGTTTTGCATCTCCCGGTTCCCAGAACTCCTGAAAACAGACGTTGACTGTGGGTATCGTATCACAGACACAGTCCCTTTGACTGTTTAGAGATGTCACTAAACCCGCCCAAAGATTTAAACAACAATGCATGAGCAGCGCCTATTAGACGGAGGGGGTCCGACAGCCGATCAGTTACAATCACTCCACCACGATGGAGGTACACGGCTTGTGTTGTCTGTAGTTCAACCACGCCTAGACGGTCAATACCGCGATTCGATAGCGTCCGCATTGTTACTTTCTGCCAGGAACGGCTCTCAACAAGGAGAGTGTCCACGCGTCTCGGAGAGAACCAAAGCGATGTTGTTCGGACATGGTGGAGATACAGAGGGGGGCGGGGGGGGAATGTCGATGACATGCCTCGCTCAGGCCGCCCAAGAGCTACTACTGCAGTGGATGACCGCTACCTACGCATTATGGCTCGGAGGATCCCTAACAGCAACGTCACCATGTTGAATAACACATTTCGTACAGCCACAAGACGTCGTGTCACGACTCAAACTGTGCGAAATAGGCTGCATGATGCGCAGCTTCACTCCCGACGTCCATGGCGAGGTCTATCTTTGCAACCACGACACCATGCAGTGTGATGCAGATGGGCCCAACAACATGCCGAATGTACCGCTCAGGATTGACATGTGTTCGCTTCACCGAAGAGTGTCGCATATGCCTTCAACGAGACAATCGTCGGAGACATGTTTGGGGGCAACACGCCTTAGACACATTGTCCAGCGAGCGCAGCAAGGTGAAGCTTCCCAACTGTTTTGGGGTGGCATTATGTGGGGCCGACGTACGCCGCTGGTGGTCATGGAAGGCGATGTAACGGCTGTACGATACGTGAATGTCATCCTCCGACCGATAGTGCAACCATATCGGCAGGCTTGCATTAATGCAAGATGACGTGCTACTGGGTATTAGAGGATGACGTGCTACTGGGTATTAGAGGTACCAGTGTGTACAGCAATCTGGACCACCACCTCTGAATGTCTCGCTGTATGGTGGTAAAACATACAATGTGTGATTTTCATGAGCAATAAAAAGGGCGGAAATGGTGTTTATGTTGATCTCTATTCCAATTTTCTGTGTAGGTTCCGGAACTCTTGGAACCGAGGTGATGCATAACTTTATTTGTGTGTGTATTTAACATACGTGGAACTGGTTCGCCAAATTTTGAATTCGTGAAAGTCATGATCATTATAAAAAGAAATAGCCTGACTGTCGCTTCGCAAAAGTGCTTCAAAACTGTGTACTATACGTTAATAAGAGCATCACGTGTGCAAGAAATCTTGTAGTGTTGCATATATGAACTTCGACTTACATGGGAACATTTACATCCAACCAATCTGTGACCAAAGGAATATGGCAGAAGGTAGAGTTACCAGCAGGCGAAACGGCAGAGTTACCGGCAGGCGAATCACGTTCGAATTCGCGACTGGCAGTTAATTAAGTTGCATTACCAACCGACGAGCTGCTGCCGACATCACGCCTCCCTGCCTAAGCAAAGATACGCTGCAACACAGAACTCTCTGTCTGTAAAACCACTTCAGACTGTTTAAACTGTAATTTTCTTTTCTTCGTAATGAACTTCTGGCCACCACTGCACTTTCAAAAATTAATTTTATTTTCAATGAAGAGTGGTCGGAGTTAGTGTTGACACTGTTGATAACACTATCAGCAGTCGAAATTGCATTTTATAACCTACATCTTTCCCTTTTATTTTATGGTGCTTGTTATTGCAAGTGTTTTACGTGTCTTTTGGAGGGGTATGCTTTTATATATGTCTGCGCTATTTCCACTAGGCAAATTTACATATTTGTTTATGGAATGTGGAAAATCGTGTAATACGTAGCATCTGCCGTTAGCTTCCACGCTCCTACCAACAGAAGCCAGGCTACTCGCTTTTCATTGGTGCAAGGCACAAATCGGTGGGGACTTTAAATCTGACAGCTGTCTAACTACGAGTACGATGCTTACATTTTGTAGATCGTCGTATTACAGCATGCCTAGGACCAAGTCTGAGTTTGTTTTTCGTAATTACAACTGAGCAATATTACACAGCCTGTTCCACGATTATTTACGGCGTAATACATATATTTTTGAGTTTGCTATCCAAATTCATATACAATTTATTTCAATAACTTTGGCTGCTGATTTCGGGTTTAAAAATAATTAATATTTATTTCTTTACCTTTACAAATTAAACGTTCAGATAAATTCATGGTCAAAATTTCGCAAAGGAGGTATCTTCGAAACGTTTTCTTCACACATTGCTCAGTTCTGTGACAGGACTGAGTAAAATGATATTTTATGGCTTTTAATGGGGCCTTGTTTTAACGGAACATTTTTTTTTTAATTCTGTCTGGAAAAAATCTGTCAGTCTTCAGACAATAATTTAGAAATTTCGTAGAATATGTATTTCATTTTGGATTGTTTTATTGTTCTTGACGATCAGGGAAGATGAACGGATAGCTCGCAATCAGAAGTAGGGAAATAGAAAGAAGAAACAACGCCTCTTACAGACAGCATAGGTGAAGGATCAGTTATTAAAATAGAACAGGACATCAAAGGAGAAGTTGATGAGAAGGGGGGTACAGACAGCATAGGTGAAGTATCAGTTATTAAAATAGAACAGGACATCAAAGGAGAAGTTGATGAGAAGGGGGGAGTAGAAATCACGTTTGAACTGCTGTTGATGAAAATAGAAGACCGGAAGAAAATGAGGGGGCAGAGTAGGAATAAGTCAGTGAACAGACAGAAAGTGTTAGCAAACAGAGAGAAACTATTAGCAAAGAAGCAAAAGCTCTTACAAAAAGGTCTGTAAATAATAAAAGGAAATGGAAGAAGAGGTAAAAAAGCTAGATAAAAAAATCCAGAGCAAAACCTATAGAAATTTAAAGAGGATTTGGAAGCTGGGTTAAAACAGAATATTTATGAGGTTAAGTTAGAGGTAAATAAAGTTTCTGAGAAATTCAGAGATGAAGTTAAAGAGAAGTTTGAGGAAACAGAATCCAAAATTAATGAAAAAAAGGAAATTGAAAATGGAAAGCAAATGGTACAACATTTGGATAAAGACACTAAAGTCCAAGCTCTTGAGTGTAAACAAGGGAAGACTGAAACGAAAGACAATTCTGAACGAATTTTCCAGGAATATAGCAAAAGACTAAGGCAGAAGTGGAAGGAATTAAAGTGACCACTTCTGGGACCGAGAACAGGGTAGGAAATTGTTTAGGAACGACAATAGTAAATAAAAATTTTACAGCATCATAGCTGGTAGTGGGGATAAGAGATCATATTAGTTTTAACAATATACTTTCTGATCCTAATGGGAATGTGCATCCTCTGTGTTTTACAAACAGTTCGAGAAATCTATTTACTGCAGACTGGGCAAAGATCGATAAACTGAAGAGGGCAAATGCTTGCTTGAAGGAAGAAAATTTTGATTCGCGTGCAGATGCACCAGATAAGTATGAATCTTTGCGGACTTTGTGTCAGAATTTCTGAGAGAGTACTGGTCGAAAGAAACACGTACTGTTGTTATAAAAGCTTTTTAATTCTCCATCGTATGATAGAAGGAACTAGGGAGTGGGAAAGAATATTGTGAAAGATGGATCAGAAAACTGAAACATTTGGATAGCCCATGGATTGAAAGAGACACTGTAGACACACTAATGCGGATGTTGCCTACTAATAAAATATGTGGATTGGTAGGACACAATAGCAATATTAAAAATTTTCTGAATAGCGTTTATTTTATAACGGCAGAAATTCTAAGATATCAGACAAACTGATTGAACCAAATGAATGTGAGATGCATAGGAGGAAGAGTTTGGGAGAATTTTAGGGGTAATAATAGAAGTCATTAAAGAGTGGAAGAGTCCCAAATGGGAAACAAGCCCCTACAACAGTCAGTACCTGTGCTAGGATCGGTCAAACTTGCGGACCTACCAAGGTTACAAGTCGCCATTGTGTAGCAGGAAGCTTAATGGTTTGCAATAATAGCAATATTAATTATGGTGATGGAATATGTGGTACTGAGATCCAGGTGAGTGAAGAGAATATACTTGCGATTAGCTATAAAATCAATGTGGGATCAGTGGGGTCTTGCATGTAAATGATTTCCCAGATTTATGGAGAAGTTAAAGAATATATGAAGCAGCAAGGAGATGGAAGAAATAAGAAAATTGAAGGGATAAAAGTGATGAGGAAGATATTCCTGATTGTAGTGGAGGAAGAGGAAAGAACACAAAGAGATGTATTTCTTTTTTATAAAGGTTTGCAAGAAGGAGATAAGTAATAATATTTTCTGGACCTATTCAAATGTTCCACACATCCTGCAGCCCAGGCAAATTAAGCAAATCGATTGGTTCTTTTGCGTTAGGAGGAGGAGAAAGAGAATAGTGTTTAATGTCCCGTCGACAACGGGATCGTTGGAGACGGAGCACGAGCTCGGATGCGGAAAGCATGGAGAAGGAAAGCGGCAGTGCCCTTCTAAAGGAACCATCCCGGCATTTGCCTTAAGCGGTTAGGGAAATCACGGAAAGTCTAAATCAGAATGGCAGGATGAGAGTTTGATCGCCGTCTTCGCGAATGTGAGTTCAGTGTGCAAAACATTTTTTGCATTAAATGTGGTCTAGGGTTGACATTAGGAAGGTTATAAAAGCACTATTTGTTCGTGGACGGTTCCTGAGAAAACCCCAAAAAGCCACGAGTTTTGGCAGATAGTTGAAATTTTAACCATGTGTTCTTAAGATTGTATTCTCTGGGAACTTCGAAACTTTTTTCAATATAATTGACTGTTACTGAACTCTACAAGTTCAAAGTTACTACACTTATGCAGAAAATCTAAAAAACTTAGCCTTTTTTCGCATAGTGGGATTCTATTATCTAAACACCTCACCATAGCATATGGCTCAGATTTTAACTGTACGTTCCTTAGACATTCATCTACAAACACCTTTTTTCCAGTTTTCGAAATTCTGTATCCATTATCAAGACACATCCTAAAAACCATGATTTTTGGGTACCAAAAGTAACAGTGCACTAAAACTTTTTTCGATACCATTATCCGTTACCGAGATCCAGAGCTTCAAAGTTACCGTACTTGGGCACGTAAAATACACTCCTGGAAATGGAAAAAAGAACACATTGACACCGGTGTGTCAGACCCACCATACTTGCTCCGGACACTGCGAGAGGGCTGTACAAGCAATGATCACACGCACGGCACAGCGGACACACCAGGAACCGCGGTGTTGGCCGTCGAATGGCGCTAGCTGCGCAGCATTTGTGCACCGCCGCCGTCAGTGTCAGCCAGTTTGCCGTGGCATACGGAGCTCCATCGCAGTCTTTAACACTGGTAGCACGCCGCGACAGCGTGGACGTGAACCGTATGTGCAGTTGACGGACTTTGAGCGAGGGCGTATAGTGGGCATGCGGGAGGCCGGGTGGACGTACCGCCGAATTGCTCAACACGTGGGGCGTGAGGTCTCCACAGTACATCGATGTTGTCGCCAGTGGTCCGCGGAAGGTGCACGTGCCCGTCGACCTGGGACCGGACCACAGCGACGCACGGATGCACGCCAAGACCGTAGGATCCTACGCAGTGCCGTAGGGGACCGCACCGCCACTTCCCAGCAAATTAGGGACACTGTTGCTCCTGGGGTATCGGCGAGGACCATTCGCAACCGTCTCCATGAAGCTGGGCTACGGTCCCGCACACCGTTAGGCCGTCTTCCGCTCACGCCCCAACATCGTGCAGCCCGCCTCCAGTGGTGTCGCGACAGGCGTGAATGGAGGGACGAATGGAGACGTGTCGTCTTCAGCGATGAGAGTCGCTTCTGCCTTGGTGCCAATGATGGTCGTATGCGTGTTTGGCGCCGTGCAGGTGAGCGCCACAATCAGGACTGCATACGACCGAGGCACACAGGGCCAACACCCGGCATCATGGTGTGGGGAGCGATCTCCTACACTGGCCGTACACCACTGGTGATCGTCGAGGGGACACTGAATTGTGCACGGTACATCCAAACCGTCATCGAACCCATCGTTCTACCATTCCTAGACCGGCAAGGGAACTTGCTGTTCCAACAGGACAATGCACGTCCGCATGTATCCCGTGCCACCCAACGTGCTCTAGAAGGTGTAAGTCAACTACCCTGGCCAGCAAGATCTCCGGATCTGTCCCCCATTGAGCATGTTTGGGACTGGATGAAGCGTCGTCTCACGCGGTCTGCACGTCCAGCACGAACGCTGGTCCAACTGAGGCGCCAGGTGGAAATGGCATGGCAAGCTGTTCCACAGGACTACATCCAGCATCTCTACGATCGTCTCCATGGGAGAATAGCAGCCTGCATTGCTGCGAAAGGTGGATATACACTGTACTAGTGCCGAAATTGTGCATGCTCTGTTGCCTGTGTCTATGTGCCTGTGGTTCTGTCAGTGTGATCATGTGATGTATCTGACCCCAGGAATGTGTCAATAAAGTTTCCCATTCCTGGGACAATGAATTCACGGTGTTCTTTTTTCAATTTCCAGGAGTGTATATACGTAATGTCCGGTCTCAGACGGTAGTGAACACATGGAAAGGGTCCTAGGATCATAGCAAGGGTTTAGGGTCACCAAACTATGTGTTTAATAAGAATATTTTCAGCAACAAGAGTTTACGATGTGGTTTATCTATACAGCGGACACTTCACTTCTATACAAATATGACCAAAGTAGTACAACAGAGACGAAAAATGGGCTAAAAAGAGACTTGCGTGTCTTACCATGTTTGAAAATACTTAAAATGACTGCCAAAAATTATCTAAAACTGGAAAGACTGCAAATTTAATAAGATGTTTCTAATAATATTTTTGCTCTTTTAAGACACGAACTGCGATCGATGAGGAAAGTATCCACAAAAAATGTATAGCAAACGATTTTCTGTAACCTTTTATGCTTACTTTCTTGTTGTTTATTTGTGTCAAAGTATAGAAATGTGTCGAAGTATATAAATAAACTCAAAGCCTTACTGATCTACAGAACTCGTTTTAGCACATCCTTGTGCAGCGGTCAAACAACGGTTTAAATCCTCATTCCGTCTTCCTCTTCAAAAATTTTGACATGCAAACATATTCGCAGCCTTTTTAACACAGAACATTCTAAAACCTTTTACCCAGTCTCCAGTGTTTCCTTGTTGTTAAGTCTTCGTACTTTCATCTCCCTCTCACTGTCAGTATATATATATATATATATATATATATATATATATATATACTGACAGTGAGAGGGATATATATATATATATATATATATATATATATATATATATATCCTTAGGCTAGTTAGGTTTAAGTAGTTCTAAGTTTCAGGGGACTGATTACCTCAGATGTTAAGCCCCATTGTGCATTTGAACCATTTGAAGGGGGGAATGAGGACTGAAACAGCTGCTTCCCCACTTTTGTGTCACAGTCCTTTAAAGAGAAACATATTCGTCTGTTTTGTGCTCCGACAGGATCATTGCTGGTAGTATATTTTTTGACGGCATTTGCAGATTCATGAGAAAATCGGTACAACGCTCGTTAATGTTTGCGTTCAAATTTTCTCACAAATATCTGATAAATGTGCTAAATTTGAAAAGTGCAAGGCAGTTGGTTTCGGCTACTGTGGGTTTAACACTTGCAGTGGGTCTTTCATTCTAGGCTCCTTCGTTGTATCACGCCTTATTACTCTTTACTAGTTTCCACGAGAGCAGTTTATTTACACACACATATTTGAAACAGTTTTCCTAAGCCCAATTTTGATGCAGCAGAAGTTAGCACATAGTGGTATAAAGCAGGCCCAAGAGGAAATACGGTTTTATGTTACTGGCATATAACGACGGAGTCCGGCGTGAGAAACCCACTAGGTGGTGTTTACAACGCAGTAGCAAGTTCGAGCCGCCTTAGCTTCCAGTTTCCGCATATTTCTCGGTTCCTTTCGGGAAATTAACAGGTTTTGTAGCACTGTAATCGTCTTCTCAAGAGCTTTCGAATGCCGTTAAGACGCCAAACAGGAATAGATTGCGCTGCGTTTCCGTGGTGTCCTTCTCATCCGATTTACGTACCTGATTCCAGGTTGCAGTGTTGGTAGAATCGAAGTGGTCCAAGACTTGCTCGAACCACAGCTGTTCGATGCCAGCTCTGGAGGTGACTTGTGGGGGACGGAGCTTCCTGCGCATCCAATCAAACGTGGGGCGGCGTCGTGGGCGGCTGTCCGTGGGGGCGGCGATGCACAACGCCAGCAGTGTCGCCAGGGCGACCACAAGTAGCAGCACTCTGCCCATCATCTGCAGGCAAACAAGTATCTCAGTACAGCTAATGACTGTGGCTCCTGGAAATGCTAGGTGGGAGGGTTCGGTAAGGTCTTTGGGCTGGAGGATGTTGTACGGAAGATATTGGATTTGTTGTTGTTGTTGTGGTCTTCAGTCCTGAGACTGGTTTGATGCAGCTCTCCATGCAACTCCATCCTGTGCAAGCTTCTTCGTCTCCCCGTACCTACTGCAGCCCACATCCTTTTGAATCTGCTTAGTGTATTCATCTTTTGGTTTCCCTCTACGATTTCTACCATCCACGCTGCTTGCTCGATGTACAGATTGAATAGCATCGGGGAGAGGCTACAACCCTGTCTCACTCTCTTCCCAACCACTGCTTCCCTTTCATGTCACTCGACTCTTATAACTGCCATCTGGTTTCTGTACAAATTATAAATATCCTTTCGCTCCCTGTATTTTACCCCCGCCATCTTCAGAATTTGAATGAGAGTATTCCAGTCAACATTGTCAAAAGCTTTCTCTAAGTCTACAAATGCTAGAAACGTAAGTTTGCCTTTCCTTAATCTTTCGTCTAAGATAAGTCGTAGGGTCATTATTGCCTCACGTGTTTCAACATTTCTACGAAATCCAAACTGATCTTCCCCGAGGTCGGCTTCTACCAGTTTTTCCATTCGTCTGTAACAGAATTCGCGTTAGTATTTTGCAGCTGTGACTTATTAAACTGATAGTTCGCTAATTTTCACATCTGTCAACACCTGCTTTCTTTGGGATTGGAATTATTATATTCTTCTTGAAGTCTGGGGGAATTTCGCCTGTCTCATACATCTTGCTCACCAGATGGTAAAGTTTTGTGAGGACTGGCTCTCCCAAGGCTGTAAGTAGTTCTAATGTCTACTCCCGGGGCCTTGTTTCGACTTACGTCTTTCAGTGCTCTGTCAAACTCTTGGATTATATATGGTAAAAAAGTGATGGAAGATATTTGAGTATCTAGGGTTCATTAGAGGTGTCTGGTGGAGCGGAGGGGGTGGGGGTGGGGGACTGTAATAACTGGAACTAGACAGGGAAAGAATAGGTGAGAGGCTTCTTTGAGGTGGGACATGTGTCTTATGACTGTTATGAAGTGCATATCAATGAGAAGATTACATGGTGTGGCAGCACGAGCAAAATTGTCGTTGGGGAGGGCTAGGAAGTGTTTGGAAGTGAATAGAAGGTGATATGAAGTGATAGTGTTGCCGCAGTTATTTAGTGTTCTTCGGCATGGGAAATACAATAGGGTGTGTGGGAAACATGAGGTAGGCGAAGGCATTCTAGGTATTTGAGGAGGAGTGGGAATATTATGGATTGTTGGAGGTTATGGGCTGGAGAAGGCAATGGAATATAAAAGGTGAAAGACTGAGGTGGAATGCGTGAGGTTTAAGGACTTAGAGATAGAGATAAGACTTAAGGACCAGACGTCTGTGCTCCATTTACATAGACGAGGACGGGTCAGAAGAGAATGGTGTAGTTTGATGCTCATGGGGATTAGTCCCCACGTTCGGTCCCTTAGTAATAATAGCCTGCTGTGAGCTTTTCTTTGCTATGATTAACAGGCTCAAATTACAGGTTAATTTTTAATTGAGACTTAGTCCGAGGTAATTTAGTAGTTGGAATAAATGGTTTTCAGTTGTATGGCAGAAGTCACCAGGACAGAAATTTCCGACTTTTTCTGTCGGTTCGCATGCGACAGCATGCACTACCTAATATTTTCCAAAACGCAGTGGATAAAAACGGGATTTTTGTGGGACTCATACCTCTAGTTCTGTTTGTTATAGAAAGGTATGTTCATGTGTTTTGTTCAGCCCTTCGGATAGGGACCATTTGTCACTACAGTGTGGTTAGTAGTGTAGACTGGAAAAGCTGTGTAATGAACTATAACTGCAGTAGCTTCCTATTTCAGTTATAACTCTTTCAACAACTTTTGACGGTTTAAAATATGTTTCATTTGTATTCTGAAATAATCTAACACAGCATCTGACCACTTCTAAAGCGCCATGTGCAGTGGTTTAAAATTTTGACTTAAAACGTCGTAGATGAATTCTCCTTATTAAGGTCAATAAGATGTAAAAAGTTTGTGTATCACAGGTCTACTACATGGCATTTGAAGTTCTCTCCTCATAAAGTGAGCAAAGTCTAATGTATATTTCTGCTTCTTTTTCACTTCCTACTTTTACACTGAATCAGTGAGTGTAAGTGTATTGTTAGTTATAAAACAAATCTTTGATCATACAAGACGACTGAGTACAATCCTAATTATTTTCCATGAATTGTTAATATAACTGATCGTTGAGTTTCGTCACTGTCCACAACGAAAACACCGTCACAGTGCGAACAGCAAACTGGATGTACAACATTTTGTATTTGTTATTTTTGTGGGTTGCCTAATCATGGAAAAGTCGCAGAACAGTAAGGGATGTTGAAATCTAAGTCAGGAAAGGTTAACAGTTATTTATTTGTTCTAATGATTGTCATAAATCACAGTAAAATGAATAGAGAGGAAAGGTGTTTACAGTTCAAATCAAATTACAAAATTTCTCTAACATTGAAGCGAGGTGTCAAAAAGTGTTGAAGACTGTATGGAGGAACACAAGCTCTGCTGATCTGGGCAGCTGACGAAATCAGAGTTAATGATACATCACGATGCCACACATTATAACAAAGTTAAGCAACATATGTTTTGTGCCAAAGTAAGCAAGTAACGAGCTGCCCAATTTGTAGATCACACTACCAGAGCTTGCGATACTTCCATTTTTCAAAATTAAGTAGCGTGCACCAATCAACACCATACAGCAGCCGTGGATGATTCCCTCTGAACGATGGCCCAGAGACGAATGGTCAGAATCTACGTTCAAAGTCCTCCACTCTCTGCTTTAAAAAAACTGTAGGACGGGAATGACTCAAGGCTTTTGACAATGTGACGGATGAGAATATCGCTTATTTCATGAAAAAATGGGGGCACACAGCAGAAACTTCCAAGAGTTCTTAATTCGATTGTTTAACCAAAATTTTAGAGCTAAAGGAACGGTCATTCTCACGTCGGCTGAGAGGTACTGCGGCAGCACGGTCCCTGATGTCTGTACAGAAAAGGCAAAAATATTTAACTCAGTTACTCTCTAGTGATGGCTGTGGCTACATGGCACCCCTTCCCCGTGGCTACGCTAGGGCAGTAACTCTGCCCACAACAGCATGAAGCAGGCAGCCGCCTCACTTCCTGGAAAACTACCTGTCTCTCTAGGGACGCGCCTCTCCTAATGAGATTCACCGACTGCCATCTGATGACAGCGGAATCCTGAAACCACACTAGCAGTGCATCATGACAGTGCGATAAACGCGAAGCTTTTCTCCCAAGCATAAATGTCCAGTACTCACAAAATGACAACCATGAAATAGTGGTAGAGTATGAAACAGTATCAGATACTGATATGTGACAGTTATGTCACATTCTGATAGCTACATTGCTGCGTGACTTTAACTAAGGCATTTAAGTTGTTGAATATATCCTCTAGTTCATCAGCATCTTTTAGAGACCTTCAGTAAATGCAGTATATGACGATACCAATTAAAAGTGCATGAGAGATGAGTGCAGTACTTCACCATCTGGGTAGAAAAAGACTATCAACTGACAGTCAGATAACTGTGTTACCAGATGAAACTCCAGTATTTCGAGTCATTCTTCTGTTAACTACGGCTTTTATGGTACAAAAGGAGTTCAATAGTGCCGTGTAAACTACTGAAAATATTTTGCACCACAGTCAAAACTTGAATTTTTTTTCTGAATTCTCTTCCTAAATACTCTTTTCATCATAGGGAATTACTTGCACAGCCACCCGTTTGATGGTTGTTCTAAGTAAATAGCATTGTCAGTGCATTTCCGTACTGCACGCTATATTTCCAGGACTGGACAATGTGTACACAGTTCACTGCATCGACATGCCCTGAGAAGCTGTTACCAACCTACCATAGGTGTCGCGGCACTTTACAGCAAGAACGATTGTAAGGCATGGGATGTTTACTGTCGGTTCGGTGCACTTAATAGTGCCATCATTCAAACATTCAACAGACGTGGTGAGGAGCAAAACAATGCAAGATCCGTTATTTTCAAATTATGTACGGTAGGAACACCAATTATTGTACCTGTGGTCTAGAGGTACCGTCCTTGACTAGTAGTCAAAACGCCCTTGTTTCCCACTTCTAACCTTGCCACTGATTAAACTTTGACTAAAAGTCATCTGCAATGACGGCCAAAGACTTCGAACGTAAGAAGTGACTCATTCTGCCAACCGTGTTGTCAAAGTTGTGGAGGAGCAGAGAGACGTTTATGGCAGTCTCTTGCTCTTAGGGTGGGAAACTGCCCGTAAACGGCGGAAGAATCGACAATGACCAACGGCATGAGAATGCAGAAGACAATGGAAACCTAGCAATAAAGACATATAATATCTAACCATGGGGCATGTGGCCGTAATTTAAAAAAAATGTCTTGATGATCTCTCCATTGGTAAAAAGATTCTGGACTAGTACCCCATTCGGATGTCCAGGAGGAGTTGACAAGGAGGAGTTGACTATGAGAAAAAAGTTGAATAACCAACGAAGGATAACGTTCTACAAGTCAGGGGATGGATTATTAGAAGCTTTAACATGGTAGGGAAGCTATAAAATGGGGAAAGGGGAGTTCTAAGGCTCAGTCTAAATATGATGGTAGGGAGGGGCGGGGGTGTGGGCAGGTGGGTGGGGGGTTTGAAGGTAGTTCAGCGAACTGAAATGGAACGAAGACGAGAATTTCTGGTCATACGGGAATAGGGTAATATCAACAGCAGCAGAAAACCGCATAAAGGAAGTAGGATTTGTCATGAATAGGATGGTTGGAGAGAGGGAGGGAGGGAGAGAGAGAGAGAGAGAGAGAGAGAGAGAGAGAGAGAGAGAGAGACTTACGGTGAACAGTTCAGTGGTAGCATCATTCTCATCAGAACCGACAGCAAACCAACACCGACAACAATAGTGTTCAGGTATACATTCCGACGTCGCAAGTAGAAGCTGAGGAGATAAAGTATGGAAGGATATGAAACGGCTAATTCAGTGCGTAAAAAGCGCTATGAAAATCGAATAATCATGGGGGACTAGAATGCGGCTTCAGGGGAAGGTGCAGAAGAAAAGGTTGCGGGAGAACATGCGCTTGGTAGTAAAAATGAGAGAGGAGAAAGAGTAATTGAGTTCTGCAATGAATTTAAGCTAGTAATAACGAATAAACGATTCAGGAATCACAATAGGAGGGAAAGGCAATGAAAAGGACGAGAGATAGGGAGAAAGTTCAGGTAGATTACATCATGGTCACGCAGAGATTCCGAATCAGATGCTGCACTAGAAGGCGTACTCAGGAGCAGATACAGATCCATATTACAATTTAGAAATAAAGAAGAGTCAGTGCGCAAAGAAACTGGATATATAGGTATTAAGGAATCTTCATGCCTGAAATTCTCTGAGGCTATCGATAGTGTGATATTGACTAGTTCAGTAAGCAATTCAGTCGAAGAGGAGTGGACATCTCTAAAGATCAATCAGACAAGCTGGAAAGAAAAGCATAGGCACAAGAGTGCAGCTGTGAGGAAAACAAAGGTAACAGAAGAAATACTTCAGCTGATCCGTGAAAGGAAGAGGCACAAAAATGTTCAGAGAAATTCAGGAATGTAGGAATACAAGTCACATAGGAATGGAATAAATGGGAAGTGAAGGTGAGCTAAGGTGAAAAGGCTGCATTAAAATTGTGAAGAAATCGAAAAAGAACTGACTCGGAAGGACTGTCCAGCATATAGAAAAGTCAAAACGGCCTTCGCTGAAATTAAAAGCAAGGGCGATAACATTAGAATGCAAAGAGAAATCGACTGTTAAACGCAGAGAAGAGAGTGGATAGGTGGAAAGAGTACACTGACGGCGTCTATGATTCGGGAGTCGATAGGGAAGTATTAGACAGGGAAGTATTAGAATCAGAAGTCAACAATTTTGGATGAATTAAGATCAAACATGGCAGAAGAGACTGATGTATTCCATCAGAATTTCTAAAATCATTGTAGGAGGTGGTAACAAAATGGCTATTCGCGATGATGTGTAGAATGTATAAGGCTGGCGATATATCAGACTTTCGGAAAACATCATACACACAATTTCGAAGATAGTAAGAGCCGACAAGTGAGAGAATTATCGCACCATCAACTTAACAGCTCATGTGATGAAGTTTGATGACAAGAATATTATTCACAGGAGCGGGAAAGAAGATTGAGGATCTGTTAGCTTACAATCAGTTTGGTTTTAGGAAAGATAAAGGCACCATAGAGGCAGTTCAAAGTTGCTGGTATTAATGGAAGCACGACTGAAGGAAGATTTAGATATGTTCATAGAATTTGTCGAGCTCGAAAAAGCGTTCGACAGCTTAAAATAGTGCACGATGTTCAAATTCTGAGAAAAGTAGGGTTAAGCTATATGGAAAGAAGGGTGATATACAATATGTACAAAAACCAAGAGTGAATAATAAGAATGGAAGACCAAGAACTAAGTGCTCTGATTAGAAAGGGTGCAGTCCATCGCCCTTACTGATGAATCTATACTTTCGAAGAAACAGTGACGGAAATAAAAGAAAGGTTTAAGAATGGGGTTAAAAGTGGAAGTGAATAGATATCAATGACAAGATTCGCTGATAATATTTCTATCCTAGGTGAAACTGAAGAATAATTACTGAATCTGTTGAATGGAATAAAGTGAAATGACTACAGAATATGGATTGAAACTAAATCGAAACCCGAAAGTAATGAGAAGTAGCAGAAATGAGAATGCCGAATGACTTAACATCAGAACTGGTGATCACAAAACAGACAGAGTTAAGGAATAATCCTGCCTAGGCAGCAAAATAACCCATGTCGAAAGGAGCAAGGAAGAATGGTTCAAATGGCTCTGAGCACTATGGGACTTAACATCTGTGGTCATCAGTCCCCTAGAACTTAGAACTACTTAAACCTAACTAACCTAAGGACATCACACACATCCATGCCCGAGGCAGGATTCGAACCTGCGACCGTAGCAGTCGCGCGGTTCCGGAGTGCGCGCCTAGAACCGCTAGACCACCGCGGCCGGCGAGCAAGGAGAAAATCAAAAGCAGATGGCAATGACAAGAAACGCTTTCCTAGTCAAGAGAAATCTACTATCAGGTTACCTTCCATTCAGAAGGCTGTTGCACGCAGTGAATGTTATATTGACTTGTAGATAATAGGTTTCAGCTAATAGATTTCAGCCATCAGTCGTCCTTTTTAAATTTTGTTGGCAGATCTAGATTTCAGGTCGAAACTAGCCATTCTTAATGCTAAGAATACAAGAGGTACATAGTTAGATGATATCATAAAAAAGTTGCCATTAATGGCTTAACTCATCTGGTTTGTCATTTCTGATCACTGCACGTAATGCCTGTTGGTCGGGTTTCGTCCACAGTTCATTGAATGCTACTGTTTGCGGAAGGAGGGCTGTATGGAGAACACATCGGTTGGTTACATGGCGCCATCTATGTGAACTACGTATAAACCTCAAGGGAAGTAAACCACTTCAAGTTTAATTACTTAAAATGAAACATAAGTAAAATTCTTACATTATCATCCGACTTATTTCATATTCATCATCAAGTAATAAAATTTCCATGTTCACTCCTTGTGAATCCATTATTAGTGTTAAAACATTTAAATTACGTCAGGTAGGTAAAACTTTTTTAAATTTTTAAAAGCTTTTTTTTTTGAGGCCAGCACTGTGTTTTACAGGTACAAGAAACTCAGGATAAAGCTGGCGGTCACCATCCAGCTTATAGCATTTAACAAAATGTGCATTTCTAAAAAGCTCACGACGAGGTATGTACAGCCACAGTTAAATAACAAGAATACAAACAGTCGAATGGCACGCTGTAGGAGGAAATGTGAAGTAGTTATAATGAAAAGTGAGATCAGGGCTCTGTTCGTGAAAAAACAAGTGATCTGTGACAGTTTATATCGATTACATTTTGAACTCGCTTGTGTACTTTCACCTTTAATTTTCGATTCAGTGCTGCATAGTCAAGATCCAAGAATGACAGCGATGGAGCAACAGGGTACAGAATGTAACGTATCGGCAGACTTTCATTTCACAGACTGACACTTTTTAACAGACTGCCTTTATTATGATTAATGTTTTTTTCACATTCTTGTTGTTTCACGGTAACTTACTATTAATGTATTAAGTCACATTCTTTCATTTCTGTTTCCTTGAATCTAATCACAGATAAGTCCGCCGACGTGCAGGTGGTTCAAAACGCGTTCTAAGTCATTTATTACGAGATGATATTGCAGTATCCTTGGCTTAATCAGACAACACATTTCCTTTAACTTGTGAGTTTGCTGTGTGTCTCAGATGCGTATTTCCTATATCTACATCTACATCCATACTCCGGAAGCCACCTGACGGTGTGTGGCGGAGGGTACCTTGAGTACCTCTATCGGTTCTCCCTTCTATTCCAGTCTCGTATTGTTCATGTAAAGAAGGATTGTCGGTATGCTTCTGTGTGGGCTCTAATCTCTCTGATTTTATCCTCATGGTCTCTTCGCGAGATATACGTAGGAGGGAGCAATTAACTGCTTGACTATTCGGTGAAGGTATGTTCTCGAAACTTTAACAAAAGCCCGTACCGAGCTATTGAGCGTCTCTTCTGCAGTCTTCCACTGGAGTTTATCTATCATCTCCGTAACGCTTTCGCGATTACTAAATGATCCTGTAACGAAGAGCGCTGCTCTCCGTTGGATCTTCTCTATCTCTTCTATCAACCCTATCTGGTACGGATCACACACTGCTGAGCAGTATTGAAGCAGTGGGCGAACAAGCGTACTGTAACCTACTTCCTTTGCTTTCGGATTTCATTTCCTTAGGATTCTTTCAATGAATCTCAGTCTAGCATCTGCTTTACCGACGATCAACTTTATATGATCATTCCATTTTAAATCACTCCTAATGCGTACTCCCAGATAATTTATGGAATTAACTACTTCCAGTTGCTGACCTGCTATTTTGTAGCTAAATGATGAGGGATCTATCTTTCTATGTATTCGCAGCACATTATATATATGCCTAAGATATATTATTTCTTCTGAAAAGAACAGTTTCCTTGTGACCTGTTAGTTTTTTCAAAAGACGGTAGAAATTCGCCTGTAAATTCCACGTAATTAGGTTTACAGTTAGGTTTAACAGCCTACACCGATTACAGCTGATACTGCTGTAACTGAATTAGATAGACCCACGTCACTTCGCACAACAGATTCGTAGCTCCTACGAGGTCATGCAGACAGATTTGCTGTGGAACTCACTCATCAATTGTTATGGATTGAATACTCTCAGAAACTTGCTTACTGGTAGAACAGGGTACAACGTTATTAACAAGGCGCATCATCAGAATCGGAAGTGGCGTGTAACGCTCCTCACGATGTATGACAGAACCAGTAATGTCCACAATGTACAGCACTAACATAACAGGCTGCCTTTTTACATGTGTGACCCAGTTTGCAGGTGACACAGTCGTATACGCGGTGGTCAAGTCACTAGAAATGAAACTAGAGGTAACATACAGAAAGACTGATAGATGGTGACCGCTTGACGCGAATACTGGCGCCTGACCGTCTATGTACATAAATGTAACAATAAATTTTAAACTGGATGGCACTCAAAATGGCCACAGTAGCTATCGATTTGGCATAAGGATATAGAATTCCTGTCTAACACACACTTCCAGTCACGTAACTGTTAGACCAGACGTTCCCGATCTCACAATTCTCTAACTAGATATTTAGAACCAATATCTAAAAAGTATCAACGACTCTTCTGTTACCTGTCAAAAAGCTCCCATGTTTAGCAGTCCGTACTACAATTACCGAGATAATCTTAGCCGTCTTTGCCGTTACGTTGATATCGTAAAATTTTGTGCTTTTGAAATGAATATTACTTGCCACATTCTCACTGCGTAATATTCTGTTGTGTAACATTTTTCACAAATCCGTCATTGGAAAATGCCAATGAATGTTGGTGTACTTTAGTTCCATGATGAGAGAAATAAAGCTAAGGACAAGACAAGTGATGGGGTTTATCAGTAAGCTTTTAGCGCCTTGTGAGCATTTAGCACCTCATGACACACTTGGTTCGTGTTCGAAGAAATGTCTTCCATGCAAAGGAAGTAATGAAACATTTTTTCTCATTTGTCAGGAAGTGAGCATTAAGCGGGGGCGTTGCAAACTACCGCTACTCTCACAAATACGTTAACTAAAATAGTTTATTGTAACTGAATGAGTTACTGAAAAATTAAAACAGAATATGTTAGTAAAATTCTACTTACCATTAGGTTTGTAACTAGTCTCACCTTACGGTTCTCATCGCCAGAACATATATATATAGTCAAAAGGCTTATCAGAAAATCTTGAAGAACTATAAGATATCATTTATATCGACCCATTCAGCTGAAGGACAGTCGTTATCTCAAAAGTGGCGCTATTTATTCGTTCATTAACCAAGATTATGAAAGTTCAGAGGCAAAGGTATACATCGCCTCCATCCTCCCATCACAACCTACTGCATGCAAATATGGCATAGTGCTTCAGATATTCTTTGCTTAGTCCAAGTTAGATGTAATGGGAATTTGTGAACTGCGGTGACAGAAAGAACAGGACTTCTGGTCGGGTCAGTAGAAGATTATCAACACCACGTCAAACAGCAGTATTGCAGGAGAGGGCCTAATATTAAATAAGGAAATAGTAGTGCAGGTGAGCTAATATGATCAGCATACCGAACGCATTATCGTCGCCAAGGCAAACACACAGCCAATATCCAACGAAAAAGGATGGCTGCTGGTAAAATTTGGCACAGAGCGTAATTTAATCATCGCTAATATTGTTTAAGGATCGTGAAAGGAGGTTGTATACGTGAAAGAGACCTGGTGACACAGGAAGGTTTCAGATTGAATATATAATGATAGGACGAAGATTTCAAAGCCAAATTTTAAATTGTGAGACACTTCCAAAGGCAGGTGTGTAGTCTTACCACAACTGGTTTGCTATAAACTTCAGATGAAAACTGAAGAAATTGCAAAAGTGTAGGAAATTAACGAGATCAGGCCTGGACGAATTGAAGTAACCCGATGATTCTGAGATTTTCGGAGGTAGCATTGGGCATCAAATGATTAAACCATGGAAAAGGATTACAAAAGAAGACGATTTGTTATCCTTAAGAGATTGGATAAGGAAGGCGGAATAGGATCACACTGGTAAAAAGACAAGGCCCAGTGAAAATCTCTTGATAATGCGGAAGATACCGAATTTAGCTGACGAAACGAGAAAAATCAAGCTTACAAAAGTATATAGTAGCCTAAAAAGCAAAACAGAAAGTTTTATGTGGCTAAGCGGGAATGGGTACAGAACAGATGCAAAGATGTAGAAGGATCCATAACTAAAGGGAAGATAGACACCGCATATAGGAATTTGAGAGAGCTCTTTTGAGAAAAAAGAAACAGCTAAATGAATGTCAAAAGCTCAGACAAGCCAGTACTAAGTAAATAAGAGAAAACTGAAAGGTAGAAGATACCTATAGGGAGTCTATGAAAGGGAACCAGACTTGTGGACAATATCATAGAAAGGGGAGAGGACGTATGTGAAGATGAGGTGGCGATATGATACCCCGTGATCGTGTGATGTTAATCACTTACATGTGTTATCTAGACAAATGTGTGCCCGAAGTTTCATTACTCTAATTTTTGTTTGGTGCTGCGACTTTTCTTCCGTCAGTATACATTATGATCTGTGTATTAATTCCGAATTGTGGTGAATAAACACTGCAGACAATCACTGCAGATATTTTATTACGTGAGGGCCTTGTAACCTTTCTATTTATATTTGATATAATATGATGTTCTAGTTTTATTTACTTATTCTTTCTTATGGACTGTTACTGGCAATCAATAGCAGGTCTAATAATACACTACTGGCCATTAAAATTGCTACACCAAGAAGAAATACAGATGATAAACGGGTATTCATTAGACAAATATATTAGAACTGACATTTGATTACATTTTCACGCAGTTTGGGTGCATAGATCCTGAGAAATCAGTACCCAGAACGACCACCTCTGGTCGTAATAACGGCCTTGATACGCCTGGGCATTGAGTCAAACAGATCTTGGATGGCATGCACAGGTACTGCTGCCCATGCAGCTTCAACACGATACCACAGTTCATCAAGTGTAGTGACTGGCGTATTGTGACGAGCCAGTTGCTCGGCCACCATTGACCAGACTTTTTCAATTGGTGAGAGATCTGGAGAATGTGCTGGCCAGGGCAGCAGTCGAACATTTTCTGTATCCAGAAACGCCCATACAGGACCTGCAACATGCGGTCGTGCATTATCCTGCTAAAATAAAGTGTTTCGTAGGGATGGAATGAGGGGTAGAGCCACGGGTCGTAACACATCTGAAATGTAACGTCCACTGTTCAAAGTGCCGTCAATGCGAACAAGAGGTGACCGACACCTCTAACCAATGGAAACCCATAATATCACGCAGTGTAATACGCCAGTATGGCGATGACGAATACACGCTTCCAATGTGCGTTCACCGCGATGTCGCCAAACACGGATGCGACCATCATGATGCTGCAAACAGAACCTGGATTCATCCGAAAAAATGACGTTTTGCCATTCGTGCGCCCAGGTTCGTCACTGAGTACACCATCGCAGGCGCTCCTGTCTGTGATGCAGCGTCAAGGGTAACCGCAGCCATGGTCTCCGAGCTGACAGTCCATGCTGCTGCAAACGTCGTCGAACTGTTCGTGCAGATGGTTGTTGTCTTGCAAACGTCCCCATCTGTTGGCTCAGGGATCGAGACGTGACTGCACGATCCGTTACAGCCATGCGGAAAAGATGCTTGTCATCTCGACTGCTAGTGATGCGAGGCCGTTGGGATCCAGCACGGCGTACCGTATTACCCTCCTGAATTCACCGATTCCGTATTCTGCTAACAGTCATTGGATCTCGACCAACGCGAGCAGCAATGCCGCGATACGATAAATCGCAATCGCGATAGGCTACAATCCGACGTTTATCAAAGTCGGAAACGTGCTGGTACGCATTTCTCCTCCTTACACGAGGCATCTCAACAACGTTTCACCAGGCAACGCCGGTCAACTGCTGTTAGTGTACGAGAAATCGGTTGGAAACTTTCCTCATGTCAGCACGTTGTAGGTGTCGCCACCGGCGCCAGCCTTGTGGGAATTCTCTGAAAAGCTAATCATTTGCATATCACAGCATCTACATCCTGTCGGTTAAATTTCGCGTCTGTAGCACGTCATCTTCATGGTGCAGCAATTTTAATGGCCGGTAGTGTATATGGTTGTAGAAAGAACAAGTAAAGTATATCACCCATTACCAACAGTGGGCTATAGAGGAGCAATTTTAGAGATGCCTGTGTTCGTAGTACTACAGTATGGACCATGGTGCCGTTTAACAATGGAAAAAGTAGTGCTAGAACGACTCAATTAATGTCTGAATAGTGAGAGAATCATACTGCAAAATGAAGTTGTGCATCCATGTCAGGTAAAAATATACGATTTAGAATTTCGTTGTGAAATGCTTTTGTGATACCTTCTGGCGTATTATGTTTTATGGGGTGCTGAATGATTACTGAAAAAATGAAATAATATTTTGTATCCTAAATGCCAGTGTTCTTATCTTAGAACCCTCTACATATACATCCATAACCTGAATTCCTGATTCATCACTTAAAGTTGCTTCTAGAAACTTTCTAAGTACAGGGTTACATAAGTTCCAGTTTCGAAACATAGTACAAAGAGAACCACAGCCAAGAATGTCGTCAAATTTGATCAGCATGTTATTGACGCATATGGAAAAATCATGGAACAAAAAAATCCACCAGATGGCGCTGTATGTGTCAGAATATGCACACCAGACAGCGCTCGGCTGTTCAGCAGTTTGCGTCTGAGACACCCTACCTGTCTGTCTCCGTGAATGATCGCGCTTTGCTGCTAAAGGTCTTTCACAGGAAGATGACTCTGCGACAGGAGTCCTGCAGAAGTTCCGCACACTCAAGGGTATGAAAAAAGGCATTGATCCTATGCCTGCTAAGGCCCCGGAGAAAATGATTACAAAATTCGAAGAGACAGATTCTTTTGCAGTGCAATGTGGCAGAGGGAGGAAAGCAGTTGCGCCGATGTCTGTCGAAGACGTGACCGCAGCACTGCAGAAGGAGTCGAGAAGTGGTGCCTAAACATGCACTGCATGAGGAATTTCCCGTATGTTGGATATGCCTGCGAGCACGGTGCATAAAATTATATGAAACATCTTGCGTTGCTATCCATACAAAATCACCAATGTTCAGGGGTTGCTTCCTGTTGACCTGCCAGCAATACAAACGTTCTTTCTGGAATTGCTTTCTGGCATGAAAGTGGACAATGAATGCCCATGGAACATTCTGTGGACAGAGGAAGTCCATTTGTATCTCCGCGGACAGGTCGATACACAGAATTTCAGAATATGGGCAACGGAAAATCTGCACCAACAAAAGGCGCTACTGCTTCATTCTTCAAAGGTGACTGTGTGGTACGGGTTGATGGCATGCTTTATAGTAGGGCCGTATTTTCTCGAGGACATTTATACTGCGGGCCTTGTTACGTGTACCGTCACTGGTAAACGCTATGAGAGTATTTTGCTCACCAACGTTATTGCAACTCTTCAACAGCGTGGATGTATCGGTGGGATCATTTTTATGCAAGATGGTGTTTCCCTGCACATCCCACAGTCTGTGAAGCAGCTGCTGCAGAGGCATTTCGGACGTGCTAAACTCATCAGTTGTCATTTCCACACAGCCTGGCCGTCCAAATCACCTGATTTTAATCCGTATGACTTCTGGCTGCTGAGTCATCTGAAAGATGGTGTGTTCAGTGCTGCAGCTACGAACATAGCTGAACTGAAAGCACGCGTTGCGCAACGCATTCTGAACGTGTCGCCCGAGACACTACAATCTATTGTGGAACATGTTGTTCTCGACTTCAGCTTGTGGCAGGAACGGCATACGGCTTATTAAACATGTCTTGCGCCAGTCGACGTAAAAGTTTTCTGGTAATGGTATGCGTCATACTGTATAAAACTACTGCGCGAGAAAAACCAACGTTTCGGCCACAGTTGCAGAGGCCTTCTTCTGGGTCTACTGGTGATTTCTATATATTATATTTTGTTATTACTGTTCACTGCGCATGCCATCAGCAATAGTTTTATACAATATGACGCGGAACCATACCTAGGAAACTTTTATGTCGACCGACTCTGGCCGCCAGCCGGAGTGGCCGAGCGGTTGTAGGCGATACAGTCTGGAACCACGCGACCGCTACGGTCGCAGGTTCGAATCGTGCCTCGAGCATGGATGTGTGTGATGTCCTTAGGTTAGTTAGGTTTAAGTAGTTCTAAGTTCTAGGGGACTGGTGACCTAAGAAGTTAAGTCCCATAGTGCTCAGAGTCTTTTGAACAATTTGACTCTGGCCGCGGAAGCCTACGCAATAATGTCTTGCACCAGGCTCACGACAATTAGTAACAGATGTCATTTTGCTTTTTTTTTGTCCTTGGTAGAAGGACAGCTAAAAACCGATGTCATTTTCATTTTTAGGCTGCCCAGTACAATTAAATCCCTTGTCACATTGCTTTTTATGCGATTTTTGACCTCAGGACAGAAAAAAAACTATTTGTCCCATCCGATGTGGTACGATTTTGCTGGGGTGGAGGGGCTTACCCAACTAACAGTGCCACAACTATTGATTACCGAACTGGCGCAGCAGTCATGCACATTGAATACTATAGATCGTGTAACGCGCAACTCGAACCATAGCTGCCGTATTGTGATTCACGTCATTTGTAGGAGACCCCATATACGTTAAGGCCCTTACAGAACCATCTATTTTTTTCCTCCAAGATGTTTTCTCCTGCGTCAATAACATTCTCTTCAAATTTGACGTCATTGTGAGTGGTGGTTCTTTTCCTGCAGCGCTCTGAAACTGGAATTTTATTATTTATACCCTATACGTTTTCGCGCCATATTTTGTATCTGTATTCAATTCAAAACGGTTCAAATGGCTCTGAGCACTATGGGACTCAACTGCTGTGGTCATAAGTACCCTAGAACTTAGAACTACTTAAAACTAACTAACCTAAGGACATCACACACATCCATGCCCGAGGCAGGATTCGAACCTGCGACCGTAGCGGTCGTGCGGTTCCAGACTGCAGCGCCTTAAACCGCTGGACCACTCTAGCCGGCTGTATTCAATTGTCTACCAGTTCAGTTCTTTCATCATCTTTGTGACACTGTCTCAAGCGTCAAACAAACATATGACCATTCGAGCTGCCTTTTTTTTAAACATCTTCTGTTTTAGTTGGTATGGGTCCTACACATTTTAGCAATATTCTACGACGGGTCGCATGAATGTTTTTCATGTAGTCTCCTTCTTATGTTGATAGCACTTCCAAGGTATTCCACCAGTGAACCACAGACTGCCCACTGCTTTACGTACGGCAGAGACTATGAGATGATTGTATTTCATACCCACACAAATTGTCACACGTCGTTATTTGTACAAATTGACCGTTTCCATTAATATTATAGCGATAGGATACATCGTTTCTTATTTTATGAAGTGCATAATTTTACGTTTCTGAACGTTTAAGGCAAGTTGCAATCTTTGCACTATTTTGAAATATTATCAAATCTGCCTGAATATTAATATATTTCCTTACAGACACTAGTTCACTGTAGATAACTGCATCTTTTGCAAAAAATCTGAGGTTACTATTAATTTTGTGTGCAATGTCATTAGTATGAGGTGTGAACAGCAAAGGTCCTAACACATTTCCCTTGGGTACACCCGAAGTTATTTCTACATCCCCTGATGACGCTACATCCTAGGCAACTTGTTGCATCCTCCCTACTAAAAAATCCTCAATCTTATCACAAATTTTGCTTGATACTCCATACAATCACTAACGGCCTTGCCACAGTGGTAACACCGGTTCCCGTCAGATCACCGAGGTTAAGCGCTGACGGGCTGGGCTAGCACTTGGATGGGTGACCGTCCGATCTGCCGAGCGCTTTTGACAAGCGGGGTGCACTCAGCCCTTGTGAAGTAAAATGAGGAGCTACTTGACTGAGAAGTAGCGGCTCAGGTCTCGTAAACTGACATACGGCCGGGAGAACGGTGTGCTAACCACATGCCCCTCCATATCCGCATCCAGTACTCCATACAATCGCACTTTTCGTAATAAGCGTAGATGTGATACTGAGCCAAATGTTTTTCAGAAATGAGGAAATACTGCTTCAACCTACCTGCCTTGATACATTGCTTTCAGGATGTCATGTGAGAATAGTGCGAGTTGGGTCCTACATGTTTGACGTTTTCGGAATCCATGTTGGCTGGCATGGAGGAGATGATTCTGTTCGAGAAGTCTCATTATGTTTGAGCTGAGAATGTGTTCTAAGATTCTACAACAAATGGACGTCAAGGTTACTGGATATCAGTTTTGTCAGTTACCTCGGCTACCCTTCGTAGATGTGTATGATCTGTGGTTTCGTCCAAGTACTGAGCACAGTTTTTGTTCGAGGCATACGTTATAGATTATATTTCAGACAGCCGCTTCCTCACGTGAGTGTGCAATATAGGATCTGATACGGATTTCATTGGGCTCTGGAACTTCGTACAATTTTCATGATTTCAGCTTTCGCTCAACACCACTGACACTAATATCTATTTCACTCTTCTTTACGCTGGTATGAGGATTAAATGGGGGTGTTGTGGAATTTAATAAAAAGAATGACTGACGCAGATAATTGTATTAATTGACCTTTTATAGGTTCATTCACTTCTACTAAATCTAAATTCAGGCAGTATATTTTCGTTTTCAAACTCGTAGAATGCTACCCTTTAGTTGGATTTCGATTTTCGGTGTTTTCCTGTTTTCTTATGGACACACTCCGTCTTAACAGTTCTATTTTGGAGACGTGAATAGGTAAATGATCTGGAATGTTTTTCAACAGAAAAATGTTTTTTTATGCACATAATGTGTATTTAAAGCAGGCGTTTCAATTGCCTTCTTCTTAATCGTGCTACATTGGTTATTATTGAGTCTTCAACATTCAGGGTAGTTTCCCATCCCAAAGGCAAGATCGTTACATTGAACTCTATGTGCTCCTTCAACCTTTTAGACAAGGTCGTCGGCAGATTGGGGGTGACTCACTACTCGTATATTGGGAGTGGGTCGAACACAAGATTCATAACATTATGGTTAGTAGTCGAAGATCCAATCGTTGCACCAAAAGAGGAAGATAAAGGTAGATAAATTATACAGCGACAGTACTGCAATTTATACTACGTATATATCAATGTTCACTAACTTTTTTCGTGATGCGCTGATGTAGTTGAAAAATAGCTTAACATATTGTACTATTATTCAGAGCTGAGCACTTATATTTGTGTTGTGGGAATTTTTATGCCCAATTAAATGTGTACTTTATCTGTTGAATAACTATTGTTGTCAACCCAGACGTTTACACCACAATATTGCTTCTCTCTATTGATAATATATTTACAATTGCGTTCATTAATTGCTACTAATGTTCCAAAGTTTCTTGTGTTCAATGCGTGGGATGAAACACTGTACAGGTAGGATGTGTGTATGAATATTTTCCTTGCAACATTTATGTTTCTTGTTGGCCTGATTGGTTTTAAGACAGTACCAGATTTGAATAAAATACAGTGTTGTTTCGATTTTTTAGGTAATCTTTAATATAATGTCGCTGTATAAGTCATTTTTAGCATTCAGTGTTTAGTGTTCTATACGTACCACTTAAATTAACTTGAAAATAATCTTCATATGCAACCATAGACGATGCATATTCCAGTGTGTTCCAATCCCTTAAGTGCCCTGTGTGATAAAGTCCAGTACATAAGGTGGATTGGGAAGGATTTAAGATAGTTTTTATTTCTTGCTTTATTAGTAGTAATTGATTGCACATCTGTCCAGCATTCTTGACCTGCTGTGTGCGCTCTAGCTGATCCACTGGGCGACCAGCTGCGCGATCCTCTCTCGGGCTGCCGTCAGCTGTGGGATGTCCAGAAGTGACGGGGAGTACAGGTCCGAGCAGTGAGACTGGTCTGTAAACAGGAAACACACTAGGTCACCTCCAGGACTGAAGTAGGGACATGAAAGCTCGTGTATCATCGGATATTATAATTGCTAGTGCAACATTGGGCCTCCACCGAGAATTACCAATGCATTTAGTTGTTGGCTAGGACTTTCCATCTGTCCAGTCCTTGTTCTTAGACACCACTTCCAGTCTGCAAACTTCCCCGATATAATCATAGGTCTGCCCCATGTCTTGTATAGTGGCCAATATGTGGCCTTCTCTGTTGATGATGCTTCACCGTCTCTGAGAGTTCCAATGTATTACATGTTAAATGTGATTTGTTCCTTTATCAAACTACATGGTTTTTCAATCAAGAATAAATTGGAAACGTTAGTCTATCCTGTGTAAGCCTAATCATTTCTGCAAAACTCCTGCAACCTTCATCCATTTGAACATGCTTACCGTAATCAACGTTTGGCTTCCTTCTATAGTTCTTACGCACCACACTTCCCTCCATTGCCATGGTGAATTCCTGGTTGCCTCAGAGTGTGCAATGTCAGTCGATCCCTCCATTTAGTTCATTTCTGCTATAAATTTCCTTTTTACCCGATTTCGCTGCAGTACCTCATCATTATTTGTTGTTGTCTACCAACCTCATCTTCTGAATTCTTCTGTAGCACTATAATCCAAAAAGATGCTGTCTATTCTTGTGTCAACTGTTTACCGCCCTCGTCTCACTTTCGTACAAGACTACGCTTTCATACAAATAATCATCCATAACTACATACGAAGGCAAGGGGTAAATTCTCGACGTGGCTTGCAGATGGCGTTTATATCAGTGAAATTTTGTTATTGTAATGTTGATACATGCTGCGCAGTAACGTAAGTGAAGTGTCAGTTTCATTTGAGGAATGACTCTTTTGTTCATTGCTCGTGCTGTGTGTGTAAACTAATACTGTGCCATCTTAACATTCGCGGTTATAGGCGCTACAGTCTGGAGCCACGCGACAGCTACAGTCGCAGGTTCGAATCCTGCCTAGGACATAGATGTGTGTGATGTCCTTAGGTTAGTTAGGTTTAAGTAGTTCTAAGTTCTAGGGGACTGATGACCTCAGAAGTTAAGTTCCATAGTGCTCAGAGCCATTTGAACCATTTGACAAAACAAAACAACGCAATAGGACGCTTGTGTGGCGATTGCCGGAACTACAAACTATTACACTACCAAAGACGAGACAACTCCGTCAATTAGTTGGCCAGTTACGGGCTTTTAAACAGTGGATACATTTTTTGGACCCCTCTGTATGTGATTACATGAATACAGTGGTGGGGTGAGATACTAACACTCAATGATGATGGCTGGAGACGAATCGTTGATGTCCTCGAGCACCCCGAGTGCATGCCACGGGTCGAGCCCGCCGTTCACGAAGGCGACGTTGGTGACGTCTGGGTTGCGACCCCCGTACAGCAAGTTAGCATTCGTCACGCCTTCCTCCACGCGCTCCGCCGTGTACCTGAAACAGTAACAACATGGAAACGCTGGGACATAGTTGCTCGAAGGGTACCTACACTGCTCCTATTCCCTATCTAGACATGATAGTTGACTCAATCTTCAGTTTCTAGGAGGCACAGTCTATCCCAAATCCTTGATCGGATGTCTTGTGACGTCCGCCCAGACCTAACGCAACGAACAATACCGAAAAAAATGACACCGTGGTCAGCACATCTACCTAGTAAGCAAGGGATCTGGGTTCGAATCACAATCCCATAAAAATTTTCGAATTCCACCATTGATTTAAATTTTTATCTAGAGGGTGAAAAGTATTTAAACTGACAAACTCTGGGAGGTTGTAGGGGACATCAAAACAAATATTTTTCCCTAATGTCATTTTTTCCTATGAGGAGTATTTAAACCGGTAGAGGAAGATTTCTCTGGTCTCCAATTAATTAAACCAACAAACACTTTTCCATATTTTATGACCAAGAGACAACACATTATCACAACCCAATTTCAGTTACATTAGATTTTCAAAAATGCCTCCATTGACAAGTAAATAAAGGTTACACCGTCGGATCATGTTCTGTCTGACACGGGCAAAAACCCCAGGAGTATCCTGAATTGTTCCTGCTGCTGATACTATCCGGGCAACCAGATCCTCTTCTGATGCAACAGGAGTTGCGTAAACAGGGTTGCGCATCTAGCCACACACAAAAAAGTCCAGAGGGGACATATCTAGGGATCGAGCAGGCCATGGTACAGGACCACCTCTGCCAATCCACGCTTCTGGGAACCGTCGGTCCAGGAATCGACGCACACGACGACCGAAAAGTGCCGGCGCCCCGTCATGTTGGAACCACATGCGTTGTCTTATAGGGAGCGGGACGTCTTCCAGCAATTCTGGCAATGCTCTGGCGAGAAAATTGTAATAGTGCCTGCCATTTAATGGCCTAGGTAGCAGATACGGCCCAATTAACAGTCCCCAACAACACTGACCTACACATTAACGAAGAACCGCACTGATTGAAGGATGCCGCTCCACATGCTGCAAGACAGATTCCTCAAATTGCAACGTTTATAGCGTGCGACGGCGTCCCTGACCAGGTAATCTGCTAAACGAACCGGTCTCACGCAGACGTTGGTACACAGCAGCAAAGGTCGTATGATGCTGGATACGGTGATTAGGATATTGTTGTTGATAAACCCGCTGTGCAGCTCGTCCGTTGTGGTGCGCTACGTAGTACGCACCAACCATATCAGTGTACTCACTCCAGGTGTATCGCTCCATTAGTAGACAGAGACAATGCACTACTACACTGGTGGACAGCAGTTGCCTACAACTGAAGAGCGTAATATGCCCTCTAACAACTGAAGATCGTAATACGGCATCTAACAACTGACGAGCGTAATACGGCCTCCACCGGTTTAAATAATCCTCATAGGAAAAATGACATTAGGGAAAAACATTTGTTTTGATGTCCCCTACAACCTCCCAGAGTTTGTCGGTTTAAATACTTTTCACCCTGTATACTGTAATATTATGATGAAGGAAAAGGATTGTGGTGTCACCGCCAGACACCACACTTACTAGGTGGTAGCCTTTAAATCGGCCGCGGTCCGTTAGTATATGTCGCACCCGCGTGTCGCCACTATCAGTGATTGCAGACCGAGCGCCGCCACACGGCAGGTCTAGTCTAAAGAGACTCCCTAGCACTCGCCCCAGTTGTACAGCCGACTTTGCTAGCGATGGTTCACCGTCTACATACGCTCTCATTTGCAGAGACGACAGTTTAGCATAGCCTTCAGCTATGTCATTTGCTATGACCTAACAAGGCGCCATATTCAGTCATTAGAATGAATTCTGAACAGATAATATTGTGAATCATGTACCGTCAAGAGCGACGTTCATCATTAATGGATTAAAGTTAAGTATGAAACTAATTACGTCCGCTTTCTGAATTCCCATTCGTTGTCGTGTTACAGACCTCACGTCGGTATAGGTCTTCCCTCCTCACGCCAGCCTGCGTGAGCTAAAACGCGTGCATTTCGGCCTCCTCTAGTAACACGGTGTTGGCTCTTCAGCCGACACAACAAGGATAGCAGCAGATTGAGAACTGCGGGCATACTCGTCAAACATGTGTATAATCTGGCTGAATCACATGAAAACTGAGTTTTATGTACGTCATGCATAAATCTAATGTAGGGCTACGAAGAAAAATCGTAATGGAATCTTCACTGGGAAACTTTTGATTGAAAATGAAAAACTCTGCACAAAATTCGTTTCGTGTAGAATTATACAGTCGCTAAATACAGACTGGATTAAAAGTTTAAAAATGAAACAAAATATTTCCGCTCTCCCATTCAAAGCAGGAACCAACAGTTCAACTCTGAATACACGATACGAGTTACTGTATCAACCTTATCATTACCTAGCTTTATAAACAATATTACAGAAATATCCAAGAAATAATTTAAGAACAAATAGTTGGCGATACTTCACTGCACCCTTTTCTAAAATAAACGTATTTTATCTGTCAAACAATTCTAAACTTTAGAAGCACTATAGCTCTCCTAAGAGTGAAATCTACAAACGAAAACCAGTCAGCCTTGTAAAAATGCTCTTTCGAAACTAAGAAGCCATCTCAACTGTTACAACGATTAAAAGCTACAAAAACATATTTTGGAAAATTTTTACAAGATTTTCGTATGAAATGTTTGTATAATGTCTAACTACCACACAGCTTAGCTGATGCTAAGGGACTGTCCACAGAGGTAGTCATGCAGTGAAGGCTTTTATGGCCGGTTGTCTTAGCTGTAGGTGAACCGTTCGGGCTGTTCGTTCACGAAAACTTTCTCATTCTTGACGTTTCATCCAGAGCTGCTTTGGACATCTCTGAAGATGCCAAAAGGAGCTTTGGACGTAACGTCAAGAACGAAAAAGTTTCACAGGCCGCGACCGAACAACCAGGAAGATTCATCAGCAGCTGTCTACCGTTCTCCTTATCCTCATGTAATGAACACAACGAGCTTTGTTTGGTATTGGTATTCCTTGCAAGCAAATGAATCCTACGGTGGAGAATTAGTGTAATTGTCACATACCCTTAAAGATATTCGGGGTTAAGAGTCGTCAAGCGCATTTTCCCTGGCGTTTCGGCAGATATGCACAATTTCGTTTTCGCAGTTTTTAGCTATAGCCAGCCCAAATAAATACTGCTATATCTTTCAGGTGGCGCCCAGAGTTGACGGAAAGCGTCGATTGGTTTTCCGTTGCAAACAGAAGATTTTTAAGGCGGACTTTTACGTGCCTGTTCGATAGGGTGGTCGCAGATTAGTCTAGTGCGATATTCGTTTTATCGATATGTTTTAACACGGACATTAAAACAGGAAGAATAACCAGTACTGCAGCAGCGGTAGCACCATCTTTGCCGGCGCTGACTGCTACCGCCATGGAGCAGGGCAACTGAGTCGCTGCTAGGGAACTGGTTATTCTTCGTGTTTTACTGTCCCTGTTAATACATATCGATAAAACACATATCGCACTACACTAATTTTGGGCCGCTCTATGGGTATTAAAATTTCGCTTTAAAAACAGTTTTCTTTGCAACAGGAAATGAACGGTCGCTTTCCGTCGACAGTGGGCGTCGCATGAAAGATGTGACGAACAGTGTTTCTTTGGTCTGGCACCAGCTATGCAATGCAAAAACCAGATTGCAAATATCTGTCCACATATTAGAGAAAATTCACCTGAAGACTCTTAGGAGGGACACCCTGCATGGTCCAGAAGCTTTGCAGCTATCGGTGAGTAAAATGTTTAATGTAACATTAACTTCGAGAGCTTTACGCTAGAAATGCGAAGATAACTGCCAGAACATTATGAGCACAAAACTTGACAATAACCAGAGTCTTCTACTGACAGTATACTTACTCTGATTCTTCTCATTTCTGTAAGGTTCTCATTAATTTATAGACTCTGGCAGTGTAAGTCATCATGCATCTTGCCTCATGTTGTAGATACCGCTGCGATGACTTTTCCAGAAGACTGTACTATGAATTCCGTTTAAATATCAGCTGTCGCATGGTTTCCACTTGCTTTGGCTGCTACATCTTCTGTGAGCCAACAATGAGAAACATGTCGAATCTTAGACGAAAGCGGAGGGAATAGAAGGGACGAAGGAAGCAAGGCTGAAGTTCGTCTCGCTGCCATATAGGTTACCAGCGTGTGACTATAACCTCTTATTGCAGAAGGATAAACAAAAAGAGTACCATGGCTAGATGAAAAAATTGTTCAGTATCAGCTGTGGCCTTAGTGCTTTTGTTTCAGCATAAAATTTCGGAGCCTGAGTGCGCAACAGACCTCACACAGAAGCATGAGGTTTCTAGTATATTCTCAGTCACTAAGATGTAATAAGTTGGTTGATGTGTGGTTGCTCCATAGTTTATTCGCTGATTGGTGTTTTCCATTGACGAGAAAGAGGTTCATATGTGGCAGAATGAATCATTGCCCAGCGTACTGAAGTATATTTGAGTATTTTATTAGTATCTTCTCACTGTGTTGCTTTAGTCCAGTTATTCACGACCCTTAGAAACAAGTTCCCCCCCCCCCCACTCATCCCTACCCCATACGCATTTTCTTACGCGCAGACAGCACAATCATAACACCGAACTTCACTAGCAGATGAAAAGCTGGTGGCAAAACGCAGAACGACTACTCAATCATGTCTACGGATTGCAGCCGGTCACTTTGAAGCACGATCTTTCATCTCCACGCCTGCTAGTTATCAGCTGAACAGGTGAAGGCAGATGTAGGTTCTGTTTCATTTGTTTCTCATTTCTTTCCACCATCATAAGGCAGGCTGCCAGTGCCTCTATGGTGCTACATTATTTTGAAAACTTTCAAAATATTTATAATATCCAAAGCAGGTTAAGATAATATAGTGATGTACACGATTTTATTGTGGACACCGGGTGAATGAATTACTAATAGGCGACTGGTGTTGGGTTAGTGAGAGAGCAGGAAAGGGAGCTATAAGTGGGTTTAAGTGTGGAGCCGGAAACCAAAGACTTGGGATGGGAGTTTGAGCGCAGGTAACAGTGCCTTTATTTACTGGGAGACTGACGGCAGCATTATGGCTAGTAGGAAGAAGACATAGACTAAGTCGCACTGTTTATTAACGCACTGTATGCAGTTCGAGCAAAATCCTGGTCGCAACAACAAAGCTATCCACTCTGCCTGGTGACAAGCACAGTGGCTTCTATGGAGAGATGCCGGTCGTCGTGGCCTTGGACATTTTCTGCCGTTTTCCTTGAGAACAGGAAGTGGAAATGACGGATTTCCATGTGTTATCCAAACCTGTAGCAGGTATCGTGGTTAATAAGGTTTCCCGCAATGTTTATTTCCATGGACTCCTTAATAATGGAGTCTGAAAATGATGTGACCGTTTAAAAATTGTTTTCTCGTATTCCATTGAATGCCCTGTGGAGACACAGTTCTTGGCAACAACTGACTACGTGGTCTGCGCTCCTGTATGAGTTCTGCTGGTGTACTGTTCTCGGTATGCAATGACTGGTCTTTGGCTTTAGCCTGCCCTTTTAATCTGTCAACCGTTACTGCTGAACACTATATATAAACAATATGTATTTGAACTATCTGAATTTGAAACAATGTGTTCTCTACAGAATTGTGATGACTAACTGACAACCTCAGCTGCCGACAGGTGTTGTTGATATACCTCGATGTGGACAGCTGAAAATGTGTGCCCCGACCGGGACTCGAACCCGGGATCTCCTGCTTACATGGCAGACGCTCTATCCATCTTTTTATTTTTTTTTATTTTTTTTTCGCGGGCAATTGCTCTACCAACTTTTTTTATTTTTATTTTTTTTTGTCAACTACAAGGCAGCAAAAGCGGCAAAAAATTAAATTTTCAAAAACTAACACTTGACTTGCTGTGTTCCTTCCTTGGTGACTGCAACAACTTAGAAGCTTCCACTTTTTTTTTTTTTTTTTTTTTTTAAATATATATGAAGGAAGGTAAGAGAAAGGAGAAACAGAAACCTTTATTATTCACAAAATAAACACAGTACGTCCTGACACATAATAACTGTCCTGGAAGGAACCTCGCTGCCGTCCTACCATGCAGCATGAAATAACAACAAAATCAAAATGGGGCCACTTCCGGCACCCTAAAGAAAAGTATTTATGGATATGAAAACAAAATTTGAAGTACATCCAATTGCTAACTGTTCAAGCGTGAGTTTTTCGTAGGTCGCATACTCCCATAGTGTTCTTAGTCGATCACATTACTTGGTCGGTTTCACAACGAAAGCACCGCTGCTCATCTTTGGGCACCCGGCACACCCCAAGTATATGGCGGGTCCGCAAATACCGTTACCAGGAAATTGGCATACCAGTCCTTGTACTTTTGTAGCCGTAATAGTTTCGTGTGTCCATCTTGCAAGTATTGCCAGTAATCCAGGACGTTCAGTAAGTTCGTACGTGTGTCTCTATAGATGTAATGGACCGTCATACCTGTGATCCACGCCACCGCGTTCGTCTTATGACGCGGAAAATACGTTTCCTCTGGAAAAAATACTATGTCAGAAGAGACTGCTGTATAGATAGTGCGCCGCATGAACGCTATTATCTTTCTTGCGAGAGTCCAGACAGCCAATGCCTCGCGGCAGACCAGCCGATGGTCGTCCGTATCCAGCACGCCGCATTGCTGACACAAGGGCGAATCCGCCAAATGTATTGCGTACTTTTTATCATTTGTAGGGTATTTTCTGTTGACGACAATGTACCATGTTGACCTGACAGATGTAGGTAGGTGGGGGTGGTGGACCGTGCGCCACACCACGTGCCAATTAACAGCTGGATGTTTGCGTTCCACCCTATTCCGGGCGATCTGTCGAAGAAGCAGATGGTACACGTCCTTCGATGTCGACTGTCGGGTCGTCGGTAAACGCTCGCGAACGTAACTGTGTTCCACGAGGAACGTGCGCACATACGTTAAAGGGGGTGATATATGGCCGACACTGACTGGAGGAAGATGCGATGTGGGTACGAGTTCTTCGATGATCGTCCCCGTAAGCGAGTGATTCCTGTTGCGCCACCGTTTGAGCATAGTATTAATATACATGGCACGCGCCTTCTCGTGCACGTTCACTAAACCAACGCCCCCCTCTCGCGCTGGGAGGGTAAGCGTGTTGTACTGTACCTTAAAGAGTTGTCCCAGGCACACATAGTACCCAAAAGCCGCCTGAATCCTCATAGCCATCGTGCGCGTCAAGGGAAGAAGGTGCGTCAGGTGGCACATCATGGGCGCGAGATAAAGGTTGACGAGTAACACTCGCTGCAGCATATCCATCGACCGTAGGGCGTTTAGTCGTACTGCCGTGCGGACTCTGAGTAACAATCTTCGGTAGTTGTCCGCAGCCGTTCTCGCTGTCTCTTTATGAAAGGTGATACCCAAACAGCGGAGGGTTTCCACCGCAGGTAAGGGTCCTTCCGTTCCTGGTTCTAGTCCACGCCCCACATGCATGAATTGTGATTTTCGGTAGTTGACCACACTTCCAGCTGCCATCCCATACGTCTGTAGCCAATCCAGTGCTGTTTGAGTCTCCCTCTCATTCCGTACGAGGAACACAATATCATCCGCGTATGCTCTGCATTTGAATGATAATTGCCGTAGGGAGATCCCGCTAAGACGGCGGCGAAGGCCTGCGAGGCACGGTTCTAAGGCGATTGCATAAAGGAGGATCGACGAGGGGCAACCCTGTCTCACTGATCTTAAGATCTTAAAATACTCAGTTCTCCCTCCGTTGACCACCATCGCTGATCTGGCGCCGCGCAACAAACGCATCACAGCATTGGTCAATAATGGCGAGACACCCATCCTATTCATCACCGCCGCGAGGTACACATGATCCACGAGCCACCGAGGACACAGATGAATAGCGCAACTGCAGGGACTTATCCCTTGCACGCCTCCCGTGAGACTCACATTCCCAACTGTCCACAATTCTACATATGTATTGTACCTTATAGACATTTGCCCACCCACTCATTACTCGCGCACGTTTTGGCGATTCCCGTAAGAGTTTGGGCAACCTGTGCGCATTCGCACAGACGAAGGTCAATGGCTAGCCTTTAACTATGTATACGAAGACAGTAACTTGTTCTCTAAAGAACAGTTACTGTTGATGACCGTGCAGCTTTTCCCTGTGCGAATGGGCACAGGTTGCCCAAACTCTTACGGGAATCGCCAAAGCGTGCGCGAGTAATGAGTGGGTGGGCAAATGTCTATAAGGTACAATACGTATGTAGAATTGTGGACAGTTGGGAATGTGAGTCTCACGGGAGGCGTGCAAGGGATAAGTCTCTGCAGTCGCGCTATTTAGCTGTGTCCTCGGTGGCTCAGGTGGATAGAGCGTCTGCCATGTAAGCAGGAGATCCCGGGTTCGAGTCCCGGTCGGGGCACACATTTTCAGCTGTCCACATCGAGGTATATCAACAACACCTGTCGGCAGCTGAGGTTGTCAGTTAGTCATCATTTATTCCAGGGAAAAGCTGCACGGTCATCAACAGTAACTGTTCTTTCGAGAACAAGTTACTGTCTTCGTATATATAACTACAAAATTGTGTTTGAAGCAAACTCACGTTTTCTGAGGAACGATGATGACGTGAAGGCCGAAAATAAAAATCAGTGTGACCGGTCTTACGATCAACAGAATACTCCGGGGCCATCTGTTTGAGCTCAACACAGGAACGGCAAACGACTATCTTCCTCTGTCAGCATGGTGATCTGGGTATTGTTGCGAAGTGAGCTGAAATATGCAGTTTATCCTATCCATGAGGCTATACTTTCAAGTAATCGCCAACATTCTTTCAATAAACGATTGAGTTAAGCGCTGCTGATTTCATAGCTCTATCCTGAAAATCTTTTATACATAAGTTGGTCACCAAAGTAGAAAAGGGGCTTAGCATGTGGATCCGACTGTTTGTTCAAGAATGGTCCACACAGAGGAAGAGTATACCAGAATAAGGCAGTGAGCTCCGTCTGAAATTCAGAGAATACAATGACCTTACAGAGACGCCCTAACACGCCACATGCGTCAACCATCATATCTGTCCCTCGAGTAACGTGCTGTTTCAAAAGGAATGGAAATGCCTCGACGTTTAGGTACTGTGATGTTACCGGGGTACTGTCTACTGAGAAGAGAAACAGCCAGTCTGTAGCTCTGGTGGCGAGTACTTACTCTGAGCCGTAAAGTATGGCACACATGTCAGTGAAGTAAGGCAGCGTCATCCTGTTGCCGAACGGCTGGTTGGCGGAGTCCGTGGTCTGGTAGTAGCCGAACTCCGTGCAGGTCTGCCACAACCACTGACGCGCTGAAACACAGTCGAAGTCAGATTCTCTATCTCCAGAATTGTGTGGAACACCATGCATAAACAAAGGAGTCAACGAAAACTAGACTACAGTATGTGAACAAATCAAAAATTAGTTAGGCGCACATGGTGTAGTTCTCATTGAGTGGAATTAAGAATACAAAATATTAGAAATAAAATTGCAAATCATATAATATTCTGATTGGTCATAATTCCACAACGATGTTAACAACTAGAATGATGAAGGATCTACGGTATAAAATTATATGAGGTTGTCACGAAAGTAGAACAATTAGTTTACGAAACAGAGAAAAAGAAAATGACTCCTCAAACCGCAGATTTTGAGAATTATCTCGTGCTCAAAAACTCTGATAAATGTTGTTGTTGTTGTGGTCTTCAGTCCTGAGACTGGTTTGATGCAGCTCTCCATGCTACTCTATCCTGTGCAAGCTTTTTCATCTCCCAGTACCTACTGCAACCTACATCCTTCTGAATCTGCTTAGTGTATTCATCTCTCGGTCTCCCTCTACGATTTTTACCCTCCACGCTGCCCTCCAATACTAAATTGGTGATCCCTTGATGCCTCAGAACATGTCCTACCAACCGATCCCTTCTTCTGGTCAAGTTATGCCACAAACTTCTCTTCTCCCCAATCCTATTCAATACTTCCTCATTAGTTATGTGATCTACCCATCTAATCTTCAGCATTCTTCTGTAGCACCACATTTCGAAAGCTTCTATTCTCTTCTTGTCCAAACTATTTATCGTCCATGTTTCACTTCCATACATGGCTACACTCCATACGAATACTTTCAGAAATGACTTCCTGACACTTAAATCAATACTGGATGTTAACAAATTTCTCTTCTTCAGAAAGGCTTTCCTTGCCATTGCCAGCCTACATTTTATGTCCTCTCTACTTCGACCATCATCAGTTATTTTGCTCCCCAAATAGCAAAACTCCTTTACTACTTTAAGTGCCTCATTTCCTAATCTAATTCCCTCAGCATCACCCGACTTAATTAGACTACATTCCATTATCCTTGTTTTGCTTTTGTTGATGTTCATCTTATATCCTCCTTTCAAGACACTGTCCATTCCATTCAACTGCTCTTCCAATTCCTTTGCTGTCTCTGACAGAAATACAATGTCATCGGCGAACCTCAAAGTTTTTATTTCTTCTCCATGAATTTTAATACCTACTCCGAATTTTTCTTTTGTTTCCTTTACTGCTTGCTCAATATACAGATTGAACAACATCGGGGAGAGGCTACAACCCTGTCTTACTCCCTTCCCAACCACTGCTTCCCTTTCATGTCCCTCGACTCTTATAACTGCCATCTGCTTTCTGTACAAATTGTAAATAGCCTTTCGCTCCCTGTATTTTACCCCTGCCACCTTTAGAATTTGAAAGAGAGTATTCCAGTCAACGTTGTCAAAAGCTTTCTCTAAGTCTACAAATGCTAGAAACGTAGGTTTGCCTTTCCTTAATCTTTCTTCTAAGATAAGTCGTAAGGTCAGTATTGCCTCACGTGTTCCAGTGTTTCTACGGAATCCAAACTGATCTTCCCCGAGGTTGGCTTCTACCAGTTTTTCCATTCGTCTGTAAAGAATTCGTGTTAGTATTTTGCAGCTGTGACTTATTAAGCTGATAGTTCGGTAATTTTCACATCTGTCAACACCTGCTTTCTTTGGGATTGGAATTATTGTATTCTTCTTGAAGTCTGAGGGTATTTCGCCTGTTTCATACATCTTGCTCACCAGATGGTAGAGTTTTGTCAGGACTGGCTCTCCCACGGCCGTCAGTAGTTCCAATGGAATATTGTCTACTCCGGGGGCCTTGTTTCGACTCAGGTCTTTCAGCGCTCTGTCAAACTCTTCACGCAGTATCATATCTCCCATTTCATCTTCATCTACATCCTCTTCCATTTCCATAATATTGTCCTCAAGTACATCGCCCTTGTATAGACCCTCTATATACTCCTTCCACCTTTCTGCTTTCCCTTCTTTGCTTAGAACTGGGTTTCCGTCTGAGCTCTTGATATTCATACAAGTCGTTTTCTTATCTCCAAAAGTCTCTTTAATTTTCCTGTAGGCGGTATCTATCTTACCCCTAGTGAGATAGGCCTCTACATCCTTACATTTGTCCTCTAGCCATCCCTGCTTAGCCATTTTGCACTTCCTGTCGATCTCATTTTTGAGACGTTTGTATTCCTTTTTGCCTGTTTCACTTACTGCATTTTTATATTTTCTCCTTTCATCAATTAATTTCAATATTTCTTCTGTTACCCAAGGATTTCTACTAGCCCTCGTCTTTTTACCTACTTGATCCTCTGCTGCCTTCACTACTTCATCCCTCAAAGCTACCCATTCTTCTTCTACTGTATTTATTTCCCCCATTCCTGTCAATTGCTCCCTTATGCTCTCCCTGAATCTCTGTACAACCTCTGGTTCTTTTAGTTTATCCAGGTCCCATCTCCTTAAATTCCCACCTCTTTGCAGTTTCTTCAGTTTTAATCTACAGGTCATAACCAATAGATTGTGGTCAGAGTCCACATCTGCCCCTGGAAATGTCTTACAATTTAAAACCTGGTTCCTAAATCTCTGTCTTACCATTATATAATCTATCTGATACCTTTTAGTATCTCCAGGGTTCTTCCATGTATACAACCTTCTTTCATGATTCTTAAACCAAGTGTTAGTTATGATTATGTTGTGCTCTGTGCAAAATTCTACCAGGCGGCTTCCTCTTTCATTTCTGTCCCCCAATCCATATTCACCTACTATGTTTCCTTCTCTCCCTTTTCCTACACTCGAATTCCAGTCACCCATGACTATTAAATTTTCGTCTCCCTTCACAATCTGAATAATTTCTTTTATTTCATCATACATTTCTTCAATTTCTTCGTCATCTGCAGAGCTAGTTGGCATATAAACTTGTACTACTGTAGTAGGTGTGGGCTTCGTATCTATCTTGGCCACAATAATGCGTTCACTATGCTGTTTGTAGTAGCTTACCCGCATTCCTATTTTCCTATTCATTATTAAACCTACTCCTGCATTACCCCTATTTGATTTTGTGTTTATAACCCTGTATTCACCTGACCAGAAGTCTTGTTCCTCCTGCCACCGAACTTCACTAATTCCCATTATATCTAACTTCAACCTATCCATTTCCCTTTTTAAATTTTCTAACCTACCTGCCCGATTAAGGGATCTGACATTCCACGCTCCGATCCGTAGAACGCCAGTTTTCTTTCTCCTGATAACGACATCCTCTTGAGTAGTCCCCGCCCGGAGATCCGAATGGGGGACTATTTTACCTCCGGAATATTTTACCCAAGAGGACGCCATCATCATGTAATCATACAGTAAAGCTGCATGCCCTCGGGAAAAATTACGGCTGTAGTTTCCCCTTGCTTTCAGCCGTTCGCAGTACCAGCACAGCAAGGCCGTTTTGATTATTGTTACAAGGCCAGATCAGTCAATCATCCAGACTGTTGCCCTTGCAACTACTGAAAAGGCTGCTGCCCCTCTTCAGGAACCACACGTTTGTCTGGCCTCTCAACAGATACCCCTCCGTTGTGGTTGCACCTACGGTACGGCTATCTGTATCGCTGAGGCACGCAAGCCTCCCCACCAACGGCAAGGTCCATGGTTCATGTTATAATGTTATAAAAGTTATATGTTATATGTTATATGTTATATATTATATGTTATATATTATGTTATATTATATGTTATATATATATTATATGTTATATATTATATGTTATAATGTTATAAAAGGAAAACTAACTGCTAGCGCAAAACAACATCTGAGAGCATATCTTTCTTGATTGGATCAAGAAAACGCAAAGGAATGAGGAAAGCCATATTGGCACTAAAGATAATGTTAGAAAGAATCGAGATTTATATAAATCATCTGCAACGTCTATTGACCTAGAGTCGCCATGCAAGGAAGTAGAGTGAAAGATTCTGTTTCGGGAACTGAACAAAAATGGAAGGGATTGAAATTACTAAGGACAAATCCTCAACTTTAACAGAAACCGATGTAAAAACAGATAATAATGACGTTTTTAAGAAGTAAGCTACAATAGAAAGTGATATTAAACAAGACTGCTCTCATTCTGCATAGCTGTTACATTCTTTCATAGAAAATGTAATGGAGGCTATAGAACATACACGAAAAGAACAAAATACGCAGTAAAAAGTTTCACAATAGTAATTTGCTAATGGGATTATAATATTTGTAGACCCAGAAAGTAGCATAATTAATAATATAGATTTTCATGAATTATCTAGGAAACCACAAGCTAAAGATAATTGGAAATAGAAGAAAAGCACAGTTCACAGAAAAATTAAGGAAGCATTTGCTTGCACTAGGTTAGCATTTAGGATACAGTGTGGCTATAGGAATAATTTCAACTACATACATTTTTTCGTGAAATTATTAACTAAATTTTCCTTCCAGGCATGTAGTAAGGGGCGATCAAGAAGGTTGGAGTCGAAGGTGGTACAGTCCAAAATAGGTATACCAATCAGGTAAAATCGCCGTGGACACTGAGGCAGTCATGCAATCGACGCACTGACTGAAGATACGCCTTTGGTAAAACGCCATGTCCTGTCGTATGAAGAAGTCCGTAACTACCTGCTGTCCATCCTCGTCCGACAGGACCCTCCAAGAAGTTTAGGGGGCTGAAGGTCCAATAAACGCACGGGAAGAGATGAGGACTGTAGCGCGGATGATCGAATGTTCCCACTTGATTTGTCGTAACTACTGCATTACGACATTTGCGATATGGGAACTTGCGTTATCACGAAGCTGCAGCTCCCCTTGTCTCGCCATTCCACATCGGTGGTTTTCGACGGACACGTTGCCGCATACACATTCTTCATTCTCCAATGGATGTCTACCGGTGTTTGTCCTTCGGCAGCCAGGAAAAGAAGAACAGCGCGTTGTTCCTTTTTGGCCGCGTTTGATAATAGCATCGCCATAGTTCACGTTTCCGCAATTACCGCATACACATCGGAAAGACACGAATGTCACATAAATCCCTTGCCTACATGTCGTCGCTTCTATACGTGCAATAGAGTCGCGCTACGTTGCATGCTGCAGCAACGCCCTCAAACGGAAGCTATTTGATTGCCCCTTATACTTCTAGAATAAATCTATTGTATCTGCGAAAGATGGTTACTCCGGAATGTCAAACGTTTATTTTATGCCGTTATTCAATTTATCCTCTCGACTGCCGAAAATGGTTGTGAGGGGGGCCATTCGGTCAGTGATTTGGGCTTTCTAAATAAGGTTAATTATGGACATATATAGACTACAATTAAATTAGATATATGTTTACCTTAAAACACTGCTAATGTTATTTAATACTTTAAGGAGTAATGACACAATAATAATTTCACATTAATAGAAACTTATCTTTGTGAAATGCTCCCCTTTTCGCATAAAACACGCGCAATGTCCACAGAGAAAGTGCTTGCGAGCGACTTCTCGCACCGACATACCAGGTGGTGCACTTTTGGGATTGTACACAGGCTCTATTTCTGGTACTGATATTCTTATTTCGGTCGCCATTAGGTTCAGAAGTTCTCTTTCTTCTCTTCTTTTTACATCAGTAACTCCATCCTTGTCGTTACTGTAGCAGTGCTTTCTGCAGATGTTGTGTGACGAGCGATTGGCACAGCTCTCGAGGTTTCTGTCGAGAAGAAAAAATATCTCGCATGGAGATTTCTGGCGTAACTGTTGAGGTTACCGCGGTTTTTGCAGCATTCTGTATAGGTGTTTCCGTTATTACTCTTGGAGCTTCAGAAGGAGCAAACCGCCAATCCTCAATCGCATCTGGGTTAAGCGGGTAGATCCCCGTACAGGAAAATCTACTTACAGCTAAACGGACTGACGTTTTGATACCTATGCTTCTGTGAAACTGCCGTTGAAATCAAATTTGCCCATTTTGGTGTTGAGATTTCCTTGCTGCTATTTTGTTGCCATTTCGAACTATTGTGTCTTGAAGGTCTTGTAAACACATCTGTCAAAAGGCTGCAGTACATCGGTAGTGTGTGACAGTAAACAGAGCATTTCTATCTCATTATCCTGCCAAAACTCTAATGTTGCAAGTGAAGAATGTGAGCCGGCGGCGGTAGCCGAGCGGTTCTAGGAGCTTCAGTCTGGAACCGCGCGACCGCTACTTTCGGAGGTTCGAATCCTGACTTGGGCATGGAAGTGTGTGATGTCCTTAGGTTAGTTAGGTTTAAGTAGTTCTAAGTTCTAGGGGACTGATGACCTCAGATGTTAAGTCCCATAGCGCTCAGAGCCATTTGAACCACAGAGACCCGCGACACCGACCCTAAATCACCTCACGCGACCGTTCGCTTGCTCCAACTCTCGCCAGAGGGCGGTAGCGATCCAAACAGCGCGCCAAACCGAAAGCGCCGCCGCAAACACTAGACACGAAGAGAAAGCACTCCGCCTGGCGCCCTTTTCGAAGAGCCGGACACAACTACGGCTCAATATCGATGTCTTTTCATTGCTGCTGCTTCAGCTGCCTCCTTCTTCGACCCGTCATCCCGTTCCACTCTGCCTCCTTTCCTTTTAAGGGTCCTCGTCATCGGAAGTAGATGGCGAGGTAGATAATTCCAATAGTATTAGGAAATAGAAAATGTTTTGTAAATGTACTTTACATCACATTCAATCAGTTTGCCACTAGATATTCTAAAAGCCCCGTTCTCAGTTATTCAAATAAGCCCCAAAACATACTTAAACACTTTCGTGACGAAGTTTCCCAGTACGCTAACACAAGGCAGCACCAGTCAGTCTCAACTTACTTTACCTCTTTCATTTCTCACAAACTGCAGGAAATCCGTAGCGACTACCAAGTCAATTTATAAACTGTACAATTATCTGATGTGAATTACTTACCTTTTACACTTTACAGCAACCTTGACTAAATTTCTGAGGTCAAAAAACTAAATAGTCTTGTCCACTGGACAGACAACACTTCCGAAGCAACAATCATTCACACAATGGCGTTTCATTGTTGTTGATGCCACGCCTGATTGTTTGTTCCACTGGTGCGAAGGGAAATTACGGTATCCACAGTATAGCACTGTAAGCTGAAGAGTAAAGGGAGACCACAAAGTAAAGAAGGTAATCGGAGGGAAAAGTATGTAATTTGAAAAGAGAAATGACACATTGATATTTACAGCAAAATAAGGAATGATATAGCAAAGAAAAAACTGGAAAATACACCTGTGTAAAAAAATGTTGTCAGAAACTGTAGTTATACAAATGGTATCAGTGCCAACATAGACAATAAAAATGGAACGAATGGTACTCAAATAAATGATAGTCCATCATCTAACCAATGGAAACTGCCCTGGTCTTTGAAAAAATTTGTCAGAAGAATTACATGATAGCAGCTTCATATTACTCCCCAGTCCGCAGTTCAATTTTTCTCAGGTCATTAGAAGTATAGAAAATGAAAGTGAAGTTTTTTTAGCAGTGTGAGACACATTTCGTCATGACCAGTTCGTTTATGGTTAAGTAAATCTTACCGTACAATACAGCAGCATCTATGTGGAGCAACTTCTTTCGTTTCCATATTTCTTTCACTTGTATACCAGTTCACTATTCTAGTACTAGTACTCATAAATGAAGGAAATTATAAAATTATAGGCTGAAAAGTACTGGGCACTGGAAAACCATGAATCAAAATCTTTGTTAAATACGATGCTTTTCTTTCATAGCGATTATTAAATTTTAATAGTTAAATTGGACTATCCATATAAACCGATTTCTGTCTATGGCAGCTAACATTACATCAGAGTACTATTTTACTTGCTAATATTTTTCTGTGGACATATCAAAATTAATTACTTATTAGATTACTGGCGGAAAGTTACTGCAAACAAAGTAGAAGCTTTGAAAGGAAATATTGATAGAAGCAATAGGTAGAAATAAAGAAGTACTCATTTAGAATAAATACCTATCTACACTGGTGTCCAAAATTAAAGCAACAAACCGCTCTTTCCCGTCCTGCGCCTAATTGACTATATGATCATACAAACTGTCAACGAATGTCCGTATGACTGCGTTCAGCATGAAAGATGGTATACCTGTCAACGGACAACCACGCCAACAATGACGTTAGGACACCTATCAAACGCGTTAGTGTTTTCTAGGTAGTCCCACATCTACAATCGTTGTGTACAGCATCACAGACGGTGCAGTATGGTAAAGAGAAGACGCCTACCAGACTCTCTGCGGTGTAGGACGTTAGGAAGAAAGGAAGAAGGACAAAGGGATGTGGCCCGATGGCTTAATGTGAACCTTTCTGTTGTTTCTCGGGTATGGTGCCAATCTGTAAAAACCGAAACTATGTGCCGAAGACTAGGGCAGGACCGACCACGTGTAACATTAAAAAGAGAGGACCGTTATTTGGCTGTAAGGGTACTACGGCACCACCTTAGTACTGCACGGAAACTGGCATCAGACTTCGCAGCATCCACTGGACGTATCGGGCAAACGCTATACAGAAGGCTCCAGCAGAGTGGCCTTTACTGTCGGCGATCTGCTGTATGTGTACCTCTGACGCGTCTTCAGAGAACGGAACGTCTAGAGTGGAGCCGTCAACATGCCACCTGGACGGTCGAACAGTGGGCCAATATTCTTTACATAGATGAATCCTGATTCGGTCTAGATAGTGATTCTAGACGAATTCGCATCTAGAGAGAACGTAGAACACGATTTCGGGACACAAAAATTGGGGAAAGAGACCGATATAGAGGAGGATCCATAATGGTTTGGGCAGGGATTATGTTGACCACTTGAACACCTCTTTTTGAAATTGTACGGGTGCATCAGCAAGGATGAACTGCTGTCAGGTATCTTGGAGAGATCTTTGGGCCTCATGTGAGACTGTCGCGAGGTGCTGTGGACCCAGACAACCATAACGCTCGATGTCATATGGCACGGAAGTTACTGTACACATGGTGTGGCGTGTTCACTCTTCTGGATTCAGTCCCATAGAGTATATCTGGTATGCACTAGGGAGATGGGTTGCATCACTTCAATCTTCACCAACCACTCTCCAAGCCTTGTGAGCAGCGCTGCAGGAAGAATGGGTTTTAATGCCTCAGCATGAGACTGATGACATCATTCACAGCATGCCCCGACGTTTCCAGGCCTATATTGCTGTCAGAGGTGGTCACACCCTACACGGAGGACAATGACTAATTGTTAGAATGTGTCGGAAAATCTATTAAGTTGGAAAAAAACGAAGAGCATTTTTGTCTACCGTTAACCACATTACAGTTGCTTACGTTCTGTATTCTTTACATTGTAATATACTATCACCTGTTTACACTGTTTGTGGTAAAAGAAAAGTAACCTCGCAAAATTTATCTTTGTTGCTTTAGTTTTGGACCCAAGTGTAATTATGTTCGACTTCTGGGATTAGCATCACTGTGACACTTGCTTGTTCTTTCCGTGTTATGGGAAGACGTATATTCAGAGAGTTACGGTATTACGCATTAGGGATGTTAGCGTGGAATTTTCAAAATCTGGGTCTACACTAAATTAAATTGCTAAAGCTTTCATCCTGTTTAGACTGAAGATTTAGAAAATATTTTTGGTGAAAGCTCCAGAAGGACCTTGTATTTCAACTTCTTGCTTAGGCCTTGTATTTTGGATTTTGAGTGTGGCCTACAGCCGATCTAAAGTTAACCAAAGGAGGTCGATTAAAGGTTTGAGTGTTTTGAATCCTTGTAATATTGTGTGTTGTAAAATAAAGTTTGTGTGTTGAGTGCAACTGACAGCAACGTCTTTTAGCCCCTTTCCACAACCTGATCCTCTCTGTCCTGCTAGCCCAGGCATTTCAATTGTAAACTGTTATATTGTATTTGACAGTGTCCTTTACATAGTGTATTGAAACTCATACTATTGTTTGGTCGATGTTCGAGTGAAATTCGTGTAATTGCTGAGCCTTGTTTGGTAAGTTTTACTTCTAACGTTCTTTGCAATTAATTGTAGTGTAGTACTGTATGTATAATATTGCGTTACCTGTTCTTCTCACTTTCCATGCGTAGTTTGTTATTACACCGGTCACTCTCGATACACCGTAGGTACGCTACAACATGAGATTAAAGCGTGTCCCTCGACAACCGCGTTATATCGGGCTTCTACTGTACTTATATGAAAGAAGTTGCAAATGTATTTGTTCTGTTTGATGCGGTGTTGCAGATTACACCACATATGTGTAACCCTATTTGCTGACAGTAATCTGTACGGCCATTACCACAGAAAAGAACGTAAATCATTACTTTCTCCTCATCGATGGAGCTCACAAACAGCGCGGCAATTCGTTGCTCTTCCAGTTCTGCTATTGAACGTTGCATCGACTAAGAGCCACAATTCGTGCTGCAATGACGATGGCAAAAATGCTTGATCATGTACCCTCGATGGCGATGATTTTATTGACGTGAGCAGAGTCGGTTGTTTAATGCGTTAGACTAGGGTACAATATAGTTCCGGCGTATTCCGATGAAATAAATTTCATCATGGTCTTTGTAGACAAAGAATTTTCAACTTTGGACCTCCTGAGTATTAAGTAACTCACTGATAACAAACACGGAAGATGACAACGCCGTATCAGAACGAAGTATTTAAGATAAATTTCTCAATATGCAAGGCTACGAAGTCGACACACAGATGAACATATAAGCAAATAGTGTGCTTGCTAATTTTTATTTCATTGACGTAAATTTTTTTTACAAGAATACATTTTACTTTAGAAATTATCTTTGTAAGTCCCTGCCTTGGTTCAGTGATTGCGTGGCGTTCTCCTACAGCGAGATACGATCAGCTCTCCAGATAGGCCGGTACTTCAGACGACAAGTTCCCTGTGAGATAACGTCAGACACTTCACCTTGCAACTTCATGTCTTAAGGAACTGAGTGACAAACCCGTGTGTCGAAGAAAACTTTTAAAACTTGAGATTTCAAATGTCTGATTTTGAATTTCGTCAGTTTAAGTAAAATTCGCAGCGGGATTAGTTTCTTCCCTCTGTGTTGTGCTATCACATCACATAACAGAATTTCGCATAATAGTCAACGTCATTGATGATATCTTATGAAAACCGGCGCAATTACGTAACATGCATTATGTAAGTTGTAATGTTGTCCTTCGGTGCTGTGTACCTTGCTTATTCTCAAATATCTATGTACTGATAAAGGACCCGGTTGAATGCCAGCATTTGTGGTCATGTATGGACATGACCGACAGGAGAGAGGTCCATGCCCCTGTAAACGCGGCACCATAAAGAGCAGCCCAAGTGTGCTTGCCTGGTTTGTACTCGGCCCGAAGGTAAGGACCTAGAATCGTACTGGTGCAAGAAACGTTAATCACTGCCAAGAACACATGTAACGTTGGCGCACGGTTCTGAGTCAACAATTATGCTGCAAAACGCTGGTTTAAATCACATACCTCTCAGTAGTGTCTGGCGACCTACCGAAATGTACCAGTATCACGCCGTGGGATAAGTCTTGCCGCACTCCTACTCAGTGTTTGTGTAGTCAAAAGAATGTTGATGCATAGTCCCACTGACTCCACTATACTTCATTTCTACAGTCATTCACATTGGTTTTTAGAATCCGAGTCTGGAGACGTACGTCAGACTTCCGGAACATTTCAGGAACACGATCCAGAAGATAGCAATGGCAGATAAGTGTGAGAACTACCACACAATCAGCTTAACAACTGTGCAACCAAATTTTTGACAAGAGTAGTATGCAGAAGAAAGGTAAAGAAAGATGAGGATCTTTTAAATGAACATTTTTGGCTTAGGAAAGGTAAAGGCCCCAGAGATGCTGATCTGACATTGAGCTAGATAATGGAAGCAAAGATTAAGAATCATGAAGACGCGTACACAGTATTTGTTGGGGTGGAAAAAGCTTTCGACAACGTTAAATGGAGGAAGATGTTTGAAATTCTTTGGAGAATAGGTATAAGTTTAGGGATGGTTGGTGTTTGGGGAAGGAGACCAGACAGCGTGGTCATCGGTTTCATCGGATTAGGGGAGAATGGGGAAGGAAGTCGGCCGTGCCCTTTCAGAGGAACCATCCCGGCATTTGCCTGGAGTGATTTAGGGAAATCACGGAAAACCTAAATCAGGATGGCCGGACGCGGGATTGAACCGTCGTCCTCCCGAATGCGAGTCCAGTGTCTAACCACTGCGCCACCTCGCTCGGTAAGTTTAGGGAGAGGCAAGTATCATACACTATGTACAAGAACCAAGGAACAATAAGAGTGGAAGGCTAAGAACGGAGCGCTCGGATTAGAAAGGATATGTGAAAGGGACGTTGCCTTTCTTGCTTACTGTTCAATCTGTACATTGAACAAGCAATGACGAAATAAAATAAAGGTTCAAGAGTGGGACTAAACTTCAAGGTGAAACCTTATCAATGTTAAGATTCGATGATGACATTCTTCTACTTAGTGAAAGCGAGAAAGAATCGCAAAGCCTGTGTAAATGCGTTCCCCACTCAATTCCACAAGATATGATGTAGCAGAATAAAGTATCTGACGTAACCCCACAGTGAGCTTGTCATCTGAAACGCTGGCCTGTCTCAATAAGTAATCATATCCAGCTGTAGAAGTATACTACGCAACCACGGAAGCAACGCAGGTACTTCAAAAATAATTCGGAAACTAGAACGTCCAATGCGTACAGAATTTAGATTGAGACCGCAGAAAGATGAAAGTAACGACGAGTAGGAGCAGATCAGTGTTTAACGTCCCGTCGACAACGTGGTCATTAGAAACCGAGCAGAAGCTCGGATTAGGGAAGGAAATCGGCAGTGCCCTTTCAAAGGAACCATTCCAGCATTTGCCCGAAGCGATTTAGGGAAATTACGGAAAACCTAAATCAGGACGGCCGGACGAGGATTTGAACTGTCATACTGCCGAATGCGAGTCCAGTGTGTTAACCACTGCGCCACCTCGCTCCGTAAACAAGGAGTAGCAAAAATAAAATTAGCAATAAACTTAATACCAAAATAGAAGACCACAAAGTGGACGAAGTGGAGGAATTCTGCTACTTTGAAAATTACGCACGATGGACGAAGAACAGAGGGCGTAAAAAGCAGTCTAGGACGGACAAAGAAGGCAACTACCCGCAAAAAGACGTCCACTAACACCAAACATTGGCCTTAATTTGAGGAAGAAATTTCCGAGGATCTACCGTTAGAGCACAGTAATGTATGGCAGTGATTCATGGAGTATGGGAAAACCGGAAAAGAATTTAACCGAAGTGTTTGAGATATGCTTCTACAGAAAGTAGTTGAAAATTAGGTGCATGATAAGGTACGAGGAGTTTCTCCGTGGAATCGGCAAAGAAATGAACATATGGAAAACACAGACAAGAAGAAGGGAAGGGATCATAGCACATGTTTCAAGACATCAATGAAGAACCTACGTCGTACTTGAGAGACCGTAGAGGAAAAGCTTTAGGGGAAGTGATCCATGCAAGTGCGCTTATTGATAGTTACTACTCTCTCCTATAGGTGCTCTGCGATTTCTGTGACTTCCCTGGCCGGCTTAAGAGAGGGCATGGTCGGGGGAGGCAATTTAAGCGGCCCCGCCGGCGAGGAAAAGTAAGTTGCCGACTGCAGTGACTATGGTCAGTTTTCCTCGTGGCTGCTGGCTGGTCACAACACCGGGAGTCGACTTGCCCGGTATTTGTGTGTGAGGCCGAGTTGTATGGAATTGTCTCTCAGAAAGGCAGGCAGCCTGGACTTTTGAATATTGGTCGACTTCTGTAACGAACGTGGACAGACTGTCCGTGAGAAAAGCTTACATGGTGAACAATGTGTGAACTTGAAACCCACTGTGTGTGTGCTAACGGGGCTGATTGGTAATTTTCGGTATACCAGACATTTGTAGTTGCCGTCATCGCAGTAACAGCTGATTCACCTTCAGTATCAAGTGGGTAAGTTGATAAAACAAAACAATGATACTAGAGTTCGGCTAGCCTGATAGTAGTATTTTTTGTGGCTCAAGTTAATAAGACTTACGTGTACTAACTGGGTATATATACTTCCCCGAATTTGCCTTTTTAATTCTATGGAATTGAATGGTCTATAGCTTAAGCAGCTTAAGCCTATCGCTAATTGTGTGTTTTATCTGTTTTAGACTGGTCACTGTTGTCTGGTCTGTAATTACCGTTTGAGGGTTTAGCCGTTGGGGCATTTCAACCACATTTAAACTGATGTTACTGGAGTGGATAAGGTCGTGAAAGGCTGTTGGCTGGATGTGAGGTAGTTCACCGTCAACTGGAGTTGTCGGCAATATAACTGAAAGTAGGGTATTTAACATTCAGTTCGCTGAAACTTTGAATTTCGCGAGACTTGATACTTGGGTTTTTTTCTTACGAATATACCGGTTCCCAGAACTCGTGAAGATAGACGTTGACTGTGGATATTGAATCATAGACACAGTCCCTTTGGCGGTTCAGAGATACCACTAAACCCGCCCAAAGATGTTAACAATCATGCATGAGCAGCGCCTATTAGGCGGGAAGAATCCGACAGCCGATCAGTTCCAGTCATTCCACCAGGAAGGAGGTAAACGGCTTGAGTTGTCTGTAGTTCAACCACGCCTAGACAGTCAATACCGAGGTTCTATCGCGTCCGCATTGTTACTTTGTGCCAGGAAGGGCTCTCAATAGGGGAAGTGTCCAGGCGCTTTGGTCCGGAACCGCGCTGCTGCTACGGTCGCAGGTTCGAATCCTGCCTCGGGCATGGATGTGTGTGATGTACTTAGGTTAGTTAGGTTTAAGTAGTTCTAAGTCTATGGGACTGTTGACCTCAGATGTTAAGACCCATAGTGCTCATAGCCATTTGAACCATTTGAAGTGTCCAGGCGTCTCGGAGTGAACCAAAGCGATGTTGTTCGGACATGGAGGAGATACAGAGAGACAGGAACTGTCGAAAACATGACTCGCTCAGGCCGCCCAAGGGCTACTACTGCACTGGATGACTGCTACCTACGGATTAGGCTCGGAGGAACCCAGACAGCAACGCCACCATGTTTAATAATGTTTTTCGTACAGCCACAGGACGTCATGTTACGACTCAAACTGCGCCCAATAAGCTGCATGATGCGCAACTTCACTCCCGACGTCCATGACGAGGTCCATCTTTGCAACCACGACACCATGCAGCTCGGTACAGATGGGCCCAACAAGATGCCGAATGGACTCCTCAGAATTGGCATCACGTTCTCTTCACCGATGAATGTCGCATATGCCTTCAAAGAAACAATCGTCGGAGACGTGTTTGGAGGGAACCCAGTCAGGCTGAAGGCCTTAGATACACCGTCCAGCGAGTGCAGCAAGGTGGAGGATCCCTGATTGTTTAGGGTGGCATTATGCGGGGCAGACGTACGCCGCTGGTGGGTGTGGAAGGTGCCGTAACGGCTGTACGATACGTCAATGCCAACCTCCAACCGATTGTGCAACCATATCGACTGCATATTGGTGAGGCATTCGTCTTCATGGACGACAATTCGCGCCCTTATCGTACACATCTTGTGAATGACTTTTTTCATTAGGGTAACGACATCGCTCGACTAGAGTGGCCAGCATGTTCTTGAGACATGAACCCAATCGAACATACCTGAGATAACCTGAAAAGGCTATTTATGAATGACGTGACCCACAAACCACTCTGAGCGATCTACGCCGAATCACCGTTGAGAAGTGGAACAATCTGGACCAACAGTGCCTTGATGAACTTGTGGATAGTATGCCACGGCGAATTCAGGCATGCATCAATGCAAGAGGACGTGCTGCTGGGTATTAGAGGTACCGGTGTGTACAGCAATCTGGACGACCACTACTGAAGGTCTCTCTGTATGGTGGTACAACATGCAATGTAGGGTGTTCATGAGCAATAAAAAGGGCGGAAAAAATGACTATGTTGATCTCTATTCCAAATTTCTGCACAGGTCCCGTAACTCTCGGAACCAAGGTGATATAAAACTTTTTTTAATGTGTGTATCTTTGTTGGTACTGTGAAATAACGAGTGAAGTATAGATCGTGCGCGGTTGCCTTTATGCCCACGAAACAGTTTCCTTCTACGGTGTTACCACAAATGTAGACATCCACCCTGATCTCACCTGTCATACCAATCTACATTTACCACTACTTCTACCTGACTACTCTGCAATTCACACTTAAGTGCCTGCCGGAGGGTTCATCGAACCACCTCCACATAATTTTTCTACCGATCCACTCGGACAGCGCGTGGAAAAAACGAACACTTAAATCTTTCCGTGCGATTATGTCTGTTATTTTATGACGATGATCATTTCTACCTGTGTAGATGGGCATCAACAAAACATTTTCGCATTCGGAGGATAAAGTTTTTGATTGAAATTTCTGTCCTCCGTTGCTCCATGTACAGATTATAAAGCTTCGGCATCACATATTGCTGTTACGGGCATTTGCATAACTGGTGAGCGATTTTGAAATTCCTGTTCACACTGCAATTCTCTGCTCCCGAATCTCCCTTCGTGTTGTTTTGGTGCTGATAGGGGCCGGGAGAGCGACACTCAGTTCTGCAATGACCTTTGCAGCTGTCGTCCTCTTATTTTTCGTCAGAATTCTCTTAAATAACCGTCTGACACGACACTCAACACCCACTTCCGTTCGCGTTGTTATTTAGCGGATGACGTTTTTCCGCTTTCTCTGTATGCTACATTAATCTTTGATACGTTGCCAATCGGTGAAATGAAATGATGATGAAGACAGCACAACACCCAGTCCCTGAGCGGAGAAAATCCCCGACCCATCCAGGAATCGAACCCAGTTCCGTAGGACGGCAATCCGTCACGCTGACCGCGTAGCTATTGGGGCGGACATAGGTTTAATAAGTTTTGGTTGTAAAATACTGACATGAATTATTTACAGAATGGAATAACTGTTATAAGCCTACATCGAAAGGTTATTTATGCTACGAATTATCTTAGAAAACATGATAAAAAAGTCAAATCTATGTTTATGGTATTGCTAGATTCAGAGGAAGTTTTTAACGATGTTGACTGCAATACGCTCTTCTAAATTCTGAAGGTAGCAGGGATGAAATACAGTAAGCGAAAGGCTATTGACAACTTGAACAAAAACCAGAATGCAGTTATAAGTGAAAGGGAAGCAATACCTGAGAAGCGAGTGGAACAGCTATTCAGTCTGTGCATTGAGCAAATTAGGAAGTAATTAAAGTTTGTGGTTTACCGATGACGTTGTAATCCTATCAGAAACGGAGAAAGGACTAGGAGGAGCAATTTACCGGTATGGGCAACGTCTTGCAAAGAAGTTACAAGAGGAGCATCTCAAAAATGAATGGAGGGTAACAGAATGTGGTCGAATTAACTCAGGCGGTGCTGAGGGAATCAGACTATGAAACGAGACGCCGGCCAGAGTGGCCGTGCGGTTCTAGGCGCAGGACTTCTGGATTTTTTGCACCCTGATTCGCATGCACTGGACCACCAATGCCTGCCGTGTTTTCCCTCTGAGACTGCCGTTTTGGCTCAGTCTCTGGCTGGCAGCAAGGGCGGCTGCTCGATGTCGTGGTGGCCCGCAAGAGTCAGCAGTCGTTTGTGGTGGATGCTGACCTGTCATGCAAACCAGTTGCACCTATACCCTGCTGGGTTATCACTGCCGTCGCCCTCCAGTCAACCGGTCGACAGGGCTGGTCGAAAAGAAGGTGCAGACTCCCACTTGCAACAGTGTGCTTCCCCATTGCCGCCCCTTTCGCACCATGGTCCGAACTCCCTCCACCTGCAGCGTCAGGCCCCAGCGAAGCTTGCTTCCATGCCTCCCAATATGGGGCCCATGGACTCTGACTCGCCCTCCTTCTGCTCTGCCTTATCCTCCTCCTCCACTTCCTGTCTCCCATCTCTGGTTGATATGTCCTCGCCTCCAGCATTTCTGGTGGACCAGACAATGCCTTTGGCTCAGTACCCTTCCTCCTCTCTGGCGGAACCATTGGCATTGGCCATGTCTCCTTTTGCGGTAGGTCCCCTGCCCAGGATCCTTGGTTTCTCTCTAGTCCTGCACTGGAGGCTGTGACCCAAACATGACCATCTTCATGACCTTTTAAGGGAGAAGAGATTTACGTTGTATGCTGTATTCTTGGTTTTCAGCTGCTTTAGTTTGACAGTGAGGAAGATCTGCAGCGGATAGGCACTTGCTGGCAACTGACCCTTAACATAGAAGAATGTAATGTATTGCGAGTACATAGAAAGAAGGATCCTTTATTATATGCTTATATGATTGCGGAACAAACACTGGTAGCAGTTACTTCTGTAAAATATCTGGGAGTATGCGTACGGAACGATTTGAAGTGGAATGATCATATAAAATTGCTGGTAAGGGGGGTGCCAGGTTGAGAGTCCTTAGAAAATGTAGTCCATCAGCAAAGGAGGTGGCTTACAAAACAAAAAAATGGCTCTGAGCACTATGGGACTTAACTTCTGAGGTCATCAGTCCTCTAGAACTTAGAACTAATTAAACCTAACTAACCTAAGGACATCACTCACATCCATGCCCGAGGCAGGATTCGAACCTGTGACCGTAGCGGTCTCGTGGTTCCAGACTGTAGCGCCTAGAACCTCTGGGCCACTCCCTCCGGCGGCTTACAAAACACTCGTTCGACCTATACTTGAGTATTGCTCATCAGTGTGGGATCCGTACCAGGTCGGGTTGACAGAGGAGATAGAGAAGATCCAAAGAAGAGCGTCGCGTATCGTCACAGGGTTATTTGGTAAGCGTGATAGCGTTACGGAGATGTTTAGCAACCTCAAGTGGCAGACTCTGCAAGAGAGGCGCTCTGCATCGCGGTGTAGCTTGTTGTCCACGTTTCGAGAGGGTGCGTTTCTGGATGAGGTATCGAATATATTGCTTCCCCCTACTTATACCTCCCGAGGAGATCACTAATGTAAAATTAGAGAGATTCGAGCGCGCACGGAGGCTTTCCGGCAGTCGTTCTTCCCGCGAACCATACGCGAGTGGAACAGGAAAGGGAGGTAATGACAGTGGCACGTAAAGTGCCCTCCGCCACACAACGTTGGGTGGCTTGCGGAGTATAAATGTAGATGTAGATGTAGGTGTAGATGTAGAAGAAGAAAAAATAACATTCACTAAAGTAATTTTCTGAAACTAATGCGAGTTGGGAAGTTAACATTTGTTTTAGTGATAATGTATCACTTGATAAAGTGGCAGTTTTGATTTATTCTATGTTTTTCATTTAAGTTAGCAATTAGTCATCAAAAGCATCATTTACATTTGTTAGTTTAATTATATTTAGTTCATAAATATACAGTTTCTGGGTTTGCCTAAGGAGTTACTTTCCTTGTTCCAAACACATAGGACGTTTGTATGTCATCTATTTTGTAAGGACAAATGTAAATTTACAGCTTCCATCAGCTTTAAATAATTAACTATTTCACGATAGTGTTTGGCTGTTTAAGTGTACTCTTTCATGTAGTGCTACTTCCTACCTTGCAAGCCGCACGGGGTAGCCGCGCGGTCTAAGGCATCTTGTCACGGACCGTGAGACTCCCCCCGTCGGAGGTTCGAGTCCTCCCTCGGGCATGGGTGTGTGAGTCGTCTTTAGCGTAAGTTATTTTAAGTTAGATTAAGTAGTATGTAAGCTTAGGGACCGATGACCTCACCAGTTTGGTCCCATAAGACCTTACCACAAATTTCCAATTTTCCTACATTGCAGCTGTCTCTGTGCTGTTTTTACCATTGCAGTAGCCATGAAATCAGTTGCAGCTACGTAGCCTTTATGGCCACCACACCATGCTCTGCCTTCAAATAGCAACTTGCTGGTGGAAAACCATATAATATAACTCTTCGGTCTATCTTCTGCGCTCTTTGTTGAGGCTAAATACAACGAATGTAAGTGTCGTTTGATATGGTATGGCAGCACTGACGCACTACTTCGCCGGGAACTCAGCACTCCTTTCTGCTGACTTACTCCACCGTCTAAGCTGAAGCTCTCGTGAACCGCTCATGCCACCTCACAGGTGAAACAGGTTTGAAAGACAGAATCTAGTGTTTTGGCCTCCATCTCCCTGTACTATCTTTCGTTTCGGTGTCATCATAATCAATGAGCCATTAGTAAGACGGAATACTTTGCTCTATTGACTGATTTTACGTAGCACAAACTCAGCACTCAAGACGTAAGGCGACGCTTTCACATTAATTAACCACTTATATCACGGCTGCCTTCACACTTCTTTCGACTTCGTTCATTCATGTTTCATTAGTTAATGAGGTTTTTTTAAACTTGTTACGCAACTCTCTCTATTTTCGCAGTTGCTCTTGTATCTCGCCCTAGAAATTGATTGAAAATAAAATTTATTGAACACAAAACTCACTAAACAAAGCATTCCTTTTAGAACGTCACAATTAAACACAATACTTACTGATATCATCGCTCCATTCAGTGCTCTGGTAGTACTCGATGGAAGCTTCGTAGTCGGGATCGACGCAGGATGTTGCGTCATCGAACCCCAAGAAGTTGGTGAGGCGCTCCAGCGCCGAGTCCCCGCTGGCGCTCCTCAGCGCCTCGCAGTACTGCTCCACAGTGCTGCTTCCGATTCTGGAGACCGAGTTGTACTGCGCTGCCCCGGAGAACGCGCTAATGGCGAAGCTGCTCAGCCCCGCCACGTCGTATTCTTGCGACACGTCCAGTGGTGAGCAGAGCCTGCGCAGTCAGTGGTCAACAGCTAATTTCTCTCCGCTGTGCTGGAAATGCGTATGGTGAGGTCCTCAAAGCCTCCAAGCAGTTAAATGTGTAGTTGTGATCTCCAGTCCAAAGACTGGTTTGACGCAACTCTCCACGCTAGTCGGTCTTGTGTAAATCTTTTCATTTTCTTTCGTAACTACTGCAACCTACATCTATTTTATTAAATGACATGTTCTAAGGATAGTTGGGACGAGTAGTTTTTCCGGGGAGAAAGGAAGGGGAGACATAGCTGTTAGCTGGTAGGATGAGGGACTCATATGATGGGAACTGGCTCGGGGAGGTGTGTGTGCCTGATTAGCGGCGATTTGACGACACTTAACTGAAACATTTTTTATATTGGACATGACTGTCAAGCGCTCCAGTGTTAGAATCAAAATTTAAAAGAACACTGGAAGACTTAAGATCGAACATGACAGAAGGATTAGATTTCTAAAATCATTGAGGGAAGTGCCAATAAAAACGACTATTCACTTTCGTGTGCAGAATCTATGAATCTGGCGATATATCATCTGACTTTCGGTAATACATCATCCACACAATTCCAAAGAGTACAAAGTCAACAGTGCGAGAATTACCGCACAATCAGCTTAACAGCGCACGCATCCAAGTTGTTGACAGTAATAATATACAGAAGAATTTAAAAGAAAATTGAGGGTGTATTAGATGACTAATGGCACCAGAGAGGCAGTTCTCACGTTAAGGTTGATAATGGAAGCGACACTAAAGAAAAATCAAAACAAGTTCATAGCATATCTCGACATTGTCAAATGGTGCAAATGGTCAAAATTTTGATGAAAACTGGGGTAAGCTGTAGGAAGGGTCGGATAATATACAACATGTACAAGAGCCAAGACTGAATGGTAAGACTGGAAAACCAAGACAGAAGTGCTCGGATTAAAAATGGTGTCAATGTCATCTTTCGCCCCTGTTGTTCAGTCTATACATTGAAGATCCAACGATGGAAATAAAAGAATGGTTCAAGAATGGGATTAAAATTCAAAGTGAAAGGCTATTAGTGACAAGATTCGCTGATGACACTGCTCTCCTGAGTGAAAGTGAAGAAGAATTACGTGATCTGCTGAATGGAATGAACAGTCTAATGAGTACAGAATATAGATTGAGAGTAAGCAGAAGAAAGACGAAAGTAATGAGAAACAGAAGAAATGAGAACAGCGATAAACTTAAGATCGGGATTGGTTATCACGAAGTAAATGAAGTTAAGGAATTGTGCTACTAGGTAGCAAAATAACACGTGACGGACGGAGCAAGAAAGACATCCAAAGCAGACTAGCCCTGGCAAAAAGGGCATTCCTGACCAAGAGAAGTCTCCTAGTACTAAACATATTCCTCAATGTGAGGATGAAATTTCTGAGAATGTGCGTTTGGAGCACAGCATTGTATAGTAGTGAAACGTGACCTGTGAGGAAACCGGAAAAAGAAGAGAATCGAAGCGTTTGACATTGGGTGCTACAGAAGAATGTTGAAAATTAAGTGGACTGATGAGGTAAGGAATGTGGAGATTCTCCAGAAAATCGGCGAGGTAAGTAATATACGGGAAACACTGACAAGAAGAAGGGACAGATAATAATGAATCTGTTAAGACATCACGGAATAGCTTACATGGCACTAGAGAGAGCTGTAGACGCTAAAATGTATAGAAGAAGACAAAGATTGGAACACATACAACAAATAACTGAGGGAGTTGGTTGCAAGTGCTACTCTGAGATCAAGAGTTTGGCAGAGGTGAGGAATTCGTGACGGGCCGCATCCAACCAGTCAAAATACTGATGACCTCCCCCCCCCCCCTTGCCAACTCACCCGCCCCCCCCCCCCAAAAAAAAAAAAAAAACTTAAGTGTCAGAATTTAATTTCCGACTTTGTTACAGCACTATTACGATTTCACGATGATTAATTTGTGAGCTTCGTACCTGCATTTTGCGGATGTGAAAAGTATTCGATTTCTCGGCTCTTGGGGGTGAGTCTGCAGGGCTCGCCAGTCTCGGAGAGTCGGCAGAAGGCTTTTCACGGTGTGTCGAAAGGGAAACGTGCGCCTCCTGGTTGGTAGTCACTTTTCGCACAAATGCTTGTTGTGGACAGTACCTGGAGCTTTCTCGCTGGCCAGAAGCACTGTGTCATTCCTCTACACCTCTTTCCCCTGAATGCGCTTTAGGGTGGAATTTATGTTTCTTTTTGCACATCGAAGATGATCCACATACTGAAACTTCCCTGTCGTGAGAAAGTTTTTTGCTACTCTTCAAAATTACGTACTGTTCAATCCATAGTTACACCCTCGCCACCAGACATAGTGTAGATAATGCTGCGCAATGAAAAAAGACCGTTCTAAACCAGTACCAACCCCATGAATGTTAATGTTTTCTACAAGGTCTGATTGGGAAGTTTCGAATGCTTTCCCTAGCTTTTTCGTAGAAAAAGGAGCATGCTAGCTTATTATATTGGCAACAGCATTCAACCTTCCCTCCAAGTGGAGCTTGAGAGTTGTGGGAGTTCAGGAGAGACCTCAGAGAGATTTAACTTCTAGGCTATCATCTGGCGCTTACTGGTACCCTGTCATTGCACTTAAAGAATATAAGGTTCGCTCAGGCAGAAGTGTAATCTGTCTTCTGAGCAGTAGACACTTAACCCGCTTGCTTATGCATTTTGAACGCTCAGTTATCTATGTTAAATATTTGTCTTACTTATCTAACTGTAGCGAGTTTCGCAGATGCAGAAACTTCATTCATTTTTTCACCCTGCATTCTTTTGATTAAATGTGAATCCCACAGTATCTGGAGTTATTTTATTTTAGTAGCCTACAGTTTTCCTAACACTGCTCTGAATTATTTATTATCAGTTGTTCACTTGATTGGATTATTTAAGATTTGTATTCTCTATCCGAATTACATTTAGAGATCTCTAATGTCCTACAGCTTCCCTATCTTTAGGCGAGTCTTAAATAATAAATGTAACCACCTTAATTTCAGGATAATTACTTCATTGACGAGTTTCCGTTGTCTGCAGTAGCCAAGAACTATTTTTAAAACTATAGGAAATGCAGAGGTCGTAACGAGTGTCAAATGCTCACATGTTTTACTGCAGTAGTAGTTGGTGCACAAGTTTTGTTGTTGTGGTCCTCAGTCCTGAGACTGGTTTGATGCAGCTCTCCATGCTACTCTATCCTGTGCAAGCTTCTTCATCTCCCAGTACCTACTGCAACCTACATCCTTCTGAATCTGCTTGGTGTATTCATCTCTTTGTCTCCCTCTACGGGTTTTACCCTCCACGCTGCCCTCCAATACTAAATTGGTGATCCCTTGATGCCTTAGAACATGTCCTACCAACCGATCCCTTCTTCTAGTCAAGTTGTGCCATAAACTTCTCTTCTCCCCAATCCTATTCAACACCTCCTCATTAGTTATGTGATCTACCCATCTAATCTTCAGCATTCTTCTGTAGCACCACATTTCGAAAGCTTCTATTCTCTTCTTGTCCAAACTATTTATCGTCCATGTTTCACTTCCATACATGGCTACACTCCATTCAAATACTTTGAGAAACGACTTCCTAACACTTAAATCAATACTCGATGTTAACAAATGTCTCTTCTTCAGAAACGCTTTCCTTTCCGTTGCCAGTCTACATTTTATATCCTCTCTACTTCGACCATTATCAGTTATTTTTCTCCCCAAATAGCAAATCTTCTTTACTACTTTAAGTGTCTCAGTCCCTAATCTAATTCCCTCAACATCACCCGACTTAATTCGACTACATTCTATTATCCTCGTTTTGCTTTTGTTGATGTTCATCTTATATCCTCCCTTCAAGACACCATCTATTCCGTTCAACTGCTTCCAAGTCCTTTCCTGTCTCTGACAGAATTACAATGTCATCGGCGAACCTCAAAGTTTTTATTTCTTCTCCATGGATTTTAATACCTACTCCGAATTTTTCTTTTGTTTGCTTCACTGCTTGCTCAATATAGAGATTGAATAACATCGGGGAGAGGCTACAACCCTGTCTCACTCCCTTCCCAACCACTGCTTCCCTTTCGTGTCCCTCGACTCTTATAACTGCCATTTGGTTTCTATACAAATTGTAAATAGCCTTTCGTTCCCTATATTTTACCCCTGCCACCTTCAGAATTTGAAAGAGAGTATTCCAGTCAACATTGTCAAAAGCTTTCTCTAAGTCTACAATTGCTAGAAACGTAGGTTTCCCTTTCCTTGCTCTAGCTTCTAAGATAAGCGGTAGGGTCAGTATTGCCTTACGTGTTAAATTTTCTAACCTACCTGCCCGATTAAGGGATCTGACATTCCACGCTCCGATCCGTAGAACGCCAGTTTTCTTTCTCCTGATAACGACGTCCTCTTGAGTAGTCCCCGCGCGGAGATCCGAATGGGGAACAATTTTACCTCCGGAATATTTCACCCAAGAGGACGCCATCATCATTAACCATACAGTAAAGCTGCATGCCCTCGGAAAAAATTACGGCTGTAGTTTCCCCTTGCTTTCAACCGTTCGCAGTACCAGCACAGCAAGGCTGTTTTGGTTAGTGTTACAAGGCCAGATCAGTCAGTCATCCAGTTATTGAGCCTTATTTCGACCTCTTACATGTCTCTTAAATGTGTCATTATTCAGATGCATGAATAGAGCGACAATGTGTCCCTCTGAAACTTTCCAGCTCGGCAACACCCGCAGTGCCACTCACGCACGGTTTTTAGGCCCTTTACAAATTTACCTGTCAGATTCAGCTTCGCAGCTACTCTTGAGCCTGAAGGTAGGGAAACGGTATCAAAGGTGTGTCTAAAGGGTTGACTAAGCCCCAGCGCTAGAGCACCTGCAAGGTTGAACGTGTGCGAAAGCCTCTGGCAGGTACATTTGTAACATGCTCAACAATGGTTCGTGGGTGCCAACGAGGGTGTTGCCGAACTGGGGGGGGGGGGGGGGTTCTTAAAGGGGCCCTTCGACGTTCCATTCATGCACATTTTAATGTTGCACACCCCAGCAATTACTCCACAGGAGGGCGCGAAACAGGGAGGTTGGAAAAGCAGAAACGCCCTTCGCTTCTTTGGATCACGTGCATATTTCGACGAATGGTTTTGAACATTCCTTAGTGGTTCCACTATGTATACCTGGGAAAGAATTCCGGTCACGCTACATTCCAAAGGCGTGAGATCACTTTCAACGGGGTAGCAGTCCCACAATGTTCTTAGAGTAGGTTTGACACGCCCAAGAGGGCGGCATCAGTGTCGGGCACCCTCAAGAACGTCGTCCTGTCGCTCACTGCACTGTGAACTGTCGTTTTCGACCACGAAATTTGTATTAATCAAGCCGCAATGCAAGGAGTGATGTCATTGATGCCTTTTTTGCCGCCCCTTGAGGCCATTTCGTATTGATTCTGAGCGGAGGTGTGTCTGAAAAGTGACGTCACAGGGCGTCACGATTTTGCACAATTACAGAGGTAGGTTTTAAGCGCAGTTGAGCCGAATTTCAAAATTATGCATCGGAATGGAAGACAGTTACGGGGTTTCGAAAAAGTGATCCTTCTATTTTGTTGTGCAGTGTAGTATGATTCGGGACATGTACAAAGACATTGTTTGCTTCATTAAAATGGAGAGTGCGACGTAGAATTCGCTGTGCGAAAAGCATCTAACACTAGTGTTCACTCTCTCAACAAGCAGCGTCTGACATGTGCTTTGTTTATGACCGTGACATAACATAAGCTCTCCTGGAATTGTACTTGTTTAAAGGGAAATGGTAAATTGTTAGGAATAAGCAGGATTCAGAACAAAAACTCGGTCTTCCATGCCACTTTGCGCCAGAATTTCCGCTTCTATGATGTTACGGCGGAAGACGAAACTTAAAGCCATTGTGAATGAAGGGTTCTAAGGAGCGAGATATTTAATGTCTCTCTCGATCAGAGTTCCGTCACGCATTTATTTGAGGAACGATTTTCCAAAGAGCGAGTTAAAGCCTCAGGTTCTCAAGCAGCAGCGAGTATCGCCTCACAGCCTTCATTGTATTCTTGAGACAGCATAGCCTCTCTGGTGTATCCAGAAAGACTCGGTCGATTTTTAGGAAGTTCTTTTGTCAAACGAAACGAAATTAAAATATAAGGAATAGGCACCCAAATCATAAAGCAAACTTAATATACACTTTTTTCTAGCAAGCAATAAAAATAAATAATGCCTATCGAAAGAAGAAAAGTGCAATCGTTAAGTTCCTAATATACAAGGCGAAATCAGTAAGTACATATATCTTAGCCAAGCAAATTCGCTGCTCCATTGTATTCGTAAAAATAAGAGTGCTTCGCTTAATTATGTCCAAGACGCAAAGTTCCGAAAATACACCTGTCGCTGAGTTGACATAAACTACCATCTATGGTTTCTTTCGGGTACTACGAAACAAACGGAGCCATCCATTCATTCTTTGGTGTACTGCGTTGGGATGATTAAACATCAGAACTACAAAGCCGAGCATGCGATTTTAGATGAACGTTTCAAATACAATATTTTTTCCGTGTTCCGGTTCCGATGAAATAAAGCTTATAAGCTGCCACAAACTACGCTCATGTTACTTGGGACAACTCAAAGAAAATTCGTCAGGTAGTTTTCGAGAACAGCGTGTTCAAACAGACATACGATAAAACCTCAAATCTATTTTCGTTTTCCGTGATCCAGTTCTGATAAATAAAGCCTGTGCGTTGCCCTAAGCTACTCTTTTTACCTGTAAATCCCCACGAAAATTCGTCTAGTTGTTCAAGAGATTAAAGTGTTCAAACACACAAACAGACAGATACAAGGTTTTACAGTTTCACTAATAGTATGGGTTCCGTAGACGTATTTAACAGGCCAATGGTTTCAGCTCCACCACGTGATATGAGTATATTCCCTTAGTTACAATGAACTTTAATGGAATCATAAACAAACACTATGAGAATTAAGGTAGGAATACTTTATGGAGTAATAAACCGTTGAAGGTATTCAATAACACTGTTAACGCAGTAGTACTGTTTGTGAAAACTGCAACACACTGAAGCTTGTGCATTCTACGTAACCGACATGATATTGTAAGAAGCGTATGGCAAGTAGAAAATGAGAAACATTGAGCGATAGCACATACATTTATACATAAAATAGCTGTCAAGTGAAAAAAAAATTAAAATTCCTTAATGTAGATAACCACGAGCATCAAGTGACTTCACAGATCTCATGTGAGGATGAATGGGTATCTGCGTGAAATCCAGTAACGAGCCTAGCACCTGCTTCTGCTACTTAACACTTTCCTTAAAATGACTTTGGCTGAATGTACGTAGCTCCAACTGGAAGTCTTCAGACGCTATACCTCTTCAGTTTTATTCGAAAACTTAGAAGTGAAATAACTGAACGATGATCAACTGTTAAACACGATATTCCATTGCCGACAAGCCTCGTAGCACGAAAGGCGAACGATGGTATGTAAAATGGGTGAAGTACTGCGGAAAACATTTTGAGTATGAATGCAATGGCGATTTGGGATCAGAAATGAGCTTCAACACGGTCATTGACCTTGAACGTATGATTTAATCATGCCCCCCATCTCTTTTCCCTCCTCTCCCAACGCCCCCACCCTCCCCTTTCCAACCTTCCTTTCCCCTCTAAATCGATTAAAGCTAGAATTCCTCCTTCAGACACAGACTAGTATTCTAGTGGCAATTAAAACCAATCAATTACAATGTAATCAGAAAGCAGCCATCTTCATTGTTCTTAATTTTATGAGCCATGTTAAAAAGAATTTATCCAGAAACTTACAGAAAGGATGTAACTACAGTTACTTCATATCCGTAATACATCAATAAAATACACCCACAATACAGAGCTTGCCGTTATTCCTTGAAGACTTACTTCACAATTGTAACCTCTTGATGTCTCGACAAATAAACCATCTAAAGTACACTACTTGCCATTAAAATTGCTACATCAAGAAGAAATGCAGATGATAAACGGGTATTCATCGGACAAATATATTATACTATAACGGACATGTGATTACATTTGCATGCAATTTCGGTGTATAGATCCTCAGAAATCAGTACCCAGAACAACCACCTCTGGCAGTAATAACGGCCTTGATAAGCCTGGACATTGAGTCAAACAGACCTTGGATGGCGTGTACAGGTACAGCTGCCCATGCAGCTTCAACACAATACCACAATTCATCAAGATTAGTGACTGGCCTATTGTGACGAGCCAGTTGCTCGGCCACCATTGACCAAACGTTTTCAATTGGTGAGAGATCTGGAGAATGTGCTGGCCATGGCAGCAGTCGAACATTTTCTGTATCCAGAAAGGCCCGTACAGGACCTGCAACATGCGGTCGTGCATTATCCTGCTGAAATGTAGGGTTTCGCAGGGATCGAATGAAGGGTAGAGCCACGGGTCGTAATACATCTGAAATGTAACGTCCACTGTTCAAAGTGCCGTCAATGCGAACAAGAGGTGACCGAGACGTGTAACCAATGGCACCTCATACCATCACGCCGGGTGATACGCCAGTATGGAGATGACGAATACACGCTTCCAATGTGCGTTCACCGCGATGTCGCCAAACACAGATACGACTAACATGATGCTGTAAACAGAACCTGGATTCATCCGAAAAAATGACGTTTTGTCATTCGTGCACCCAGGTTCGTAGATGAGTACACCATCGCAGGAGCTCCTGTCTGTGATGCAGAGTCAAGGGTAACCGCAGCCATAGTTTCCGAGCTGATAGTCCATGCTGCTGCAAACGTCGTCGAACTGTTCGTGCAGATGGTTGTTGTCTTCCAAACGCCCCCATCTGTTGACTCAGGGATCGAGACGTGGCTGCACGATCCGTTACAGCCATGCGAATAAGATGCCTGTCACCTCAACTGCTAGTGATACGAGGCCGTTGAGATCCAGCACTGCGTTCCGTGTTACCCTCCTGAACCCACCGATTCCATATTCTGCTAACGGTCGTTGGGTCTCGACCAACACGAGCAGCAATGTCGCGATACGATAAACCGCAATCGCAATAGGCTACAATCCGACTTTTATCAAAGTCGGAAACGTGATGGAACGCATTTCTCCTCCATACACGAGGCATCTCAACAATGTTTCACCAGGCAAAGCCAGTCATCTTCTGTTTGTGTATGAGAAATCGGTTGGAAACTTTCCTCATGTCAGCACGTTGTAGGTGTCACCACCGGCGCCAACCTTGTGTGAATGCTCTGAAAAGCTAATCATTTGCATATCACAGCATCTTCTTCCTGTCGGTTAAATTTCGCGTCTGTAGCACGTCATCTTCGTGGTGTAGCAATTTTAATGGCCAGTAGTGTATATACGAGAGAGGAATGGACAAATGGATGATGGATGAATCACATCAATTCACGCCTAAGGGAGCTTTGAAACGACCTCCTATCAAAAAGGTGTGTCACTGGACGAAACAGTCGTGGTCTACAGTGAGAGGAGACATTATTGTTAAATCTTTCTGGAAGTGCGGCATAAGTAACACGCTCGATGGCAGTGAAGACCGTCTTATATATGAAGAGGACAACGATGTCGATGAAGAACAAGAAGACAAAGAAAAAGAACAAGAACAACAACAACAACAACAACAACAACAACAACAACAAGCAGGGGAGAGTGCTTAGAAAATGTAGTCCATCAACAAAGGAGGTGGCTTACAAAACACTCGTTCGACCTATACTTGAGTATTGCTCATCAGTGTGGGATCCGTACCAGATCGTTTTGACGGAGGAGATAGAGAAGATCCAAAGAAGAGCGGCGCGTTTCGTCACAGGGTTATTTGGTAACCGTGATAGTGTTACGGAGATGTTTAATAAACTCAAGTGGCAGACTCTGCAAGAGAGGCGCTCTGCATCGCGGTGTAGCTTGCTCGCCAGGTTTCGAGAGGGTGCGTTTCTGGATGAGGTATCGAATATATTGCTTCCCCCTACTTATACCTCCCGAGGAGATCACGAATGTAAAATTAGAGAGATTAGAGCGCGCACGGAGGCTTTCAGACAGTCGTTCTTCCCGCGAACCATACGCGACTGGAACAGGAAAGGGAGGTAATGACAGTGGCACGTAAAGTGCCCTCCGCCACACACCGTTGGGTGGCTTGCGGAGTATAAATGTAGATGTAGATGTAGGAGAAGAAAATTCATATGACGATTTTCAGGGAATTTAAAGATCAGTTCGGTTTTATGAACTAGGAATATTTTTTTATCTGGTTTTGCAATCTGTTAATAAAATGGTTAAAAATGTCATTTAAAAATGCTTGAGGATTAAGGGCACCCTATGGTCCATAGCATATTATAATCCATGAAATACGTTGCTACTGTTCAGTACATTGTTTCATCGAAACGTCATGTAGACTCCACTGTTTGAAAGGTGTGTCAGCATTATCAGCAAACGGTGACAAACGTTTTTCACTGTAATATAAAGTTATATCCTAACCTGGAATCGCTATAATGATTGGGTGACTTTGAAAGTGGGTAGCTGAAAGCTTAAAAACTTCGCTTCTGACCTATATGAACATGTATACTAATGTTTAGCATGTTATTTCATTGGAGTGGCATGTGTTTTGTACTGCCAGATAAGGAAGGTGAGTAATTAAAAGCACACCAACCCTCATTTCTTAAGTATAAGAACGTATGTTACTACAGTTCAGTATGCAGTTTGAGAAACATGTTTCAACAGCTCTATTTTCCCAGCGGTTTTATTAGTGGTATGGAAAATCGCCCTTTGAAGTATCAACAAAAACCATTTGCCCGTGGCCATCTGATCATACTGCTGTGCTAAATGCATTCCAAGCGTGGGAAGAAGTCCGGACGAGAGAACTAGCTAAAAGTGCCTTATCGAGCACAAGATGTTTTCAGTGCCAACGTTGTGGAATAACATTGTTTACTTTAATAATTCTCGTCAAGTTCACTTTCAGCTGTAAATTAGATCAGCAGTAGCGCCCATGTGTGTTTTTCATTGTTGATGTTGTTTTTGGGTCTTCAGTCCAAATACTGGTTTGCCGCAGCTCTCCCTGCTTTCCTATATTGTGCAAGCCTCTTCATCTCCAAATGACTACTGAACCTACATCCTTCTGAATCTTCTGCGTGTACTCATCTCTTGGTCCCTCTCTACGAATTTTATCCTCCACGCTTCCCTCCAGTATTAAATTGGTGATCCCTTGACGCCTCAGAACGTGTCCTATCAACCGACCCCTACTTCTTGTGAAGCACCGCAAGGATATCAATTTCTCAAAATTCTGTAAACTCGGGCCAAGACATTGTGTGTCTTTGGTTCCCCAGATGTTCACTCAGCGAGTGCTAGCACAGTTCACCAAAATACCAAATTGATGCTTGCTAGTTGCATTATTGGCAAGAACTATAAATTTTTGTTTGGCTTGACGGTGTGCACCACTAAATAGAGAAACTTGCATGATTCATCAATGTCAGAACTGCTCTGGAGGACGTGCACTTGACTCACACCTTGCCGATCTATACAAAGACAAAAATCGTGAAGAAATGTCAGATGAAGTGGAGAGATCAACCGAAGGGAATTTGTTACAGAGTTTCAAGCAACAGTTTAAGTCTTGATTTCCCTAGGTGAGCCATGCTTGCTGATTTTCCGTAGTTGATTTGCTGGAGTACTAATCGCATAGATTTTTAACATATTTGTTTCAAATTTGATTATGCTTCTTTAAAAATCTTTTGTGATTTGATCTTTGAAGAGACTAAAAAATTGTCAGGTGAATGGCTTTTTGATGGAGTAGAATTGTAAATTTTACTGAATCTCAGGCCCTGACTCGACAAAATTACGTTTCGGTAACTGTTTTTCCACAGCGAATCCATCGTATTATCAGAGGAAAAGAATGAAAAGTCATCTGCAAAAATAAAATATGAGTGTGCTTCAGTCATTTTCTTTACAGAGAGACTGCTACAAGACAAAAGTATCTGCGTAACTCGTAGTGGAGTGAGAAAAACAGATGCTCATTTTCCAAAAGAACACGATCTATCATTTGGAAGGGTGGTGGAGGGTTACAGCAACTTAGAACTCCTAAATCAAAAAGTATCAGATGGATGGGCGTAACATAAGCAGCAAACACCTTCTAAATGTACAGTGCAACATAATTTTAAGGGAGCAATTTTTAGAAATGTCGTAATTGTCAACCATTGCGACGTAAAAGTATGATATTTGTCTGAAAGGTGCCTGCATTCTTTGTCTGTGTTGATGCAAAAGGGCTCGGCGACGCATCAGACAGCAAGGTGTCGACTCACACAAAGACAGGTCACAACTCAGAGGTTCATGTGAGGTGGTTGAAATGTCACATTGGCATAAAAATATCCCAAAAATTATGCACAACGCTATGGTGGATGTGTCACACGATAGGAAGGTCGCCACATTCCACAGTTTCTCTTGAAGCCATTGCGACGGCTGTCAGAACCTCGACGCCCACGGCTGGAATCCCGTGGTTCTATTACGAATGGCCACGGAAAACATTTTACACATTCAGTCGCTCAGAATCGATACGAAGAGGCATTAGGGACGGGCAAAAGGGCATCGATCAAACCATCCATTTCCTTTGCAGCGTTGATTACCACACATATCGCTGTTAAAAGCAACAGTGACAGTTCGTAGTGTGCTGAGCAACAGGACGATATTTCTGAAAATTTTTGACACAGCTGACATCCCCTTCCCCCACCCCTCTAGGAATCAACCGATCTCTCGTGGGCTAGAAAGTCCGTTGAACGTGATCGCACCTCTTTGGATTGCATTAAGACCTAAATTTTTTTCTCTGGTGTACGTAAAGGAACGGTAGGGATGTCGACGAAATTTAAACGTGGTCCAAAGAAGCAAAAGGTTCTCATTGCTTATGTTTTTCAGTCCTCCTCTGATCCTGCGGCGTGATCAGAGAGAGGTATACCATTGACACAATCGTGAATAAAAGGGTCCCTCTGAGAGAATCCCCCCCCCCCCCCCTCCACCGGCCCTTTACCAGTTCGATACGTCCACGGTGTCACTCGCCCGCTTTTGTTGACCATTTTAAAAATGTACCTGTACAGAGACAAACTGTGGTGGAGTGATAGACGCTTGTATCTTGAGTGAACTCGCGGAGAACATATATATCGCCAAGAATCTGTCGTACATATGGGACTCATATCACTGGTTTGATGCAGCTCTCCAGGCTACACTACCCTGTGCAAGCTTCTTCATCTCCCAGTACCTACTGCAACCTACATCCTTCTGAATCTACTTGGTTTATTCATCTCTTGGTCTCCCTCTACGATTTTTACCCTCCAAGCTGCCCTCCAATACTAAATTGGTGATCCCTCGATGCCTCAGAACGTCCTACCAACCGAGCCCTTCTTCTAATCAAGTTGTGCCACAAACTTCTCCCCAATTCTATTCAATACTTCCTCATTAGTTATGTGATCTACCCATCTAATCTTCAGCATTCTTCTGTAGCACCACATTTCGAAAGCTTCTATTTTCTTCCTGTCTAAACTATTTATCTTCCACGTTTCACTTCCATACATGGCTACACTCCATACAAATACTTTCAGAAACGACTTCCTGACATTTAAATCTATACTCGATGTTAACAAATTTCTCTTCTTCAGATACGCTTTCCTTGCCATTGCCAGTCTACATTTTATATCCTCTCTACTTCGACCATTATCAGTTATTTTGCCCTCCAAATAGCAAAACTCCTTTACTACTTTAAGTGACTCATTTCCTAATCTAATTCCCTCAGCATCACCCGATTTAATTCGACTACATTCCGTTATCCTCGTTTGTTTTTGTTGATGTTCATCTTATATCCTTCTTTCAAGACACTATCCATTCCGTTCAACTGCTCTTCCAAGTCCTTTGCTGTCTCTGACACAATGACAATGCCATCGGCGAACCTCAAAGTTTTTATTTCTTCTCCATGGAATTTAATACCTACTCTGAATTTTTCTTTTGTTTGCTTCACTGCTTGCTCAATATAGAGATTGAATAACAACGGGGCGAGGCTACAACCCTGTCTCACTCCGTTCCCAACCACTGCTTCCCTTTCATGTCCCTCGACTCTTATAACTGCCATCTGGTTTCTGTACAAATTGTAAATAGCTTTTCGCTCCCTGTATTTTACCCCTGCCACCTTTAGAATTTGAAAGAGAGTATTCCAGTCAACATTGTCAAAAGCTTTCTCTAAGTCTACAAATGCTAGAAATGTGGGTTTGCCTTTCCTTAATCTAGCTTCTAAGAGAAGTCGTAGGGTCAGTATTGCCTCACGTGTTCCAACATTTCTACGGAATCCAAACTGATCTTCCCCGAGGTTGGCTTCTACTAGTTTTTCCATTCGTCTGTAAAGAATTCGCGTTAGTATTTTACAGCCGTGACTTATTAAACTGATAGTTCGGTTATTATCTCATCTGTCAACACCTGCTTTCTTTGGGATTGGAATTATTATATTCTTCTTGAATCTGAGGGTATTTCGCCTGTCTCATACATCTTGCTCACCAGATGGTAGAGTTTTGTCAGGACTGGCTCTCCCAAGGCTGTCAGGACTGAAGACCACAACAACAACAATCTTCAACTACGCTTCTATGAGATGATGGTTCTAAAGTACAATATTTTAACATTTAATGTGTTTCGCCAGTGACGCAAGTGATGTGTGTTGTGTTGTGTGGCCAGCTGTGATTGCTGGTGATGTTGTTACCCGTTCTGAGGGCTCTGGCAAGTTAGTCATACTGCCCGTCCTGACGAACTGATAGGTAGCACATCAGTTTTAGCAAAACTGGGACAGTTAAGAAAAGCCTTGTTGTCCGGGAAAATCATTTTAGATTGGGGTATCAGCGGTATCTGCTTCTACAATTGTGCACAAGCACAAACTGAAACCTCACAAAGTAACTGTCGACTGACCAATTCAAATACTGCTACTGGGCGTCATTACAGCAAATGGCTACCGCAGTCTGTATGTGGGGAAGAAGATCATGCTGAAATGCCCGGTTTTCTGATGAAGGATGGCTACATTTATCAGGGTACGTGAATTAGTAGAAAAGTCGTCGTTCGAGTTCTAAAAATCCTCATCAGTTACACCACGGGAGTATTGGGTGTAATTCGTGCAACACGGTCTATTGGACTGATCTTTCTCACCAAGCCGTAGCTTCTGGTAGGAATGTGAACAATATTTTGCATTCTTTTTTACCTTTGCGCTGTTTCGACATGTTATCGAAAACGCTGTATAACCTCTTTGCCTGTATCTAAGCAACGGTCCGCTTCTCGTCTCGCCAGGGGCATACGCGAGTTCTGACCTACTGACCTAACGGCCCCCCACATCCCCTTGCAATCAGTCGTTTACCATCCATAGCTGGAGGACGGCCATCCAATGGCATGGGTGGGGGGGGGGGTGGGGGGGGGGGTGCACGGACGCTATAAGCAGTTAGTAGAATTCAGTATTATTTCGAGCTAGAGGATGGCTCTATGCTTTCTATTTATACGCCCGAGAAGCACATCGCCCTAGAACATAATCTGCTACTTATTGCTACGGAATTCACGGGTAAAGTTGAATTCTGGATCGTAGGCATTGACACTCGTTGCACATCATTGCTGACCAGAATAGTGTAGAGACTGTACCAACATTCAGATCCGTTCCCTAGGTTTTCTTAAAAAACTTTTCCGATGGCTACTCTACTCTTCTAAAGGTTTCTGTCTGTTCGTGGCACAGTAATTTTTGTTTTATGGGTTTGAGCACTGATTTTAATTTACCATCGTTTTTGCTGCATTTGTGTGAATGAATTTTGGACTCAGGATTAATTTAACTGCTTGTTGTATGAGTGGAAGACATGTCCGTGGTGTTGTTTAAATTTTATTTACACATTCGTTTATGCAACAAATTTGAATCATCTCCAATTTACCTAAAGAGTTAAAGTAATATGACCATAATTTAGCTAAGTAAAGACACACATCAAAAAAAGTTTTGCATCACCCCCGGTTCCCAGAACTCCGAAGATAGACGTTAACTGTGGATATTGTATCACAGGCACATTCCCTTTGACTGTCCAGAGATGACACTACACCCGCCCGAAGATCTAAACAACCATGCACGAGCAGCGCCTATTAGACAGAGGGTATCCGACATCCGACCAGTTCCAGTCATTCCACCAGGAAGGATGTACATGGCTCGTGTTGTCTGTAGCTCAACCATGCCTAGAGAGTCAATACTGAGGTTCGATCGCGTACGCATTGTTACTTTCTCAACAAGGGAAGTGTCCAGGCGTCTCGGAGTGAACCAAAGCGATGTTGTTCGGACATGGAGGAGATACAGAGAGAGACAGGAACTGCCGATGACATGCCTCGCTTAGGCCGCCCACGGGCTACTACTGCAGTGGATGACCGCTACCGACTTATTATGGCTCGGAGGAAGCCTGACAGCAACGCTACCATGTTGTATAATGCTTTACGTGCAGCCACAGGACGTCGTGTTATGACTCAACCCGCGCGCAATAAGCTGCATGATGCGCAACTTCACTCCTGACGTCCATGGCGAGGTCCATCTTTCCAACCACGGCACCATGCAGCGCGGTACAGATGGGCCCAACAACATGCCGAATGGACCGCTCAGGATTGCCATCACGTTATCTTCACAGATGAGTGTCGCATATGCCTTCAACCAGAAAGTCATCTGGGATGTGTTTGGAGGCATTCCGGTCAGGCCAAACGCCTTAGATACACTGCCCAGCGAATGCAGCAAGGTGGAGGTTCCCTGATGTTTTGGGGTGGCAGTATGTGGGGCCGACGTACGCCGCTGGTGGTCATGGAAGGCGCCGTAACAGCTGTACGATACGTGAATGCCATCGTTCAGCCGATAGTGAACCATATCGGCAGCATGTTGGCGAGGCATTCGTCTTCATGGACGACAATAAGCGTCCCCATAGTACACATCTTGTGAATGACTTTCTTCAGGATAACAACATCGCTCGACTAAAGTGGCCAGCATGTTCTCCAGACAGAAACACAACCGAACATACCTGGGATGGATTGAAAAGGGTTGTTCATGGACGACATGACCCACCAACCACTCTGAGATATCTACGCCGAATCGCCGTTGAGGAATGGGACAATCTGGTCCAACAGAGCCATGATGAACTTGTGGATAGTATGCCACGACGAATACAGGCATGTAACAATGCAAGAGGATGTGCTACTGGGTATTAGAGGTACCGTTGTGTACAGCAATCTGGTCCACCACCTCTGAAGGCCTCGCTGTATGGTGTGTACAATGCGCAATGTGTGGTTTTCATGAGCAATAAAAAGGACGGAAATGATGTTTATGTTGATCTCCATTCCAATTTTCCGTAAAGGATCCGGATCTCTCGGAACCGAGGTGATGCAAAACATTTTTTGACGTGTGTACTTTACGATTGTCCATTCCTTCTTTCCATCCGTTGGGCTTGCAAGTGTGTTGATTGCTGATGTATTTTTCGTTTCGGAACACGTGTTATCTGGATATATGTGTTTTAATAAGGCCTGGAATTCATACTGAGCCATTTAAATTGTTTTGATAGAAGGTCCACGCTATCTAGTGCTTCCAAACATCAACTGAAAATTTCTCTATTTTCAATTATAACATTTTTTGCTTGCTTCCTTACATTTAAATGTAGTTCCGTTAAATCAATACGCCACCTGACACAGTACATGGAACCATCAAAGGCGTCATCAGCAGTCAGGGTCTATCTATATGTTGTTGGATTTCGAACAATGCGGACGTAGAGCTCCCCTGTCCGTGAGAAACACTATGTATAATCATGAAGCAGGCCAACATTTTTTACCATCTTCGTACTTAAACTGTGATCTTGTACACATTTTCTCGCAAGTTTTTAGAAAGGGACTGTATAACCCGACTGATTATCCTCACTGAAAGAATACTGAGCCGAGCTGAGAGCATACAGCGACGTGGAAACTATTTAACCAAAACAAAGTGAAATGTTACTTTCAATCGACACGTGGACCGTATTTTAATGGAGCATTATTGTGTATCCTGTAACTAGAATAATAACCGTCGCTGCAGAAACAGGGGATAGGCAACATAATGATCACAGTGGTAGTAATGGGATGGTTGTGTTTGAGGGTCAGTAGTGCAGCTAAGGCATGTGTTGCGCTGGACTGTGCGTGTTCAGTATGGACTAAGCATTAGTGCAGGTTGTTTAAGAGTAGTGCACATTTCGTATTTGCATTCAGAGGACGAGGTCGACATGCAATGAAAGGCCTAACTGAGTTCCAAAGAGTACGTATTATGGGGGACTGATTAGCTGGAGCATCAGTAACCAAGAGAGCCAATTTATTGGCTGTTTCAAGAGCAACTGTTTCAACAATTGTGACAGCCTACACAAAATGCGGAAAGACATCATCGTCTTAAAGTAATAATTGGTGCAAATCAAATCTAAATAACAGAAACCGTCGTACGCTAACATCAATTGTGTCAAAACAACACAAAAATACGGCGGATAAAGTTACTGCAGAGCTCAATAGCCCTCTTCGAGACCCCGTAACTATTAATACTGTCCGCCGAGAACTCCATACAGCGAATATTCACGGGCGAGCTGCTATGCCGAACCCTTAGTGACGTCAACCAAGGCAAAGAAGCGTAAAACATGTCAGAAGCATACATCCTGGGCGCCTGTTCAGTGGAAAAACGTCATATGGTCTGACGAGTCAACGTTTACGTTATTTCCAACATCGGGCTGGGTTTACGTCTGGAGAACACCAAAAGAAGCCTACTAATCTGATTTCTTGAATCCAACGGTTAAGCATGCAGGTGGAATGTGATGGTGCGGAAAGCCATGCCATGGTATTCCGCTGTTCCTATCATTACTCTCAAAGGCCGTGTTACAGCCAAAGATTATGGGATTTTAGGTGATCAGGCGCACCCCATGGTTCAAATGTTGTTCCCCAACAATGATGCCATATTTCAGGACGATAATGCACTCATTCACACAGGCAGGACAGTACAATTGTTGTATGAGGAGCATGCAACTGAATTGCAGCGTTTTGCCTGTTCAGGACAGTCGCTTGTGGGCGGTATTGGAGCGCAGACGCCGGAGCAGATTTCCGCCTCCCTCGTCACTACAGGACTTAGAAGAAGTTCTAATCGAAGAGTGTCATAATATTCCACTGGAGACTATAAAATCATTATATGCCAGTATTCCAAGAAGAATCGCAGCTGTATTACGGGCAAATGGGGATTGAACCCCTTATTAATAACCCATTCCCAAGTAAGCACAGGTGTTCACATTATTTTGCGTATCCCGTGTACTTATTCGCTTGTTAAGTAACATTATGATGATTCCCGTCGTCTAAGTACTATTTGTGGACACTATTATTTTCTCACGTCGTATTATGTTCCTACCAGCCCAGTACATGGCGTTGCCCGCGTATGTATTTATTCCAATCTTCTACTAGTCCCCCTCCCTTCTCTCTGTCGATCTCCAGCACCCCGTCACTCTGTCCACCTCCTGCACTCCCTATTCCCAGTCCATTTCCTCCTGCCCTTCCCTCTATCCATCTGCTCCTCTTCCTCTATCCATCAGGTCCTCCTCCTGTGCACATCTGCTCCTTTACCCTAATCCCATCTTCTCCTCTTTCCTTTCTCTGTCCATTACCTCCTCCCTCTTTCTCTGTTCATCTCTTCCTCCCCTACGTCTCGGCCTGACTCTTCCTCCCTCTTTCTCTGTCCATCTCCTCCTCTTTCCTTTCTCTGTCCATCCCCTCTCCCCTCTGTCTGTCCATTTCGCCCTCCTCCATCTCTGTCCATCTCGTCGTTTTCCTTTCTCTCTCCAAGGCATCACACTCACGCCAATAGCAGGATGGTGGTTCCTACCCCTACAGTATTTGTTTCCAGATTGTAACTACTGTATGTCGCAAATTTGATTTATATCGTTCCATGGGTTTGAGAAGATCTTTTTATCTGTGGCTTTGCTCGTATTCGCACACGTCAAATACATTTCACACATATTTAACATGTTTCACGCTTATTCGTACAGGTATTTTACCTGTGTGTCTACCTAATTTTGCCCTGCAGTTCCATTTTCACTAAGCTTGATATTTATGATGTCGTATCCCCTGAACTATGTACTCTACAATGGTATAGTTTTGCAGCTACGTCCAGTGGTATATGTGCCTGGCTGTCTGCGAACTGAGTTGAAAAAATGGTTACTAGCAACGAAGTAATACATTTAAGTGTCTTGCATGATGCTGTAGGCTTTCACGCATTCCGTTTTTGTGACGTCGTAGCCCCTGAACAAAGTGTCGTATAATCATGTAATCTTTACGGTACATTCAATGGTATGTGTTAATACTATCTCAAAAATGCTGCGAACAGAGTTAGTTGCAAAGAAGTAATAAATTAAAACGTCTTACTTCATGTGACAGTTTTATTGGATGAACTTCGAAAATGTAGTAAGGGACAAATTTTATGCCTTTCAGCATTTTTCTGGGGTCGTCAGCGAGAAAATGTTTCATAAAGGTCTGAAATTATGTGTAAAGGTTGTTGCAAGTTTCTCAATGCTCTAATTCTTGAATACGAGATGACTGAAGTTTGATATTCTCGCATCGTGGGTTACACTCGTTTTACAGTCTCCCATGCCCCCCACCCCAAAAAAAAATCAAGCAGAAAAATGCGTCTCATATGAGATATTTGAAGTAGCGTCTGTTGTGTTACGATATATGTAATAACATCGAACAAAGAGAATTTTTCCCACGTATTGCAATACTTCCTGATATTGCAAGGTGTGAGAATATCCACGTTTGAAACTTCAATACTGACAACAGTGGCGAGACATGGTACCGTAAGTTTCCCTGGTGTTAGTCGCAAACAGCAAGCAATCAAATGCTACTACAAGCTGGAATGGGCAGTAAAGCGGCCAACTCACCCGAACAGCTCGTTGATGGTGGACACGCCGCCATCGCTCTGCAGCAGCTGCTCGAGCTCCTGTGTGGCTTCAGCCACTGCAGAGACGCACTCCGAGTCGAACGTCTGCATGCTCTCGGTCACGACCTCCAGGTACTCTGCAACACAAGTCGCGCCGCGTCAGTCGTTTGAATGTTTTCGTTCCATTGCTTTCCTTTCCGCACTGGCTTTTCACTCTAACAAGCAATAAATTCCAATTACTTTGTGGAAGAAACTAACGCTTCCTTTATTTTCATCATCGTTGCATATCACTCAGTGCTTGAAATATTACTCAGCAACATGAAACACGATTGTTCTCTTTGTGTGCTTTTTTTCAGAAAAGAGCAAAATTGGTGTTGGCAAAGAGAAACAGTTATGCCTGACATCGAGATTTTTGAAGTGATCTGTCCTTGTTATTCTGGAATTAAAAACAGATTTAATTCTTATAACACATATGTCTACTGTTTTTCTCAGACAATGATTCAAGAAGTAGTTGGTAAACTGAAATATGAAGAACGAACTAATTTGCCATTTTTAAATCACAATCAAGTTGCAAGTAGGCTGTTTAGGTTTTTATATTGGTAATGCCAAGTAGCGCCCTGTATGAAAATCACTGGCTGTGCTGTGTGCAGTCTGTGTCTGGTTTGCATTGTTGAAAAGTTCTCTATTGTAGTGGGCAGTTAGATGTGAACAGCGCGTAGCGTTGCGCAGTTGGAGGTGAGCCGCCAGCAGTGGTGGATGTGGGGAGAGAGATGGCGGAGTTTTGAGAGCGGATGATCTGGACGTGTGTGTTCTCTATCAAAATCTTTCATTTGCTAACTATGCCTATCAGTAGTTAGTGACTTCAGTAGTTAGAATCTTTTATTTAGCTGGCAGTATTGGCGCTCGCTGTATTGCAGTAGTTCGAGTAATGAAGATTTTTGTGAGGTAAGTGATTCATGAAAGGTATAGGTTATTGTTAGTCAGGGCCATTCTTTTGTAGGGATTATTAAAAGTCAGATTGCGTTGCGCTAAAAATATTGTGTGTCAGATCCAGCACAGTAATTCATTAATTTTTCTAAGGGGACGTTTCAAAGTATGCAGCACATCTAGCCTAACTAAGGTGTTTCATTAATTAATTCTAGGATGCAGATCTTCCAGTTCTATATTACTCTCAAAAACTTTCTGCTTCCTATGTATCATTGTCTGAATAGATATTTTATAGCTTGTAAAGTACTGTGAGGAATACTCAGCTATAAGTACTGAATCTTATCAAAATTTTAGAGATGATTCATTTGTCTTGAACGAACTGTTAATTTTTCAAATATTTTGCTAGTACTCTTTTCAGCATTTTTATCACATGCAGAAGGGTGAAAACTAAAATCTGCTGACAATGCAGGCAGAAATTCATTTGTCTTCATCAGAAACAACAGAGTACCCAAAATAGAATCCTGTGGTAAACCTTGTCCGATAATTTGAAATTCTGAATGCCTATTGCTATGTGAGCAACATGGAACTGATGCCCACAGAAGATAAAAACCATGAACCTGCTGTGTCTCTTATTCCACGATATTTTAATGAATGCATGAGGACATCATGATAGCTCGCAATACATTCCCAATGTTAATAATTACTGATTTATTCACTATAGTATGTCAAGTGTCATGATAAATATAATCTGTTCTGTTGACACTCCTCTTTGAAACCAAAATCTATAGATACTAAGTACGTTTTTGTGTATTTAATGTCTATAAAGTCTGTTGTATATTACCTTCTCAATTTGTTTTTTGAATATACTGCCAAGTATAAGACAGTATGGTAAGTCCTTAATAATGTTATGTTTCCTTTTTTAATGAAGTGGTTTGACAACGTTATCTTTAAGCCTGGCAACAGAGTGATGAATAAGTCTATTGAGCTTCTGCGCCAGTCCTTGCCGAACGAAATCGCCAAGAAACTTTGGCCACGAGCTGCAGAATCAAGGCTCTACGGCTGGCCAAAGGTTCACAAGCAGGATGTCCTACCGTAAGCAACGTAGGCACACCGAAGTACCGGCAGGCCAAACGTCCAACGGAAGTATTAAGCCCCTACATCTGGAAATGTCAGCACCATATAAGGTACTTTATGTATGTTATTCAACAGGTGTCAGAATTACGCCTCCGTGAACAGGGCCTTGTGGTGAGCTTTGGTGTGGTATCCCTCTTCACTAGAGTGCTGCTCATTAACTCCCTCCAGTTTACGAGAGAGAAATTCAACTCGGCAATGACAAATCTCTTCGAATTTGTGTTCACAGCAACATTCTTTCTCGTCAATGGCGACTATTATGAACAAACGGATGGCATCGGCATTGGGTGTCCTCTGTCACTAGTTTAGACAAACTAGTTTATGGAGGACTTCGAAGAGAAAGCTCTAGGAACAGCTGCACTGAAGCCTACGTTCTTTTCAAGATATGTTGATGACACTTTTATGGTATGACCACTTGGGAGTGAAAGGCTACAGGAGTGCTCCAGCATCTGAACTTCCTGCTACCCAGTATCAGAACATGGAGATCGAAGAGACTGGAGAACTCCCCTTTTTGGACATTTCAGTCACGCGCAGAACGAACGGCACATTAGGACACTGTGTGTACAGGAAGCCCATCTTAGGAAACGCATGCCCTATTAGGTATGGTGAAAGATGACTTGGGGCTCCGTAAACCAGGCGTTTACCATATTCCATCTAAATGTGGTAAGAGTTATATCGGGGAGACTGCACTGACAATTGAAGAAAGATGCAAGGAACACAGAAGACACACAAAATTTAAGCAACCAACAAAATCTGCAGTTGCAGAACACTGCATGGCTACAGGGGACTCCATATAGTATGATGAAACGGAAGTGCTAAGATAGACCTCGTCATTTTGGGATTGTTTTCTGAAGGAGGCTATTGAAATACGAGTGGCTGATGGGCTGATCAGCAGAGACACTGGGTTCACTCCTACCATAGCTGGAACGCAGCACTCAGCCACCTAAAATCTCACCATCGGCCGAGAGCGACTTCCGCGCCCGACACAGGCCACAGGAATACCGACGCACCAGGGTTCGCGCCCAGCTTCCTGCAGCCACGTCTCCCTCTCCCCACCCCCTCTCCTTCCACCACTCTTCCCGTCACGGCTTGCGACCAGTAGTGGAGGGAGGGACGAGGGGCAATAAGAGTATAAAAGAGGGCGAGATGTAGCAAAGGCGCTCATTCTACGGGTATCACCTGACGATGACGGCAAGGTAAGCTGTCGAAATATCGCGTTACGACAGCGACTGCACCCGACTGGACACCCGACAACAATACAAACAGTTTTGATCGTGTATAATACTTCACAGCCTGGAGCTCAGAACAAGAGGGTTCCACTGACGCCGCACCTAGATGTCGTGAGACTTCTCCTGAAATCCAGACATGTATGGTTTAACTGGAGCGTTTGATTCGCTCCGAAAGGATGATCCTGTTCAATGTCAGAGAGCAGGGAACCAATGCCGAACACTGAACGCCCGAGGCACTTGAGCCAAGGCTTTCTATTGTAAACAAATGGGATTGTTGTTGGGTTGCTGCCTTCTCGACAACTCTGGATGCAGATAACCACTTGAAAGGATTCTGACAATTTTCACAACAACATCCGACATGAAAGCCGCTAGGGAACCCGCAGTCCAGAATATGAGGTGCCACAACACCAAACAGTGTAAGAACAATGCGAGAGTTCTCATGCTGCTCTTCTGCCGCTGCCCAGGGACTTTTCGACTCGCAAGTCCGACAATTTTAGGACCAGCAGAAAAACTTGCCCAATTATTCACTCGTGTCTTTACCCAGTCAAACTGACCTTGAGCTTACATTTATGTAGTTGATCTATGAATATTAATAATAATAACAGCAGTAATAATAAATGTACATGTTCCCATGTATTTATCATTTCGCCACGTTTTTATTTGGTCACTTTCTTGCCTGACAGTCTTTTTGGTACAAGTTTTGCGTTCATTATAAGCTAACTTTCCGATGAGCTAGAGACTAGAAATTTTAAAGAAAGCTCAGAACTGGATGAAAATACATTATTAACTCTTTATCTTGTCTGGTGTATGGTGCCGGGTATTTTGCTTACTACAGTCATTTACGAATGAACGAGGCACTTGAAACTTTCAGCGTAGCTCAGAATCGTAGGACAATGCAATGTTAAGTCACTGTCTTGTCTGATGTGTGGCGAATTGTACTTTATCTACCACTATCATTTCCTCCTTTTGAAGTACCTTTCGTGAGTATTTTGCGGGAAGAATGATTGCTGGTAACCATTGGCGTTAGCTCAGCCTTCACGGTCTTTTCGCGACACAGACATAGAAGGAAGCAATAAGTTGGTTGAGCCATATAAAAAGAAAGTGAATTAAACCTGAAATTTAAATGTCTCTGTAATATTTGGAATCGATGAAAAACTTCACACACGAGACTAAAAAGCAGAAAATAATTATTTAAAGAAAAGTGATTTTTTTAATGTACCTGGTTTTTAAATCAGACTAAAACGTGTACAGTAATTTCTCCTAGCCACCTGCAGATTTCTAAACACATACCGATAGTCATGGAAAGTTAAGACAAAGGTCACAAATTCGAATCCTTGTCTACCACAAAGTTTTAATTTGCCAAGAAGTTTCGTATCAGCACACACTCAGCTGTGTAGCGCAAATTCATTCTGGAATACATGTGTTTTGTTATATTTGTCTTTCTTCTTGAGAAAAATGGTAGAAAAATTTTAAAACGGTTTATCACTGGACTTTTAGTGATTAATCCGGAAAACCTGGTTGTGGTCTGAAATACAAAATGAAGAATCATAACGACGCAGGCAGCTGTTGCTAGCGCCCAGAAGTCTACCTGGGAAGTTGGCCTGTGCGAGGACGGGTCCGCTGGAGGCGACGGCTCCGTCGATGATGTCCGGGTAGCGGAGGCGCGCCCAGGCGGCCAGGTTGCCGGCGTACGAGCCGCCGAACACCACCCACTTGGCGGCGCCCAGCTGAGGGTTCTCCTGGCGCTGCTGCCGGATGAAGGTGGCCAGGTCTTCCAGTGCCTGCGTCGAGTTCAGGTAGCGCAGGTTCGCCGCGCTCGTGTCGCTGCGGAAGCAGGGATAAACGAGTAGAATGATCTACTCTCGTTGCCGTATCTGGGAACGACACACAGCCAATGCTTTGGAAATAAATGTTTCTAGTGTTTCGATAAAATACAGGGTTATTCATTAGTACCTCTGGGATTTCAGAAGACACACAGAAAAAGGACACGTATCAGCAAAAAGAGCATTCATCATAGCCATTGTGACGTAGTCGCCTAGTGCACCAGTATGGGACAGTAGGGTTAGAATACACTACGTGATCAAAAGTATACGGACACCCCAAAAATCATACCTTTTTCATATTATGTGCATTGTGCTCCCAGGTATGGCATATCAGCGACCTCAGTAGTCATTACACATCGTGAGAGCAGAATGGGGCGCTCCGCAGAACTCCCAGACTGCTAACGTGGCCAGGTGATTGGGTGTCATTTGTGTCATACACGAGATTTCCACACTCCTAAACATCCCTAGGTCCACTGTTTTCGATGTGATAGTGAAGTGGAAATGTGAAGGGACACCTGCAGCACAAAAGCGTACAGGCCGACCTCGTCTGTTTAATTAGAGAGACTGCCGATAGTTGAAGAGGGTCATAACGTGTAATACGCAGGCGTCTATCCAGACCATCACACAGGAATTCCAAATTGCATCAGGATCCACTGCAAGTACTATGACAGTTAGGCGGGAGGTGAGAAAACTTTGATTTCGTCGTCGAGCGGCTGTTCATAAGCCACACATCACGTTGGTAAATGCCAAACGACTCTTCGCTTGCTGTATGAAGCGTAAACATTGAACGATTGAACAGTGGAAAAACATTGTGTGGAGTAACGAATCACAGTACACAATGTGGTGATCTGATAGCAGGGTGTGGGTATAGCAAATGCCCGGTGAACGTCATCTGCCAGCGTTTGTAGTGCCAAGAGTAAAATTCGGAGGCGGGTTTTTCATGGAAGGGACTTGCACCCATTTTTTTGCGTGGCACTATCATAGCACAGCCTACATTGATATTTTAAGCACCTTCTTGCTTCCCACTGTTGAACAATTCGGGGATGACGATTGCATCTTTCAACACGATCGAGCGCCTGTTCATAATGATCGGCCTGTGGCGGAGAGGTTACACGGCAATAGCATCCCTGTGATTGCGGCCTGCACAGAGTCCTGACCTGAATCCTACAGAACGCCTTTGGGATGTTTTGGAACGCCAAATTCGTGCCAGACCTCACCGACCGACATCGATACCTCTCCTCAGTGCAGAACTACCTGAAGAATGGGCTGACATTCCCCAAGAAACCTTCCAGCATATGATTGAACGTATGCCCGTGAGATGGAAGCTGTCATCAAGGCTAAGGGTGAGCCAACACCATATTGAATTCCAACATTACCGATGGAGGACGCTACTAACTTGTAAGATATTTTCAACCAGGTGTCAGGATACTTTTGATTACATAGTGTAAATTATTTGGTAGAAATGATAGGCAGCAATCTGAGGTCATGTGACTGTAGGAAGATACAGAATGACTTAGAAAAAATTTCTATTTGGTGTGATGAATGACAGCTACTTCTAAATGTGGAAAAATGTAAGTTAATGTGGATGAGTAAGAAGAACAAACCTGTAATGTTCGGCTACAGTATTACTATTGTCCTGCTTGAAACAGTAAAGTCGTTTAAATATCTGGGCGCAACGTTGCAAATCGATCTTAAATCGAACGAGTATGTGAGAACTTCGGTAGAATGTTTTCTGCGACCTTCCCCCTCCCGACACGTTTTGTGTACCCAGCATTCCAGTATTGTCATCTGCCGTCTGTGAGTGGTTACTGAACGTTGACTTCGAACGCTGGCGATGTTCATGTTGTGTTGGCTGAAGAGCCAACACCGTGTTACTAGAGGAGGCCGAAATGCACGCGTTTTAGCTCACGCAGGCTGGCGTGAGGAGGAAAGAACTATAGTGACGTGAGGTCTGGAACATGACAAGGAATCAGAATTCAGAAAAGGGACGTAATTAGTTTGATACTTAACTTCAGTCCATTAACGATGAACGTCGGTCTTGACGGTACATGATTCACAATATTATCTGTTCAGAATACATTCTGGAAGTAACTGAATATGGGGCCTTGCTAGGTCGTAGCAAATGACGTAGCTGAAGGCTATGCTAAACTGTTGTCTCGGCCAGTGAGAGCGTATGTAGACAGTGAACCATCGATAACAAAGTCGGCTGTACAACTGGGGCGAGTGCTAGGGAGTCTCTCTAGACTAGACCCTCCGTGTGGCGGCGCTCGGTCTGCAATCACTGATAGTGGCGACACGCGGGTCCGACGTATACTAACGGACCGCGGCCAATTTAAAGGCTACCACCTAACAAGTGTGGTGTCTGGCGGTGACACCACAGTTCACATTAATGTGACTGAACCGTGTAAATACCTTTTGTTTTGTTTGTACAAATATCTTCTCGAGCAAATAAATGTTGACGTTCTGAAATGTTTACATCAAACTTTTGTTATTCTTTCAGGTCACAGCAGTGTGCCGAATTTACCGTATGACTGTTATCAAAAATACACATTAATGAACTTTGCTTACCCTTTTTATGAATTCTGCTACTGTTGCTATTTCCGGATCTATGATACTATATTCGGATACTCTGTAACATGAACAACTCCTCGCAAGCGCATTCCCACAGCGCAGTAGTAGGTTGAGCGACGTGGTACTGTTTTGATCTTCTACCTTGGTGGACAGGAGCTAATTATCGAAAACTGCAGCTTTGTACATTTCTGCATGGTTACCAATCATATGTTACAACGCTGGAAACATTAAACTTGGCACAGTCAAGTCACAGCTGCACGTTCCCTATGCTACTCTTGCTGCATGAGACCACATCTCAACCAGGCCTAATGTGCAATCTTTCAGGCTCTAGCTAAAACGCTTGATAGATGGACATCTTAAAAGTAGATTTTTTTAAAACATGCATTTAAGGACGTTTTAAAACTACACTGTTTGTAAGTAGTTTGGTTTAGCTGGATCATAAGCTACATCTAAACAACAAGAAATAAATAAAATATTTTGAACTGATGTTTGAGAAATTATAATCGATTACACTGTGAATGATCATAATAAAATATTTGAGAAATCTACGTACTCTATAACTTCAATGATGGATATATTCTGCGAGTATAGAAGGCGTGTGTGAATGTTGGACTTAAGCCTGTTTAGGTAAGGGTTTTGCAGTTCAGCTGGAAGGATGGGGGTGAAATTACTTACGGCGTATAGATTTTATATTGTAAATCAATATAAAATGAAAGTTAAGTTTCAGTATGAACATAGCCAAAGACTGTGTCACCTACTAACGAAGGAATTTTTCCGGTTTTTGTGTTGTCTGAATTGCACATAGGTTAACTGTATGGTGTGTGAAAGGAAGATAATGGTTTTACGGTTTAACGCCCATCTACAGCGAGGTCAGTACAGATGGAGTTGAAGCACGAATTAAGAAGATCGACGGAAAACATAAATCAAGTTGTGTGAATTAGAACAGTCATCATCCCGAATGTACAATGGGAGTACAGTATCTTAACTGCATCTCTACCTCAGTCGGGAACTAATGTGTGCATTTAGGAATAAAATTACAGTTTCCAGTGTCACGTGGACTCACTCACTATTTGACGTTCGGTTCACGTTCGCTTAAAAATGTTATTTTGGCGACTGTGAGTACGAAAAAGAAGAGGAATGGTCATTGTTGACGGATATGGCAGGAAGAAGCAAAAAACTAATGTCGACATATTCCCTATTCCGAATGGTTTCCGAGATAGAACATAGTTAATGTACGTAGGTATTTATTTCCTGTGTTATTCAACACATAGTCAGGCTTGTCATATACGCATGTACAACAGTTGGCAAATATTACAACATGCGTTTTACAAACAACTGATTTAAAAATATGTATTTTAACACATTATTCACAAAGTATTATCGTACACGTCACGTTACAGTTGTTGTGCAGTTCATGTTAAATGTCCGAATATCCCGTAGTCAAGATCACTGCATTTGTACACTCTTTGGAGAACGTGTTGTGTTGCTTGCCTGAGCGCCTCTGTACGCTCCCTAATGACGGCAGCAGCGTCCACAATGCGACCATTCAGTTCATCGCATGTATTCAACTTTATTTTGTACTCCTCATTCTTCATCCAACCCCATAAACAAAAATATAATGGCGTAAGGTCTAGCGATCTTGCTGGCCAATTAATTGTACTAACATGACCAATCAGAGATTGAGGTAAGTGCGGTTGAGATGTTCCCTCACACGTCTGGTAAAATACGTAGCTGGTCCGTCATGCATCCACGTGGCAAAGGGAACGTCCTCAAGATGTTCAACAAACGAATTTTCCAAAAAATTAAGTAATTCAATTCTGTCATCCGATCTTCTAAACTGACTGGAGTTATCAACATGTTACCGATCATGCCACTCCAAACATTGACCGAAAAACGAAACTGGAAAATGGTTTTCACTGTACCGTGTGGGTTTTACTGCGACCGTCGATGTGTGCTGCTGATTCCATTCCGTGTAAACGTGGCTATGCGAGTTAATAGTATTAACGGAAGAAAATGACGATTGTCATTTAATCAGTGACAAAATTCCAGTTGTCGCCAATGTGAAGATGAGAACACGCTGTGTGTGAAACCGGTACCAGTTTTCGGCATGTAATGTTCGCCACACACGAGTTAACCGGACACTGATATGTGCAGAATGTCACCTTACGCTGACTAGCAGTACTACGATGCATAATTCAACAATGCTTTACTCTTATTGCATAGGTTGTTGAACTACATGTTCGATAGAAAAATGGTCACTTGAAAGAATACCTGTTTCACACAGTGTGCTGAAGAATTCGGTAAACACTGTGGTAAGCAGTTCGACGTGTCGGGAAGCGCCGACGGCATTCTTCGATAGCAGCAGGAGCAGTAGCATCACAAAAGCCGTAAACATGCAACGATCTGCATGTTTTTTATTAGTATAGCTGTATAGCGTTTTAGCCAGCGCGTGTCCAAACACTGCTAATTAATACTTGGTTCTGATAAACTCTCATGCCCTCGCACTAATTCGCTTACAACACACCGTGGACAACGGCGCGTTCATCGGGCTGCTTTAATGGCAGGAAGGCATCCAGAACAAAGGGGCTGAAAGCAACGAGGTAGCTTGGGCTAGAATAAAACGTCAAAGGAGTTGGGCGGATGACAGACGTAAATGTGCTCCTGTAGCCCAAAAACAGATTACATTAAATCTTACTCCACAAAGACACCTAATGGTGTGTGGCGGAGGGTACTTTTATACCACTGAGCCCTCCAATCCTGTTCCATTCGCGAATAGCGCGTGGGGAGAATGACTGTCGGTAAGCCTTTGTATTGGCTCCAAATTCTCGAATTTTCTCCTCGTGGTCATTAGACGAGACATGCGTGGGGGGGAAGTAATATGTCGTGCGACTCTTTTATGAAAGCACTCTCTCGAAATTTCAATAGTGAATCTCCTTGTGACGCACAACGCCTCTCTTGTAACGACTGGTAACGGTGTTTGTCGAGAATATCCGTCACTGTCTCGCGCCGTCTAAACGACCCCGTCACGAAACGCGCCGATCTTCCTTGGATCTCTCCAGCTTTTCTATCAGTCCTATCTGGCAGGGATTCCAGACAGATGTACAATACTCAAGAATCAGTCGAAGCCACTGTGATGAGTTACATTTCTTTAAGATTCTTCCTATGAATCTGAGTCTGGCATCCGTTTTCCCACTATTTGTTTTATGTGCTCATTGCACTTGAAGTCGGTCTGGACAGTTATTCCTAGGTATTTTACGGTAGATACTGTTTCCAGCGGTTTGTCATCAACAGTGTAGCAGCACAGTAGCGGATTTCTCTTCCTATGTATGCGCAAAATAATGCATTTATCTACGTTCAGGATCAACTGCCGGAGCCTGCATCATTCATCAATTATCTGGAGGTCATTCTGCAAATCGTTACTGTCTGCTAGCATTGCTGCTTCGTTACAGACAACCGCATCATCTGTGAACAGTCTTAAAGAGCATCCGATGCTTTCTACTAAATCATTTATATGTATTGTAAACAGTAACGGTCCTATCATACTTCCTTCGGATACTCCGGAAATTACCTATAAATCTGTCGATTTTGTTACGTTAAGAGCGACGTGTTGAGTTCTACCTGCAAGGAAGTCTTGAATCCAGTTGAAGATCTGCTCCGATACTCAATAAGCTTGTATTTTTTCACTAAATAGCGTTGCGAGGTGGTGTCAAATACCTTCCTGAAGTCAAGGTTCACGGGATCGACCTGACCGCCGTTGTCTACGGCGCTATGAAGCTCATGGAGGACCAGAGCGAGCTGAGTTTCGCATGTTCACTGTTTCCGGACCCATGTTCATTTTTATAGAGGAAATTTTCATTCTCCAAAAAGTCATTATTTTTGAGCATAGAACGTTTTTCATAATTCTGTAACAGATTGATGTCAACGATATATGGCCGGTCGCTGCGGCCGAGCGGTTCTAGGCGCTTCAGTCCGGAACCGCGCTGCTGCTACGGTCGCAGGTTCGAATCCTGCCTCTGGCATGGATGTAAGGGATGCCTTAGGTTAGTTAGGTTTAAGTAGTTCCAAGTCTAGGGGACTGATGACCTCAGATGTTAATACCCATAGTGCTTAGAGCCATTTGAACCATTTTTTCAACGATATATGTCTATAATTTTGTGCATCTGTCATATAGCCCTTCTTAAAAACGGAAATGATCTGCGCTTTCTTCCAGTCGCTAGGTACCCTTCATTCCTCAAGCGATCTGCGATAAATAATGCCAGGAGGGGAACAAGCTCTTTTGCATAATTTTTGTAGAATATTACAGGTATCTCAACTGGTCCTGACGCCCTTCCACTACTGAGCGATTGTAGTTTTTTTTTCTATTCCACGATCGCTTATCTCAATATGTACTATTTCGACGTTCGTACGACGAATGAAAGGCGGGGACCGTGTTACGATCTTCCCCCGTGAAATAATTTCGGAAGACCAAATTCAGTATTTGGGCCTTCTCTCTGTTATCTTCCGTTTCGATGCCAGTATGGTCACTGAGTGAATGAATAGTTGATTTTAACTCACTTGGTCATTTTACATACGTTCAAAACCTCTTGGCGATTTTACTCACAAGAGGAGGCCACGATGCTGGTATCACGGATTTACTTCAAACTTTGTACACCGTTAATGGACCATTAAAACAACTTCGTGTGAAAGTAGCGAGGTGCACTACTTGGGCAATTCCTAAAAAACCGCAAGAGAAGTTTTACGTGTCTGTTACGTAACGGATGTGCGTAGATGCTCGCTGTCACAGTTCATGGTGGTCAAATGTGCCGGCGCGGTAGCTCAGCGTGTTCGGTCAGAAGGTTAGCTGTTCTCTGATGTAATAAAAAAAAAAAAAAACAGAGAGTGGGGCAACGACGAAACTGAACGGATGTGTTGGAACGTCCGCCCCGAACAAATGCAACGAACAAAATGAGATCAACAACAACAAAAACAAAGTGGTTAGCGTTCGAGCGTCGTAAGACGAACGTGTATGAGGCGACAGTTCGATTCGCTCTCATACTTAAGTTTTAATCTGTATTTTTTCATCATTTGTCATATTGTTTAATATATATGGCATTTGAGAGGTTACATGATTTAAAAAACCACGTGTATTTGCATGAAGTTTTAGTGAATTTCATGTTATTTGACTACTTACTATTTTTAATCTAATTTAATTATTGGAACAAACAAATTAATAACCATCGACAAGTAAGTGAGGAAATACATTGAGTTTTCCTGAAAATGTATGCCGATCGTGATTTGCGAAATCACTTATACGTTCAATCTGGTAAGGTATCCGGAACTACTTTGCACTTCGACGCTTCGAGTTGCAGACACAGAGGCAGGCCTCATTTGGCCGTTAACCTGCGTACCGGTGGGACTTTGCTAATGCAGCAAGAATGAATAGTGTAGTGGAAATTTTTTTTGAATATCACAGAATTTGCTCTTGTACTACAAAAATGAAGTTTCAAGAGGGAGTCAAACCGTCGCCTCAGCCACGTTCGTCTTAGAAAGCTGGAATGTTAACCACTTGACCACCATAAACTCTAACGTCCAACATCTACGCACAAGATGCATGAGTTCGAAAGTTAACCACCTGACCACCATAAACTCTAACGTCCAACACCTACGCACAAGATGCGTGAGTTACATAGGTATGTAAAACTTCTCTTGCGATTTTATCGGAATTGCCCGAATAGTGCACCTTATTATTTGCACATTATGTTGTTTTAATGGCCTACTGAAGGTGTACAAAGTTTGAAGTAGATCAGTGATCCCAACGCCATGGCCTCCGTTTGTCAGATCTGTTGGCAAAGTTTTACTTTCAAAGTCACTGAACGCTTCTCTCATTGCTCTTCTTACTCTCATTTTCGCTTCGATCAGCCATTGTTTGTCAGTTAGGTTTTTATTTTTCTTAAATCTGAAATAAAGGTCTCTTTGTTTATGTAGCAGTTTTTTAACACGGCTATTAAACCATGGTGGGTCTTCCCTGTCCCTTAAGACCGCGCCCGGAACGTATTCGTCTAGGGTATACTGCACGATGCCTTTGAATTTTTTCCATTTGTTCTCCACATCTTCGTCCTCATCATCGAATATTTGATTCTGACTGCTCAGATACTCTGAAATTTTTATCCTGTCACTCTTGCTAAGCAAAAAATCTGCCTACCTACGTTAACATTCTTTGTAAGACCCTCAAAGTAATTTTCGGACAAGACGTCCAAAACAATGGCAAGCGAATCCCAGTCAATGCCACCCCATATTACAACGGCATGAACAGGAAAATTATTAAACATATTCTATCATTTCTGTCTGAAGAGATCTCCTACTAGGGCTCCTGACCCAGGCGGTCTATAAAAGCATTAACATTTTTGACCGTGCTCTACTATCTCGGAAACCATTCGGAATAGGGTACATTTAGTGCGAAGATTTTGCTTCAAATGAGCGTTTCTGTCATATCAATGAATAGTGACCATTTCTCCTGCGACACCCTGAAATTTCACACCTTACACACACACACACACTCCGTCTCCGGAGCTGAGGGGGGCGGGGGGGGGGGCGGGGGGGGGGGGGGGGGTGGAGGCAGCGTGAGTGCACAGGAGTGCTAAAGAAGGGCCAACAACATACTGACACAGATTTCGTCCCGTTACAGGGGTATTCATATCATAAGGGGCCAAGTTCATCTACATCTACATCTACATTTATACTCCGCAAGCCACCCAACGGTGTGTGGCGGAGGGCACTTTACGTGCCACTGTCATTACCTCCCTTTCCTGTTCCACTCGCGTACGGTTCGCGGGAAGAACGACTGTCTGAAAGCCTCCGTGCGCGCTCGAATCTCTCTAATTTTACATTCGTGATCTCCTCGGGAGGTATAAGTAGGGGGAAGCAATATATTCGATACCTCTTCCGGAAACGCACCCTCTCCAAACCTGGCGAGCAAGCTACACCGCGATGCAGAGCGCCTCTCTTGCAGAGTCTGCCACTTGAGTTTGTTAAACATCTCCGTAACGCTATCACGGTTACCAAATAACCCTGTGACGAAACGCGCCGCTCTTCTTTGGATCTTCTCTATCTCCTGCGTCAATCCGATCTGGTACGGATCCCACACTGATGAGCAATACTCAAGTATAGGTCGAACGAGTGTTTTGTAAGCCACCTCCTTTGTTGATGGACTACATTTTCTAAGGACTCTCCCAATGAATCTCAACCTGGTACCCGCCTTACCAACAATTAATTTTATATGATCATTCCACTTCAAATCGTTCCGCACGCATACTCCCAGATATTTTACACAGAAGTAACTGCTACCAGTGTTTGTTCCGCTATCATATAATCATACAATAAAGGGTCCTTCTTTCTATGTATTCGCAATACATTACATTTGTCTATGTTAAGGGTCAGTTGCCACTCCCTGCACCAAGTGCCTATCCGCTGCAGATCTTCCTGCATTTCGCTACAATTTTCTAATGCTGCAACTTCTCTGTATACTACAGCATCATCCGCGAAAAGCCGCATGGTAGTTCCGACACTATCTACTAGGCCATTTCCCGTTTCAGAGCGTCGCTGCTTCGTATATGCAAAAAAGGCGAGACTCCGATGCGGGTATATAAGCAGCAACATTAAGGAAATGTATTAGTGTGGCATTTTCGTCTTTCCGAATTGCGTACTGTAGACGCGGAATCGGTCGGAATCGTGAACTATGGCGACGTTATTGCCGAAGGCGTCCTTACAGGACCAACATGCTGTTTTTCATTTCTTGGCCGCCGAAAGACAAACACCGCAGACGTCCATCGGAGAATGGAGATTGTGTATGTGGCCGTATGTCTGTCGGAAACCACCAATGTGGAACGATGCGCGACAAGGTGTGTTGGCCGCGGGTGGAAGCGGCGTGGTCTAGGGCCACCTTGCCACGGTTGACGCGGTCCCCCCCCCCCCCCCCCCCCCCGGCGAAAGAAAGTACGACTCCTCCCTCAAGCACGGGTGTGTGTTTTGTCTTTAGCGTAAGTTAGTTTAAGCTAGGTTAAGTAGTGTGAAAGCCTAGGGACCGATTACCTCAGCAATTTGGTCCCACAGGAACTTAACACTGATTAAAGTTAAAGGGCTGTTGCTGCTTCGTCATAACGCAAGTCCCAATATCGCAAATTTGTAGCGCAGAAGTTACGCCAACTCAAGAGCGAGACATCCGATCACCTGTCCTTTACATTTTGAAGCGATGTAGATGTCGCTGAGACGGTAATTTAATATGGGGCGGCAAATGCCGAGAAATACTCCAAAAGTGGATCATGAATTTTGAACATGTGACGTCACCAGATGACATACCTCGGTGCACGTGCAGCAACTGGGCTAGTCGATTCTACCCTTTCAGGTAAAGGGAAGTGCTACACATGGCTCTGCTATGCTACTCAGTTTTCGAACACCTTTTGTAAATGTGATCTGTTGTAAATGGAGAAGTTACAAAATTATTGTCCTCACTGTAACCAAGCAAAATCTGCTTCAATTTTGTGTTTCTCCCCCTTTGTCTCTTCTTTTTTTGGTTTCATCCTTTATTTAGTGTAGAACACGTAAGTGATTTACTGTTAGAGATGCACTTCGGAAGCTTATACTTATTTACTTGTGGTGCAATGTGGTAGGTGTTTCTTGTACTGTACTTTACAGTTAAGGAGTGGAGACCGCGAGACCGGTAAACAAAGTAATATATCTTACATCGGTGTAAACATACAATTGTCTAACACAACGCAAGGAAATAATGAATGCTTGCCAGACGCAAAACTCGAACCCTAAATCCCAAGCGCTAAATTTGCGCTTGTAGGACTGGAGCCACACTGGCAAGAATACTTGACTTTCGGTAGGATGCTCAGGTGCGACAGACCGACAGGTTCCACCGTTGCACGTACGGCGAGATACGTCATCTGATTCAACATCTTTCGTCCGCTTTTAGGTTATTTCCCGACATTTGCCGTCCCGTGAGTATTATATTAAATTACATGTCCCGGCGTCATCTACGTCGCTTTCGGGATTTTCAAACTTTTTGAAGAATCACCCTGTAGTCCTGATCTCTACCCAGGCGATTTTCACGCCTTCGGTCCCTTAAAAAAGGATTCTAAGGGTTGACCATTCGTTTCGGACGACGATGTGTACCAGGAAGATACTTACTTCTTCATCCAAGGGGAGACGATGTTCTACTACACGGGTAACTTCAACCTGGTCCGTCGGTGGGATGTTTGCCTAAGTGCTCACGGCCATTTTGCCTGGTGAGAATACCGATTCTGAACTATACAGCTTTCGAATGGAAACTTTTTGGTAGCCCTTTATATTCTGTGCAGCACTTCTAGTTCTGGCGACTAGGCTAGATGTTATTCTGACTTCAAGTTGCGAACTGCTGCACAATTGGAATGTAGTGTACTCACGGCGTGGGCCTGCTGGAGCCGTAGAAGCGGTGTTCCAGTTCGTACATGTAGGCACCGTGCTGCACAGCCAGGTCGAACATGTAGCCTCCAGCCAGCCACGTGTCGCTGGCTTCAGACTCCCCGCTAATGAAGAGGAAGACGGGGCCTCCTGATCTGTAGTATTCGCCGCTGCGGTAGTAGAGCTGCGGAAAGCCCCACAAGTGATGACACGGCAGAAAGACTTTTCAGTGCGGAAACACGCTTCGTTGTTTGTTTTATAGCTTAATAACAACAAAACTTATATGATTGGGAGGCAGGTGGAGGAGACATCGTTGTAATGAGGTGACAGCAATGCTCACCGTTACAATACTAGGCGAGAAAACTAATTTCATTACTCATTGTTAACTAATAATGAGCTAAAAAGTCTTTAGTCAATTCCCAGTACCACAAAACATAGCACTGGTAGCAAAGAAAATTCTTAATCTAATCTAAGACTATATATTCCGAACAAACCTTATATTCTACCGATGAATGTTTATGTAAACGCAAGCAGCATGTGTGCCATGGTACACTTTGTCGTTAAGCTTGTGTTTCACTTCTAACATGTGATGTAAAAAAAGACCAATTTCAATAAATTTTTTAATTATGTCACTGTGCTATTTAGTATCATGAAAACGGCCGTCTTGCAACCTAACTCCCTCCCGCAACCCCCACCCCCCACCCCCCGACGACACTCAAACATACAAAATCATGTATGTATAATGTGTAAATCAAGTCCTTTCACATCAGTTCGATTGATATTGAAATTTTGAAGATACGCTTCCCGCGAGAAGTAGGAACGCCAAGGAAACCGGTGGCGTTCCTACCTTTCGCGAGAAGCACATCTTCAAAAATAGGAAGCATTTTGGAGGGATTTGATATTAAAAGTGTATTCTCTCCGCCAGCTAAGACTAGAGCGCTTCTGGCTCAGTGAAGGCTGATTTGGGCTGGAGGAAGCCCAGTGTCTAGAAAATTCCCTGCCATTGCGGGGAAGCCTAAATTGGATAAACGATTCGTACGGTGCATGATCGATGCTTGGATCATCATTTCCACACGGGTTTATTTCAGAAAAATCTACGGTAGCGGAATATTGTCTTACTGAAGGACATGAAATGTTGTACTATGAGACACAAGTGCTTGCTCAGCGCTGCTTTATTGGGACTGTCTAGCGAAAGAAGCTATTGAAATCTGACAATATTATAAGCAGAGATAAGGGGTATCCGTTAAGTAAGAGCTGGAGCCCTGTTTTGTTTGACATTAAAAAATAACCGTGCCTGTTTCGGTCATCAAAATGTGTCAAAATGGTTCAAATGGCTCTGAGCACTATGAGACTTAACTGCTGTGGTCATCAGTCCACTAGAACTTAGAACTACTTGAACCTAACTAACCTAAGGACATCACACACATCCATGCCCGAGGCAGGATTCGAACCTGCGACCGTAGCGGTCACGCGGTTCCAGACTGTAGCGCCTAGAACCGCACGGCCACTCCGGCCGGCTCAAAATGTGTCAACACTGTTTCATACCTATTTCTCGTTTCGCGAGTTTTCAGCACCGGTGCGCTGTCATGCTTTACGCTAGAGGCCAGTTATGCTTGCACACGCACGATGGAGCTACAGGTGGCGTATAAAGGAGCCACCGCTGCGGCCTGATTTCAGTTCTGGTGAATTAGTGCGAAGGCTAACTCACCTGATGATGGCGGCCAAGTGGGTCGCCGAACTATTGCGTCAAGGTGACGTTATGTTCCGGCTGGAGACGCGACATGAATGTCACACTGTCCTGTCCTTTGGAGCCCCCTCTGGGTGCTCATTATGATGAACACTGTGGAGCACTGACGACCGTGACATTGATCTGTGCCGTACACTACATTGGGCATGGGCCATAGAGAGTCTGTCAGTGCGTCGATTATGTAAGCTGTTGCAACTCGGCGCCACGCGTCGCACTCAAGCTTTGGCCAGGTTTCAGGGTCACACTGATAACGAGCCTTGCGGCTCCTTCCTACTTATATCTCGAGGAAAGGTCACGAACGTAGAACTAGATAGAATCGAGCATACACAGAGGCTCAGCAACAATCGTTCTCGCCACCAGCCTTTCACCACTGGAAAGGAAACGGGTGAAGTGAGAGTGGTACACAAAGTATCATCCACACCCCACCGTAAAGTAGCTTGCGGAGGATATATGTAGTAGATGTAAGAAGGTACATTGACACTAGGACGCCAGCCAAGCAGTTTAAGACAGTCAAAAACAGTTACTAAATTTATAAAAAGCTGATGAAAAATATGCGTTTCGGCGTTACAGCATAAATACTAAATGCAACGATTTACTAAAGTATAATAGTATCACAGTCAAGTGATATCGTGCCATTTAAGTGGAAAACTAGGATCGAGATACTTGCTCATACGTTTTATAGAGCGAGGTCGTAACACGAAGAAGAAAATTGTAGTTCAAGTCGGGTCATCCTGCTTTAGATTTTTCTACATCTACATCTACATGGATACTCTACAAATCACATTTAAGTGCCTGGCAGAGGGTTCATCGAACCATCTTAACAATTCTCTATTATTCCAATCTCGTTTAGCGCGCGGAAAGAATGAACACCTATACCTTTCCGTACGAGCTCTGATTTCCCTTATTTTATCGTGGTGATCGTTCTTCCGTATGTATGTCGGTGTCAACAAAATATTTTCGCATTCGCAGGAGAAAGTTGGTGATTAGAATTTCGTGAGAAGATTCCGTCGCAACGGAAAACGCCTTTCTTTTAACGATTTCCAGCCCAAATCCTGTATCATTTCTGTGACACTCTCTCCCATATTTCGCGATAAAACAAAACGTGCTGCCTTTCTTTGAACTTTTTCGATGTACTCCGTCACTCCTATCTGGTAAGGATCCCACACCGCGCAGCAGTATTCTAAAAGAGGACGGACAAGCTTAGTGTAGGCAGTCTCCATAGTAGGTCTGTTACCTTTTCTAAGTGTCCTGCAAATTAAACGCAGTCTTTGGTTAGCCTTTCCCACAACATTTTCTATGTGTTCCTTGAAATTTGCCGGCCGTTGTGGCCGAGCGGTTCTAGGCGCTTCAGTCTGGAAGCGCGCGACCGCTACGGTCGCAGGTTCGAATCCTGCCTCGGACGTGGATGTGTGTGATGTCCTTAGGTTAGTTAGGTTTAAGTAGTTCTAAGGGACTGATGACATCAGATGTTAAGTCCCATAGTGCTCAGAGCCATTTGAACCATTTGAACCTTACAGTTTAAGCTGTTCGTATTGTAATACCTAGGTATTTAGTTGAATTTACGGCTTTTAGATTAGACTGATTTTCTTCATAGTCCTTAAGCATCAGTCCTTTCGAAACAGAGAGAGTTCGCGTTCTCATTTCAACCAACGTATGAAACAACTCTTGACATCACTATCGATGAACTGTTAGTTTTATCCTTCGACCTAGGTGATGCACCGGTTATATTTAAAGGACCTCCCCATAGACATTGAAAGGACTATCTGAAACTATTGGTTTGGTGCATAACTTCGTGGCGTTTATCCATAGGTTTAATAAACAGGACAGATAGACGTACCAAGGCTTTAGTTATCAATAAAACATTCTCCTTCACTATTTAAAACAGTTGGAAACGCTGGGGTAACTTTTCGATTCCGCGACTGAGGAAATCACGGGGTTTTCAGGTGAAGAACTCGTTCAGCCATGTTGGATCGCATTTTCATCCAGAAAGGAAGTTCCTTGAAGGCTGTTCGATATAGAGTCGAAAAGATGAAAATCTGAGGGCGCAAGATCAGGTGAATAAGGTGGGTACTGAATGACTTCCCAACCCAACACTTGTCAAGTTGAATGAGGGCGGTCATTATCTTGAAATAGCGTCATTTCACGCAGTCTTCCTGGTCGTTTTCTTGGACTGCGTTTGCAAGACGTTTCAGTTGTTGAAAATAAATGTCAACAGTGACGATTAAATCCTGGGGAAGCAATTCGTAATATACACCACACCGTCGCTGTTCCTCCAGATGAGTAACATTACCTTTTGCGGATGGGTGCAGGTCTTTGTACGGGGAATTGCTCCTTTGTTTTGGCTCTTTTCCTCTCGCTTCCATAAAGGCACCATTTCTCGTCACCACTAACGATACAGGATAGGAATGGTCGATGTCTTTCCCTAGCCAATTGATGACGAGAAAACGGAGATGGCATATGACCGCGCAGTGATTTCGGTGATTTTGGCTTAGAGCATCCGATGCCCGTACAGCCGAATTTTGAACCTTCTCCATTACATGCAAAAAAGTCACACGATAGTGGAACTATCACAGTTCATCATATTTGCCAGTTCTCGAGTACACTGACGTGTATCATTTTGGATTAACGCTTTTAAACGATTTTCATCAAACACAGAAGATCCTCCTGAACTTGGAGAGTTACTAATGTTAGAGCGATCCTCCTTAAAACGAGAGAACCGTTTCTAAGCCATGCTCTGTCCAGTGGCATTACTCCCATACACGGCGCAAATGATTCTGGTTGCCTCCGCTGCTGTCACCTCTTTACTGACCTCAAACAAAAGAATGTGTTGGAAATGTTCCGATTTCTCGACTTGGCACGCCAATTGCTAGCGTCCACATGAAAACATGTAAACTCAAAATTCAACAATGAACTAGGAATAAAGAAAGACAGTCGATAAATAAACCCGTAGCAACCGAAATACAAAAACGCTACGAACTTGTGAATTGCAGAAATTGTAAAAGTCGTTAGTAGGAATCTTCTGTTTTATTTTATGTCTCATTTCAGTCCATGTGATCATCTTCATATATATCTGTCTCCCTAAACTAGCATAACATAACGAATTTATCGCCAAAATAAGTTTTCCTTGGTTAGCGTATCGAATGTAAACCTCGGCTTTACGGGTGACGGTGAAACATGGTTGCGAAATTTAATGTTGTAACTGTGGGTAGTTATGGGAATGATAGAAATGGGGTGTATGACACCTGGTGCTGTCTGTTTATATTCTCGAATAACTCCGCGGGATTTCTGTCTTTAATGTCCCTATGCGCTGGATGGTTCGCCTTCAGCAATGTCACTGACACTTATTCCAAGACACTCTGTGGAGACATGTTTTACGAATACACTTATCTTTCCTAGAATTCGCTTAAAACCTTTCGCTTTAGATCGCCTTCCGAACTGTTGTTACGTCCCATTCTACACAGTCTGAATGACATCAACGATACTGTAACTGTGTGATGGGCGACTGAAATTTACCACTAATCTCGCAGTCGGATATTGTGGGATTTGTTATGGGCATTATCTTGCATTTTTTAGCATTCAAAGACAGCTGTCACTCTATGATGTAACTGAGTGTATATTGCCTTACAATAATCCACCGACGTCACTTTGCGCAGAAAACAGCATCATCGCGAATCTGAGTTCCTTCCATATTTATTGGACATATTCTGTCCCGTATAATGCACTGCGTTGAGTTAAAAATTAGTTGAGACTTTCTGGTGTCTTTACCTTTCCTAAAGCCTAATCGATCGACATCTAACAGATCCGTAATTGTGTTCTCCATTATACTGTTTATTACACTTGTCAGAAATTTGGATGTATTACTTGTTGAGCTGACTCTGCAATAATTTCACAATTATTACCTTTAGGTTTACGTGCATCGTACTTTAACAAAAATTTGATAGTGTATCTCTAGTCTCACAGACCACACAAAATAGGATGAATAGTCCATCGGTTGACAATTTCACTGGTTAGCTATTCTGAAGCTGCCTCTGTTGGCTCTGTAGGATCATTCAGTACCTGCTGGGCGCCGTGTTAGCCTCTGCCAATGGCGCCTTTCAGAATCGGTATGGCTGAGCGTAGGGTCAGCACACTGCTGTCATGGTTTGCGGCCAGCTTCCCAGATCTTGCAGTCGCTACTTATCATTTATGTAGCTCTTCAGTTTGCATCACGAGGCTGGGCATCCCTGTTCTAGACCGCTCACCAAGGAAACATCCCTGGCAGCTCTGCGCATCAAACGTGGGACCTCCGCATGGCAGTTGGACACTCTGATCAGTTGCCTATGGAGGCGAAAACTCAGTACTCTCCCCCTCCCCCCCTCAATGATTTTTGACCTTATTTAATCGCTGGTCATCCAAAGCTCTGTCAAACTTTGACGCTAGTACTGGACCAGTTATAAGTCAGCTTTCATTTCTTCTTGTACCACGTCATCAGTCCCTCCTCCGTCCACCTGTCCGCTTTCTCCTCTAATTTAACAGTGGAATTCCTCATCTGTTTTTGCCATTGCATTTATTTTCACAGAAAGTTCTTCTAACTTTTCTAGATGACAACTCTGTCATTCCGACGACCATTTCTTTTTCGAGTTCTTCTCATATCGCAAGTACATATTTAGCTGTAGTTTCTTTGCCCTTCCTGGTTATTTAATCATTGACTTATAATTCTTGTCGTTTCCTGAACTTGGAAGTAATTCTCCTGTTACCCAAAATTTCTTCACAGTTATCTTGCAACTATGATTGCCAAACTTCTGTGATGGACGTTTTTAGAGATGTCCGTTCCTCTTCGACTTAACTGCCTACTGTGGTGTTCATTATCACAATATCTACAGGTCTACATGAACTTACCAGCACTTTTTCAGTTCGCACCCTCTTTTATTTTGCCTCTCTTCTAGAGCCTGCTTCCATTCGTAAAAATACACCCAGCTTTCATCTCCCGTTGCAATACAGTTATGAAATGCTTCCCCCTCAGACTTGTTCTATCGCAAAAGCTCCCTACACGCATCCATGCGCCTGTCTTTCATTTCGGATGAGAAATGTTTAGGAACCCATCCGGCACACACTTTTTTTGAACATCTGTACGTCATGAACAGTATGGCGGACTGACCTGACACAAATGTTCATTGTTGCTGCAAAATCATTCACCGCAATACGCCTGTTTTCCCGTATCAACTCATCAACTTTTGCAATGTTATTCTCCTTGGCGGTACCGACAGAGCGTCGAGGAATGGCGAATCGTGAACACTTGTTTGTTTAAGCGTATCTGCCCACTCGTTCACTTATGTTCGACTCAGACAACTTTCACCATATTCCACAACCATCCGACGATGAACTTTGATTGGTTTCAACCCTTCAGCTGACAGAAATCTAACGACACTCCTCTGCTCCACGTTGGTACAAACTTGCAAGGATGCTGCCGTTTTGTTTCACTGATTCCAGCATCCTATTGACGTGGCAGGTGTGCCAACCCCATCTGGTAATAGTTCTACGACACCACCAAAAACAACAAAGAAGCACAAACGTTGGCAAAGTTTTGTATTTATTATACGACTTTTCCAGTTATTTATTGAATGGACCTTGTATAATCATCGCTGACTAGTTGGTATTTATGAAAGTTTTTAACACTACACACACACACACACACACACACACATATATATATATATATATATATATATATATATATATATATATATATATATATATATATATACAATTTGTGTATTTGGAGGACATAAAAAGGAACTTTTATGTAACAAAAATGTCACATGTCCATCATTTCCCCAATATGAGCCCATGACGATTTTAACGCTAGTGGTCATCAGAAAGATGCTTAAACTGCTGAGTGATGAAAATTGTTTCAGAGATGTTGCTGGAAATGTCGTCCGAATAGATTGACGCAAAACTGACGTCTGCTTGCTAATGATTGTTTAACACACTCAGAACAACCAGGTCTTTTACAAATAATGGCTGCAGCTTCAACCAAAAAGGCAGTCTGCTCATCTGGAATGACTGTTGTTATCTCATACACCAAACGCTCCGTCTCCCATAGCAAGAAGAAATCCATACGAATCTAGCATCGTCTGTAAAACAATATTCATCACACGGCAGTTCAAACATCGTCTCTGAGCATCAGCAGCGTAACAACCTTCCTCTGGCGTAAATGAAAGCTTGTTACTTTTTATTACCTCCACTCTAAAATCCTGTATATGTAGTCTTTTTTATACTTCCACTTAAAAAGTAAATTTGCTAACAAACTTACTTGTTTCCATATCTCTGTTGATACGAGAGTTACGAGAATTGAATATACAATAAAACTACAGACACTGATGCAAGTATTTTTTAATGTAAAATTATATTTTTAATAGCACTTAAAAGCTCTTGAACAGAGAAGTACAACGCTTGTTAATGTTGCGTTGAAATTTTCGCAGAAATACCTGATAAATGCACTGGATTCAGCTCTTGCGGAGTGAACACCTGCACTGGAGTTCTCATGTCAGGCTCTGCCTCTGTATCAAGTCCTTCAATTGTTTTCTTGTTTCCACAGAAGCTGCTCACTTACACACACGCGCGCGTATTTCAAATAGTTTCTCTGTGTCTCTTTTGATATGTTGTAATTTATCATACAGTTCCCTGTAGAAAAATATTAGCTGATCGTGTATCTTTGTTGTATAAAGTAGGGCCTCGAGGAAATACTGTTTTATTTCACTGCCAAAGGCCTATCTTCTTCTGAATACAACGATAAAGCCTGGCACGTGGTGATGTTTAGACAGCAAGAGCACTGTGGCCGCCTTCCCTTTCAACTTAAGAAAATTTCTCAGATATTTCACTGAAAAGTTTGACCATTGACATTAACTGGTATTGTACTACTGTACTCGTCGTTTAAAAAGCTATCGAATTCCATTACGGCCCCAAACAGGTATACATTGAACTACGTTTCCGTGATGTCCGCCTTATGCGATTTACGTACCTGATTCCAGGTTGCAGTGTTGGTCGAATCGAAGTGATCCAAGACTTGCTCGAACCACAGCTGTTCGATGCCAGCCCTGGAAGTGACTTGTGGGGGACGGAGCTTCCTCAGCATCCAGTCAAACGTGGGGCGGCGCCGTTGGCGGTTGTCCGTGGGGGCGGCGGCGCACAACGCCAGCAGTGTCGCCAGGGCGACCACAAGTAGCAGCACTCTACCCATCATCTGCAGCAACCGAGGGACTAGGTAACTTCGTTGGTTTGGGAAATGTTATACGAAAGGTATTGGGCTGTACAAGTGAACGAACTAACAGATGTATTATGAGTATTTGGATGTAGTAGGGATGGGGGCTGTAATAATTGCAGCTGGGCAGCTAAAGAAGAGGTGAAAGGCTTTACTGGGGTGGGAAGTGGAAGTTATGGCTGACAGAAAGCGTGTATCTCGGAGAAAGTTACATGGTCTGGGACTGCTAAGGAAAGTTAGGCTGTGGAAGGCTATAAAGTCTTTGTAAATGCGGAGAAGGCAATATGTAGTGTTAATATTGCTGCAGTTACTAAAGGTTTTTGTGGGAGGGAGATACATTAGGGTATTAGGAATCGAGTTTACAGGAAAGATAATGCAGACGAAGGAATTCGAGGTATCTGAGAAGAAGTGGGAACTTTATAAGTCGTAAGAGGGGATAACTGGACGGTAGGTTGGCCGGCAATAAAGGAGGTGTTTAGATGGTTGTATTAATTATTAACTCACAGAAGTAGAGTTTGAGAAGAAGACCAGGACTACCATACACTGTTGTAGGTTTCAGCGATGTTCATCGAGTAGTAAAGCGAGGTATAACGTTTGTTACGTTGTTGTGATACGTGGTGAACTAGGTGGAGGAGTTGATCACCCGAAGATCTGGGAACAGGTAGTTGTGAAAATATATCGAATAAACACAAAAAATGCAACTGTCATAGACGTTATTATATAATTTAATTATATATTTGTCTGGACCAGAAATATTTTATAAATTTCCTGACGCGTTTCGGCCACAACACGTCGTCAAAAGACGATGTACCGACGACAATGAGACATTTTGTATCGATATATTTCAAGTGCTTTGAAGATAGCCAGTGGCTCCGTAGTAAATTATAACTTTGTTCAATGACTTTTTCCTCGTGATTTCTACTTCGGCGTTGCTGACACGCGATTCAGAGTGCGATCGAGTCAAATTCAAGTGTCTACAATTTTGTGTAAGCAGCAGTGTCGTAACACGTCTTGAAATAAAATTATTTGGTAGAAGACGTCAAACGATTGTTTAAGAGTAATTCAGAATTAAATTTAATTTTTAGGTTGTGTCATAGACAAAGACTGAGTGGAGTCAAATCTACTAGCAGACAATTCGCGGTGGCCAATCCAGTGTACTCAATACCGTTCATTAAAATGTTGTTGAGCTGTCATTGTTACGGCGTTATCCTCATTAAATCAATGGGGACGTCTGTTTCTGCGTGTCGTTTCTTTGGAAATCTTGCTTTCATTTTTATATGTGATATTTGGCAGCCTATCCATACAGGCATCTCATCAGTTCTTTTGGAAATCTCAATTGTATTTCATAAGCACATGAGGTGCATAGACTACACAGTTCGTTAACATAAGTACAACATTTCCTGCGAACATTTTTATGAATACACAGGCGTATTGAAGGCCTACACCCATGCTCCTACCAAGACTGGGTGACCTCTGTTTTACAAGACACATATGTTACTGGTACCATCAGATTACGTACGTTGGTCGGTGAAATTCCTACTCTTGCAAGATACCGATGTATGCATCATTGTATATAGGCCACTATAGAAAATTATCATCTCTCCCTAACTCTCGAATCGCATAATGACCCGTTAACTCCTTTTCTCTTTCAAAGAATGATATGCCGTTTTTCTGATGAGCAGCACAATGTAATCTGACGTCTGGTTTATACATGAACTAGTATTTAAATTCTTCAGCGATCGATCTTAGCGTCTCACCAGTTAATACGGTTCTGGCATCTACGTACAAGGCTTCATCGCTTATATAGAAGCCTTTGATTTATCTTTCCAGCTATCAACTTCTACGGATGTACAGCATTTGCTCCTCATCAATAATTAAAATGACGTCCACGGGACACGAAATACGATAATTTCGAAATCCGTAAGGTTGCAGTCGCGCAGTAAAAACTGTAGAATCAGCCCCACTATCAACACCACCATAGGCATCACCAACATAGCTCCGAAGGTTGCACGAACGCTGTATGAATGTTGATCTACAGTCAGCTTTGTGCTCAATAAAGCACATCGCAGATAATATCGATAAAACGAGTAGCGAGCGTAGAGAATGGTAGTGGACAAAAGTGTTTATCGTTTAACAAAGAATAAATATTTGAAGCCTACAACTCTGGTTTGTCAATTATGCAAATGGATTAGTGTTGCAGGAGAGTTATCACATCAACTTTTTCCAAGCTCCAGCCAAGAAAGACGAAGCCACTAGAGCAGATGTGAAGAAAGGGCAAACTTAATAGGCGCAATGTGCTCCGGTATTGGATGATTATTTTCCGCCAACAGACATGGAACTCAACTAGCCGATCACTCTTTACAAGCCTGAGTCAGCCTGTCAATGGGTCGCAAACTCACACTTAAGCGCTAGCCCATGAGACTTCTAATGTATAAAGTAGCACTTTATACTGAAACGCACCAATGCTGGCCACCTCGAAACATCGCACCTCTTTCTACGGAGTACTCATGGTTACATTTCCTCATGTTTGTTAGCAATGGACCAGAAATAGCAACTGATTATTGTCTACGTTATATAAATGTAAATAATTTTATTAAAACCAACTCCGCAAAATTTACGTACAATTCTTATGTGGTAGTAACATTGTGGAGGACCCGCTCCTTTGTAAAAGTAATTACTGACAGTACAAAGGCTTCATGTTTGTTAGAGATTCTGGACATATTTATATTTCAATACAATTTGCAGTGGTATAAACAAGTGACGGTTTGTGTTGGTCATTGATGTCCGGCCGTTATGGAGGACTTTTGTTTGGATTCATTTTTTTTTGGGGGGGGGGGGGGGGCGGCAAGAGATCAGACAGCGAGGTCATCGGTCTCATCGAATTAGGGAAGGATGGGGAAGGAAGTCGGCCGTGCCCTTTCAAGGGAAGAGGATTTTTATTTTTGGGCCTTATTCGAAAGTGAGTTCTGGATTCAGCGTGGACCTGTTACAACACTCACAAAGAAGCACTTTCATTAAAGTGTGTCCTCTAGTGAATCTGGTTTTAGAACATCTGAGCAATATAGTAAACGACATTAAAAATTCGGCCAGTGAAAACAAGGGTGTTTAAAAAAAACGTCTGAGACCATGGGAGCTGAAAACAGGGCCTTTTTTTACTGTAGCTGCGCAAGATGGCTTGAGGTTGCATAGTATTTGCATTATAAAAGGGTGAAGAAATATTATACGCTCTTCTAGAAGAAGAGAAGCACGACCATGCCATACATTTTGAGGAAAAATAATTTTTAACGTACTAGCATACTACATTTGAAAATTTAAATGCGTTATTTTAAGCTGCTGAGTTCAGTTTTGATATAAAGGAAAACTAAGGACTGTGAAAATGTCACAACTATACGACACAGCATAAATGTTTTCAAAATGATGCATCAAGTTTTGATTTTTTTTAAAGTTTCGAGTTGTGACAAAAATCTGGTGAATGACAGGATAGTTGGAAAAGTAAAACTGCTAAAATGTATAATATATTTACTTTATTTTTTATTCTGCTAATATTGTGTACCAGTGTCGCTAAACAATGTCGAATACTTTTTATACGCACTTCTATATAACATCTTATTTCTTTCTCGTATTAGGTTTCGAGTGATAAAAAGTCTCACTTAACCCATGTTTCAGATGGAGTATTACGTAAGACAAATGTAGAACGAAAATCAAAATTGAAGCAAATGCTTTTGACTGGGACGTCTGATGAACCCACCAAACAGAACCAATTCTACCGTGATGTGTCGTGCTGTTGTGGCAGCGAACACCAGGTTTCGATAACTAGAAAATCCTATTTTCAAAGATTTTCTTGAAGAACGGCCTTCTGTCTGTTCCTGCAGAGTCAAAGTTGTGTGAAAATTATAATTATGTGCATTCAACTTACACTGACGCATTGCACAGAATCCGAGAATATAATGGGAAGTCTTGCACATGGATTTCTGTTGATGATTCTACTAACGGTCTTTGTCAGTATTTTGCAAATTTGATTGATGATGAGTTCAACCCAGATGCGTCATCAATGGCATATTGGATTTGTTCCAAACAACTCGCAAAAACTAAGCAACTACACACTTTGCAACATTACAGTTGAATGAACGTGGTATGCCAAAATGGTGTGGATGCCGCTGCATGTATGGTTGCAGCGTTTCAACTGCTTCATGTATTCTATCCTTTGATGCTGCTTGTAACGTGTATCGCACGTGGTACCCAGTCGTATAGCAGAGTAAGTAAGGCTACAATTCCCCAAGGTAAATGAAGTAATCTCCATTGTAAACAAAGAATTTGTTGAGGCACCATCAAGAATACAGGCGTTCAAATGACAACTTGCACTTGCCATCTGAACCTGCTGTTACCCGCTGGGGCACGGGGTTAGCGGCACCGGAAGACTACAGTAAGTATCTTTCAGCAGTCTAGAAGATAAATGGAAATCTATCAACTTTGTAAATTCAGCAAAAGAGTTACTCCAAGATCGCTCAGTCCAACAGGATTTGGCTTATATTAGAACCAACAACACATTTATGGTAAGAATTATTTGCGAATTAGAAAGCTCAGTGAGATCTATCTATGAACGTTTCTTTACTGGAGCAAGTTAAAATGAAAATTAATGAAGCACCAAGTGTAGTGGGAGAGAAAGTACAGGCAAAAATGCAAAAGGTTTTACAGAAGAACACCAGGCTGTAAGACCTGTGCGCAGCAGCAAACGTAATTAGCAGAAAATCCAGTTCCTCTGATTGCAGCATTCCTGTCCAACACGTGTCGAAACCGAAATACACCACCGTCACATCCGCTGATGCAGTACGTTCTTTTTCAGAATAAGAATTAATACTGATAGACACGCGCCCTAGTTGTTCTCTAGAAAACCCAGAAGAGGTTTTAGTTACTTACTGTGAAAACAACTAGGGTCTGAATCTATGAAACCACTGATTTATCAGGCATTTATTAAATTACATATTACATGTATTTCAACGTGTGGCTATACATGTTTTATACTATATTTTTATCTTATAAAAACCAAAAAGTTTAGGATCAGTTTGAACAATAAAGTAATAGAATGTTTGCTGTGTTGTGCAGCTACGTATAGTTTGATTTTCCTTGAACAATATGTCCATATGTCAACCAGTATGTATTCTACATTGTTTAGTTTTTATGCGTAATACTATTTAGGGCTTATCTTATGTTTTATGTAGCCTAAATGAGCTACTGAAGAGTATACTTCAGGCACCTAAAATGCACATTTTACGATCTTAAAATCCGTGGTCTAGTAGTACACGATTTCTTCGGAATATACTATTCCCTTTGGGACACTTAGTCGTGGTAGAACTTCGTCTATAAATTCCACGTCATTAGGTTTACAATTAGGTTTAAATTCCTGCATTAATTACAGACGATACTGCTGTAACTGAATTCCTTTTCAAAATAGCTACGTCCGACCGCACGGGAGTTTCGTTGCTCCTGCGAGGTCCTACAAACAGATTTCGTGCTGGACTAGCTCATCGGTAGTTAAATGTTCAGTACTATTACATACTTCCTAACCAGCAGAACTGCGTACACCATTATTAATAAGGACGCAAACGGATCAGAATCGATAGTAGCGTGAAGCGTGCCGGAATAAAGTGCGACAGAGCAGTTAATGTCCATGGTACACTGAGCTGATGTAGCAGGCTACGTTTTCATATCAGTGAACCACTTCGCAGTTGGCGCAGTCGCATACACTGTGGTCAAGTCATTAGAAGTAAAACCTTCAAGATACATAAATTTAATTAAGAATTTCAGTAGTAAATAGCAGTCAAACTGGCCACAGTAGCCGACGTATAAGAAGGAAGATTTCTGTGTAGAGCCCTCTCGCAGCCATATAACTGATAAGCCATACAACACGGATGGTACGAGTGTCCAAATAATTTGAACCAGTGCCTAAAATAAGTATTTCACGACTCTTCTCTTTCCTGTTACAAAAGTTTGCAAATTTAGTAGTCTATACCAAAATTGCCCAGAGGCGTTTAGCCGTCTCGTTCATTTCTTTGATATAGTAAAATTTTTGTGCTTTTGAAGTAATTATTACTGTCCACATTGCCACTCTGTAATATCGTCTTGTTGCGTAACATTTTTTACGATCCCGTCACTCTGAGAAGATGATGGTATACATCAGACAACTGCTATGAGAAAAAAAGCTAAAGACAAGATACGTAATGAAGATCGTCAGTTAACTTTTCGCACCGTAACACACTTGGTTAGCAGTCGGAGAAATATTTTGTATACAAAGGAACTAATAAGATCTTTTTAGTTATTTTTCAGGAAGAAAGTATTAAACAGAGGCGTCAGAAATTTCTGCTTCTCTCATAAATACGATAACTACAATCATTCACTGTAACTAAATTAGATATTGAAAAGTAAAATTGTAAATGTTAGTAAAATTCTGCTTACCATTCGGTTTTCAACTAGACGCACCTTATGATTCTGTTCGTCAGAAGGTATATATAATCGGAAAGCTTATCAGAATGTCTTGGAGTACAATCAGATACCATTCATATCGAGTCATTCAGCTGAAGGACAGTCACTATCTCGACAGTGGGGCAATCATCCGGTCATCAAGCAAGCTTAACAAAGGTAAGAGATCGAGAGATACATCGTTTCTATTCTCCCACCAGAACCTAGTGCCGGCAAATTTGGTATAGTGCTTCAGACATTCATTACTTAGTCCAAATAGGTGATTGTAATTCCCTCATAAAAGTGTATAGTTTCCACTTCTTAATACGGCGTTACTAAAAGCGTAGTTTGCCTTATGATTTTGTGCATGAAAGAGGAGAACAGAAATTGACATTCATAATATAGAGCTCCCCCCACATGAGTGAAAACAATCCTCAGTTTCTCCCAAACAATAATGTCATGATTTTATTTTGAAACCACATGACAAATTAAAACTGTATACCGAACCGGGACCTTTCTCTTTCGTGGACAAGTGCCCTATCGACTGAGCTATCCAAACACCAAACTTCTCGCTGTATTACAGCCATAATTCCTATTCACCTATGTCACTCCGGCATTTCGTCCTCCGATTGATCCCTTATGCCGTCGCTTCGGCTTTTCCTTGTCTCTAGAAACCCAGAAACGTCTTTGTAGGTCCATCTACTGACCAATTACTCGGCAAGAGAACAAACGCATCCTCATTCTATTTTCGTTATAGCTCAAATATCGTCTCGTCGTTTTCTTTCTCCCCTATTAATTCCCAATCTTCGTCTATCAGTCACTCACTGTGCAGTTGTTTTCGAACGTATTTTGCATCAAAAGTCCATGTTTCACTGCCATAACTCTTAACATGTAATACGGACTGATTGTATACTTGCCTTTCAGATACATTAGTGGTTTATTTTTAAACTATGTTTAACTTTCCAGAAGCATTTCAGACAATTTTTATGATTTCCTCTACTTATTTTCTTTGCATATAGTCGTTGTCTTCGACAGCCCTTAGCACAAAAACTCAGCAAATTTTCTGGGCTACAATGCGTCTACTGTATTCTTTGCTGTATCTTGATTAAACTTTATTTTAGTCAAATGTAACCCGATTTTGACTCGTGCTTTTTAACTTACTCTTCTAAGTTCTTTTAATCGTTCCTGACGTTCATCTGCAATGAAGGCAATAAGATAATACCACGAAGCCCCGATTATTTAAAGAATCAAATTGTCATATTTAAAAAAGCTTCAAATTTCTAATTAGTTTACAAATGAGTTAATATATCAAATATTTGACGTTAAGCATGTACGTGACAGAAATTTTACAAAAGGTTTCAAATTATTTTTAAAGTTTGCTGGAAGCCACTAAGTGCTCTCATTATGAAACAGCGAATGAGTAATAGTCTGGGTAATTGGCGCTCCGTTGTACCGAAAGCCAGTTTTCACGCATCTCAGTGTTTATGACGTCGTATCTCCTGAGTTATGTTTCGTACAATGATACACATTGAAGTGAAAAAAGTCGTGGGATACCTCCTAATATCGTGTCGGACCTCTTTTCGTTCGACATAGCATGGACTCAATGATGTGGCATGGACTCAATCATTCGTTGGAAGTCCCTGCAGATAAACTGAGACATCCTGCCTCCATAGCCGTCGATGATTGCAAAGGTGTTACCAGTGCAGAATTTTGTGCACGAATTGACCTCTCGATTATGTCCGATAAATGTTCGATAGAATTCCTCTCCGGCGACCTGTGAGGCCAAACTATTTGCTCTAATTATCCATAACGTTCATCAGACCAGTCGCGAACAAATGTGGCCCTGTGACATGGCGCATTGTCATCCACAAAAATTCCATCGTTCTTTGAGAACATGAAGTCTATGAATGACTGCAAATGGTCTCCAACTAGACAAACAACCATTTGCACTCAATGATCCGTTCAGATGGGCCAGCGGACTCAGTCCATTCCGTGTAAAGGAAGTCCACATCAGCTTGCAGCGCCTTGTTGATAACTTGGATCCATGGCTTCATATGTCTGTGCCACACTTCACCCCTACCATCAATAATCTAAACTCTCCTGACTAAGTCGTCCAGGGTCCAACTGATATTGTTACGAACCTAGGAGAGGCGCTGCAAGTGACGTACTGTTAGCTAAGGCACTCGCGTCTGTCGGCTTCTGCCATAGCCCACTAAAGCCAAATTTCGCCGCGCTATCCTAACGGATACGTTTTTCGTATGTGCCTTGTTGATCTCTGCGCTTATTTCACGTAGTGTTGCTTGTCTGTTAGCTCTCACAACTCCACGTGAACGCTGCCGCTCTCGGTCATTAAATGAAGGCCATCGGCCAACGCGTTGTCTATGGTGAAAGGTAAGACCTGAAATTTGGTATTCTCGGCACACTATGGACACTGTGGATCACGGAACAATGAGTTCCCCAACGATTTCCGAAATGGAATGTCCCATGCGTCTAGTTATGATTCCCCGTTCAGAGTCTGTTAGTTCCCGTCGCGCAGGCATAATCACGTCGGAAACTACAATGTAAGCTTTCACGGCCGGTATTGTCTTCACTTAAAACTTCCGGGCTGATAGGCCGTGGTCGAAATATAAAACTGTCTCCTGATGTTTCGTCTCCGACTGCGGGAGACATCCTCGGAGGTAAAGCGGCGTCGCTTTACCTCCGAGGATGTCTCCCGCAGTCGGAGACGAAACATCAGGAGACAGTTTTATATTTCTACCACGGCCTATCAGCAAGGAAGTTTTAAGTGAAGACACGTCGGAAACTGTTTCATATAAATCATATAAGAACAAATGACAGCTGCGCTAATGCACTGACCTTTTATATCTTGTATAAGTGATAGTATACTTACACACTTTACGTGATCAGGCCCAATGGACCGCGCGCCGCTTTGAGAGATTGCCTCCAATTCAGCCTGTCTTCGGATCCTTTCTGCCATCCTTCCAGCAGGCCGACACTCTGAAGGTCTTTGGATACGCAGTCACTCCATCGACTCCCAGGTCTTCCTACGGGCCTTCTTCCGGTTGACTTGGTGTTGAGTACAGTTTTCGGCCTCGGTTGTCCTGCATTCGAGCAACATGCCCTGCCCACTGGAGTCGTTGTGTCTTCATTATAGCCACGATGTCCGGTTCTTTGTAAATATCTTACAACTCTGTATTGTGACGAATCCTCCATTTTCTCTCTTATTATCGTAAATTGGTCCAAAAATCTTCCGAAAGACTTTCCTTTCAAAATTCATCAGTCTGTTCAGATCTTGCTTGGTTGTACTCCAGGTGGAACATCCATATAGTACCACTGGTTGTTGGAGAGTTTTATAGATGTTCATTTTGAAATGCCTTGACAAGCTTCTGGTTTTGAGGAGAGCATTAAGGCCGTGGTAACAGCGATTAACTCCCTGTAGTCTTGCCTGTCTTTCCATTTTACAGGATGGTTCATATCTGAATACTGCGCCCAGACGTTTGAACTCCCTGACCTGACGATAAGAACCTTCAGTTGTCTGTAGGGGTGGAAGTGGTTCTTCCTTCCTCTTCGTGATTTGGAATTTTTTGTGAACTTCTCCGTGAGTTTATAGGTTTTCCTGAGGCACTTGACCTTTTTGTGCATGTTCTTCATCCTCCTTCCCTGGAAGTCTTCTTCTGATTCTGTAATAACTCCACTCTCGAACTTCCTCTTTTCTCTCCGCAATACCGCTTGTGTTTCTCTTCGGACTCTGTCAGATTCTGCCCTAATGCTCTGATCATATGCTGACTGTAACCACTTGTCACGGGCTTCTTTTCTCCTGCTGACCGCCTCTTCACAGACCTCATTGAACCATTTCTTCTTCCTCGCCACTCTTTTTCCAAGGACTGCTCCTGCAGGCTTTGTAACCATATTTCTAATTTCTTCCCACTGCTGATTTGCATCTGAGTCCTCTGTTTCCGGCAGTACTGTGAAACTATTCCTGATCTCAACTTGAAGTTCATTTTTGGTGTCTTCCTATGCTACATTTTTTATTTCTAAATGCGCCACTTTCTTTAGTTTACTTCTTTGGTTAGGTTTCAGAGTGACTCTGAATTGACTTTTAACCAAGATATTATGTCATCTGTATATATGCATATCGCTATCTGTTAAGTTTTCTCACCTCGTTATAGTTTTGCAGGCACATTCAGTGGTATACATGGATACTGTCTTCAAAATGTGTTGCGAATAGTGTTAGTAGTAAATAAGTGATAAATGAAAACATCATGCCTCCATGCGGCAGTTTTTTTGCATATACAGGAAATGTTTAGTAAGCAGTAAACTGTTTCCTTGAATCATTTTGTGGGGACTATAAGTGCGAACAAGTTTTATAAAGGTTTGAAATTATGAATAAAAATTGTTCCAAATCACCGAGTGCTCTCATTCCCAAATAATGAATGAATATAGTCCGCGTATTTCCTGATGTGACTTATGCTGACTCAAGGCATTTATAATTCTAATACTTGTCTTACTGTATTAAACCTTTAATGTAAGATTATAACTCTTTAGTAATAGATGATGAGTGCATTTAAAATTTTGAAATTCGCTCAATAACTACGTGAAATATTGTAAATTAAATTTTTGCTGCCTCAGGAAGCTTGCAGCTGCCAGTGTCCAACATCACCCATGAACCATGAACCCATTTACCCGTTTATGTTCCGGTTAAAATGACTTTGCAATTAAAACTTTACCGAGTCGAGTGGTAGGTACCAGCCACCATCCAATAGTAGTTCTTTATCGACCGCTATGTGCTTGATGTGTTGCCTGTCTTGTAGGTGTATGCAGCGTCTTGTGTAGCCCTGATGACTGGTGGCGGCTAGCACGCTTTCAACCTCCCCCCCTCCCCCACCGCCGCCACTGCACTCTGTAAATCGCAAAATAACTTTAATTGGAGTACAGTAATAGAGATTAAATCTTCAAAATGAAAGTGATCCATGTATGATACTTGAGGTGAATTCCTTCCTCTTTTTTCCAGTTGGGATCTCAAAAATTCCTCCAGGGCTCCTGTTAATAGTTTTAATCATACGGAATTTCCTTTTATGATGTCTTTCAATTCTACATTTCCTATGTTTATCTTGCCACTGCTTGAAGCTTTGATGAATTGCAAGCCACTTTCGTTTTAATGAAGAGCAGATATCCTACAAGCTATATGCGTTTCGAATGGAAATAATAAAAACGCTGGCGATGAACCAATAGGTGAACCTTAGTTGCAACAGCAGGTCGTCACTCAACTGATGGTACGGAACACAAGGGTCACAGTTGTAGTCCTATTAAACTATGGAAACAAGTGACAGATCCAAAACACTTTCGATCATTTTCACACGAACTAATTGTATTCATACCTTGTAACGTCTTGATTAGATACTCTGTAAGGTGTCAGGCAAATCCAACACCTTCCATGAAAACCCTGACATGATAATCAAATCCAGTAGTATGTCACATAGCTCCGAATAAATCGTGACATTAAATTAACCAAAGTAATACGAGTAACGAGTGAGCAAATGGAATACCACAGACTAACACAAGAATGCCTAAATGCATGTCATACCTTCCCACCGTGAAACAGACGCAGTTCCGAGGGGAGAAACGAGAACAGAAGCCGAGAGCTGAACCGTGTTAAGTTAGACGGCCCTACGATAAGGGACGGACACCCACGTTGCCAGCTAACCGCTAGGACCACCCCAGACGCAAAGTTTATCATGAGAATTTTACCCCTCTCTGTTACGTCAGGACCACCACCCCCCCCCCCCCCCCCCCCAGCCCACGTTAAAGGCTAGAGCCCTCCAGAAGAACAGTATAGATCTTACGATAACGCAGAAAGGGCCACACCACCCGCAAGTTTTAGCGTGAGACTTTTTCGCGTCTCTGTTACGTCAGGACCATCCCCCAGCCCATGTTAAAAGATAGAGCCCTCCAGAAGAATAGATCTTACGATAACGCTAAAAGGACCACACCAGCCGCAAGTTTTAGTGTGAGACTCTTTCGCGTCTCTGTTACGTTGTAAACTTTAAAAACATTGCCCCACCACGGAAAGTATAACGTTTCTCATTGGATAGACAGAATTTTTGTAGACGGAGCTTAAGGTTAACATTGAGACCCTGATTGGTCAGATGAAAACACAGCCAGGTAGTTTTTTTAAAACCAACTTCGGTAAATTGTAGTAAGGGAGAGGTTAGGAGAGAGTTGCTTCCGAGACGGCGAGGTGAGCGGAGCTGTGCTGCTCTCCGCCCCCTGACGAACACCGACAAGGTAATGAACGCACGTGATGCTGCATAACAGCGCATAAAGCTTCACTCAGAACTGCAGAAATCTCATCTGTTACACCCCCTTTTTGCGTAATACTAGTGTCGATCTTCAATTAAAGCTCATGGTGTTCACATTTGCCACTTGAAGTAAAAATCTGAAACGCGATGATTTTTCTGTTATATAGTTATTGAGAAGCCACATCAGCCACTGTAATTTACGACAAGTTAGATAAGTAATTAAAGATAATTGAGGGTCACTGTAGACCATTTTGATAGTTTTCTCTTTTGTGAAACTTAATTTAAACCTAGATTATAGATGTGATGTGGCATAGGTCATCCTTCGATCAATTGTAGAACTTGGAAACCCATTCAGGGAATATTCGTTCACATTTTTGTTGAACGCAGTTGGTTTTTACCATCCTGTATTAAAACATTTCCTTTTATCAATAGTGCAATTTATAAACAATGTTTTGTGAGTAGAATAAAATTTCCAATGGTAAACTTAACTGCTTTTTCGACGTTATTTTACCAGCTAACTAAAAATAGGAAATCCTTGAACCCCTTCCACTAAATTTAGTTAGTATTAAGATTCTTTTACAGGGAGTGCAGGGGAGCTGACGCTGAAATCATTAAGTATTTGGTTATATCATCGCTAGTGTCACTGAACTCTTCTGAATTCTACATGTCATGTGTGGTCTGGCGTCTCCTTACCAGCAACAGGTCCCAGGTTCAAACTAGTCAATTCCCTAAAAACACGCTCAGAGCGTCGTTGCGCGAAAGTCGTAGGGAGACACGATATAGAACAAACAGACACCACGCAGAATGCTAGAACTCGTAAGAGAGTAGTCGGGATTTTGCTAAGGTACAGGGGTTGAACAAAAATATAGAAACATTGCGAGAGATGCGAACTTGAGGATAAATGCAGATGCTGGCCTAGCCTGAGGATTGCGCTGTTGTGCTTGATCACGAACGACGTGTGTGCAATGTTCTCAGTACGTTGTAAGCGTCAGACGTCTTCAGAAAGTTGTTCTGTGTAGTTGTGAGTACATTATTTCGGAGCTAAGTGAATTTGAATGGGGTCAAACAGTTGATGTTCCTATGGTGGTTGGTTGGTGGAGGCACAGCATCGAAGATTTACACCGCATACAGAAAAAGCGGAAAAAGTCATCCACTACATCACACAGCGGACTGAAGTGTGCTATAAGTGATCTAGGACGGTCACTGGGAAAACTATTACAAACAATAAGGAGACGGGAGTTACTTTCTCATCTTCGTTACTTTGAAACATAACTCTTTTAATGAACAAATGCTTATAACTTTTAAGAAATGAATTTTAGAGCACATGTTTACTGGCAATTTTTTCTTGTTTTGGTCCATACTGACACTTCCCAAAATATGGAAACCAAAGAGCTTACAATAGAAGAGATTTGTTTCACAGTATCGAAGATGAAAAATTGGTCGTAGCTCTTAAGGTACGCATTTTCGACCCTATGTTTACTGAGACTTTTTTGCTTCTAGTATCGTGTACTTTCAACTGTATACGTTTACGCCATTAATTATGATACACCCTGTATAATGACTATGTAATTTGCATATCCTAGATATACCGCATCTTCAGATTCATTTATCGGTTACGGTCTTTGTATATTCCAGTAGTGGCCAATACTGCTCTTCGATGACGCATATTCATGCCGCCTGCGCTGGTTGTAAGCAACAGCCTCAGCCGCGCTTCTGTCATGTAAAGGCTAGCTAGCCTAATTAGTTAAAAAAAATGTTTCAAGTGGCTCTGAGCACTATGGGACTCAACTTCTGAGGTTATCAGTCCCCTAGAACTTAGAACTACTTAAACCTAACTAACCTAAGGACATCACACACATCCATGCCCGAGGCAGTATTCGAACCTGCGACCGTAGCGGTCCCGCGGTTCCAGAGTGTAGCACCTAGAACCGCACGGTCACCCCGGCCGGCATTTGTTGAAAGTTTATGCTCTGATATGTTGGTACTTGTATCTCTTGTGGTAATGGTATGTAATTACTATGTTCCCACTTATGCAGTGCGTTATGCACATATCTTGTATCTGTTCCGATTCTACTTCTTTTTGTATTTTAGCATTGATGAAGACTACGTTATAGTCGAAATCTAGAAGTGCAATAAATTACGGATTTCTTGCTACTGACTGCTATCCTTCTTTAAATCTGATTATTCACCAGTGCCACCTAGTAGGACATTGAATAAACGGATATACTTCGTAAATAGTTGTACGTCAGTGCCACATATTTAAAATTGTTCACACACTGGAACTGCAATGCCACGACATCAAGCTCACGACGACACCTGCTGCAATACAGGAATCTGTCACTACCTACGACAGATATACCAACAGATCGACACGACCACGAGCTCTGTGCGACTTATGCAAAATCGCTATTAATGAGTGGGACTATTTGAACCAGGGATGGCTTGATCTTAACGACGGATTCAAGCCTGCATCCGAGCTAGGTGATGTTCTACGACGTACTGACGTTTCTCAAGAGTCGTGTGAGAAACCCCCTACGGGAAACAGACGTCTTTGTCGTTACTGTAATGTTTGTTTCTTTATTTGATGGTCTGAACACATTTCAAATGAACGTAAGCACAAGTCTCGGATCGAATTTTTTGTTTTCTATGCCATGAGTTTCGGAATGAAGAAGTGACGCAAAACTTTTGTTGATGGGTGTAGCTAAAAGCGAAAACTGACACAGGTGAAAGCATACGATAATGGAAGCGAACGAACCGTTCCCGAGATTATTGCGTATGAGTGGTTGTGATCTGCCAGTGGCTACATTCATTGTAAACAATAATAAATTTTAGTTGTTCCGCGTAAGAAGCAGTCCGCGATGTTATGTTGTGTACAGAACTGATCATTCCCGACAAGTGTAACTATGATCAGTCCGTACGTACAGGATGTACAGAATGGATATCGTGCGTAATGGTAGCAGTCACATCATTCGTTCGATCAGCGTAAGGTGGTGTACGCCTTACAGTAACGAAGATTATACAGACATGCATTTCGTTTAGGTACCCTGATCGACGACACCATGAAATTAGTATTTACAAGGATCCGTCAGCCTCTCTGACAACACGGTAGCTTCGCAACTGACGGGGCACCTGGAAAACCTGTACGTATTACTCCCTTAGTTGAGAATATGGTTTTGGGAAAAGTATAAGGCTCTCCGGGAACTTCGACAAGGAGGACAACTGCGCAATTGCCTGTAGTCAGCTACAAGTTTGTATACAGAATTTTTTGTCAATGGATGTCACAATAGGCTACAGTCAAACTTTGGCTTATAAGATAAATTTATTCACGAACGAAGCAGAGCTCAGACTAAATGATATTTCTAACTGTCATAATACACCGGTTTGGAGTGACGGGAACACACATACCGTTACTGAGCCACCACATCAGCAACGTTTCTCTTTAAATGTTTGGTTAGGGGTGCGAAATAATTGTCTCATTAGGTCACACATTTTCAAAGGAAACTTGGTGGACGGGAATAGCTTCGGTTTCTGTGACAGGAACTTCCAGTACTGCTGTAAGATGCTCCCTCGGGCACAACCTAGAAAGTGTGAAAGATGGGACATGATGAAGCACCCCTCTTTTTGCTGGTGATGTGTGAAGACAAGTAAGGCGCCAATAAGGCCCGAAAGGGATAGGTCAAGAAGGACATGTACCTGTGCCTCCAAGATCACCTGACCTCAACCTCTGGATTATGGATTATATCAAAAGTAAATTGTACAGCATTATACGCCTGAAGAACTGGAGCAGCGAATTGTACAGACTTCTTAATCTTTACGAGATGATCCGAAGTTGCTTACGGTAATCGTAACCTACTGTAGAGGTGAGTGCAGAATTGCTTTCAGTTGCGAAGACATCACGTTCAACATCTCCTTTATTGGGTACGAGTGTATGGTAAGCTGCGCCATGTAACGTACCGACCTAGCGTTATATTTCCTATTCACGTAGACCATGGGCAAAGTTTGAGCCCAGTTAGATAGAGAAATTAATAGGTAAATTATTTTAAATATATTTGTTCTAACCACGAACGCATTTCATACTGACGTTAGTGGCGGTTCGTAAACGCACATTCGCCACTATCTCACTTAGCTGTCTCAAACGTAGCACAAGGTGGTACACTCAGTTCAGTAGTGGAAGGTGCTTAACGCACATACCTTGAAATAAAACTTTATCAGAATCTTTACACACTTTTATTTTATCAAATAACTCTGTTAAATACGCCCAGCTTAACAATTTGAAAAACAACAACAAAGGCCACCAACGGGAATGACAATGTTTCTTTAAAAGATGTACATTTTAAACATTAAATCAGAAAGAATCACTCTGTGGAATACAACGTTTCACAACAGCTTCAAACATAACAGCAAGGTTCGGCCTTCCAACATGTTCCATTCTCAAACAGATTGATTATTACACACAGAGGATCACAGACTCCTCACTGACCTAAAACACACCCAAGAACAGTTGTAGCGCATGTCTTAAAATGATAGAAGCATCTAAATCGTTTACACTCTACGAAGGGGGGGGGGGGGGGGACACTTCGTTGGTTATGTGATCTGGAAACCAAGTAACAAAAATTTTATCACTACTTGAACAAACATCAGGCCGTAAAGATTAAAACAACTTTCCTACAATATGGTTTCAAAGGCACATTGCACGAAATGAATCTCACTCTGAGGAAAAACTTAACGGCACTCAGCCAAAACAAAATAATAAAAGACAGTGGAACTGTCCGACCACACGGTGCACCATTCACAATATAGACTGAAACAAAATACTTTCAAACACTGACAGACTATTAAACAAGGGCTTGTGTTCTCACTTCTTTTGATAGGGAGTTGTGGTGGTGAGGACGGAGGACTGGTAAGAGGTGGTGACGAGACAGGGGGGGCTGTGTGGGACAAGGAGAGAGGGGCAACTCATACTGACAGGTATATATCGGAGAGGGAAAGGGGCTTGGGGAGACTGATTTATAGAACTTAGGAAGGACGGAGATCCATGCAAATCTGCATAGTAAAGGAAGGGATGGATCAGGGATTTGTACGTGTGAAAGTGGAGAGGTGTAGTCCCCATGTCGGGCTGGTTAGTGGTTTTAGTAATTTTACTGTCGTTCCCAAGACAGGCAGCGTCAGTATCTCTTAATATCGACAGCGGAGCTCATTCGTAGACATTTCGCTTGCAGACACATCTTTACTGGAACACTCTGTCTTCTACACTATCTGACAGAAAGTGCGAAGTACCCAGAGGATATGGTCAGATGCCAATGTACCTTCGTACACATACACAACCCTGGCGGGTATGTAAGCGACTAGAATTGCAATTTCTCTGTGACAGCTGGAACGGCCACCGGAGTGGAGTGAATTGGTACTATTTGTGGTTAGTGTTCTTATCACGTCTGGTAGGGTATAACTACAAGGAGCGCGAAAAGCGTCAGATGTTGAGAAGGACACGGAGAAGCCGTGTACTCACGCAGACAGTGTTATGAACACATGAGACTTTAAAAGGGGCACCATTGTGTCTTCATTTGGCCGGCTGGTCGAATCGTGCAATATCCATACTGTGGAGTTTTGACTGATGGGCATCTTCAGAATTTTTTTTAAGAGAAAGCAAGATTCAAGACTTATGACTGAGTCGGGGAGTCTGAAAATGTGCCCTACGTCGAGAACTAAATGTGACAAAAAAACAAAGAAACAAAAAAAAAACTTACTGTATTGCAAAAAGACTAATAGTTACCTACACAGTATTTTTAAGGTAGATTACATTGATAACCAAACGGGAAGCTTATTTCGTTAGTACATATTCCACGAAAATGAGAGAATGTATATAATTTCAAAAATGGTTTTTGTTAGATAATGTTCAAAGTCAGGATTCGTATGTCCAAGGTTTGACGCGGTAAGCGTTTTGTAAAATTTTTTGTAAGAGTGATTCGTGCTACAAAAATGTTGGAAACGGTAGCTTTTGTGTATGACTTGTTAAAAATTTAACAATATATATACTGAGATCAACATTGTGTTTAAATCTAACAGCGTGAATCATAATCCTCATCCTTTGCTTGTATTGAATATGAAAATGAGTAGTAAAATTATCCACCAATGAAAATAAGGCCTCTATGCAATATATATGTGCAGTTCATAGTTTGAAATCGATTTTAGTACAACTAAAGTTATCAGAGCAAAGTTATTTCAAATAACAAATTTTATGCCATTGCACAATTGGCATTATTCAAGTTGTTGTTGTTGTTGTGATCTTCAGTCCTGAGACTGGTTTGATGCAGCTCTCCATGCTACTCTATCCTGTGCAAGCTTCTTCATCTCCCAGTACCTACTGCAACCTACATCCTTCTGAAGCTGCTTAGTGTATTCATCTCTTGGTCTCCCTCTACGATTTTTACCCTCCACGGTTCCCTCCAATGCTAAATTTGTGATCCCTTGATGCCTCAAAACATGTCCTACCAACCGATCCCTTCTTCTAGTCAAGTTGTGCCACAAACTTCTCTTCTCCCCAATCCTATTCAATACCTCCTCATTAGTTACGTGATCTATCCACCTTATCTTCAGCATTCTTCTGTAGCACCACATTTCGAAAGCTTCTATTCTCCTCTTGTCCAAACTAGTTATTGTCCATGTTTCACTTCCATACATGGCTACACTCCATACAAATACTTTCAGAAACGACTTCCTGACACTTAAATCTATACTCGATGTTAACAAATTTCTCTTCTTGAGAAACGCTTTCCTTTCCATTGCCAGTCTACATTTTATATCCTCTCTACTTCGACCATCATCAGTTATTTTACTCCCTAAATAGCAAAACTCCTTTACTACTTTAAGTGTCTCATTTCCTAATCTAATTCCCTCAGCATCACCCGACTTAAGTTGACTACATTCCATTATCCTCGTTTTGCTTTTGTTGATGTTCATCTTATATCCTCCTTTCAAGACACTGTCCATTCCGTCCAACTGCTCTTCCAAGTCCTTTGCTGTCTCTGATAGAATTACAATGTCATCGGCGAACCTCAAAGTTTTTACTTCTTCTCCATGAATTTTAATACCTACTCCGAATTTTTCTTTTGTTTCCTTTGCTGCTTCCTCAATATACAGATTGAATAACATCGGGGAGAGGCTACAACCCTGTCTCACTCCTTTCCCAACCACTGCTTCCCTTTCATGCCCCTCGACTCTTATAACTGCCATCTGGTTTCTGTACAAATTGTAAATAGCCTTTCGCTCCCTGTATTTTACCCCTGCCACCTTCAGAATTTGAAAGAGAGTATTCCAGTTAACATTGTCAAAAGCTTTCTCTAAGTCTACAAATGCTAGAAACGTAGGTTTGGCTTTTCTTAATCTTTCTTCTAAGGTAAGTCGTAAGGTCAGTATTGCCTCACGTGTTCCAACATTTCTACGGAATCCAAACTGATCTTCCCCGAGGTCGGCTTCTACCAGTTTTTCCATTCGTCTGTAAAGAATTCGCGTTAGTATTTTGCAGCTGTGACTTATTAAACTGATAGTTCGGTAATTTTCACATCTGTCAAAACCTGCTTTCTTTGGGATTGGAATTATTATATTCTTCTTGAAGTCTGAGGGTATTTCACCTGTCTCATACATCGTGCTCACCAGATGGTAGAGTTTTGTCATGACTGGCTCTCCCGAGGCCATCAGTAGTTCTAATGGAATGTTGTCTACTCCCGGGGCCTTGTTTCGACTCAGGTCTTTCAGTGCTCTGTCAAACTCTTCACGCAGTATCTTATCTCCCATTTCGTCTTCATCTACATCGTCTTCCATTTCCATAATATTGTCCTCAAGTACATCGCCCTTGTATAAACCCTCTATATACTTCTTCCACCTTTCTGCCTTCCTTTCTTTGCTTAGAACTGGGTTGCCATCTGAGCTCTTGATATTCATACAAGTGGTTCTCTTCTCTCCAAAAATCTCTTTAATTTTCCTGTAGGCAGTATCTATCTTACCCCTAGTGAGACAAGCATCTACATCCTTACATTTGTCCTCTAGCTATCCCTGCTTAGCCATTTTGCACTTCCTGTCGATATAATTTTTGAGACGTTTGTATTCCTTTTTGCCTGCTTCATTTAATGCATTTTTATATTTTCTCCTTTCATCAATTAAATTCAATATTTCTTCTGTTACCCAAGGAGGCAAGATATAATTTCATTAAGTAAACATCAGGGCCAAAAGTTAATTTTTCAGTACCGTCGTAATGCCATTGCACAAACGGCATTATCCTCTTAAACTTGATTGCTGAGTCAAATACATGTTTCATTGCAGGCAAAATGGAGGAGTGCAAGAAACAAGTTCGCAGCCGCAGTCAGATGCAGGTTTGCTGAATAATTAATTTGGAACAATCTTATGATTGAGACTTTCACTAACTGAAAAGGAGACAATTTCTGTTAGATACTTTCACTTGGCGACATCCTCTGTGGTGACGTTCTTGGATATATTTTCCGTAACTGTGGACTTGGTTTTAGAGCATTCCTTTCGCCACCACTGTTTCAGCTGTGCGCTGCATTGCTAGTTGGGCAATATTGTGTTTGCTGCTACACCACTGTTTCAGCTGTGCGCTCTCTGCGTTGCTAGTTACGCAATATTGTGTTTGCTGCTACGCTTGTGAATATTTATTTTTAACTCTGCTTCTGCTTATACTGATTTTATGTATCTAAATATTTTACCTTTTGTGTACAAATTATCGTCTTACGAATTACGACCATTTCGAAATTTTGTCCGCCATATTGTCTCCTTCAAGATATCCGAAACAAATCGACAGAGTGATAAAGTATAATTACGCAGTTCCTCAAAATCGAGTAAGCAACAACAACCGGACAATGACCTAGTTTTGTCAGCTAACCCTCCTACTTCGCAAAGTGATCAGGAATTTGACAATGCTGCGGCAGGTAATGGCACCATAGAGTCACAAAATTCCGCACCGGTTCCTCTTCTGCCTTCGGATTCTTAGAACGTAGTAAGCCAATTAGAAACAGTTTCCCATGACTCGTTCACGTTAATTCAATCTTCACAAAGCCATGTGGTTGATTCCGACAGCCAATTTCTCTTGCAATATTCTTCCACAGACAGAGAAGTTGCTTCATCTGAGAATTCTCAAACGGTTTTAGCAACCCTCCCCAGCAATATGAGTTGCAACACCCAAATCCCGAGATGACATCCCCAGCTCTAGCTGAAGATAAATTAGATTATTTTCAACATCTGAGCGAACGTGACGCAAAACGTGATGAATAATTAGCTGAATACCGTGGAGACAATCCAGAACGTGACAAAAGATTAGCAGGACGATTAGACGCTTTGTGCGCTGACAACGCAAAACGTGAATACCTTACCGGTAACATTCAGAAATTAACCCAGACTATCTACACATTTAAAGAAATAACTGACAATAAATTGCAGGATATCATTGAAACGCATAAGCGCGATGTTACTGCCCTTAGGGACAGAATCAATGCAGTACTTCCTTCTGAGTCTATTGAAAAGTTGGAACAAACGTCTGCTGCTCATTCTGAGCACATGTTGTTGTTGTTGTGGTCTTCAGTCCTGAGACTGGTTTGATGCAGCTCTCAATGCTACCCTATCCTGTGCAAGTTTCTTCATCTCCCAGTATCTACTGCAACCTACATCCTTCTGAAGCTGCTTAGTGCATTTATCTCTTGGTCTCCCTCTACGATTTTTACCCTCCACGCTGCCCTCCAATGCTAAATTTGTGATCCCTTGATGCCTCAGAACATGTCCTACCAACCGGTCCCTTCTTCTCGTCAAGTTGTGCCACAAATTCCTCTTCTCCCCAATTGTATTCAGTACCTCCTCATTAGTTATGTGATCTACCCATCTTATCTTCAGCATTCTTCTGTAGCACCACATTTCGAAAGCTTCTATTCTCTTCTTGTCCAAACTGTTTATCGTCCATGTTTCACTTCCATACATGGCTACACTCCATACAAATACTTTCAGAAACGACTTCCTGACACTTAAATCAATATTCGATGTTAACAAATTTCTCTTCTTCAGAAACGCTGTCCTTGCCGTTGCCAGTCTACATTTTATATCTTTTCTACTTCGACCATCATCAGTTATCTTGCTCCCCAAATAGCAAAACTCCTTTACTACTTTAAGTATCTCATTTCCTAATCTAGTTCCCTCAGCATTACCCGACTTAATTCGACTGCATTCCATTATCAATGTTTTGCTTTTGTTGATGTTCATCTTATATCCTCATTTCAAGACACTGTCCATTCCATTCAATTGCTCTTCCAAAGTCCTCTGAGTACATACAGGTCTTAGAATTATGTACCGAATCCCTGGCATATGACGTCACTCAACTTAAAACAAAGGTCAGTGAACAGGGTGAGCAATTCCACTCACAATTAGCAAACATAACGGAAAGAGTAGCCGCTTTGGAAACTCAAGCAGAAAACGAATTAGATCTGACAACCTCAGTTCCCTTTTTAGAGACAACTGGCTAAATTTAAGAGTAAACAAATCACTATTAATGAACAACAAGAGCGAGAACTCAACTCAATTCATAGTAATCTTTCCGATATTCAGCAACAATTACAGGACGACAGCGCGCCTCGTAATTTTGTCCCAGAACAGGAGGAAAATCCGTTTGCATACCAGCAGTAACAGCCCCCATTCTTATCTTCACAGGCTCCATTTGCTCAAGATTACTCTGTACCAAGTAGTACCTTCCCAGGCAGTTTTCCTTTGCTCCATGATGCTCCTTCTTTTCCACTCCAAGCAATGTAGATTACAAACACTTCCTGTCAATCAAGAAATTTAAAATGTTCCGGAATAATTCGAATGATTTACATCCTCTTGATTGGATTCAGCAATTTACATTCGCTTTTTCTCCGAATTGGCCAGTAGCACATCAATTAGAACTTGTCTGCAGTTTCTTGGAGGCTGAACCTGCAACGCGAATGAGATACATTGCATGGCAATGTTTGTCTTTCAAGTCATTCCAACAACAATTTCTTGATGCTTACTGGAATCCCACTTCACAGCGTGCTGTGAAAGATCAGTTGCTAAATATGCCACCTTTTTATAACTCACAATTTGGCGCTTTGACACGATATTTTGACCACATGATTCAACAGAATCGACATTTTACTGAACCTTACAGCCCTTCCGGTCTCATTCAACTTTGTATTTGAAAATTACCTAGATCGTTGAGAGTTTCGTTGGTGACAGGAATTGCACATAAAACTTGAACACTTTTCGCGATGTTTTACAGCTTCTTGAACTGGATGAAATATACAATTCACGATCTAGTCAACACTCTTTCCCGGAAACACAAAAGAATAGAGACAACCGTTTCCGTAATAACGGCAAGCAGTTTTTTCCGAATAATGGAGCTCAATATGGAAATGCAAGACGCTTTCTTCTACAACCCCAGTATCAGCAGAATGTTGTGAACGCCTACCCATCCAGGAATCAAAATTACCACCCCTTTCCATCAGTGTCGTTCCGCAATTGTCAATATGGCAATACCTCACAAAATAATCGGCGGTACAGTAACAACCAGATAAACTGGGAGAATCAGCGGAATAATTCAAACACTCCTTTCTACAAAGAAACCAAATGTGGCACCAGAACCGCCATCAACTATACAGAACCAATGATTACTACCAACGACGACAAACATTTGATCGCGTACCCACTCATCAGTAGAGTCAACAGAATTTTAACCAGAGACAAACCAATGACAGCCAATGGAATTACGGCGACGACAGACGAGTACCATTTCATCAACCTAACTCCCGGTTCCACCCCAGACATGATTTCAATAACTCATCAGGTGGAACAGTGCATTTAGTAGAAGTTCGTCCACCAAATCCACGAAACAATGGAGATCATCAGCATGAGATGAACACCAACAATAGCAACTAACTGCTCTGCCTACCGCGTGCTCGATGCAGCGAGAGCGGTCCCATGATTCTTCTGAAAATTTTACATCACACTTTATCCGTTGTGACGATACGCGAGAGGACCTTTTGCTGGAAAAAATCAACTACAACCAATTGTTCATCATCCCTTTATTAATATTTCGATAGGCACAGACAAATTCTCTGCGTTCCTTGATTCGAGTTCTCCAATTTCTGTTATTAGTGAAGCCGATTTTCAAAAATACGCCACTGTTTCTAGCAACACTTCCGCTTTCGCATACTAAGGTGAGTGGTGCTGTTCCTGGCAAAGGTGTAGATATTAAACAACAATGTTGTCTGCAGTTTCAAGTCGATACACATTTTTTATATGCTACATTCTTAATAGTTCCGCTTCTCACTACAAACGTCATTCTGGGGATAGATTTTTTGACCAAATATAAAGCAATTTTAGATTTTGAAGATCACTGGATTCGTCCCTGTGATGATGTAGTTGCTTCTTTGTGGTTTCACAAAAATTTGTCGCAAGAAGAACAAGACCTTAACAAAATTATTTCCATTCCGTCTCGGGTCCCGTCGGACGTAACACTGACGTCATTTTTTGTTCGTTCCCCAAACATTGACAATGACGATACGACACCAGACATTGGTAACATTATTCAGGATAAAATCAAGGTAGTTGATTCCGCTTCAGTTCGAGAAAAGGAAGATTTACATGCCATTTTAACTGAGTTTTCCCATGTTCTTGACACGGCTCCAGGCACAATTAAAGAATTTTTATATGAATTTCAAGTAAAACCCCATACCCCTTTTGTTGTTCCACCTTATCCGATACCGCTAGTTCACCGTGACAAAGTCAGACAGGAAATCCAATCAATGGTAGCTCACAATATTACTGGAACTGCTACCAGTCCATACAATTCCCCAATACATGTTTTGCCTAAACGGGATGGATCAATTCGTCTTGTTTTGGATTCAAGATAGATCAATACGATTATCATACCAGATACGGATAGGCCACTAACTTTGGATGAAATCTTACAACAGTTTCACGGAGTATCTATTTTTTCCTCCTTAGATCTTAGGTCCAGTTTTTACCAAATAGAATTACACCCCAACTACCGCAAATACAGTTTTTCTCTGTTTTGGTCAGTGCTACCAATTTTGCAGACTCTCCTTTGGGTTAACAATCTCATCTGCAGCCTTTATCCGTGGACTAAATACGGGTGTTGCCACCACATTTGAAAGACAGGATTACCACTTACGAGGACGATATTCTCATGGCCGTTTCTTCCTGGCAACAGCATAATGAAATATTGTCTCTTCACTCGTTCTCTAGCTTCGGTGTTACAGTAAATCTGGAAAAATCTCATTTTGGACAAGCCTAAATCAAATTTGAGGCCATCTTATTTCATCATCCGGAATTCAACCGGACCCTGATAAGCTAAAAGCAATCCATGACATCCAGGTTCCTCCCACTAAAAACCAACTTTGCAGTTTTCTTGGAATGATAAACTTTTTTCGCAGGTTTATTAACAGCAAATCTTTAGATACGCCAACTTCATGTAAATTAACAGGAAAAAATTGTCTGGATTTGAGATAACACTGCTCAAAAGGAATTTGAGACATTAAAACAGTCTCTTACAGATGCTCGCCTGCTATCTCACCCCGAACTTACTATTGATTTTTGCATCTCAACAGTCTCCTCAAACACAGCCCTTGGAGTTCATCTCTTTCAAGAGTTCATTGAAGGTGAAACTAAGGTACAAAAAGCCCGCCGGGTTGGCAGTGCGGTCTAACGCACGGCTTTCCGGACGGGAAGGAGCACCTGGTCCCCGGCACGAATCCGCCCGGCGGATTTGTGTCGAGGTCCGGCGAACCGGCCAGTCTGTGGATGGGTTTTAGGCGGTTTTCCATCTGCCTCAGCGAATGCGGGCTGGTTCCCCTTATTCCGCCTCACACTACGTCGGCAATTGCTGCGCAAACAAGTTCTCCACGTACCGAACCGCACAATAACCATGGGTTCGGTGTGGGGCGGTGGAGGGACTGCGGTAATCGTCGTGGGGTTGTGGACCACTGCGGCTGCAGCGGGGACGGAGCCTCTCTGTCGTTCCTAGGTCCCTGGTTAACATACAATACAATACAATACAAGGTACAAAAAAACATCCATTTGCTAGTCGAGCATTATCTTCTTCAGAAAGAAACTATTCCATCACTGAATTAGAAGCTCTGGCTGTTGTATGGGCATTTTCCAAATTTAGACCTTTTCTGTTTGGTAGACATACCACAGTGTTCACAGATCATAGAGCATTAGCATTTTTGATGTCAGCTAAACTATCTCATGGTCGTTTAGCGAGATGGGCTCTCTTGTTACAAGAATTCTCATTTTCCATTGTGTACGTATCAGGACCTCAAAATGTCGTTGCTGACACTTTGTCACGCACTTTAGACACCGACAATACTGATCCAGCCAACACATTTTGCCATAACAATTTCAGTTTGCTATACATGCGCCAGGTCGCATTTGAAAACTTTGTTTCCGATGCCTTGCACAACATTGCTTCAGAACAGGATAAGGATTCCATCTGGAAAGACGTGAAACAAAAATGGCGCGATGTTAATAACACCACTCTGCGACAGTATTACTTAATACATAACAATGTTCTGTTCCGCCGTAGCCGGCCGAAGTGGCCGTGCGGTTAAAGGCGCTGCAGTCTGGAACCGCAAGACCGCTACGGTCGCAGGTTCGAATCCTGCCTCGGGCATGGATGTTTGTGATGTCCTTAGGATAGTTAGGTTTAACTAGTTCTAAGTTCTAGGGGACTAATGACCTCAGCAGTTGAGTCCCATAGTGCTTAGAGCCATTTGAACCATTTTTTTTTTGTTCCGCCGTATATAACCTGATACGACAATCTGGCTGGTTTGTATCCCAGAAGACCTAATTAACAAACTCATTTGGTATGTTCACCTTAGCTACGTGCATTATGGACTGCGCAAATGTTTTCAGTTGCTCAAACAAACATCTTACTTTTTCAACATGGAAAAACGTATTCGCCAAGTCCTCTCAAAATGCAGACTTTGTCAAGAATCAAAACCACCCATTGTATCCTTTGCTGCTCAGACATTCCCCATCATCCCTTTACGTCTTCGTCAGCTAGCAGCCGCTGATATATTTGGCCCAATTCCCAATACAAACATAGGTTACACCTATGTTTTTGTCTGCTTGGAATTAACTTCAAAATTCGTCACTTTCACCCCATTACGTAAAGTTACGGCCTGCACTGTTTCACGTTCTTTTACTAAACATTTTTTGATATAAGTGGGTCATGTAGCATCAGTAATCTCCGACAATGAGCCGCAGTTCCGTTCGCACACTTGGCGACGTACTCTTCAGACTCACAAAATTTCCCCCATTTTCATTTCCAGGTACCAAGCTTCATCGAATCCCCCAGCGAGCTTCATGAAGGAATTGGTGAAATTATTTAAGATATTTTGTCATGCAAAACACAATGATTGGGACAAATACCTTCACATGTGTCAGGATGTAACAAATTTATTACCAAATACTTCCAAACAGTTATCTCCACATCTTGTTTTAAAGAATCAACATCCGCCAGCTAGCATCCACCTGACAAGATCAAATAAATCATACGTTCCCGATATCTCGCTGCCTACGGCATCACAAGATTATTCAAATTGCATTACACAATATTAAGCGAGCTGCTGACCAATGGCTGCGCCCGATGAAATCACCAAAGAGGAATATTTCATTTCAAGTAGGAGACAAAGTTCTGGTCCGCTCCCACAGGCTATCCCATAAAGCCCGCAATCTGTCAAAAATTCTTTCTGTTATATAATGGTCCACATCGAGTAGTCCATATAGCAGATCCTAATGACCTTGAAATCCAAACATTACGTACAAAAAAAAATCACGTGGTGTACATCATATCACAAACTGCAAATATTTCATTGAATAGACAGTACCGTTTTCGTAGGGAACATTTAGGGTTTCACTACTTCGATTTATTAGAGTAAATCCCAGCTACGTATGTCCAGCTATTTTATTTATGTCATTTCTCCCTGTCCCGGTCATGGTTTGCGGACGTGTAGCGCCTGTGCGGCGGTAACCTGGAACCCTACTAATGGCCTGTGTGGCACAAATTCCTGTCACAGCTGGCGGTAGGCCACAATGGATACAACACGCACTGCTGGCGGGGCAGATCTTTTTCACGTCGTTAGGCCTGGATCGCGCGCATTTCTTTTCCAGCGTGCAAACATTCAGAATATTTCCCCGTGTAAAAGCTCCAAATAACACTACCTGTGTTCTGTTCTGGCATTAGATAAAGACATGAGTTCGGAGACATCTTTTTCTGGAGACAGCTTAGTAATGTTACCTGCTTTCTTTCTAGAGCGTTATAGGTTTCTTACTTATTGTAGTAACCTGGAGTTATTTCAATACATTGCTGATGAACTACATAATTGTTTTCCGTGAAAATCTTTTCATACTGGCGTTTGAAGTTGACATCACAGTTGAGAATTTCGGTCATCAAATTGATATTGATACTTTCTACATGATATCTTTGCCCCTATATTTTGTTGGATGATCACCTCTGTCATTTTGCGATGACTACCATGAACTATATTTATACTACGTAATGACACTAACTGCAGCAAGATTTTGTGCTAACTAAGGCCACTTTGTATGTTGATGTTAAGCTAGTGGTACCAATTTTCCTGAAGTTTACTTAGGGTTTTCGTGCTAAAGGGCGTAATATGACTATTGACAATTAATGTAAGAAGACGAGACTAATGATTTTGACGGTTTTAAGATATTTGAAGAAAGAGTGTGTTCACACGACTTTTTAAGATGATATTTGAAACTTACGAGCAGAATGAGATATTGTTAGATTTAAGTTCCTTTTTTTTGAGACTTTGGAATCTTGGATACTGCAAGTGGTGATTAGATAATGCTGTGTGCTAAAGTTACGACCACAGCAACATGAAGTGTGAGCGATGTTGTTCTACATTTTCCCAAAATGTCGATGGTGATTTTCTGACGAGTTTCATAATTAACTTTAATACAATTTAACAATTAACGTTCTCTGCAGCTATTAAGAACAAGCATCAATGATTTTACGATGTACCAAGTAACTTTCATTTCTGACCCTTTCCTTTTTATAATAAGCAAATACTCTTCTCTGAGAACTTAACATTTTGTCTCCATTATATACTGTTTATTAATTTTCAACTATTTTCCAGATGACTTTGGATTACTAGAGTCCAATTGGGATTGTTTTCGGACTCATTGTTGAGGATCCACTCAGGGCTTACTTCATGACATACTACAAGCATTCTTTGATCATTTTTGCTCTCATGCCTACAGCACCACAAGTATCATAATTCTTATGATATCTCTGTGCTACCTTCTATGTTGCCTTTTTCTCTTTTCACGTGTTTTTCAAGGAAATATATAAACATCTGTTACTATTTTATTGTTTATCAATTGTGCTATGCTTTGCTTTATGTGTCTCTACACTTTTATTTTCTGGTAGTGTTATCTATTTCAGGACTAAGATAATGTTATGTTCTATGCTTTCAGTTAAAATTTTTGTTTTGTGTTGGCATGCTATTTTTGCTTCATTATCTGAAGTTGACATGTTACATTTTGTTACAGTTATTTTCAGACTTTCTCTGAATGCTTATTATTTTTTGTTTATGATAGACTGATTATGGATCTTTTAAACAATGTTTTTGCCTTTGTACTTTGTGATTCTAATTATGTTGCCACTTACTTTATCTTACTATATATATATATATATCATTTATTTATTTATTTATTTTATACACACTTTTGATTTGTCACACTATTGTTTTCCGAGACAAGACAGTACCTCTCCTTGGCTGAGCTCAGCGTTTTGTCCATTCCTAATGCCTGTTCCTTAAGTGTTATAGTATTTTCATTCTACATTGGTATAACATTATTATGTTTTTGTTTGCATGACAATTATCTTTTTGGTGTACCATAACAACCATTATTTTCAGCTACAGTAATCAGTATCCTTTTTATTGTCTCTGTCTATCGTTTATTTAATTAACTTTGTTTCCTCTTTCTTTTCACAAATAATTTCCATTATTGACATTATTTCAACACTTGATAACAGATTATCCTTGTGGTCTACACAAAAAGTAATGGGGTACAGGGTTGGTTATTCTTTAACTGACACAGCATATGGCGGTGGTGCCCCGTATCCTTGAGCTCTGTAGAACTCACTCTTCCTTTCTGAGTTCTCAGTCTACTCTTCTTTCTGTTCTAAATATTTTGCTTATTTTTCTAAGATATCTGTGTAACTTTCCTCATAGGTTCACAACTTTTTTTAATAATTGTACTGAAAAGAAATAAGATTTATACTGTGAAATTGAAATACTTATTCAGACTTTATCAAAACTCTAATTTAAGAAGGTTGTACAAAATTTGTTAAGCCATTACCTGTCTATACTTAATATAAAGTTGACGCTAAAATGACTATTGCGATTGTGCAGGTTATTGTAATCATTAATATTATATATGACTACGAATCACTTATAGTCTTATTGACGATTTCAATACAGCATTGTTGCTGACTATGCGAAGTTCTATTCACCTTAAAGACCTACAAACATTTATTTTGTAGCAAATGTCCGCTGCATAGTGTTATTATTATGGTATACTACCTTTAGTAGGAATTTTTTGTACATAGATTCTATAAAACTAATTACTGTTATTGCTATGGAGGATGTGACGTTATTGTTACCTTCAAGATATATAAAATTTTTTGCAGAAAATGTCCACTGCATACAGTTATTGTATATTACTTTTAATATTAATTTCCTGCAAAATAATAATGTACGTTTCTGTCACTATGACAAATGTCATTTTGTAAATGTTTTTAATCTAGCATCAGACTAAGCTGTCGCCTACCAGGACATACGTTCTGCATCTGCGAGAATCTCATGATTGTGTTTGAGAGTCAGAGTGGACTACCACCTGACATAACGAGTAGCCCGAGTCTACGTAAATGTAAATGAAACTTAGACTGAACTGTCACCTGACATAATAACTGGTCTGAGTCTACGAGAATATTAAGAAAGTCAGTGTGAGCTACCTTCTCATGTAAAAGGTGTCCTATAACAAACTGAATATCGTAACTTTATGTGTATGTCAGTGTGAGCTACCACCTGACATAACATGTGTTCTGTGACTGATCGACTATTATAATTGTAACTGAACGTCAGTGTGTGTTGTCACCTGACTTGACATATATTTTACAATCGATACTACCACGGCTCAGTGTGTCCCATCACCTGATGCCCTTTCTTCTTCAGTCTTATTGTACTACTGATCACTATTAAAGTCAGTGTGTCCTATCATCTGATGTGATAGGTATTGTACAATAGACATTATTTGTGGCTCAGTGTGTTTCATCACCTGAGACCCCTATTTGTGACATAATATAGTCTTTCATTATGGTAACCAAAACAGGGAGAGTTATCCCCTGACTTAACAGGTATTCTACGAACTCAGTAAGGTGGCTCAGTGTGTCCCACCATCTGATGCCCACTCTTCAACCTTATTTTACTACTGATCACTTTTAAAAGTCAGGGTGTCCTATTACTTGATGTGACGTCTATTGTACGATCGACATTATTTGTGACTCAGTGTGTTTCATCACCTGAGGCCCCATATTTTACTATCGTTTACAATTAGAATCCGTGTAAACTGTCACCTGACGTGACATGGATTGTACAATCGACACTAGTTGTAGCTCAGTGTTTCTTCACCTGAGGCCCCACGTTTTACTGCAGTTTACAATTAGACTCAATGTAAACCGTGACCTAAAGTGACATGGCTTCTTTATTTTGCTATTGTCAATGAAACTCGGCGTGTACTCTAGGTCTACTACAAGATAATGATTGTAACTGAAAGTCAATATATGCTGCCACCTAATGACACATATTATATATTTAATCCTACTATTATTTAAAGTATCTTATTGCATTATTTCACTGGCATTAAGAGTTCTTTATGAGACATTTATCCACATTTGGTGTTAACTTCTAGCGGATATTTAACTATTTTATGTGTTTTACCTCACACTCTACATTTCTGTTCGATAAAGTTCGATGTTATTTGAGGTATTTTACCTCACATTTCTATGCTTCTATTTTGTAACTTTTAATACTATTTAATACACTTCTCTTTAGATATATAAGTATATTCTGCATTTTACCCCACATTCTGCATTTCTGCATTGTAACTTTTGGTGTTATTTGAGACAGTTCACCTTCAAAATCTAAATACCTTATGGATTTTACCTCACATTGTTTTCTTCTGTTTCGTAAATTTTGATGGTATTTGATACACTTTCCTTAATAATCTAAATGTCTGATGTCTTTGCCCTAAATTTATGTATTTCTGTTTTGTACATTTTGATGTTCATTGATTCACTGCGATTTGACAATCTAGCGATATTATACATTTTACTTCACATGCTATGTTTCTATTGATAAATTTTTTAGCTGTGTAATACTCTTTTAATTGGAATACTATGCACGTTTTGTATTGTATCTTACATTACAGATCCCCCCACAAAATTCTGGTCCAGCGGACCAGGGCGTTATGAAAGGTATGTGCTAAGGTCTGATCAGGGTAGATCCAGAAAATAAAGTCGGTAGTTGCCAACCGAAAGGTGGAATGAGTATAAGATCTTAGAGTAGGATGGTTAAGGGAGCCGGGCGCGTGCAGTAAAAAACTCGAGAGTCGCAGCTGGATGCCCAGAGGAAGCAGACGTGTGGTGACAGATTTAAGGTAGGATGCCCGCTCGCTGCACAGTTACACTGAGCAAACTTTGGCATGAAAATGAGAGAAGATTTATAATGATTTCAAAAATGGTTTATGTTAGATAATGTTCAGAGTTAGGATTTGTATGTCCAAGGTTTGATGCAGTAAACGTTTTGTAAAATTTTTTGTGAGAGTGATTCATGCTACAAAAATGTTGGAAATGGTAGGTTTTGTCTATGACTTATTAAAATTTTAACAATATATATATTGTGATCAACATTGTGTTTAAATCTAACAGCCTGAATCATAATCCACATCCTTTGTTTGTATTGAATATGAAAATGAGTGCTAAAGTAAAGTTACCCACCAATGAAAGAACGTAAGGAAAATGAGGCCTCTATGCAATATATATGTGCAGTTCATGGTTTGAAATCGATTTTGGTACAACTAAAATTATCAGAACAAAGTTATTTCAAATAACAAATTTTATGCCATTGCACAACTGGCATTATTTAAGGCAAGATATAATTTCATTAAGTAAACATCAGGGCCAAAAGTTAATTTTTCAGTACCATCGTAATGCTATTGCACAAACGGCATTATTCTCTTAAACTTGATTGCTGAGTCAAATACATGTTTCATTACTGGCAAAATGGAGGAATGCAAGAAACAAGTTCGCAGACGCAGTCAGATGCAGGTTTGTTGAATAATTAATTTGGAACAATCTTATCATTGAAACTTTCACTAACTAAAAAGGAAACAATTTTGGTTAGACACTTTCAGCATTAATTTCATGCATGATTTTTATATTCTGTGTCGTCTGGAATAACTGAAGCGAACAAAATTTGGTTTTAAAACTATGTTTCTTGAGGCGGTTGAGTTAAGTGTAGCCTAAGGCCAACATCTGGCCAGATTAATGTGTAGCACTTCCTGAAAGCATTGTCAAATTGGCTGGCATAATCAGTTTCAGCAGCTTAGGACACCAACAAGGTAAGCCTTGTCCTTGCAGTTTCTTACATTAATGTGCAGCATGCGAATTGGAATGCAGAATTCGTGGCTGTGTGTCGTGCTGTGTCACACTTACAGACTTTGATAAGGTCCCAGATGTGGAGAGAATATTATTTCGTATGGGATTAAGTAGAGATGCAAACGCCTACAATACGTCATGGCTGAGTTATTCACAATAGCTCGGTCGTATAAAACTGACTGCAGAATCGTCAAGTCATCATGTGTTTTCTTTTCCCACAGACAAATATGAAAACTACTGCTGTGATTCCGTTGTGCATCACGGGGGTGGGGCGTCTTTAAGGGAATTGGAGACTGATGACGGGAGTGTACACTGCTGCCGTATTTTTGTTTTGGCAATCGGCGACGAAATCCGTATTTGACCAACACCATTCTACACATCGCTAAGAGCTGCACGTGGAAGCGTCAGAAACAATTGAATACATTATTTCGGCTCGGTTCTGTTAGGGTTCGCATCCATCTTGACTGCAAAACAGTGCTGAAATCGCAGCCACACCAAGGAATCGGCGTACTTTCCCGTGCGCAGAGTGATAACTAGGAAAACCCAAGATATGTTGTGGTTGATAAAGCTACAATACGTCTCGTCGCGTTCTGCAATGTTAACTCTAGATGTTTAGCTGACATTGTCAACTGTATTGGAGGCGATCTCAGAACTTAAACACGGTTGTTCTTCTTATTACAGAAGGTTATTCGCCTCACACAATGATTAGTAGTTTGAGTGAAATTAAATCACAATTTTCGGATGACTTGTGCAGAAAAATGTTTACAGTATCGATACGTTTCATCGACTGCTGACATTAATTGGACTGTAATGTGTACAGAGTGTTCGGAAATTCCCGTTGCAAACTTCTAGGACTTGTAGAAGGGATTGAGCACACAATATTTTGAAGAGGAACCCATGTCGGGGAACGTACTGTTTTAGTTCTATGACGGTTTCAATTCAGATGTGCGACGCGTCGGCGTCTGCTGATGGAAAGAATAAAGTCTCAGAGTTTCTTGTCCTGGTATACAGGAAGGTAGACAGGATGGTGTGTACTACGTCAGACGGTCACTTCTGTTAATTAATGTCGTATGCAGAGTTTAATTTTGGAGACTCCTTTAGAGACAGAGTAAGACTTGCTGGCACGAGGTCTGGCCGCTGGATCAGAAATTGAAGACACACCATTGGAATGGGGAGTATGTACCAGAAAATGCTTCGTAGGTAGGTCTGTAACAACGATGTTCGTCGTCACGTCGAGGCGCTGTTGTACGGCATCGTTCCTGCTCTGTATGCACTGTATGCTGCGTTCCTTCTTGTTTTGAAATAATGTCAACATGTCATGTTTAAGTCATGTTTAAGTGTTAACACAAACAGATGTGCTTAAGGGATAAATAGCTGTTTCGTTATATTTCCGTTCGAATTGTTACCCAATAATTGTACTGCACCACGCCTAATTAAATTCCTCAAGCAGAAATGGATGAGTTAAACATCTGACTTGCAACAGTCGTAGAACGGGAACTACACGTTTCCGGACATGGGTTCCTTTTCAGAATATTATGACCAGATACCTCTACAAAAGTCCAAGTTCCTAAAGGGAGTTTCTGAACACCCTGTGTAAACGTACAATTATGGATAATTCTAACGTCGAACCAAAAGAAAATGCGTACAGATTTAAAGTATGGCTCATAGACACTACGTTCCACAGTACCTACCAAGTCATACAGTAAGAGAATACCTGTCCACTGTGCACTGCCGAAAGATGGTACTGTGGAATGTAGTCCCTATAAGGTATGTTTACTTTGAATTTGTGTGTTTTTATGCTGGCTTGAAGTTAGAATTTCCCATACTTCTATCATTATTTATATATATATATATATATATATATATATATATATATATATATATATATACAGGGTGTCCCAGCTATCTTGTCCACCCAAAATATCTCTGGAACAATAACAGCTATTGGAAAACGACTTTCAGCGGTATCAATGTAGGGCTGGGGCCCATGAATGTACATATTTGGAAACATTCCAAAACGAAAGAATATGTGTTTTTTAACACAAACTTATGTTTTTTTTTAAATGGACCTCCTATATTTTTTCTTCAGCAATCCATAGCATGACAAAGCACATACACAATGGCGTTGATTGCATCGCAATATTCCCATTACATCCCGAAATATTAAGACGCGAAGTTGACGCTTGAAACACCCGCCATGCGCTGCTAGCGCACGTCCTGAGGCTCAGGCGTGAACCCCATGCTGCCCGTAATCGCGATGTGATTGACATGCGTAGTCATACTTCCATACTTATCAAGAGGTCCGAAACGAATAATACGGTCTGCTGCCATCCTGCATTAACGACGTACATTTCAGCAGGTATTTATCTCATAGGCTAGGGGTGATACGGTTCTGTACATATCTGTGTACCGCAACGTTAGTCACAAAGTTAACTTCGCTTATCGTTAATCCGTTACTAAAAGGGTAATGCCGTTCAACGTTAAAACTTTACTTTACTGTAGATCTAGCTCAAGTGACAGTTAATCATTCACTCGTAATAGAAAAATTCATGTTGATGGTTTTAGTGAAACAAGCAAGTGGACTAAAAGTTTTACCGCTGTTTAGGTAAAAATGTTTTGATTTGGGAAGTTCAGGTAGGACATAGAAGATGAATGTAAACATGTTTAACCAATTAGTTTTATTATCACATAATTATCAATGTTATGTTTATCTAATGCGTTAAATGACAAACTGTTGCAAACAAATGTTTCTTAACATCACTGGGTAAAATGGCCCTTTGTAGAAACTTCCACTGTGATACCAGCACTACATACTAAACATAGCGTTCACATCTCATGCTCAAAGTGATGCCCATTGGCTTGCATACATAGGGTCACTCTGCGGATGAAGGATGCCCTACTTCGTGCTACTGTTTCCTCTTTGATGGCTGTACAAGCATCAATAATGCGTTGCTTCATGTCCTCTGGTGTTGTTGGTTCATGTTGGTAAACAGCATCCTTCACTGCTCCCCAAAGAAAATAATCCAGCGGTGTAAGGTCCGGAGATCGGCAGGCCGCCTAACTGGGCCACCTCGTCCAATTCACCTACCAGGGAACTTACGGTTCAGAAGTCGTCGTGCTCGTAAGGCGTTATGTGCAGGGCATCCGTCATGCTGATACCACATGACCATTCTCCGGTTCAGAGGTACGGTGTCCAAGAGAACAGGAAGATTGTGTCGTATAAAACTGGAGTATTGTCTGCGATTTTGGATGCCATTTATAAAGAAAGGTCCGATAATGGTATCTCCAATAATCCCACACCAAACATTAACTTTCCACGGACGTTGATGCTCTACCTGACGGAGCCATTTTGGATTGTCTGCGGACCAATAATGCATATTCCTCATATTGACAATTCCTTTGTTGGAGAATGATGCCTCGTCGGTAAAGAGAACATCTGCAAAAAATTTCGATTAGTCAGAAGTTTTTGCTGAGCCCACCGACAAAATGTTACCCTATTGCGGAAGTCATTTCCATGAAGATCCTGGTGTAAATGAACATGGTAAGGATGAAATTTATGACGTTTAAGAATACGCTGTGCACTTGTTTTCGACACACCAACTTCACGTTCAATTTGACGTGTGCTGATTTGAGGATTCACAGCTATGGTAGCGAGCACAGCAACTTCAGCACGTTCGTCAGTGCGTGTTCTAGAACGATGTCGCGGACTTGGATTTAAGCTTCCCGTTTCACGTAGACGAGATGTGAGACGACCAAACATCCGGCGCGAAGGCGATGGCTTGTCAGGGAATCGTCTTCTGTACAGTCGTTCTGCCTGAACAGCATTTCGTCCACCTTCAACAGGGTACAGTACAGGTATGTAGAGTAGGGTAGAAAACAGACATATTAACTTAATAATCATAATGTTCGCTAACACTACTATCAACAAACAAGCAATCTCATAACGTATTTCCCGTCAACGTACATTCTCCATAGATCAGCAGCATTTCTACCATTTCTTCATGTGTATACATTATACTGTACAGTATAAGTTCCACAACACAACGTTTATTCACAATGTGTTCTACCTCCGTGCCGTCACTAGGTTACTCTGATGCACGACTACACTGGCAAGCGGTGTACTGCACGCCAAAGCAACAACAAATGGGATGCTCGGAGGGTGGTGGAGTACAGGAGTTTGCATGGGTCGCAAATCATAAACAAGGCGAAGTGGTAACTGTGGCAGTAGTGGGAACTACGTTGGACACTTGACTAGGTGCGAATCCTGCCTCGGGCATGGATGTGTGTGATGTCCTTAGGTTAATTAGGTTTAAGTAGTTCTAAGTTCTAGGGGACTGATGACCACAGATGTTAAGTACCATAGTGCTCAGAGCCATTTGAACCATTTGAACTTGACTAGGTAGAGCCAGGCCCTGCGCGACAGGCACAATGGGTCATATAACGCATTAGATAAACCTTATTTTGGGTGTGCAGGATAAATAAGACAACCTGACGGGTGTACACCGATCGGTACTGGTTCATATTGTGTACGTAGATACGTAAAATGTGGAAGAGGGAAACCATTATGTGCTTATGAGAGTTGATGGCAGCAGACCGTATTATTCGTTTCGGACCTCTTGATAAGTATGGAGGTGTGATTACACAGCCGGCCGAAGTGGCCGTGCGGTTAAAGGCGCTGCAGTCTGGAACCGCAAGACCGCTACGGTCGCAGGTTCGAATCCTGCCTCGGGCATGGATGTTTGTGATGTCCTTAGGTTAGTTAGGTTTAACTAGTTCTAAGTTCTAGGGGACTAATGACCTCAGCAGTTGAGTCCCATAGTGCTCAGAGCCATTTTTTTGTGATTACACATGTCAATCACATCGCGCTAGCAGCACATGTCGGGTGTTTCAAGCGTCAACTTCGCGTCTCAATATCTCGGGATATAATGGGAATATTGCGATGCAATCAACGCCATTGTGTATGTGCTTTATCATGCTATGGATTGCTGAAGAAAAAATATAGGAGATCCATTTAAAAAAAACATAAGTTTGTGTTAAAAAACACATATGCTTTCGTTTTAGAATGTTTCCAAATATGTACATTCATGGGCCCCAGCCCTACATTGATACCGGTGAAAGTCGTTTCCCGATAGCTGTTATTGTTCCAGAGATATTTTGGGTGGACAAGATAGCTGGGACACCCTATATATATATATATATATATATATATATATATATATATATATATATATATATATATATATATCCCATTAATGTTAACAGTCGACGAAATCGATTGGCACCGCATAAAATTTTTATATACAAATGACCTGAAGATGGCGATTTAATTTCGTTGATACTAGTACCATTGTATATTTTTATGCGATATGGGCGAAAGAAACTTGTGTAGTAAGAAAAACAACCGTGGTTGACTCAAGAGAGTAATAGAGTCGAAGACAATTATTTTTAGAAATTCGAGATCATTATTTATCGAATAACAGCCTGTACCCAGATCCAAGAAGGGAGAAAGTGCACCACCCCCTCTCTGAAGCGGACTCTTATGAGTATGATGTGACATTGGATGGAGGCTGTACTCCAGAGGAACCTGAGGGCAGGCACACACGTAATCAAGTTTGTGCTCGACTACCCCAAGCACAAGCGAGGATCACCATGCTCCAATCACATCATAAGCCAATCACATCTGTGCCTGCCATTTGAGAGCAAGTAATGGACTTGATACAACATTCTGCATCATCCCGCACCATTTGTCGGAAAGTAGCAACGATCTGACCGGGGAATTACCGTCCCATGTATTGACTCTCGTTGACACAGGACACAAACGTCTGCATGACTAGGACGTATGGACTGTCGATGAATGATATCATTGTATTGTGTTCACTGATGAATCGTGTCCCCTGAGGACAAATAGGAGTGCGTGACTGTCTGATAACTCAGATTTACGTTTTTGCATTTGTGAGCACACTATTGTATGGCTTACGTGTCGATAATCGCCTCTCTGACGAGGGAGAGCGCGCGAATCGTCGTAGCTGACAATTAATCACTGTGGGCGCGGTCACCGTGTAGTGTTGTTCCTTGGCTGCAGCACGCTTTTCTCGAATCATTGCAATGTAATTAAAAATGTTTGCCACGCAGGTTGTACATTTCGTATTAGTGTACACAGCTCAATACTAATGTTCATCTAAACAATGGTGACTTTAGATCTCGTGTGTTGTGTTGGGTGGTCAATAGTCAACATCGTCGGTACAGCTATGGGAAGACAACGTGACTCTGTTGGGTCCTGCCCACTCGTCTCGTACAGGGTGCCTAAGGGACCGGAATGCTATACAGCAATTCAAGCAAATAACATTAGTAGTTTTATTCCTATAAATCTGACTAACAATACTTAACTCTGGAGTTAAATCGGTGTTGCAAGTGACATGCAAACAGTAATTGTCCTCGCTACAGACGAAGTCCAGACATGCAGTGGATATGGATCACTAAGCACTCTTATAAGTCGCGCTAATGCTGTCCACTAATGTCCGTATACCGAGCAGATCTGAGCGGCTGAGGCTGGTAGGGGCAGCGCTTATATACACTTCTTGCAGGGGGCGCTCCTGTAATGGTGCGGACCTAATCAGCTTACCATTGGCCGACGTCGTTTCACCACCTTCTCTGGTTTTCCGTTCTTCGTCTTCGTTCCTGTGCTTGTGGTTACGCCAGAACAGAACCTTATTACAAGTTGCAAGTGAATGAAGCATTTATGGTTGGACTGTTTGAATATCATGAGAGTAGGTACTTTCTCATTCCGGATATCGGTCGCTGACCTTTTTAAACATGTGTTTCGACATTCGACCACATGCATGCTTCTGTAACGAACCGAGGAATTGTTTAGTACTGACGGGAGGAAGTGTGGCCTTCATCTACTTATAAAGCGTATTTTGAACAGTGAATTCCATGTGTGCTCTGTGTTGCATTTATCTGAATTGGATAGTTGTTGTTGTTGTTGTGGTCTTCAGTCATGAGACTGGATTCATGCAGCTCTCCATGCTTCTCTATCCTGTGCAAGCTTCTTCATCTCCCAGTACTTACTGCAACCTACATCCTTCTGAATCTGCTTAGTGTATTCATCTCTTGGTCTCCCTCTACGATTTTTACCCTCCACGCTGCCCTCCAATGCTAAATTGGTGATCCCTTGATGCCTCAGAACATGTCCTACCAACTGGTCACTTCTTCTTGTCAAGTTGTGCCACAAAGTCCTCTTCTCCCCAATTCTGTTCAATACCTCCTCATTTGTTGTGTGATCTACCCATCTAATCTTTAGCATTCTTCTGTAGCACAGCATTTCGAAAGCTTCTATTCTCTTCTTGTCCAATCTATTTATCGCCCATGTTTCACTTCCATTTATGGCTACACTCCATACAAATACTTTCAGAAACGACTTCCTGACACTTAAATCTATACTCGATGTTAACAAATTTATCTTTCCTTGCCATTACCAGTCTACATTTTGTATCCTCTCTACTTCGACCATCATCAGTTATTTTGCTCTCCAAATAGCAAAACTCCTTTACTACTTTAAGTGTCTCATTTCCTAATCTAAGTCCCTCAGCATCACCCGACTTAATTCGACTACATTCCATTATCCTCGTTTTGCTTTTGTTGATGTTCGTCTTATATCCTCCTTTCAAGACACTGTACATTTCGTTGAACTACTCTTCCAAGTCCTTTGCTGGCTCTGATAGAATTACAATGTCATCGGCGAACTTCAAAGTTTTTATTTCTTCTCCATGGATTTTACTACCTCCTCCAAATTTTTCTTTTGTTTGCTTCACTGCTTGCTCAATATAAAGATTGAATAACATCGGGCAGAGGCTACAACCCCTCTCACTCCCTTCCCAACCACTGCTTCCCTTTCATGCCCCTCGACTCTTATAACTGCCATCTGGTTTCTGTACTTATTGTAAATAGCCTTTCGCTCCCTGTATTTTAACCCTGCCACCTTTAGAATTTGAAAGAGAGTATTGCAGTCAACATTGTCAAAAGCTTTCTCTAAGTCTACAAATGCTAGAAACGTAGGTTTGCCTATTCTTAATCTTTCTTCTAAGGTAAGTCGTAGGGTCAATATTGCCTATTTTGCAGCTGTGACTTATTAAACTGATAGTTCGGTAATTTTCACATCTGTCAATACCTGCTTTCTTTGGGATTGGAATTGTTATATTCTTCTTGAAGTCTGAGGGTATTTTGTCGGTCTCATACATCTTGCTCACCACATGGTAGAGTTTTGTCAGGACTGGCTCTCCCAAGGCTGTCAGTAGTTCTAATGGAATGTTGTCTACTCCGGGGCCTTGTTTTGACTCAGGTCTTTCAGTGCTGTCAAACTCTTCACGCAGTATCATATCTACCATTCCATCTTCATCTACATCCTCTTCCATTTCCATAATATTGTCCTCAAGTACATCGCCCTTGTATAGACCCTCTACATACTCCTTCAATCTTTCTGCTTTGAATTCTTTGCTTAGAACTGGGTTTCCATCAATGGTCTTGATATTCATGTAAGTGGTTCTCCTTTCTCCAAAGGTCTCTCTAATTTTCCTATAGGCAGTATCTATCTTACCCCTAGTGAGATAAGCCTCTACATCCTTACATTTGTCCTCTAGCCATCCCTGCTTAGCCATTTTGCTCTTCCTGTCTATCTCATTTCTGAGACGTTTGTATTCCTTTTTGCCAGCTTCATTTACTGCGTTTTTGTATTTCCTCCTTTCATCAATTAAATTCGATATTTCTTCTGTTACCCAAGGGTTTCTACTAGCCCTCGTCTTTTTACCTACTTGATACTCTGCTGCCTTCACTATTTCATCCCTCAAAGCTACCCATTCTTCTTCTACTGTATTTGTTTCCACCATTCCTGTCAATTGTTCCCTTATGCTCTCCCTGAAAACCTGTACAACCTCAGGTTCTTTCAGTGTATCCAGGTCCCATCTCCCTAAAATCCCACCTTTTTGCAGATTCTTCAGTTTTAATCTACAGTTCATAACCAATAGATTGTGGTCAGAGTCCACATCTGCCCCTGGAAATGTCTTACAGTTTAAAACCTCGTTCCTAAATCTCTGTCTTACCATTATATAAACTATCTGATACCTTCTAGTATCTCGAGGATTCTTCCATGTATACAACCTTCTTTCATGATTCTTAAACCAAGTGTTAGCTATGATTAAGTTATGCTCTGTGCAAAATTCTACCAAACTGCTTCCTCTTTCATTTCTTACCCCCAATCCATATTCACCTACTATGTTTCCTTCTCTCTCTTTTCCTACTCTTGAATTCCAGTCACCCACGACTATTAAATTTTCATCTCCCTTCACTACCTGAATAATTTCTTTTACCTCCTCATTCATTTCATCAATTTCTTCATTATCTGCAGAGCTAGTTGGCATATAAGCTTGTACTACTGTTGTAGGCATGAGCTTCGTGTCTATCTTGACCACAATAATGCGTTCACTATGCTGTTTGTAGTAGCTTACCCGCACTCCTATTTTTTATTCGTTATTAAACCTACTCCTGCATTACCCTTATTTGACTTTGTGTTTATAACCCTGTAGTCACCTGACCAGAAGTCTTGTTCCTCCTGCCACCGAACTTCACTAATTCCCACTATATCTAACTTTAACCTATGCATTTCCCTTTTTAAAATTTCTAATCTACCTGCCCGATTAAGGGATCTGACATTCCACGCTCCGATCCGTAGAACGCCAGTTTTCTATCTCCTGATAACGACGTCCTCCTGAGTAGTCCCCGCCCGGAGATCCGAATGGGGGACTGTTTTACCTCGGGAATATTTTACCCAAGAGGACGCCATCATCATTTAAACAGTAAAGCTGCATGCCCTCGGGAAAAATTACGGCTGTAGTTTCCCCTTTCTTTCAGCCTTTCGCAGTACCAGCACAGCAAGGCCGTTTTGGTTAGTATTACAAGACCACATCAGTCAATATCCAGACTGCTGCCCCTGCAACTACTGAAAAGGCTGCTGCCTCTCTTCAGGAACCACAAGTTTGTCTGGCCTCTGAACAGATACGCCTCAGTTGTGGTTGCACCTACGGTACGGCCATCTGTATCGCTGAGGCATGCAAGCCTCCCCAACAATGGCAAAGTCCATGGTTCATGAGGGGAGGAATTGGATAGTAATACCTCAAAAATAACCATAGTAGATCACAACAGATAATGCGATTGTAATGCAAATACTAACTTCGGTAATTATAGAATAATATAAAACGTGAACAGTGCAGCCTAATCCTCTGTGTGTTTTTAGCAGAATGTACTGAATCCCACGAGACTAAGTTGACTTTGTTTGTGTAAGTGGCTCCGCACCCTGTTCGATAATAATTATTATGGAACACATAGAAGCAGGCAGTGCAGGGAAAGAGCAACCGCCCCGCGAAAACCAGATGTACAGGATTTAGGCACGCGGTCGTTAAATACCCTCCCCCTGTTCCTGTGTTTAGGGAGTATTTGTCAAGAGTGTACACATTTTCCCTGGGAGCGTTACACACTGTGTAGTCAAAATACACTCATATTAAAAAAAAACGGAACACCTTGAACGACTAGAAATAGGAGGTCCACATTCACAGGACTTGCATATTAGTGCGTCCTGCAGAAATAAGTAGCTGTCGAGCTATGCCGCCCAAGGGTTCCAGGTCAACATCGATATTGCGGCGCAACACTGCAACGGCTCTCGTTGGTGCTATAAACCGAAGGTATTGGATTCGTGACTTGAACAGACGTGCAGGATGCCTCGCAAACGTATGTGCGAACTGTGCCGTCAAACAAATGAGTTTGAAAGAGGGAGCATTATTGATATGAGAAAATGTGCTGCATTCATCCGGGAAATTACTGCTCTTGTGGGATGAAGTATTTCGGCAGTGCAATAGGTGTGTGGAGAATTATTCATGGAAGGCCGGAGAAGAACACGACGAGAGGCGTCAGGTCGCACCACCCAGACCACCCTCAGAGCAGATTGACACCTCATCCGAATGGCATTGTAGGACAGATCTGCGTTCTCATCGGCTCAGGCGCAGAAATGGAACAGTGAAACACATCGTACACTATTAGAAGTGACAGTACGTCGCCTTTTATTACGCTATGGGTTATATGCGCATCGTCCACTTCTCCACCTACCTTTGACGGATGTGCACAAACTTTAGACGGCAGTAGTGTATGGAACGATGTCATTGTAGACAGTAATGGCAACGGATAAGTGTTTCCATACGAATTCAGGTTCTGTTTGTTTGAAAATGATGGCCGCAGACATGGGGAGCGGCATTACAGTGACTGCATCCGCCCAAGACTTGCGGCACCATCTCAAGGCCTTATGCTTGTGGGGTGCTATTGGATACAGAGATAAATCACAGCTGGTGCGTGTCCAGCGCACTATGACCAGTGTGAGCTACATGAATGACATCCTGCAACCCGCAACCATACCCTTTCTGCACAACACAACAGACACTATTTTTCAGCAAGACAATGCACGAACGCAAGTTGCTGCACAAACACCTGCCTTCTTGCTGTCACTGGATGTCATCCTTTGGCCCTGGCCCAGCAGATCATCAGGCTTAACACCAGTCGAAAATGTGTGAGATATAGTGAAACGGCAATTGCAGTGCAGTGACCCAATGCCAACCACCACAGATAAACTTTGGAACCAGGTGACTGCAGAATGGGTGACTGTACCACAGAACGCCATTTGCGACTAGTACGCGGCAATGTCATTACTCATAGAAAAAGTTATCAGAGTCCACGGTGGTTCCTTTGTCTACTGGACAACAGGATACATTCTGAACCGAGATGACTGAAATGCTAATCACTTCTGCAGATCATACTAATGTACGTGTATGTATCCTGTAAATATGAACGTCCTATCTCTAGTCGTTCAAGTGTTCTGCTTTTTCTGAACACGAGTGCACATCCGCACATATTCAACCAGTTAACCCTACCTACCCTTAACTGTTATACAGTCGTTCATGCACTGCACGCCCGTTTCTGTGACCTGATTAAGCTTTCTAGTAACACTACACAACTCTGTTAGAGGTTTGTACGCCATCAAATAAATAACAAGTCAATCTGGTAAAATCGTAATATATGTTTGAGGCCCTGTTATCTCCAGTTTGTTTGCTGTACATTAGTTACAACAAATGCGCAAACCACAAGTGACAATCATGAGAATTCATGGAGAAACGCTATTTCTGATTGACAAGACACTTTCACCATTATCTAAATAGCAATTACCGTATAAAATTACAACAACGCAGCTACTGCCCCACAGAATTCGAAACGAAACACTGTTTAGTTCTGAATCTGCTTGGCAATAAGTCGTCCCATATTTCCAACATGTAAAACAATCTACCCCCACAGTCGCAACCAGGTCATCAGTAATGACATGATTACAACACAGAGAATGTACACAGCTAGGTAACAAGCATCGTCCGCTTACCGACATTTTGCTTAATGACGCGACATAAGCTTTATTTGTTACCGCTACCAACTTCTAAGTCTATAGATATTGTCACCATCAAAATACAACTTCAGAACACCAATTAAAAGAGCTGCATACCCAATTCGGATATTCACGTTTTCAAACTGTGTCAGCATAAAATCAACAATTACAAAGCTTACTGTACAGCAGAGCTGTAACTGCTAGCAACCAACACTTTCTCCACCACACAGTGTTCTGTCACTTACGTTTATAATTTTTCGGCCTATGTGAGTTCAGAAAACCCTCTTCACTAATATTTACACTTTTGATAATATTTTGTCCTACCCTTTGTTCTCCAGTGGATACTCTTTCGGAACACTACTTGAAATAATTTAACCCTCAGGCTAACTCCTTAAAAAGTGTGTTTTAGAAGGACTGTATTTCTTTCACTGATTTCGGGGCTCGGGACGAGTTCGCCTGCTTGTTGATAAGGGGGGGGTCAGACCTAGCAAACTGCCTCTAACTTCCAGTTCTCTCCCGTCGTAACCTTGCTCCCAGCCTACAGAAACTTCCCGGCGCCGCGCTCCAAACCCCTTACCATGGCAACTTGCAAATTACCGGCCACTCAGTTGCCCACTTTGCTACAATGGTGGCATACAGCTGTTGCATGCTACATTGAATTCCAATTCCAAAACTTAATTAACATTTAGATATCCCGTGCTCCAAAGGTTGGATCTTTCTTCTTTATTGTTTTAACCAACTATCGTGATTATGGGACTTACGAAATCGGAAATGAGCGTGGTTATTGAGATAGTAGATGACTGCCACGTCTTTAAATGTCATTCATTAAATGTAAATACACTGTTGATTTTGGGCTTCAGGTCACTGATGTCTTTGACATTAGTGTGATAAACAAGATACTTGTACCAAATTAGCTCTCAACAGAGGTAGTTTTCAAGAATTCTCTTTTTAAACTACCCATGTGGTGATTCAGCACCATCCTGGAGAAATATTATCAGTTGATAGCCAACTAAATGAAGAATAAGATACATCTCCTGGATGTTAAAGTAATTTTCATCATTACTTGACACTTCTACAACAAAAAAATATCCACTTACGTCATCCATTATAATTCCAAATGTTATTTCAGTTTATTTATTTTTGAGTATTTCACGCTAATGAAAAGTGGTTTCCTGAGAAAATGTCCTTTTCGTTAGGAGACGTGACGATTTCTGCAAACGTGAAAGAACCTCACAATAAACAATAAACTCTAGTTAGTCATTTCCACTTCCTAGACATGACTTCCATGGTTACTATCGAAATAAAGTGGAATTCTTCTCTATTTGCTCATTATTTTTTTGTACGTACAGAATTCATTACTATAGTGACTTGTGGAAAAATATGGGAAACATATCATTTATGCGACTGTGTTAAAGGTCTTGGAAGACTCTTAGTACAGTTGTGAAAGACTACATATCTTCTACACTACTTGTAAAAATGCGAATACGGTAGAGAGGTCTCAAAAACAAAAAAACAAAAAAGATAACAGCGCAGCGACGTTATTGGTTTGAAAGATAGAATTTTTTATTCGTCACTACTTATGCTGTAAGTGGAACATAAATTTAAGAAAAATCTATTTTTTACTTTAGTTAAAACACTAGCAGTGTTTAATTAAAATTTGGCCATGGGACTGGAGTTAGCATCATTGGGTTTAATTGCTTGCAGCAATTAGAGTCGATACGGTTAGAACATAGTACACTCTCAGATTACACATCTACCGTTACACGAAGTTTTCCCAACTATTGCGGCATCTTATGAACAGACTTCAGGGGAACTTTGGAAAAGTCTGAGAAGTCTTCGTCACTTGTTATAGGCCGAGTAGTATGAATGATTTCACGTGGTGGACAACCTAAACTGAGTAATACATTCGTAAAGCAAGAAACCACTTCAGTTGCAATGAAAGTTTATTTGTTTAACTGATTTCAGAGCGTAAGAGCTCCATCATCAAGTGCTATAAACTGCAAAGTACTCCTCTACTCGTTATTATAACATTTATTTATTTGCGTACTAATATTAGAGTCTTGTTTATGCCTTACCTGACACCCAGTGATCCTTAACGCTGTGCCACATTGTCTACCGTCTGTTTATTGTTAAATGTTGATAACTTTGTTAATAAGAATTTTAGTGAGCTCGAATCAATATCATGAATCAGACGCTGTATTCAGATTTTCATAGTAAGTCTCTAAACAGTTTTAGTATTTTTACTGAATATATTAGGCGTCAGTTTTAATATATAAGGGTCGTTCCAAAAGAAACGAGCCGTAGTCTGGAATGCGCAAACCGATGACGGGAGGGTAATAACGTGGCGTGTGTAACGAGGTGTGGTCCCGATCAGTGCGTGGAAATTCACAGCCCGTCGCTAGAGGGTACGCGTGCACGTTACGTGGCTATACAGAGCTAGCAGCAGCATGCATCAATCGTCCAACGCTGCCAGTCGCATTACAAACAGTGACATGGAGACTTCAAAAGAACAGCAAAGAGGTGTTGTTCCTTTCCTCAGAGCGGAAGGAGTAGGAGGAACGGACATCCATCGACGAATGTCACAAGTGTACAACGAACACTGCATGGCTCTTGCAAGGATCAAGGCGTAGCACAAGCGCTTCAGGGCAGGACGTGTGTCGTTAGCCGATGGTGCACGGTCTGGAGCACCGCACTGCGTTACCGATGACATCGTCCAGCTGGTGGACGCACTCATTACCCAGGACCGCCGAGTGACAGTGAAAGCCATAGCCACCGTCGTCGGATTGAGCCTCGGAAGTGTTCACACTATCATGAAGGAACGACTGCACATGCGCAAAGTGTGTGACCAATGGGTGCCCCACGGTCTTCAACCACACCAGGAAGCATGTCGAATGGCCCACTGTCTTGCTCATCTGCAGCGCTATGCTCGAGAAGGGAATGCGTTCCTGGCACGAGTGGTGGCTGGAGAAGAGTCACGGTGTCATCACTTCGAACCGGAATCAAAACGACCAAGTCCCCAGTGGAAGCACCCAGAGTCACACCACCAAAAGAAGCCAAGGCCATCCACACAAGTGCAGGAAAGGTTATGCTGAAGTTCTTCTTTGACCAAGATGGCCCCCTTCTGATTCACTTCCTGTAGCACGAGGCAACAGTGAATGCCCAGCGTTACTCGCAAACTTTGACCACCTTTCGCCAAGCGATCAAATCAAAACGACCAGGCAATCTCACTCGTGTGGTCATTCTGCTCCACAACAATGCGAAGCTTCATACAGCCAATACATTCGCGGAACTCCTGCATACGTTCAAATGGGAGGTTCTGGCCACCCTCCATACAGTCCGGACCTCTCCCCGTGTGATTACTCCATTTTTGGTCCCCTTAGAAAGGCTCTGAGCGGCAAGTGATTCACCTCGGACGACGGCGTCTAGCTACTCGTGCGGAACTGGTTAACATCGCAGCCCTGGGAATTTTATGAGACAGCTATTCACCGCTTTGTGTCACTTTGGGACAAGGGTCTCAACAGCCAGGGTCAACACTTCTAACATACAGGTACTCTTTCTGTAATTATGCCTCAGGCTCGTTTCTTTTTGAACGCCCTTACAGTTCCTGGGCCATATTGCCTTGTTTCTCAAGCAGGCAGAGGAAAACTAAGACCCTAGCATATGGTATCTCTACCTCGCTGAAACACTGTAATTTATGTGTCATCACTGTAGTTTTTGTGTCATCAGTATTTTAATTCATAAAATACACAATATGAGGAAAATCGGCAGAGGTTCCTTGGGCCATTAATTTCAAATTCCAGCAAGAGCAATGCCGGTACATAGGAATACTGAGTATGCCCACTGGTCCCTGCAGAGTCACCAATGCGCTGTCCTCTCGCGCAAAAGCAGTAGGAACCGTTTGCATTACCAATCCTAGTCAAGTTGGCCGCATGGATGTTTTTCTTTTGGAGGTGGCACACTGCTATGCTGTGATCAAGCTTACAAAATTGCTGAGAGAGATGCTCTCTTAGTCCCATTTCGTTGAGGCCCTCAGGCCTCTTCGATTCCCGGCAGCGTTGGGGGTTTTCTCTGCCTAGGGACTGGATGTTTGTGTTGTCCTCATCATTTCCATCATTTCATCATCATCATTCGTGACAGTGGCTAGATTAGATTCTGAAAAAATTCGACACTGTTAGAATTGGGTCGTTGTACGGGCGCTGATGACGCGCAGTCGAACGCCCCACGAACCAAACATCATCATCATCTCAGTGAGCTCTTACAAGGGAAAGTCCTCGTCGTAGCGTCCTCAGATTTAGTGGTAAGAAGGCTCAGAGAACATCCCGTCAAAAACTAAACACAGATCAAACATGAAAACAGGAGAATGGTGTACTGGACCGAGAAAAAAGGATCAAAATATACTCCTGGAAATGGAAAAAAGAACACATTGACACCGGTGTGTCAGACCCACCATACTTGCTCCGGACACTGCGAGAGGGCTGTACAAGCAATAATCACACGCACGGCACAGCGGACACACCAGGAACCGCGGTGTTGGCCGTCGAATGGCGCTAGCTGCGCAGCATTTGTACACCGCCGCCGTCAGTGTCAGCCAGTTTGCCGTGGCGTACGGAGCTCCATCGCAGTCTTTAACACTGGTAGCATGCCGCGACAGCGTGGACGTGAACCGTATGTGCAGTTGACGGACTTTGAGCGAGGGCGTATAGTGGGCATGCGGGAGGCCGGGTGGACGTACCGCCGAATTGCTCAACACGTGGGGCGTGAGGTCTCCACAGTACATCGATGTTGTCGCCAGTGGTCGGCGGAAGGTGCACGTGCCCGTCGACCTGGGACCGGACCGCAGCGACGCACGGATGCACGCCAAGACCGTAGGATCCTACGCAGTGCCGTAGGGGACCGCACCGCCACTTCCCAGCAAATTAGGGACACTGTTGCTCCTGGGGTATCGGCGAGGACCATTCGCAACCGTCTCCATGAAGTTGGACTACGGTCCCGCACACCGTTAGGCCGTCCTCCGCTCACGCCCCAACATCGTGCAGCCCGCCTCCAGTGGTGTCGCGACAGGCGTGAATGGAGGGACGAATGGAGACGTGTCGTCTTCAGCGATGAGAGTCGCTTCTGCCTTGGTGCCAATGATGGTCGTATGCGTGTTTGGCGCCGTGCAGGTGAGCGCCACAATCAGGACTGCATACGACCGAGGCACACAGGGCCAACACCCGGCATCATGGTGTGGGGAGCGATCTCCTACAATGGCCGTACACCACTGGTGATCGTCGAGGGGACACTGAATAGTGCACGGTACATCCAAACCGTCATCGAACCCATCGTTCTACCATTCCTAGACCGGCAAGGGAACTTGCCGTTCCAACAGGACAATGCACGTCCGCATGTATCCCGTGCCACCCAACGTGCTCTAGAAGGTGTAAGTCAACTACCCTGGCCAGCAAGATCTCCGGATCTGTCCCCCATTGAGCATGTTTGGGACTGGATGAAGCGTCGTCTCACGCGGTCTGCACGTCCAGCACGAACGCTGGTCCAACTGAGGCGCCAGGTGGAAATGGCATGGCAAGCCGTTCCACAGGACTACATCCAGCATCTCTACGATCGTCTCCATGGGAGAATAGCAGCCTGCATTGCTGCGAAAGGTGGATATACACTGTACTAGTGCCGACATTGTGCATGCTCTGTTGCCTGTGTCTATGTGCCTGTGGTTCTGTCAGTGTGATCATGTGATGTATCTGACCCCAGGAATGTGTCAATAAAGTTTCCCCTTCCTGGGACAATGAATTCACGGTGTTCTTATTTCAATTTCCAGGAGTGTAGAAAGAGTGACCTTTCCAAGGCCAAGATGTGCAACATCGAGCGAACAAGAAGAGCTAAGCCGTCGTGGTTGCGTGGTCACGGTGTTGGCTGCGAAGGGGCAGATACGTGTTGAAATCTCCCTAGTGCCCCCCCCCCCCCCTCCTTATTTTGTGCAAAGTTATGAACTGTCCGTCTGGTCATTGACATGTCTGTTCGCAGCATTGAAATCTGTGTCTGTGTCGTGTAAGTACCTCCTGTTTGTTCTGCACAACTACCAAACGTTATGACTCTTGCGTTCCGTTTTGGAAGTTTTGGCTCTTGAATTCCTTTGTTGTAACGTAGTTCACATCAGTTTATTTGTTGTTTTCAGTTCTGTGAGAGGTGTATGAGGCGTCTCGTCTGCCTTCACTATTCATCAGATTTACTTGCCACGGTAATGTACAGTGTTTATCAAAATGGATCATCCGAAGTGGTACGTCTATATTTCTGGGATAATAAACATATACAATGAATTTTGATGACAGAAACTCAAAAAGTTTTTTTTAATACCTTTTAATAGTGCTTAATTTGCCTCATTAGATGCACGGCATATGTCAATGTAGTATTCAAATTGTTTCCACAATGCAGCGAGCGTGACTTGAGTCACAGCTTCCACAGCTGCTGTTATGTGCTGTCTCAGTTCATTCATTGTTGTTGATAACTGAGGCACATAAACAGAGTCTTTTATAAACTCCAACAAGAAATGATCACATACAGTCACGTCCGGCGACCATGAAGGCCACTAATGTAAGGCTGAATCATTTGGTCCAGGGCTATCGATCCATCGTTCACTAATTCTTTGATTTAAAAATTCCCACACTTCCAGATGCCAGTGTGTCGATGCCCATCCTGTTGGTAAATAAAGTCGTTCGAATCAGTCTCGAACTGTGAGAAAACAAAGTTCTCAAGCATATCGAGATATGTGATTCCTGTAACAGTGTTCTCGTCAAAGAAAAATGGACCTTACATCTTTTCCCGTGAAACTGCAAAAAACACATTCAATTTTGGAGAGTCCCTATCATGATGTCTAACTTCATGTGGTTGTTCCGTACCCCATATTCTCACATCATGGCGGTTCACCTTTCATTTGTGTGAAATGTTGCACGTCACTAAACACTAAGCGTGGAAAAAAACTGTCAACCTTCATCTTGTCAAGGATCAAATTACTGGATTCCACATGTTGTTGTTTGTCATCTTCACGAAGAGCTTGCAGTAGCTGAATTTTGTATGGTTTCATGTGTAAACACACAACAGACGGACATCGGGGGCATGTTGAGCTGTCGAGCTGCACCGCGATCTCCTTGGGAAACTATGGCGGATTGGTTCGACGTGTATCTCAGACACTGGGGGACGGCTCGGCCATTTACCTCCACACAAACAACCTGTTTCTCGGAACTGTTCATGCCATCATCTAATGCTCTATACTGTGGGAGGTTCCACACCATGCCTAGTACGAAAGTCACGCTGAACAGTTATTACTGACCCGCATTGCGCAAAACATAAAACACAAAACGCTTTCTTTTGTCTCGACACCATTTTTACTAGAACTGAAGTGGGCGCACACAGCTGCTACCTAGCGAGAACCACGTAAAACTCGAGAGTTAGCTTTTTCCAAAAGTACGTCGTTCACGCACATATCGAAAATAATATAACAGTTACAATTTTTTAAATCAGATGATTCTTTTTGGTACACCCTGAATTATTACCATATTACTTATACTCTATAGCCAGTGTATAGTATGACAGTTGCCAAGATTACAGAAGAACAACAGACACGTCAATGAGCAAATAGAAAATTCCTAATTTTGTGCAAAAGAAATGGGGCACGAGGGAGGTTTGAACCCGTATCTCCCACTTTGGAGTCAAACACCGTGAACACAAAACCACGACGCCGTGGCTCTTCCAGCTCGCTCGATGTTGTACATTTTCGGCCTGGACCGTTCACTGTTTCTATTTTGTTTCTTTTTTCACAGTCAGTAAACTTACCTCCTATTTTCATGCTTGATCTGTATTCGGCGTCTGATGGGCTACCCGCTGTGTCATTTTACCACTAAATTTGAGGGGAGGTGCGACGGGGAGTTCCCCTCGTTAGTAAACCGCAATACAGCTGACTGGAGCAAACCGAATAACTTTTTGAATTAAAATAGTACGACAGATGCTGACATTATAACACCAACGAAGTCCGCAGGAAGTATGATGGTCAAATACCATAGTAGAAACCGCAGCGAGACTGAACGCAACCTCGTGCTGTCCTCGCAACGGGTCCTTCAATGCACACATTGTAGGCGTAAATCAGTCCGCTGTGCCCCGGTCAGCGAAGCCTCTCGAAGAACCACCCCTCTTGACAGGAGACTGATCCCTGTTGCTTACTGCCGGTTATCACCTGCCCTCTCCTGCACAGGGCCAACCAGGAAACACAGCTGAGCGTTCTCGCTGAGAACACGGCACTCATCTTGCTTGCAGACCCAAGCACTGCGACTTGCTAACGGTCCAAGACCGCTGACGCCAGAGCGCAGCACCCTCGCATGCGCGCCTCTACATCCCCCATCTTCCGCCTGTCCCCTGGTAACAACCACCCAAGATTCACCTGTCGCTCGTGAGCATATATTCTTTACTCGCCTCAAGCTTAAAATCGAAAAATCGTGCGCCACGACTCAATATCTGTAAGCAAGAATACTGAAAAATTCGAGCAAAGAATTGTTTAATGTCAGTAAGATGATACTATGTAGCTATATGGTGAATAATCTTGGATAGGAGGAGAGATAATTTTTGGATGTTTTCGCACAGAACACAATTTACAATGTGAACCTCTACAGTCGCAGGTTGCTAAGTACCACAGATGTAGTTTGCCATTTCAGCTTCTGCTAAACGTATGGTTTTAATTGAAATTACGCCTTTTTTATTGCTTTCCTTTCATCATTTTCTGAAAGGGTTCATGAGCAGACTGTGGTAATGTACGTGATTACAACTGAATGGTTCAAATGGCTCTGAGCACTATGGGACTCAACTGCTGAGGTCATCAGTCCCCTAGAACTTAGAACTAGTTAAACCTAACTAACCTAAGGACATCACAAACATCCATGCCCGAGGCAGGATTCGAACCTGCGACCGTAGCGGTCTTGCGGTTCCAGACTGCAGCGCCTTTAACCGCACGGCCACTTCGGCCGGCAACTGAGTAAGTCTGATTAAAAGACGAGGAAACTTTTAGTCATGTTTTTTATTTGTGATAGATATGAAAAGAAATGAAAAGTATTAATCAGGTAAAAAATAGAAAGATAGAAACTATTTTTATCATTTATCACCGAAAAGGTAACCATGATGTTTATTTGGTTGTAGGACCATTCGGCGTGGAATAGCACCATATTTTAACTGACATCGAAGACAGAAAGAAAAACAAAATGGACTGCGATTTAAAATATTTTGAGTGCCGATGGAGGTGGACAAAAAGTTGTAAACGGTTGTCATGTAAGAACACAATGACGGTAACTATTGTCTTATTTATCTCTGTATTTCGTACAGTGGTCTGCTACGTAAGCGAAGTCATGCATTCTGAGAGGCCTTATTATTTTTCTTACTGTACGTACACCAATCTGGTGGTGTGGTTTGCAGAGAATTATGTACAGTGAATAAGCTTCTACAGAATTCTCTTTTTTGTGTGTTTCTTACGAGCGTGATGTCTGTTGTCAGGTTACTACTGCTACCCAACAGATCTTGAAAGCGCTGTCTTTCGTGCACAGCACCTACTTTCCATTTCTTCTCCTATAACAGTGTTGCAACCACCTACGACTATTAAGTTTTCATCCCTCTTTATATGTGTAATCAATTCCTTTATTCGCTGAGATACACTTTCTCTCATTTGCGGACATTTAAGCATGTAAACGTTTGGCTGAAATGGTATACTTTCATCACCTAGACGATTAATTGGAATGTACTTTGTGACCGGCCTTTGTATTCATACGATGCCAAAAGTGTTGATGCTGTTATTATCAAGCTATAATCTTCTAACTAAAGATCTCTTTCCCTTTCCATTTCACTTCAGTAATCCCATCCAAATTTAACTTCAACCTGTTCATTTCATTTTTCCGATTCTTGTCTCCCTTCAGCACTGAAGCATGTACTATTCCACACTAAAATGTAGAAAGTTAGACCTTTTCTTCATCTTCCTCGTATCGACTTCCAGAAATCATCTGCAGATCCGAAAGAGAACCTGACTTTTCAGTCGAATATTTTTTGCAAACAAAGTGGTGCCCTTGAGATTATTTAAAAAAACTACATGTCATGTAGACACATTTTATATGCTTTTAATGCAGTGATTTTCATTATCCTCTCCCAGTGAATTATTGGCGCGGTAACCTATTCCAACTTCGGTATTCTCAAACACCCATGTTTGTGTTCGTGTATTCATCTTCTTGGTCATTTTAAGATCTGCATTAGTTCCTAACCACTATATACTTTAATATGGCCATATCCTTATTGAGATCAATTTGATATGGCGGAATGTTAATTAGGCTACTAAAAATGCTTTTCCTTGAATTTCAGAATTACATGTTGTCGTGGATTGGGGTCATTCGTTCACACGACCCAAGTGTTATCGGGTTCCATACAACGGTAGGCCGCCATTGGAAAATACGAACATTGGATACACCAAGATACAGTGAATAAAATTAACACGCAACAGGAGCAAATACGAGAAAACGATTGAAATACGAGTATACAGAGATTACAAAGACATGAAGATGAACATGGGAAAACAGACCGATGTGTGGGGAATAGAAAAGGAAAGTGAAAAGTAGCATTGGTGCAATTAGGACTGAGAAGGAATGGTACAGAATAAACTGAAAGCATTGAAACACTAGCGAAGCAAGAAGAAAGTTGGATGAATGGGAGGTCTTCATCATTGCGAGGAAGGAAGCGGCTAGAAGAAAAGAATGAATAGAAGTGAGAGCAGGAAAAATCAAGAATGATTGTAGAAAGTACAACAGCGTATAATTTTTCCTGAAATTCAACGACTGACTAGATAAAGGGACACAGAAATTGTTGCAAGAGACGGGAAGGTAAGTGCAGAGCAGAAGAGTAATTGACTGAGAGTATTGTCACCGTATAATGTACTGCAAACGATCCTAAAGGGATTTGGAACGTGATTCGGACAAAGAAGTTAGGCAGTCTTATCTGGCAGCCAAGGATGAAGGCACAAGCCAAAGGTGACTTGAAGACTAACAAAGCGATCCGATCGTGGAATCGACCAGACGAGATATATAAAGTGACATAACATATTAACTACGCAATGGAAATGAACGAAAGTGCGGGAGCTTGTTGTCAGAGGTCTCCCAGTCGTACACAGAAAGCTGGACCTCACTTGGAGTGAACTCAGCCTGTTCATAGCTCCAAGTAACGAGACAGTTCAAGGAACGGGAAAATGTGTGTGTGTGTGTCAATCGCTGAGCAGTTACGGTGGACTGTTGTTGTGTGCTTCATTACAACATGGCTCGGAGACAACATCTCCATGACTTCTCACGTGGAAGAATCATCGGGAAGCACGAAGAGGGATTAAGTGGGGCAAGTGTAGTCCAGAAGTTTGGTATTGCTTACAGCATTGTTCAAGTGGATGGTGAGCGTTCCGAACTACAGGCACTACTGCCTAAAGGAAATGAGATGGTCAAACAGCGGGTACAGTTGGAGTCACATTTGACGTGCCTGCAAAGCCTGCAATCTTACGCTCCAAAGTAGTACGGCGACTGCATGGAGACATCCACAGGTCGGTGGCATCGTTAGCAATGCTAAGAGCAAAGGGACTGGGCAAATAAGGAGCGGGGTCACGTGATCTTCTGGGATGAGAGCAGATTCAGTCTGAGTAGCGATTCTGGACGCACGCTCACATGGTGAGAGGTCGTAATACGCAATGCACCCAGAAATGCTGTCGAACGTGATCGTTTTGGTGGTAATGGCTTTATCGTGTGGTGAAACATGATGTTGTGTGCGTGTACTGGCCTCCAAATCTTTGAACAAGATGCACTCAACGGTCAACATTATTGTGACACTGCACTCCTACCCCATGTGCGTCTTTTCAGGGCTGAAGTCAGCCCTTACTTATTTGTCTGGATGGCAATGCGCTATCACAAAGAGCACCACAGGTGGAGATCTTGGAACGAGAGGATATCCGGCCTGCCCGTTCCCCGGACTTAACTCCCACCGAGCACGTGTTGGATGCGTTGGGGAAACATATTGCAGCACATCCACACGCACCAACGACCATCCAGCGGTCGTCAACCGCACTGGATTAAGACGTCCCACCACAACAAATCATTACCAACCTTGTGGCCAGCATGGGAGCACGTTGCGGAGCATACATTGCCATCCGTGGTGATCATACACCCTATTATGGACCATAAAAGGAAGGAAGAAAGATTGGGTTTAACGCCCCGTCAACCTCGAGGCCATTAGAGACGGAACATAAGCTCGGATTGCGTCAAGGATGGGAGAGGAAATCTGCCGTGGCCTTTGAAGGGAACCATCCCGGCATTTGCCTGGAGCGATTTAGGGAGATCAAGGGAAACCTATATCTGGATGGTCGGACGCGGGTTTGAACCGTCGTCTACCCGAATTATTAAGAGCCGTATCGCAAATTTTTTAATGTCCAGGGTATCATCACAAGAGGCGGTGACTTCAGTGTAATTATGCCAGTTGTGGGGATTCAGGGATAGCAGTCTGTGCTTCGATTTAACGCGTTGTCTGGCAGTCGTTGGCGAGCAATCTTCAGTGTTCAGTCTACAGTCTTCAGCGTGTTCAGTTTACAATGAGCAGTCAGATGTTCTGACGCAGTCCTTCAGATGAGTTCGTCTGGAGTTAGTAACCACCATACTGGAATATTCTGTACACCTTGACCTGACATGAGGGACACAACGCACAGATACACTGTGTGCTCAAAAGTATCCGGACACCCCCAAAATCATACGTTTTTCACATTAGGTTCATTGTGCTGCCACCTAGTCACAGGTACTCCATATCAGCGACCTCAGCAGTCATTAGAGATCATTAGAGAGCGGAATGGGGCGCTCCGAGGAACTTACGTACTTCGAACGTGGTCACTTGACTGGGAGTCACTTGTGTCATACGTCTGTACGCGAGATTTCCACACTCCTAAACATTCCTAGGCCCACTTTTTCCTAAGTGATAGCGAAGTGGAAACTTTAAGGGACATGTACAGCACAAAAGCGCACGGGCTGACCTTGTCTCGCCGGCCGGTGTGGCCTAGCGGTTCTAGGCGCTTCAGTCTGGAACCGCGCGACCGCTACTTCGCAGGCTCGAATCCTGCCTCGGGCATGGATGTGTGTGATGTCATTAGGTTAGTTAGGTTTAAGTAGTTCTAAGTTCTAGGGGACTGATGACCTCAGATGTTAAGTCCCATAGTGCTCAGAGCCATCTGATTTTGACCTCGTCTGTTGACTGACAGAGACCGCCGACAGTTGAAGAGGGTCGTAATGTGTAATAGGCAGACATCTATCCAGATCATCACACAGGAATTCCAAACTGCATCAGGATCGACTGCAAGTACTACGAAAGCTAGGCGGGAGGTGAGAAAACTTGGATTTCATGGTCGAGCGGCTGCTATAAGCCACACATAACGCCGGTAAACGCTAAACGACGCCTCGCTTGGTGTAAGAAGCGTAAACATTGGAAAAACGTTGTATGGAGTGACGAATCACGGTATACAATGTGGCGATCCGATTGCAGGGTGTGGGTATGGCGAATGATCGGTGAACGTGATCTGCCAGCGTGTGTAGTGCCAACAGTAAAATTCGGAGGCGGTGGTGTTACGGTGTGGTCGTGTTCTTCACGGACTGGGCTTGCACCCCTGTTTTTTTGCGTCGCACTATCACAGCACTAGCCTACATTGATGTTTTAAGCACCTTCTTGCTTCCCACTGTTGAACAGCATTTCGGGGATGGCGATTGCATTTTTCAACACGATTGAGCACCTGTTCATTATGCACGGCCTGTGGAGGAGTGGTTACACGACAATGACGTCCCTGTAATGGACTGGCCTGCAAACAGTTCTGAGCTGTATCAAATACAACACCTTTGGAATGTTTTGGAACATCGACTTATTGCCAGGCCTCACTGATCGACATCGATACCTCTCAGTGGACACTCCGTGAAGAATGGGCTGCCATTTTCCAGGAAACCTTCCAGAACCTGATAGAACGTATGCTTGCGAGAGTGGAAGGTCTCATCAAGGCTAAAAGGCTGTGAGTGTGCCAACACCATACTAAATTCCAGTAATAGCGATGGAGGGCGCCACTAACTTGTAAGTCATTTTCAGCCAGGTGTCTGGATTATTTTGAACACTTAGTGTAGATGGCTGTTGCAGAAAATAAGTGGTGATGAGATGAATTGCAGGTACGCGTCCTTCCAGAATGACTGACACGGGGTCCTTCCAGACCCACACCACAAGAAGATCGTAGGACTGTTCGCCTGATTCTGTTGAATAGCTGGATGACAAGACCTGAAATCCAGGCAGAATTTAAAGATGGAGTACCGCCACTAATCACTGGGAATCGACTACTGGAAAGCGGACGTAAATCTCGAGTCGACATGCACTGCTTGCCGTCGGCACCACACCATGAAGAACAGAGCTATGCACGGGGTAGAGGGAGAACCGACTGGAACACTTGAGTGGCATTCGGCGGTGGTCAGCGACGATTCTCGCTGTTGTCAGCGGCAGTCAGACTGATTCCAGTGCGTCCATAGACGACCTGGTGAAGGTGACAGGGTCACAGCAAGCAGCGATGTTCGAAACCCAACGTCTAGAATAAAGATACGGTATGCTGCTGCATATGAAAACATGACTGATTTGGAAATTTTTGCAAGGGAGGGAATGACACATTTTTCAGTCATGGGAGTAATTCTGCAACATGACATTCGCAAGCTGTTTGCTTCCTTGCTACAAAGTGTATTCGTACCTGTGAGCATCATATTGATATTGATGGTGAACACCAGTTCCAAATTAAATGTGCGAGGAAGGAAAATCAGATTGGGAACACGGTGTGTCTTTATTCTCTCCTTTATGACAACTGACAGTCACCACAACGTACACCTATAGCTGCCTCCCAAATAAGGATGCTCCTTCAGTTTGAATGAATGTGGGTATAGTAATAACAAACCCAAGAACCTAGGCAAATTCAGGTGGACGCTCTTTGTTTAGCTTTGTAGTAGCAGCCTGGGAAAAGAGTTGAACATTATTTCCGAAACCAGTTTCAGTTGCTACATTCTGGCACAGCACTGTTTCACGAGACATGGACGGCATGAACAGGAGGAGTTTGACGAATTAGCGATACAGCTATATCGGCCCTGGGGAGACGCTGCACATAGTGGAGTGTGCGAGGAGGCAACCCCATCTGATTTCAGTCATGACGAGTGATGGCGTCAACTTGTGTCAGTACAAAAGTAGTCCGTTTCTCTCTTTTCTTCAGCTCAACCACTGACTTCCACTCAGGCAAATGGCTTGCACAGTACCTTAGAGCAATGTCACGGAAAAAACTACTAAAGAGGCATTTTATGTTCGAGCACTTGCTTGACAAGTCGGCTACGAGGATCCATGTCCTGGTGAACAAATATCAGACATATCAGTACTTTAAACTCAAGTATACAAAAGTCGCCGAAAACGGTATTAAATGATGGAGGAATTTAACATATCCAGTTTCCCTAACCTGATACTCTGTTTTAAGGAGATGGTTAAGAGGAATCGGTACCTGATTTGCCGTGTGACCTAGCTGAAGTAATTCGAATACGTTAAACTGAGCTTCCTCAGCAACTACAAAATGTGATTGTGGTCAGTGACCATCGTATGGATGAAGTGCTTTCTTTTCAGTCCTTACTACAAGAAACAGGATGTGACTGCAGATATTAGGCAAAGGCACCCATCACGCTACAGAGCAACATGGAATACTCGTATCATTTCGATGAAAGAAAGGAATGGGAACCTTGTCACCAATCACAAAGAAATGGAAACAGATGGCAACGCAATAACCAGAGAGGACGTTGGTCACCTCATAACAGTGATAACGGGTGACGGGAACTGCCTTGTTACGATAATTGGAGAAAACCGCAATCCGACAATAGAGAGCGCAGAAGTGCGTACTGCGGACCCAAGTAATAATGGTCTGAGTACGAACGAAACTAGAAACTAGCTAAAAGTCACTAGATCGGGTAGTAATGTACGAAGTGAGAAGCTACCCGACAACTTGTATAGTGTAAATTTGGAAGACATATGGGAAACGCTCTTGAGAGAAGAGGATTTCCTACAAACACTAGGCTATCCTATACTTAGAATGAATGGTTGTAGAGAAATTTATTGCGTTCTCAACACCAGCAGTGTGATAATAGTCATGCATGAAGGTGATTCTTCCAGCTCGCGAAAGGCAAAGGTCTCGAGTTCGAGTCTCGGTCCGGCACGCAGTTTTAATCTGCCGGGAAGTTTCATATCAGCGAACACTCCGCTGCAGAGTGAAAATTTCATTCTATGAATGAAGATGTTTGTGAAGAATGCGTGTGTGTGTGTGAGAGAGAGAGCTTGGCCAGAATTTCCCAGGCAGAAAACTAAAGTTGAGGGGTTAACGGAAAGACCGTGAAAGTAAAACGCCAGTCTTGAAGAGATTTCTTGTATGAGTTTCATGAAATGTGGGCAAATTTTCTTGTTGTGCCGTTCTACGCAGTGAATGTCTCGAGGTCAACCTTATTAACCACAATAAGATATTCTGAGCTGAGAGCGATTCTATGTAAAACAAAAACGGTGTTGAAAGTGGCCTGTCAGTTTGCTCCATAGAGTTTGTATAGGGTGGAGAAAATAAAACAGGCCTGGGTAATAGAGTCCCAGGGTACAAAGAAACACAGCAGAGGAAAGGAAATACAATACTAACTTGACCATAGCAGAGGTTAAAGGGACTAGCATTCATCTCTTGGCACTTTTGGTCACTGATCAACAAGTCAATGAAGGCGCATTGAAGCTGGACTGATGAAACTGCTGAAATTTCTGCAGTCTCACCTGAAATATTCTTCTGCAGTTCTTGAAGATTATGAGGGTAGTTATGATACACATTAGCTTGAGCCCCCCCCCCCCCACCCCCCTCCACAGACGTAACCGCACACTGACAGATCAGGTGAACTGAGTGCTCAGACAGGGCTGCGAACAGATAAGCCTCTGCTAACAACTCTGTCAGGCGCGAAGATGGTGTTAATGTACTCTAAGGTTCTGCTGGCTGTATGGGCAGTTGCTCCGTCCTGTGGGTAGTAACTGTAGGCTTTTCCTCCTCCATTACTGTTGGCAATGTTACATACCGAATTCAGCGTCTGGCGAAAGACGAAAGGAACAATAATGAGGCGTGCAGGCACTACCCACCAAACCCCAACCTTCAGAACACGCAGCGGTGTTTCTTTGTAGTTATACGGATTTTTCACAGTCCAGAATCTATGATGACGTAACCACTCAGGTGAAACCCGGCTTCATCAGACATAAATAACAGGTCAGTATCCATTGTTATCTCAGCGAATAGCCGCTCACAAAACTAGAGACGCTGAGGAGCATCTGCTGGTTTTAATGCATGAACAACGGACACTCGGGAGGGATGTATGTGTAGATCCAGGGAAGTATCGTCCAAGTGACTGACTTGACAGCTGACGAGTTGATGTGATAGGACTCCGATGCATTTTCTGGTGAACTGCAGCCACATTTTCTGACGTGCAGGAACGTTTCGGGATGTTTCTTGACTTGTTCAGAACAGATCCTGCCACACACCATATTCGGACTAAGCGTTGCATGACACTCATCGCTGCCACTTTGACGCCACTGAACTTCTCAGCAAACAACTGATCACACTGTTTCCACGCATTTATTGTCACGTAGCATTTCACAACGAGTATTCGCTGCTCTACTGTGAGTACCATCATTCCCTTTGCACTGGTCCACTCACACTGACACAGCCCCTCACTACGCTCTGAACTGTTGTGGATCACATGGTGGAAGTAAACGTGTTGTGCAAGCCACGGAGTGTGTTTATATACATGCATTAATCCAATCGTCTGGGTCACTTTTATTTGTTCCACCTTGAATATGTGTTCCACGTTGAGCACGTGAAACAACAAGTACAGTATCTGGCAATAGACACAGAAGTTGACAAATCAGGAGGTAGGACACCTGGAGCAAACCAGGGAGACAGAAAAACTCCATGAATTTTAACGTCACATCTGTTAAGTCCCTGGGACTATTAAAAGCTTTTGAACACCACTTCTAGAGTAAACCACGTAAGAAGTTTCTCTTGTGATTGTACAATAAGCAACTGGAGAAGGAATTACGATCTATGGTTGTGGAAGGAATGACTCAAACCGCAAACACCTCATATAATAACCATTTACCATATGTCACTAAAAAGGATTATTCCACTCAGTTTGTGCTCAACTCGTGGCAAGTTAATATTATCATCCAGTCTGAGAACGACTGCCCTGAAAAACTGAAAGCGTTACTGCAATGTTTCCATGAGGTAGAAGTGGCCAAGTCTAAGGACAAGCTAGTGACAAGTAGCACTAAATCCTGCCTCCCTTTGTTTTGGCCCCTCCCCCCATTGAGAAAGCTGCCTTTCAGGCTTAATGTCTTATGGGCTGCATTTATTAGAAGCCTGAATGACATCATTCTGGAGGACCTGTACAAGAGAGTAACGCTGTATATTGAGGTAATTCTAATTTGCAGGAAACACGGAACAACCACAACAGAACACTTGAAAAATTGATGAAATTATTTAGAGATGGCAGTGTAATAGTAAACCTTTGAGATCCAGCCACAAACAAGTTAACTTCCCGTGTCATGTAATTTCTCAGCAGAGAATTCGACAAGACACTGATAACGCGCAGACGATAAGAGATTATGCAGTACACCGAACCAAGCGCCAACTTCAAGCTTATCTTCGATCTTTACAAGCACTTTGTTGACATGACCGTGAGAACACACCGGCTCTGTCAGTTTTAAGGCAAGAACACTATCTGGTTGTGGGACGAGGGTGCACAGTAAGATTTCACGGCCCTAAAGCATAAACTACTCAATGCCCTTGCTTGCGGGCATGCATGGGTTTCCACTTGTTTCAGGAAGAACGAAATGACAAGGTGAGGGTGCAGACGACAGCGTTTGCGACTCACAATTTATTCAGTTATGGAGCTTGACGCCTTCGCAATTGTGTGGTATTTACGAAGTTACTTACAAAAGCACATTGTGATCAAAAAGCATTACAGTTTCTCATGAGTGCAGGTCTCACGCATGGTCGGTAAGTATGTTGGTGCGAGCTAACATCCCAAAGATGTTCGGGCTCACATGCGGTTCTTCTTCGTCGCAATGTCTTGGCTCAAAGTCATCTAGGGGTTGAACCGCACGTGTCGCATTACACGCCCTAAATTAGACACTTGTGACCCTTTGGTTAAATTGTCTGACTGATGGCAAGTTCGCGAAACACAAATGAACCGTGATTTATTTTCAAATAATATTCTTAAGAATTTATTTCATTTACTAGCGATCCATCAAGAACATTAACACATTTAATCACACTAAGTAAGCATGGAAGTAGTTGCCAAGAAGTAACTAATGAAATCATAACCACATTCCTTTTAACAAATGGGAATTTTATTCACTTTAATAGTGCCTAAAAGCATTTTTTTAAAGAAACAGATTTAAAATTGTAATCAGAGAGCACCCTCTAAGTATCAAAGTTACAATTTATTCAAGGGCAGAAAGAAATAAGTTTTGACTGTATGAGCTTTCGGGCAGAGAACCTTGCCACTCCCTTCTGACACGGCCGTAGATACGACGTAGCTCACAATAGCCTCTGAAAGACTACGCTGGTGCAAATCTACAACACACCAGATAGCTTTAAACTAAGAGGTTTAACAATTTACACAAGCACAAAAACTATGCACCCCCCCCCCCCCCCCCCCCCCCGTAGGAGGGATGGAAATGGTACAAGACAATTAAAATATTAACTTTGCCACCGAAGGTGCAACTTGATTTTAACTTCTAAGAAAAGTCTTACGGTGAAAGGGTGGAAACTTTATATACTAAAATAATCATTTAAATAAAAGCCCATGAAATGCAATCTTATATAAAATTCTACAAGGTTGACCAAACAATAGTTAAGATGCTCTACAGTACACAGATACCGCCTCTCAAGATCATAGGCAATAATATCAAAGTTTCCTAAGATCAAAACATATTTCAGGTATTAGGCCGTTACACTCCAAGCAATAAATTCGTTAACACACCAAATCCGACAAACATGACAGAGGCAGCTACTAACGTACGGTAGATTGATAGGGAGATTACCGAACAACCCGAACCGCAGGTTGCTCTAACCCGCCCCTACTCTATAAGGGAAAAACGGACCACCCAATTAACAAACAACCACCTTCCCGCGGGTGGGCAAACGGAGAAGAATGGCGGGACGACCCCAAAGCAAACGGCTGGTGAACTCACCAAGAAAGCAAGTAGAATTTAACAAGAGTAAATCAAACAAGATATCACCAATCACTTAACTTCTAATAAACTGCGATTTCTCGAGAAATCTCAGCCAGTCTTTATGGTAGACACCCGCGCGCAATGGCTCAGGACCCAAAGTGTTAATTCCTCCCCCCGAAATTTATTCATTGTTCACATTCCCTCACTCTTTAAAACATATTCTGGCTAGAACAACCGGAGACAGCAGTAATGTGTGTGTGATTTTTGTGCGTATGACTGTATGAATGTGTGTCTGTGAGCCCGCATTGCTTCCTTTCTCGAGAATTGGCAGAATACTTATGTGAATACTCTTTTCTTCATGACTGCCTGCTCATCGGCGTGTAAATAGCAATCTGTCTGCTTCATGGTATAGTTATTCTCTGATGAAGTTTGTTGTAAATAATCCACTGCACTTAAACAGCAACATCATGTACTCAATTACAATTCCAGAAGAAGAAAAGAAGACACTCATAACGCCACATTGAGGTTGTCTATAGCACAAACAGGGGTTCACAGTGCCGCAACCAAAAGTTTTGATCGCTTACCCACTGATATAAAACGCCTGAGAGACAGCAAAGTAAAATTTGCAATTAACCTGTAAACCGTTCTCATTGACAACTCTTCTATTCCGCAGAAGACTGTCTATTGGTGTGATGTGTAATGGTGTGGATAAAAATTACTGTCTTTAATTAAAAAACTAAAAAACTAATGATGATTATGGTTGCATATTTACAAAAAATTGATGTTTGTATAAAATTATTTGTTGTACATCATCACGGCGTATCGTGTAAATGGTATATGGAACATGAAACTAACTAACTATTGGTATATCAGAAGGCAAAGTATAGACTTACACACTTTGAAAACCTCAAAATGAAATTCAAAGGTAAAACGAAGCGGCTGATCAAAGTATTCATAAATTCCATATTGTGATATGTTTGGTTCCTCCTGAAAAATTGACAGACATGCTGGCGAGAAATAATACGGGAAGAGGATCAAATAGGCTACACAGGTTAGGCTATCATTACTAAAAAAAAAATTACTTACACAGGTTTCCAGGAATTCCCCATTTAGTTGTAAGAGCGAAAGGCTACATCTGTATCTTATACCGTTTCCAGTTCGAGCACTTCGTTGTTAGTTATCCGTTTAAAATTTTTTCCTCTGGTTCCTGTACATATTGTATATTATCCGCATTTCCCTATATCTGACGTGTATTTTCCTTAGAACTTCGTATATATTGAACAATTTTTCATTGTCGAGAGCTACTTCTTCTTCGATAAATCATCTGAGCGTGTCGCGATTTTTTTACATCTTACTTCGAATATCAAGGGCATCGTCAGACTACCTCTCTGGTGCTTTTATCTTTACTAAAGTTAAACTAATATATGGAGCTTGTTTCCAAAAGATACCAAATGCAATTGGGGAGATTCTTGGGTAGAGCAGAAAAATTCACTGTAGCCACAATATTTCTCGTATGCAAACCAGATATACAGTTTGTCTGCGACTCACTGATAAGTCTTTTAGAAAAGATTAATATATCCGTCATTATTATTGCACAGTTATTGGGAACTTAATTTTGGATTTGGTGCTTTGTGTCATAAAAACTATTTTAAAAGTGTACAAAATGTACAGGGTGTACATAAAGTCCGGGTACACTTTCAATTATTTATTGCACAAAAAGCAAACATTGTACAGATATCACATATATGTCATTTTGAAGAGAAACTCTGAAAGTGTTTTTTTTTTCATGTGTGCCGTCACAGCATTGGAGTTCGACAAAAACAAGTGTGCTACAGCTGTTCAGCGGATCTTTAGGAACCAAGTACGGTAAGAAGCCAGCAACAAGAAATGCCATTTACCACTGGCACGACAAATTCATTACGACTGGTTGCACGTGCCCGGCAAAGAGAAGCGGACGTCCCAGTGTGAGTGAAGTGAATGTGGAGGGTGTACGAGAGACATTCATAAGGAGTCCAAAGAAATCGGTGCGTCGTGCATCCCATGAACTCGAAATGGCTCCAATGACGGTGTGGAAGGTCCTGCGACAGAAGCTGTCTATGAAACCCCAGATCACGTAAGAAACAGATTGACCGTCCTTACGGCGGAACAGGCAACCGTAAAAATAGTTTTCCCGTCAGTCAACAGATGTCGCAGGCGACGCTACAATGCTAACTGACCTGTCCACGTCGCGGAATTGGCAACGCTGTATCTTCGGTGACGTGAATGACGCTGATTTGTGTTCGGCTAGAGCGCTGCGCGCGAAATGCATTCGTCACACAGCTGACTGTAGACCATGATCGGCTATGGTTTTTCCCGAGTTTTCAATCGAAGAATGTAGATTAGTTCCTGTAATTCCACAAACCAAGTTTATTTCTACTGTAGGGATACTTCTCACAATCATATGCGAAATGAAAAGTAATACACAATCTGCTCTCGCGCAGACATGTTACTATAAGCAGTGTTGTATTCGAGTGAAAGCTGTGTGAGGATTATTAGCGCACAGATAAAAGAAAAAATTAAAATAGGCAGCGTCTATAGTTTGCATGCTATGCTCGTTCTCTTCTATCCTCCTCCCTTCATTCCAGTATAAATGTTTGTTCACATGTATAAACGAATGGCACTGAACATTGGCGAATTATCTATGAATACTCATTTGCAGCAGTGTAAACGAGGTTTTACACTTGTTCACTTCGTTCACTCTAGTATATACCAGGATATAGAGGGACCGATGACCTAGCAGTTAAATGACGTCTATTATTCATTTATTTCACTGTTGCGATCTCAGTTATAGAGCCATTTTCATGTACCAAGGGAAAGGTCTTGTAAGGTAATGCTTCTTAAATTGTTTACCAAATGCTACCACACTATGCCTTGCGTTTTGTTGTCCATATCTTATATTGGTTTCAGTTTTCACATTGCACACAAAAATGACCTACAGCCACAATTACGATAGTGAAGTGAATAAACAGTTGAAAAAAAGTTCATATCGCAGCAAAGATTTCATTTAAAAATTATATGATATGATTCTTGTACAGGAAGGGCTGCCACGTTATATCAGAATGTAAGATCGACAAAATTTAGATAGGATCGAATGCTTAGGGATCTTTATTTTTTCTTACTCGTAACTAATTTATAGATTTACCTGAATTTAAAATCCACTCGCGTAATCTTTCTTTATTTTGGACAGGAATCTGAACATTTTCAGTTCAGGATTTGTTCGTCTACTCTTTCCACAGTTGATATACTCGCAGGCCCTCGGCATGACGACTCGATCCACTACCACCGGTATGTCAGAAACAGCGGTACTTCACAGACACCAAATAGTGGAAAGCTGCACGCGTTCGGCCGATGTTGCCACATATTTCACAGAACGGAGTGCCATCTAGTGGTTGATTCCACAAGTAAGGGTGTGACGCTGCTGCCGCCTGGTGGCCGTTCCCTGACAAGGGTTGCCTGCTAGACCAAGCGATTGGGCAATCTGTTTCTTACGTGATCTGGGATAAAACCATTCAAATTGGAGCTAGTGCAGAAGCTCAATGACGATAACAAAGACAAGCGTTTTGGGTTTTGTTCGCAGTTGCAACAGTTGAATGAGGATGGGGATGGCATTGTTGACCGCTTAAATTTTAGCGACGAAGCCACTTTCCACACTAAAGGGAAAGGGAACAGGCATAATTGTCGAACCTGGGGTACAAAACATCCACACGAATGCATTGAATTTGAGCTTGATTCCCCAAAAGTAAATGTTTTTTGTGCCTTGTCACGTCGAAAACTGTACGGGCCATTCTTCTTCGCCGAGAGCACTGTCACTAGATATTCCTACTTGAACATGTTGCAGTAATGGCTAATACCTAAAATGCAATCGTACTCTCTGTTCATCTTTCAGCAGGATGAGGCTACACCCCACTTTCATCGTTGAGTTTGTGGGTACCTGAACATGGAGCGGCCGCATCGATGGATTGGCCGTGCTACAAAAGAGGACAGCTGTTTCATGAAATGGCCTCTCCGATCACCAGGTCTCACTCCGTGTGACTTTTTTCTATGGGGACACATTAAAGATCTGGTGTATGTTCCGCCTATACCGCGGGTTTGTATTCCATAGATTATAGGTTTCTTTTTGATTGAACTTATTTTTTCCTTGATCAGGCCGCCTCCTTTTAGGATACTAAGCTTCAGTATACCCCATTAAAAATCTGACTCACAGCATCTGTAGCGTTTCAATATCTGTTATTTTCACGTATCATATCATTTCCTGATATGCATAATGCTTTACAAAAGTTATCATTATATTTGCACGTGATTTCAGGTTTTGCACTTGCATTATGATTTTAGTAACACTCCGCTTCGGCGTATTTAAAGGTCTTCCACTTTTCCTCGTCTTTTCTATAATATAGGGCACATCGACATATTCATCAGACATATCACAGTTCATTTTAAATGATAGCCATAAAGAAACACGATAGAAAACACAAGAATATGACATGAAATACGAGGGTGGTTTCAAAAGTTCTCGGAATCACCATGCGAGGCCAGCGCTAGCGCAACGAATTGTTCACGTAATATTCATTGGACTGTTGCCTGTGAACACGTGCCACGTCAGTGCTCTTCGAAGAGAGCTGTGAGGGTGACGTGGCTGTGTTGTTGTTCCCGTGTAATGATTTGCGAAGATGGAAAATTCAAGATTCGAGCAGTGTTTAAGTACTTCGTAAAGAAAGGTATGAAAGCAAAGGACATTCAAGCCTATTTCCAGAATAGACCGGGGGAACCTGCTCCTTCATATTAAACTGTTGCCAATCCTACAAACGAATTTAAATTTATTCGGGAAAGCTTAGATTATGATCCGCGCAATGGTCGGCCAAGATGTGTCACTATTACAGAAATCATTGCAGAAGTGCACAAAATGGTCATGGAGGATCACCGATTGAAAGTGCGTGAAAATGCTCATGCTTGCCAGATACCATCTGTAAGTGTATATCACATTTTAACTGAAGAATTAGAAATGAAAAAATTATCTGCAAGATGGGTGCCGCGATTCTGGACGCTGGATCAAAAACGCATGAGAATGCCATGGCAAAATTACACGAACTAAGGTAAGAATTGTTGCCACACACATCTTATTCATTATTTCGTCAGACTTCCATCTCTTCCCAAAACTGAAAATTTTTCTTGATGGACGAAGATTTACTTCAAACTAAGAACTGATAGCCGAAGTTGACAACTATTTTGCAAGCCTGGAGGAAACTCATTTTCGAGATGGGATTAAGGCACTGTAACATCGTTGGACCAAGTGCATTAATCTACAAGGAGATTACATTGAAAAATAAAAAAAGTTTCAGTGATGTAAGTACTTTTTTTCTATTCCGTTCCGAGAACTTTTCAAACCACCCACGTAAAACGTAAGAAAATTACGTTCGATGACTGCGTTTGTGGCGTCACAGCACTGAGCCAGATCAGTGCAAGAGGATTTCGTACTTCTTGCTACGGAAGTCCAAAGAGTCTGGCTTGTTTTGGTGTAAAATACTGGATTTGTCTACCTCTGTGTAAGATATTTGATACTTTCTGTAAGTAAATATTGACTTGATAGATCCAGCAAGCTAGTAGGTAGAGACTGCCGTCTCTATGTAATTTTTTTTAATTTTTTGGATTTAGCACCTTTTGGAAACAAACTCCACTTATCTAACAGATCCTCAGTTTTCTTTCCCATTTTTCTATATGTTATTCTTGTCAGCAAAGTGGATACTGTAAACATACAAACTGCAACATGGAAACGGAGCACTCTTTGGGAAACTGGCAATATGCTACATTTTTTCTGTTAGTCAACCAGTCGCATGTCTTTTTTTAGATGAAGTGAAAATACCGAATGTTATTGTTGTCACCTGGACAGAGATGAAAAATACAAGAAGGAACTTGATGAAATAAGAGTAACACAAATGGTTGTTTCAGTGGCTGAAGTATACATGAGTGCTGTCGTTTGTAGTTTTCACGAATGTCTGACCTTCTGAACGAAAAGAGTTATAAGTAGCTAAAACATAATGCAAATCACCGAAAGTTTCCATTGATCATGTGATACCATTTACTAGAAACATATTTGTGATGGTGTTTCAAGGTATAAACAAATTCAGTTTGAACAGTTTCATTAAATCACTCAGAACAAAAGTGCGAACATTTAACGAAGAGGTCGCACACATAATGAATATAGCTCAAAATGGAATTTCCAATATCAACCGTTAAAGGATACTTCAGAAACATACCTCTGTCTTCAAAATTTGGATGTTTTGACAGACATAATACATGTACAGTACGATTCTAGCAACCAAATGAAATTGCATCAGACCTAACTAAGTTGAATATTCTGGACGTTACTCTTTGAAAATCAGAGGATAGCAATTATAGAAGGGAAGGCAAAATGTTATCGCTCACCATCGGACGATGTAGGAAGGGATGTAGGAAGGGATGTAGGAATGGAGGAGCGAAATACCTGAGGTTACAGTCAGACAAATATTCCTGGTAACATAGTGTACACAGTTCATACTTTGGAGTCATAAATGTCTGCACACTTTCATGCAGTAACAGAACTGTCAGATACATTCTCCTGTTGTTGCGGCATAACGTAAGGCCTGTACGGTGTTTCAGAGCACCTTCCTTATCTTCTTGGCGATCCACAGTCAACTTACTTATAGTCGAATGATCGATTCTAGTAGCAGTAGAGACAATTTCGTAACAATTATATATGTTTGCTCCTTTTCATTGCGAAATTGCCAGCGTATCCACATTCATCCGCCAAAGAAACGTTATCTCTTTCACTTGATAGTATCTTTATGTTTCGAAATAACCACTTCACATTCAGTTGAAGGCCGTCGTTATCAGTGGTGGGAGGGTAAGGTTCAAGAACTCTTACTGTCCTTGAAATTTCATTCAGTGCTCTGTCACATCCCATAAATAAAATAATAGCTATCATCCGAGCCCATTTTAGTTTTAGATAGTCAAGGTCTGACACTTAAAAGCTATTAGACCATAAATAAGAAAGATGTTCTCAGAATAATTATGTATTTCCTTACAGCACCTACACTGTACCATTACTACCTCTGCCCTCAGAATATTTTCTTTTTTTTTTTTCAATAATAATAGAGATTTTATATTACAAATACGTACCAAATTGTGATTCAAACCTATAAATCTCTCACCAGGAAATTCCCATCCAGTTAGGCCCTCCTAGGAAAGTCCCCCTTTGTCTTTAGCCACCGCTGACGTCCTCCCTTCGAAACTCCTCAGTGGCTCCCAAGATGACAGGAGGTGGAATCCTAGGATGGAAGATATTTTACACAGCCACAGGGATGTTAATGAAGTGAAGCTCTTACCTTTGCAAAGTGTTCTCTCACTGGAATATCTTGAATATCGGTCTGCTGACCGTGCTGCTGAAAGCGATAAAAATATTGGAACTTCATATACTTTTTATTGGACGTCGATCGTGTCCATACTATCCATTCAGGATAAGTGAGTCATCTGAGGTCGCAATGTGCAAGAAGGGAATGAACTGCTGAAACACTGTGTTGTGAAGTGCAGTAAACAAAAATTTAAGGTCAATTAATAATACACCAGATCTGTCTATTTCTTAAGTAACACAGAAAAAAGAAAAAGGATGTGATTTCAGTGAGATAGGAAAACTGACGTGAGAAGGTGCGAGATCAACCAGTGACGTAATGAACAGAGAGCCACACTGGTGCCGCCGCAGGGACCTCGGATGCGACAGTAATAACAACTTTAGGATGTAAGTACAGTCTGCGCCTTTGCACCAGTGATTGGGTGATACGTGAAGCTCCTTGAGGCTTCAGTGGAACTGTATGGGAGCACTGTAACTTTTACAGAGTTATTCAGTGTATGGTTCTGTCGTGAATTTTTATTACTACGGTAAAAGAGCAAAACAATATTAAGGAATCATAAAAACGCAATAAATGTATACATGGGCCTAAGTTCAGGTTTTTACGATCTATTCTATATCTATCACAGAGCAAAATTCAGTTACTGAGTGCGTCAGTTGGGAAATTAAGGTCCTGTATAAAGTATTGCCCAGCTAACATATCAACAATATCTAAGCGTGAAATTAATTTGCCATCAAGGAAGTAACTCGAGCACCACAGAGTGACCAAATACATTCTGCGTTGTTGCAAAGTCTCAGTTATACTAGCAGCAGCAAGAATAAATGTGTTTCTCGAGCAGGCGGAGAAGTGAAGGGTACTGCTTGCATCTCAAAGATGCCAGAGCCGAAATATGAACAGCCTAACATAATGATTTTTTTCGCATTTCTGCATTTAGGTTTAGGCGCTGTGGCGCAATTAATAATAAATATTTGCAGTCAGAGGCACCACCTGCAAACTAAACATCTTAAATCATAACTGTCACAATGTTTTTTGTTCTTCTGTGTTATGTAAATTGCAAACTGATATATTCATTTACCACACGTGATTCACTTGTTTGGAGCGTCATTAGTGGTTATACTGAAAACATCATGAGTATGTAATATTTTTTGATCGTTATAGGTTTTAACGTTTCGAGTCCAGGAAGGTCGTTCTCCACAGAAATTGCAGCTAGTATCGTATACACATCAAAAAAGTTTTGCAAGACCTCGGTTGCGAGAGTTGCGGAAGCTGTACAGAAAACTGGAATAGCGATGAACATAAACATCATTTCCGCCCTTTTTATTGCTCATTAAAACCACACGTTAAATGTTGTACCACCATATAGCAAGACCTACAGAGGTAGTGGTCCAGAGTGCTGTACACACCGGTACCTCTAATACCCAGGAGCACGTCCTCTTGTATTGATGCATGCCTGTATTCGTCGTGGCGTACTATCCACAAGTTCATCAAGGCACTGTTGGTCCAGATTGTCCCACTCCTCAACGGTGATCCGGCGTAGATCCCTCAGAGTGATTGGTGGGTCACGTCGTCCATAAACAGCCCTTTTCAATCTATCCCAGGCATGTTAGATAGGGTTCACGTCTGGAGAACATGCTGGCCAATCTAGTCGAGCGATGTCGTTATCCTGAAGGAACTCATTCACAAGATGTGCCCGATGGGGATGCGTATTGTCGTCTGTGAAGACGAATGCCTCGCCAACATGCTGCCGATATGGTTGCACTATCGGTCGAGTATGGCATTGACGTATCGTACGGCCGTTACGGAGCCTTCCAGGACCACCAGCGGCGTACGTCGGCCGCACATAATGCCACCCGGAAACAGCAAGGGACCTCCACCATACTGCACTCGCTGGATAGTGTGTCTAAGGCGTTTAGCCTGACCGCGTTGCCTCCAAACGCGTCTCCAACGATTGTCTGGTTGAAGGTATACGTAACACTCATCGGTGAAGAGAACGGGATGCCAATCCTGAGCGGTCCATTCGGCACGTTGTTGAGCCCATCTATACCGCGCTGCATAGTGTAGTGATTGCAAAGATGGACCTCGCCATGGACGTCAGGAGTGAAGTTGCGCATATGCAGCCTATTGCTCACAGATTGAGTCGTAACACGATGTCCTGTGGGTGCACGAAAAGATTATTCCATGGTGGCGTTTCTGTCAAGGTTCCTCAGAGCCATAATCCGTAGGTAGCGGTCATCCACTGCAGTAGTAGCCCTTTGGTGACCTGAGCGAGGCATGCCATCGACAGTCCTGTCTCTCTGTATCTCCTACATGTTCGTACGACATTTCTTTGGTTCACTCCGAGACTCTTGGAAATTTCCGTTGTTGAGAGACCTTCCTGGCACAAAATAACAATGCAGACGCAATCGAACCGCAGTACTGACCGCCTAGGCATGGTTGAACTACAGACAACACTAGGCGTGTACCTCCTTCCTGGTGGAATAACTGGAACTGATCGGTTGTCGGTCCCCCTCCGTCTAATAGGCGCTGCTCAAACATGGTTGTTTACACATTTTGGTGGGTTTAGTGACATCTCTGAACAGTCAAAGGGACTGTGTCTGCGGTAGCGTTCTCGCTTCCCACGCCCGGGTTCCCGGGTTCGATTCCCGGCGGGGTCTGGGATTTTCTCTGCCTCGTGATGACTGGGTGTTACGTGATGTCCTTAGATTAGTTAGGTTTAAGTAGTTCTAAGTTCTAGGGGACAGATGATCATAGTTGTTAAGTCCCATAGTGAAAAAAAAAGAAAAAGAAAGGACTGTTCCTGTGATACAATATCAACAGTCAACGTCTATCTTCAGGAGTTCTGGGAACCGGGATATTGCAAAACTTTTTTTGAAGGAGGTATTTTACGTTGCCAGTTATCTTTCTTGTGCAGTGGGGAGAGATGAATATTGCATACGTTGACTCACGCTGTAAGGTGAAGGCTGTATTATATCTCTGTTCCAAGCTCGGCAGAGACCAGCCTTTTACCTCTACTGTGACAGAGCTAGGAGCAGCCAGATCGTAAAGCTGTTAAGAAAATCTTTAGAAACTTCTCTATCGTAATTCTTCTCACTACTTTTATCACTCAGTAACCTAAGAGTAAAAAACTTACGATATAGTATGCTTGACAACACCTTTTTTTTTTGTTACTACCAAGGGGATTTTTAGTTTTCTGTGAATACACAACTATGGAAAGGTACTTTGTTAACTGGATTTCCTTTTGCGTCTGCTCCAACAGTCATATTTCCACACTGCTTGAGTATGACACAGGATAATTGTGGCATGCTCACGTTGCAGATTCCCTCTGTTTTATTAAAATTGACTTCTGTCCTAACGTTATCATGGTATGGTACGTATGGTATGTTAATCGGGGACCTAGAAACGACGGAGAGGCTCCGTCCCTGCCGCAGCCGCAGTGGTCCACAACCCCACGACGACTACCGCAGTCAACTTCACCCCTCCGCGGCCCCACACAGAACCCAGGGTTATTGTGCGGTTCGGCCCCCGTTGGACCCCGCGGAGAACGTGTCACACCAGACGAGTGTAACCCCTATGTTTGCGTGGTAGAGTAATGGTGATGTACGCGTACGTGGAGAACTTATTTGCGCAGCAACTGCCGACATAGTGTAACTGAGGCGGAATAAGGGGAACCAGCCCGCATTCGCCGAGGCAGATGAAAAACCGCCTAAAAACCATCCACAGACTGGCCGGTTCACCGGACCTCGATACAAATCCGCCGGGCAGTTTCGTGCCGGGGACCAGGCGCTCCTTCCCGCCCGGAAAGCCGTGCGTTAGACCGCACGGCCAACCGGGCGTGCTAACGTTATCATTGTAAGCTATAATTCCTTTTATTCATAAAATGGTTTATTGAATATGTCGGTAAACATAAGAGATAAATTAATCTTTATGTTAGCTAACAAAATTTAAAACACCGACAATTTTCCAAGATTTTACCTAATCCATACCTGTAGAATCCAACTGGTTCAGAGCCAATGATGTTGCCAATCAGGGTTCTAAACGCATTTCCGTGTAAACAGTTGAGAGCACAAGGTTAAAAGAATAAGTGCATGGAGGGACGACCTTCTAAACAAGCCCCTGTATAGCTTCATTTGTGAAATCAGCAGAATGCATATGATCATTACTGTACTTTTTTCTTGGTCATTTATCTTACACTGCAACGAAAAACGATCTCACATATTGGTAATAAATGTTAGCTGTGATGAACACACCCCTGGAGAGAAATTCGTGGTACACACCAGATGCAGAATGTCATCAACTACTTTGGCGCCGGCTGCTTCGCTTGTGTGGACTGTATGGTATGGGCAGATTTTTATTTTTCTTTAATCGAATTTGTATGTTGTTACGCCCATTTCTCATGTGAAAATCTACAAAATCCATAAAAGAGTTAGTGACCCTTGACATGGCTGTAGTCTTTGCGTATTTGAAGTGTTTTAGTAGGTTTAATTTAATTTCATATAGCAAGTTAAAAAAAAGAGAGAAATCTGATAAATGATTCTATAGTTATTAGCGCTAGTCTTACAACTGGTACTGAATTATTTCGTGTCAAACGGATATCCCTTGCATGGAATCGCACTGAAACGTGGTATCTACGTTGCCATTAGTGATGACTAATTTGCATAGTAATTAGAACTAAAATTAATTTTATAAACATACTGGGTGATCAAAAAGTCAGTATAAACCACGGAATGGCCTAATGATAAATTAGTGTATTAAATAAAAGTTTCTTTTTCTATATAATTCTCGCAAAGTCGTTTTGTTGTGGTGACTGTTAAATACCTTTCTTTGATTTAGTTCAGAAATTGCAACATCTTCAAAACTCTCTACGCTAATTAAGGCTGTAGAAGCATGATTCTTTTCAAATATACTTCTGACGAAAAAGCTATTCTGCTTTCATGATGAAATAGTTTCATAAAGCTTTTCGTCCCCTATTTCACTCCCTTACGTGTGGGATTTCCAAATATACTGAAACACGTATTTCTTTTATTTCTAACCAAACAATCAAATACCAATATTTTATGGATGAAGCATTAAAAATGCTTTAGTGTTTCATCCAAAAAAAAAAAAAAAAAAACTTTCATCCACTATGCGACCCCTGAAACATACATTTATTTTTTCTGACCAAAAACCCAAATACCAGTTTTCGTAGTTCTAGCTTCAAAGTTTCCTTAAAAGCGACATATTTTCAAAAAATATTTCATCCCCTATTTCGCCCCATTAGGGGTGGAAATCCGAAAAGTCCCTTTTTAGACGATGCCTACAGTAAAAACTCAGCACTGTCTCCAAATTTCAAGTTTCTATCCTTTGTGGTTTGGGTTGGGCGATGATGAGTTAGTGAATTAGCAAAAGACATTTTCTTTCATATGTAGAGATTCACTCTGTCCTCTAGCTGATAAATTTCTTTTGTTAGGGCTTTGCCGCTAACGTCTTTTTCGAAGTTAACGCAGAACCATTAAGCTTATCACCAGAAGCAATACCTCACGGGAAGGCTCGATCTAACTGAGAAAGTTGGAGATAATATGCTGATATGATCACCCTTCGATTTTTGTTGGTTTCAAGCAAGCAGTATGCCCGACTTTTGAAGCTTCACCAATGAATGAAAATGTCGCATGCAGGTTAAATGTTCGCCGTTCAACACGTTTATGAATTTTGGGACATCTTGAATGCGGAAAATCATTCTCGCAAGAATTATGTTTTTTGAATACAGATAAGCATTTTCTGGCGTGCTTTCTCCGACAGCACTCACACAGCACAAGGCACATCTAATTCGAGTTACCTCTGCTGCCTTCACCCATTCATTATCCTAAACCGAACAATACGTCACAAACGTTACAGCTTCTTACCCTTTAAACTCCCTTTCATAACGCTTAAACGACATTATTGGTATTCAAGTATGTATAATCCAAACTGCAAGTACTAGAACTTCAACTAAAGGCTGAAAATTGTGAATACGCTCATAGGAACCAAAGCCCCAACAAGCCAAACTTAAACGTTACGAACTTATGCACAATCCAGTTTCATTTCAAATAACTTTTAAGTGTGATAGTGGTTTACACACTTCAATGTTCCTTACGTCGAATGCTACGTAATAGCCGCATACTTCTGTTGAAGCCTGGTGTTCACGCAGTTTACCGAAATAATCTCGCGTGGAGAATCATATTTCAATAATAAACGATATAAGGCTTTCCAGCGTGAGTTCATATATGGTTCATATGGCTCTGAGCACTATGGGACTTAACATCTATGGTCATCAGTCCCCTAGAACTACTTAAACCTAACTAACCTAAGGACAGCACACAACACCCAGCCATCACGAGGCAGAGAAAATCCCTGACCCCGCCGGGAATCGAACCCGGGAACCCGGGCGTGGGAAGCGAGAACGCTTCCGCAAGACCACGAGATGCGGGCTAGCGTGAGTTCAGCAACGTGCCCAACGTGTACTGCATGGAGATTAGCTGGACAGCTCCGGCCAGCATCAGACATGGTGGGTTTCTGGTGTTCTGCGACTGGTAGTCGGTGACCGCTGAACGGTGATGAGACTTCTGATCTTGGTGCAGCCGCGAGCTCTTTCGCGGAAAAATATCGGAGAGATTTTGCAATTACGGATGGATTAGAAAATGGAGCAAATTATCTTCGAGGTTCCATTAGACTGACAGTTTTAGCAGACAAGGTAAAATGCGGGCTAAAAAATGAAGAAAGGAGCGCACACAGCACTCACACAGCACCTTTGCGCCTACAGTGCGCGATGTTCATCACTGGAACACGAGCAAATACAACACTACAAGAGCTCGAACCGAACAAATATCTTACTCCGGAAAATTCGAAATCCTGCAGTGTTGGCCGATCGTACAGATAGCCGGATTTAGAATTCTGAGAGGCAACCAGTTTTATCGGTGCCATGAGTGAATGAATGAGCCATACTTTCTGCAGTGGCTGGCGGTGGCCAGAGTGTGTGTCAAATACTGTACCACGAGTTAAGAAATAGGCTTTTTTGTAACAATACACGGACAGTGTGACTACGTCTCGAGCACCAAGAACTGTCTACGTGGCCATCATTTTCTATTTTCTGTTGACATAACAGCAGTCGGAGGCGCACCGTCAGTGGCGCGCGCAGCGACAACTAACGACACAGTAGTGACATACTATCGAGGATTCAGACGAGTCCCGATTATATGCACAATATCACGATGAACATACCCGTGCATGGAGTCTCCGAGGAGAACTAATTCACTACTGGCCATTAAAATTGCTACACCACGAAGATGACCTGCCACAGACGCGAAATTTAACCGACAGGAAGAAGATGCTGTGTATGCAAATGATTAGCTTTTCAAGCACTCACACAAGGTTGGCGCTGGTGGCGACACCTACAACGTGCTGACATGAGGAAATTTTCCAACCGATTTCTTATACACAAACAGCAGTAGATCGGCGTTGCCTGGTGAAACGTTGTTGCGATGCCCCGTGGAAGGAGGAGAAATGTGTACCATCACGTTTCCGACTTTGATAAAGGTCGGATTGTGGCCTATCGCGATTGCGGGTTATCGTATCGCGACATTGCTGCTCGAGTTGGTCGCGATCCAATGACTGTTAGCAGAATATGGAATCGGTGGGTTCGGGAGGGTAATACCGTACGCCGTGCTGGATCCCACCGGCCTCGTATCACTAGCAGTCGAGATGACAAGCATCTTATCCGCATGGCTGTAACGGATCGTGCAGCCACGTCTCGATCCCTGAGTCAACATACGGGAACGTTTGCAAGTCAACAACCATCTGCACGAACAGTTCGACGACGTTTGCAGCAGCATGGACTATCAGCTCGGAGACCATGGCTGCGGTTACCCTTGACGCGGCATCACAAACAGGAGCGCCTGCGATGGTGTACTCACGACGAACCTGGGTGCACGAATGGCAAAACGTCATTTTTTCGGATGAAATGAAGTTCTGTGTACAGCATAATTATGGTCGCATCCGTGTTTGGCGACATCGTGGAAAACCCACATTGGAAGCGTGTATTCGTCATCGCCATGCTGGCGTATCACCCGGCGTGATGGTATGGGGTGCCATTGGTTACAAGTCTCGGTCACCTCTTGTTCGCATTGACGGCACTTTGAACAGTGGACGTTACATTTCAGATGTGTTACGACCCGTGGCTCTACCCTCATTCGATCGCTGCGAAACCCTACATTTCAGCACGATAATGCACGACCGCATGTTGCAGGTCCTTTACGGGCCTTTGTGGATACAGAAAATGTTCGACTGCTGCCGTGGCCAGCACATTCTCCAGATCTCTCACCAATTGAAAACGTCCGGTCAATAGTGGCCGAGCAACTGGCTCGTCACAATACGCCAGTCATTACTCTTGAAGCTGTATGAGCAGCTGTACCTGTACACGCCATCCAAGCTCTGTTTGACTCAATGCTCAGGCGTATCAAGGCCGTTATTACGGTCAGAGGTGGTTGTTCTGGGTGGTGATTTCCCAGGATCTATGCACCCAAATTGCGTGAAAATGCAATCACATGTCAGTTCTAGTATAATATATTTGTCCAATGAATACCCGTTTATCATCTGCATTTCTTCTTAGTGTAGCAATTTTAAAGGACAGTAGTGTATTTTCACCTGGAATTCATCATCTTCACACGATCCCAGCACGTAGCGCGGTGTTGCAGGGTGCCACTCCGTGCACAAGAAGATCACCTCCGGTTCGCGCAGCAAATAATTTCCATGCGATTTCTGATGTCTCATAGCCAGTGGATTGTCCCACCTTCGTCGTGTTATCTTTCAATACATGATCCCACGCTAGCCTGATCTACCTGTATCCACAGGGTGTTCGACTGGTGGTTTTGCCATCAAGTTCTGCAGATCTCTCAACCACTGAAAACATCTGCTAATGGGTTGCGTGGGGGCACACTGATGCATTACCAGTCCATAGCCTCTAAGACTGATGAGCTATGGCACAGAGCTGACGCAGCATGGAATGACGTAGAAACATCGTAATTACCTGCCAGCAAACTTCAATTCGAATCGATGCCCCGCAGGGTCAGAGCAGAACGCATTGCTTGTAGTAAGGAAGAGGTACATGTCAGCAACTAAGTAATGTGCACTTGAGAGAGAGTTTCCTCCCTCAGATGTAACGTTGGCTACCAAACGTACAGCTGGACCGACTACTGAGCCTATTTGTCTTCTCAGGAGATCCAGTACAAGGAAACGAGGCAGGACGGAAGACGATGTATTACTTAGCTGAAGACATATGCCGCTGCTGCAACAATGCTGTGAATCTTGTAGTGCTGCGACGATACTCTGCAAGCCATGGCAGGATTTAAACGACTGCTGCAAACTTAAGCTGCTGCCTGAAAGTCACAGAGAAGATTAACACAATATTAAATTAAAATTCAAAACTACTTTAGACTTTTAGACTTGTGATTTTCGTCCCAGATCCAGATTCCCCTTGTTCTGAGCCGATAGTCGCTAATTAAACAGGCCCAAGAGTTGTTTGGTTGGTTGATTTTGGGGAGGGTGCCAAACAGCGAGATCGTCGGTCCCATCGGATTTGGGAAGGATGGGAGAAAAGTCGGCCGTGAAATTTCAAAGGAACCAGCGATTTAATGAAATCACGGTAAAGCTAAATCAAGATGCCCGGACGCAGCTCTGAACCGTCATCCTCCCGAATGCGACTTCAGTGTGCTGACCACTGCGCCACCTCGCTCGGTGCCTAAGAGTAATCCACCTCAAAATGAATCGATTGAACAGTACAATTCCTCGTTATTTTTACGAAGAAGCAATGCACGGTGCATGTGGGAACAGACATGCTTTGACTTGTTAACATGTGTGAATGCTTAATTATAGCTCAACCACACGTGTAGATGATACTTTGCAGCTGCATATTGGATGCATGGTTCAAACATTTTCGTACTCTAATGACACGCTGAAGAGCCGAAGAAACTAGCACACCTGCCTAACATCGAGTAGGGCCCCCGCGAGCACGCAGAAGTGCCGCATCACGACGTGGCGTGGGCTCGACTAATGTCTGAAGTAGTGCTGGAAGAAACTGACGCCATGAATACAGCAGGGTTGTACATAAATCCGTAAGAGTACGAGGGGGGATGCAGATCTCTTCTGAACAGCACGTTGCAAGACATCGCATTTACGATCAATAATGTTCATGTCTGGGGAGTCTGGAGAGCAGCGAAAGTGTTTAAACTCAGAGGAGTGTTTCTAGAGCCACTCTGTAGCAATTGTGAACGTGTGAGGTGTCGCATTGTGCTGCTGAAATTGCCCAAGTCCGTCGGAATGCCCAATGGACATGAGTGGATGCAGGTGATCAGACAGAATGCTTACGTATGTGTCACCTGTCAAAGTCGGATCTAGACGCATCAGGGGCCCCGTATCAGTAACTGCACGCGCTCCACACCATTACAGAAGTTCCACCAGCTTGAACAGTTCTCTGCTCACATATAGGGTCCATGGATTCATGAGGTTGTCTCGATATCCGTACACGTCCATCTGCTCGATACAATTTGAAACGAGACTCGTCCGACCAGGCAACATGTTTCCAGTTGTCAACAGTCCAATGGCGGTGTCGACGGGCCAAGGGGTGGCGTAAAGCTTTGTGTCATGCAGACATAAATGGTACACGAGTGGGTCTTCGGATTCAAAAGCCCATATCGATGATGTTTCGTTGAGTGGTTCTCACGCTGACACTTGTTGATGGCTCAGCACTGAAATCTGCTGCAATTTGCGGAAGGGTTGCACTTCTGTCACGTTGAACGATTCTCTTCAGTCGTCATTGATCCCGTTCTTGCAGGATCTTTTCCCGGCTGTAGAGATATCGGAGGTTTTATGTTTTCCGGATTCCTGATATTCACGGATACTCGTGAAATGGTCATACGGAAAAATCTCGATTTCATCGCTACCTCAGTGTTGCTGTGGGCCATCACTCGTGCGCCGGCTGTAACGCAACGTTCAGACTCACTTAAATCTTTATAACCTGCCATTGTAGCAGCAGTAACCGATCCGACAACTGCCCCGGACACTTTTTGTCTTCCATAGGCGTTGTCAACCGCAGCGCCGTCTTCTGCCTCTTTACATATCTCTGTATTTGAATATGCTTACCAATACCAGTTTCTTTGGCGCTTCAATGTAATTTATGTGAGTGAATGCGTGTGTAAATGAAGTGTAATTCTGCGGTGACTGTGGAGCTTTCGTGTAAACTACATAATGTAGGATTCCTGTTGCCTGATTCGTTGATTCTCGTTCCCAGAAAACTGCACTGTTCTTTTCAACATTTTCAATATTTTGTACATTAGGTATTGTGTATGTTATTGACTCGTGTCATAATGCACCTGGCGAGAGAAGGTGTAAATAACGGTAGCAGCTGCCCAGACCTCTGATTTCCTTGTCAGGCGTCGGTCAAATGTGTGGACGAACAGCTACAGTTTCATCGAGCAGCATCATCAACTAGATGAATCCGCTGTTCTACAGCCCTTCAGCTATCATTGATGGCTCTGGGCTAAGAACTAGTACCACCAAGGTGAGGCCACCGATTGGGTTCAATCGCGTGATTCTCCAGCCAGACTCCTAGAGGCCTGAGTTCGACACTGGGCGTTTGCGTGCCCCTACCGCCTCCTTGGGCCGCATGAAGAGTTCACCACTCAGCAGTCTCACCACACCTACTGCAAAGTGGAAAACTGTCTTGTGTCAGAAGGGCCACCCCCAGGCCCACGAGTCAGACAGGCCGGAGTGCGTGAAACTGCAGGTCTTAAGGCTGCCAGCTGTCATCTCTGGCGAGGATCGAGTAACTATTTCAGACAAGTTCAGAACTTCATAACTGCATTTTAAATGCAAGCAAGCTGTCGATAGCAAACGACAGATTTAAGACCTTTAGTGGGTAAGTTTTCATAGACATATTGATTTCCCGTGCATCCTGCAAGGAGTCGTGAGTTCACGAAGTATGGCAGACAAGGTGACTGGTGTGACATCACAAGACTGTTCTGGGGCCTGTATTTCTCTTGGATCCCGGACCACGCACAACGCGAGCCGGTGTTAATCTGCGGTAGCACTCCACTCTCTCAGCGCCTACCTCTGGGTACAGTCGCCGATCTCCTGCATGGAGGCAACGATTAATAAAGAATTGTAGTTGGGTAAGAGTTCTTAAGCCTGCACTCACTGTAAAAAATGAAATGAAGTAATCGTGTGAGACTGCTGGCCGAGAGAGCTCCGCCGAGGAAGTTCGGTCGCCAGGTGCAAGTCTTATTTTACATGATGCCACAAGGGGTGACATGAGCGTCGGTAACGATGAGGACAACAAAACACGCAAATCTCCAAGCTGGCCAGGAATCGAACCCGGGCCCAATGCATGGTAGACAAGCACGTTACCACTCAGCTAAGCAGGCACTCGCTGTAGTATTGGCAGATTCCTTCCCATACAGCTCGCATAAGCCAAAATTTAGACAGCTAATCTCGTGCACAACATAAAGCGATAGCCTTTTCGAATATATTAAGGATGCAGCAGCAAGGCAAGATTAATGAAATACAAATTCTTGTACTGCAGAAGTTCGCCGATCGCCATACTGAGACGCTGAAGCAATTTATTACCAACTTTGCGAAGCCAAACTTGACGTAGTGTTTTCAATCATTTTCGTGCAAGTGGACGTACTAAAAAGGATCAGTGCCTTGCAGAATTTGAGCATATTTCTTTCCTGTCTTTAAAGGATAACATAGTGTGCATTTCTTTCACGTATACAAGCCATTGCACTAATGCCTGATGATGGTAAAAAGAAATGGAAAGGTGTACATGTAGGCCACTGAAGTCTTGAAGTAAAAGAATATATTATTAATTGACACGTTTGTAAGGAAACATGAGAGTATTTTTTTTTAAGTCTGAACAGCCGGCGTTACTCAATCAGTACGAAGTATCAACAACCGCAAACCTGGAAGTGTAAGCAGCTTAACAGCGTCAGTCGATCAGGAAGACAGCAACCTCGACACTCTTGTGCGCGACTACGAGCGGGCTCAGAAGAATGATGATGATGTTTGGTTTCTGGGGTGCTCAACTGCGAGTCATCAGCGCCCGTACAAAGTCCCAATTGTTACACAGTCGATTTTCTTTTCATAATCCATCTAGTCACTCTCACAAATGACTAAGAAATGATGAGGACAACACAAACACCCAGTCCCCGGGAGGAGAAAATCCCCAACCCGGCTGGGAATCGAACCCGGGACTCTGTGATCCAGAGGCAGCAACGCTAGCTCCTAGACGACGAGCTGCGGACAGAAGGAACTGATACGAAGAGCATAATGCGAACTGCCTTCGTTACGCTCGCAATGTTACGTAAGAGACTCTAGGTAGGACGCAACATCGTCTCGTAAGAGTTTGACTAAGCAGTAAAGACACTGTAACAAATTAGTTCAGCAAATGTAGCGGAACTGAAGACCGCTGACGACTCGAAGAGAGCAGAAGCGATTCGGTCATTACGAATGATGTCGTAGAGTGGAGTTCTCTTCTACCACATACGTCTTCCACCTCCCCCTCCCGAGCCCCATCCCTATTCCCCTACTTGCTTAGAGCACTCGATTACTTCTATCGATGGCGTTCATACCATTCGAAGTCATTCTCTGGTTACAGTGCGGTAACATCTTGTGTGTGAGATTGATCTAAAGTTGGTCTTACACTTGCTACCTCACAAGAATATGAGCGATAACGACCACGGGTAACGGACCAAGGGCAACGAAGACCAGCGTCCAGTACTGAAGTCAGCAAAGCAGCCAGCACAGATGGGTAGTCGAGGGGCTTACCAGCACGGCTCTGGTTCAGGGCAGAAGGTGCCTTAAACGCTAGCCTCACACGAGTCTGAAGTCTACTGTACAAGAGAGCCGGGTTCAGCATTCAGCATGAAATCATGACATCTGACTTCGCGGTCCACACGAAGATACAACAAGGGCAGTGATCTGTGAGGCATGGAGTACTGCCCGAAATTGTATCTTTCAAACACACACTTCGCACTCACTGCCATCTGCAAACAGGGCTACCGGTGGGGCGCCCCTACCTCGCCAGCGGAAACCAGGACGCCATCGACTTCCGCTCCTAGCTGTCGCAATGCTCTTGCCAGCTGTGAGTCCACCGATTCAGAGAGTCCGCTTCGGCTAACGTAGAAACCAGAAGTCACAGAAGACACGGCAACGACTTGTATCCTGGCTAATAAATGGAATGGTCTTGAATATTCTTTTATTGCGCCTAAGGGCGTCACACTGGTCCTCAGTCTGCACCCCGGCAAAGCAGTAGAGGCTTCCAGTCCAGCAACGGGCGAACCCTAAATATGAAACAGCGCATTCGCCACTTTCTAAAATAGATTAACATCGTAGCTGATCCAGTAATCCGAAAATAACAAACGTACCAATTGTAGCTTGCGTACCGCGACGGCACTGGTGACGCCTTTTTTCTATCTTCAGCATTCTGTAGACGTTTCCAGCATTACCGTTGAAAGGCGCCACTAACTTGTAAGTCATTTTCAGCCAGGTGTCCAGATACTTTTGATCTCATAGTGTGTGTGTGAACAGCGAACGGGATAATCACAATACGAACAATTAATGCTGTATGTCCGGATATTCGGCCAAGTTTGTGTTTCAGTTTCCGCACAATATTTCGACGACGGTCCCAGTCGTCTTCTTTAGGTGCTGTTATTACGTGTACTCGCTGCTTGGACTCCAATCACGGCCAAAAAAACTAAGAAATCACAACACAAGTACTGCCCATTAGTACTGCTTTTGAAACTCGGTTTTGTTTCCTGATTGGCAGGACGTTAACAGATTACGTCACTATACGTCTGGATTGGAAGTAACTGAAACAAGAAACGTTGTGCAGCGGGGGTAGCATTCTGTAGACGTAAATCCATGATTCGTATGGTTACATGAAAAGTTCTTTTTTAATAATATCTTGCTTTTAATAATATCCTTCTTTTTTAATAGCATCCTTTCCTTAACAATTTCTCGCTGAGTAATAAAAATAATCCTACAGTTACAAAGTACTTTTATTTTCTGGAGAATCATTCACTGACTTTGCATTCAACGACGAATTCGCTGTTTTATATATCATTTTCATTACTGTAATTACGAAAACTAATATAACCTGGAAAAATCTTCAGGCGCAGCTACGAACGATGCGTGTGTGCATAATCTTTCCCAGCAGGCACCTCTTCTCAGCGCTGCGTTTGACAAGGCCTAGGTGTATCAGGAGTTTTGGAAAGTAATTAAGACAACAGTCTTTTTGTTTCTGGCTTTATTCGTATTAACACTTTTTTCCACTGCTGCTTGGGCCCTAGTTGATCCACTGGGCGACCAGCTGCTCGATCCTGTCGTGGGCTGCCGTCAGCTGTGGGATGTCCAGCAGTGTCGTCTGTAAACAGAAACACACCAGGTCACTTATACAGTTGCAGCAGAAACACAGGAGTTCTTTATCGACCAGCAGCATATTTCCTATGGAACACTGGGCCTTCATCAACAATCACCACTACACGTTGTTGTCTGCTACACTTTTTATCCTCCCAGCTCTTGTTCAAATGTGTCACTTCCTGGTATGCATATCTTCCTCAAATAACCTGAGGGCCACCCCATTTATTTTATCGTAGTCCAAGTAAGGCGCGCCTTTGCTGGTGTTACTGCGCCGTGTCTGAGAGTGACGGTTTAATTACATGACCTTTTTTGTACCACTATATAGCTAAATGTGCCTGAAAGCCCATGTTTTGTAGCCTAAGAATAAATCTGAAACGTTAGTAATTTTGTTTCGAGCTTATTCCATTTGTGTTTGTTAACGAGTTATAGGAATTACCCCAAAGCAAACCTGAGCATTCATGTAATGCCAGTTCTGAAAATACGTAGATCCTAATGTACACGATGATAAAGAATTATCAAACCAATTAAGGTGTTATTATATTTAGAAGAGCTGACGTATCGACTGGATAAACAGTAAGATAAATAACCAAAATGGTAACAATAGGTTGGTATACTTTGGTTAAATCAAATATTTTCAAAGTCAAGCTTCCGGTCTGCATCAAACAGAAAGTCTACCTTCAGTGTGTAGTACCAGTTCTGACTGGTGGTGGTCATGTATGAACTTTCAGTATGAAAAGCACTAAAAATCGTTCAACAAGGAGAGGAGAAAAGTATATCAGGCTTACTAACACAAGCTAAAAAATAGAAGAATAAATGAGGGAACAAACTGGAGTGGCAGACAAAATTACAGTCTTATAGAAGGAAATGAACGATGGCAAGAAAGTTGACCAATATAATGGTTGTTAGATGGAACAAGTAAGTTCTTCACTGGATTCTAAGACATAAGGGCAACAAACCGGAGAAATCAGCTTTATGGAAGCGGTAAGATGGTATCAGAAAGCAACCACGGGCAACATCGATGCCTACATCTACATCTACATCTACATTTATACTCCGCAAGCCACCCAACGGTGTGTGGCGGAGGGCACTTTACGTGCCACTGTCATTACCTCCCTTTTCTGTTCCAGTCGCGTATGGTTCGCGGGAAGAACGACTGTCTGAATGCCTCCGTGCGCGCTCGAATCTCTCTAATTTTACATTCGTGATCTCCTCGGGAGGTATAAGTAGGGGGAAGCAATATATTCGATACCTCATCCAGAAACGCACCCTCTCGAAACCTGGACAGCAAGCTACACCGCGATGCAGAGCGCCTCTCTTGCAGAGTCTGCCACTTGAGTTTGCTAAACATCTCCGTAACGCTATCACGGTTACCAAACAACCCTGTGACGAAATGCGCCGCTCTTCTTTGGCTCTTCTATATCTCCTCCGTCAACCCTATCTGGTACGGATCCCACGCTGATGAGCAATACTCAAGTATAGGTCGAACGAGTGTTTTGTAAGCCACCTCCTTTGTTGATGGACTACATTTTCTAAGGACTCTCCCAATGAAACTCAACCTGGTACCCGCCTTACCAACAATTAATTTTATATGATCATTCCACTTCAAATCGTTCCGCACGCATACTCCCAGATATTTTACAGAAGTAACTGCTACCAGTGTTTGTTCCGCTATCATATAATGATACAATAAGGGATCCTTCTTTCTATGTATTCGCAATACATTACATTTGTCTATGTTAAGGGTCAATTGCGACTCCCTGCACCAAGTGCCTATCCGCTGCAGATCTTCCTGCATTTCGCTACAATTTTCTAATGCTGCAACTTCTCTGTATACTACAGCATCATCCGCAAAAAGCCCCATGGAACTTCCGACACTATCTATTAGGTCATTTATGTATATTGTGAAAAGTAATAGTCCCATAACACTCCCCTGTGGCACGCCAGAGGTTACTTTAACGTCTGTAGACGTCTCTCCATTGATAACAACATGCTGTGTTCTGTTTGCTAAAAACTCCTCAATCCAGCCACGCAGCTGGTCTGATATTCCGTAGGCTCTTACTTTGTTTATCAGGCGACAGTGCGGAACTGTATCGAACGCCTTCCGGAAGTCAAGGAAAATAGCATATACCTGCTATCCTGTATCTAATATTTTCTGGGTCTCTTGAATAAATAAAGCGAGTTGGGTCTCGCCCGATCGCTGTTTCCGGAATCCATGTTGATTCCTACAGAGTAGATTCTGGGTTTCCAAAAACGACATGATACTCGAGCAAAAAACATGTTCTAAAATTCTACAACAGATCGACGTCAGAGATATAGGTCTATAGTTTTGCGCATCTGCTCGACGACCCTTCTTAAAGACTGGGACTACCTGTGCTCTTTTCCAATCATTTGGAACCTTCCGTTCCTCTAGAGACTTGCGGTACACGGCTGTTAGAAGGGGGGCAAGTTCTTTCGCTTACTCTGTGTAGAATCGAATTGGTATCCCGTCAGGTCCAGTGGACATTCCTCTGTTGAGTGATTCCAGTTGCTTTTCTATCCTTGGACACTTATTTCGATGTCAGCCATTTTTTAGTTTGTGCGAGGATTTAGAGAAGGAACTGCAGTGCGGTATTCCTCTGTGAAACAGCTTTGGAAAAAGGTGTTTAGTATTTCAGCTTTACGCGTGTCATCCTCTGTTTCAATGCCATCATTATCCCGGAGTGTCTGGATATGCTGTTTCGAGCCACTTACTGATTTAACGTAAGACCAGAACTTCCTAGGACTTTCTGTCAAGTCGGTACATAGAATTTTATATTCGAATTCACTGAACGCTTCACGCATAGCCCTCCTTACGCTAACTTTGACATCGTTAGCTTCTGCCTGTCTGAGAGGTTTTGGCTGCGTTTACGCTTGGAGTGAAGCTCTCTTTGCTTTCGCAGTAGTTTCCTAACTTTGTTGTTGAACCACGGTGGGTTTTTCCCGTCCCTCACAGTTTTACTCGGCACGTACCTGTTTAAAACGCATTTTACGATTGCCTTGAACTTTTTCCATAAACACTCAACATTGTCAGTGTCGGAACAGAAATTTTCGTTTTGATCTGTTAGGTAGTCTGAAATCTGCCTTCTATTACTCTCGCTGAACAGATAAACCTTCCTCCCTTTTTTTATATTCCTATTAACTTCCATATTCAGGGATGCTGCAACGGTCTTATGATGACTGATTCCCTGTTCTGCACTTACAGAGTCGAAAAGTTCGGGTCTGTTTGTTATCAGTAGGTCCAAGATGTTATCTCCACGAGTTGGTTCTCTGCTTAATTGCTCGAGGTAATTTTCTGTTAGTGCACTCAGTATAATGTCACTCGATGCTATGTCCCTACCACCCGTCCTAAACATCTGAGTGTCCCAGTCTATATCTGGTAAATTGAAATCTCCACCTAAGGCTATAACATGCTGAGAAAATTTATGTGAAATGTATTCCAAATTTTCTCTCAGTTGTTCTGCCACTAATGCTACTGAGTCGGGAGGTCGGTAAAAGGAGCCAACTATTAACCTAGCTCGGTTGTTGAGTGTAACCTCCACCCATAATAATTCACAGGAACTATCCACTTCTACTTCACTACAGGATAAACTGCTACTCACACGCCACCACCGGTTGCATGCAATCTATCCTTTCTAAACACCGTCTGGGCCTTTGTAAAAATTTCGGCAGAATTTATCTCTGGCTTCAGCCAGCTTTATGTACCTATAACGATTTCAGCTTCGGTGCTTTCTATCAGCGCTTGAAGTTCCGGTACTTTACCAACGCAGCTTCGACAGTTTACAATTACAATACCGATTGCTGCTTGGCCCCCGCATGTCCTGACTTTGCCCCGCACCCTTTGAGGCTGCTGCCCTTTCTGTACTTGCCCGAGGCCATTTAACCTAAAAAACCGCCCAGCCCACGCCACACAACCCCTGCTACCCGTGTAGCCGCTTGTTGCGTGTAGTGGACTCCTGACCTATCCAGCGGAACCCGAAACCCCACCACCCTATGGCGCAAGTCGAGGAATCTGCAGCCCACACGGTCGCAAAACCATCTCAGCCTCTGATTCAGACCCTCCACTCGGCTCTGTACCAAAGATCCGCAGTCAGTCCTGTCGACGATGCTGCAGATGGTGAGCTCTGCTTTCATCCCGCTAGCGAGACTGGCAGTCTTCACCAAATCAGATAGCCGCCGGAAGCCAGAGAGGATTTCCTCGGATCCATAGCGACACACATCATTGGTGCCGACATGAGCGACCACCTGCAGATGGGTGCACCCTGTACCCTTCATGGCATCCGGAAGGACCCTTTCCACATCTGGAATGACTCCTCCCGGTATGCACACGGAGTGCACATTGGTTTTCTTCCCCTCTCTTGCTGCCATATCCCTAAGGGGCCCCATTACGCGCATGACGTTGGAGCTCCCAACTACCAGTAAGCCCACCCTCTGCTACCGCCTGGATCTTGCAGACTGAGGGGCAACCTCTGGAACAGCACAAGCAGCCATGTCCAGCCGAAGATCAGTATCAGCCTGAGACAGAGCCTGAATCCGGTTCGTCAGACAAACTGGAGAGGCCTTCCGTTCAGCCCTCCAGAATGTCTTTCGCCCCCTGCCACATCTTGAGACGACCTCCCACTCTACCACAGGTGAGGGATCAGCCTCAATGTGGGCAGTATCCCGGGCAGCCACAGTCGTAGTCCGATCGGGGGATACGTGGGACGAGCAGGCCATCCCCAACAAACCCCCATCCGGACCCCCACAGTGATGCTCATTGGCAACAGCCTCAAGCTGTGTGACCAAAGCCATCACTGCCTGAAGCTGGGAGCGAAGGGATGCCAACTCAGCCTGCATCCGAACACAGCAGTTGCAGTCCCTATCCATGCTAAAAACTGTTGTGCAAAGAACGTCTGAACTAATCTACAGAGAGCACAAAGAATTCGACACAAAATTTAAACGGTTATTTAAATACAAGATTGCCTAGTAAATGCAGTAATGCTGCTACTTGCGCACTGCTGACACACTGCTCGGCGGCGGAAGGAGACTACGCGATTTTACACTATTCAGGTACTAAAACGCGATGCTACAACTTTCAAATACTATAATACGCCAGAAATTTATGAATTAAACAATGCAAATACCAAAACACGCAAAGAAATTAAGAATTAAACTATGTAACAAGTAAGTGAGCTAAGAGTATACGACTTGCTGCTGCAGCTGCTTATCCAACGGCGGCAGGGAGCACACTGAGATGAATACCGTAAAACATACCTTCAAGAAGAGGCCTTTACCCAGCAGTAGATGTCAAATACAGATGATGATGGTGCTGATGATAAACAATTCACAGTTTGTTCTGTAAATTGGCTTTAACGATTTTGCTGTGATTTGAAAGTAATTACTCTCATAACATTTTGAGGTTAATGGAAATACTTCTATACACAGCACAGTATTACGGCAGGAAGAGCAAAATAGACTTTCCTGTTACCGATGCACTGTACCGAGACACAGGCCCGATAAGCGGGTGCGTTTCTCGAGTCCTTATACTCCCAGTGTCAACGGTCAACAGTGATAGCGTTAATTTGGATATAGCTAAAAGTACACTCCTGGAAATGGAAAAAAGAACACATTGACACCGGTGTGGCAGACCCACCATACTTGCTCCGGACACTGCGAGAGGGCTGTACAAGCAATGATCACACGCACGGCACAGCGGACACACCAGGAACCGCGGTGTTGGCCGTCGAATGGCGCTAGCTGCGCAGCATTTGTGCACCCCCGCCGTCAGTGTCAGCCAGTTTGCCGTGGCATACGGAGCTCCATCGCAGTCTTTAACACTGGTAGCATGCCGCGACAGCGTGGACGTGAACCGTATGTGCAGTTGACGGACTTTGAGCGAGGGCGTATAGTGGGCATGCGGGAGGCCGGGTGGACGTACCGCCGAATTGCTCAACACGTGGGGCGTGAGGTCTCCACAGTACATCGATGTTGTCGCCAGTGGTCGGCGGAAGGTGCACGTGCCCGTCGACCTGGGACCGGACCGCAGTGACGCACGGATGCACGCCAAGACCGTAGGATCCTACGCAGTGCCGTAGGGGACCGCACCGCCACTTCCCAGCAAATTAGGGACACTGTTGCTCCTGGGGTATCGGCGAGGACCATTCGCAACCGTCTCCATGAAGCTGGGCTACGGTCCCGCACACCGTTAGGCCGTCTTCCGCTCACGCCCCAACATCGTGCAGCCCGCCTCCAGTGGTGTCGCGACAGGCGTGAATGGAGGGACGAATGGAGACGTGTCGTCTTCAGCGATGAGAGTCGCTTCTGCCTTGGTGCCAATGATGGTCGTATGCGTGTTTGGCGCCGTGCAGGTGAGCGCCACAATCAGGACTGCATACGACCGAGGCACACAGGGCCAACACCCGGCATCATGGTGTGGGGAGCGATCTCCTACACTGGCCGTACACCACTGGTGATCGTCGAGGGGACACTGAATAGTGCACGGTACATCCAAACCGTCATCGAACCCATCGTTCTACCATTCCTACACCGGCAAGGGAACTTGGTGTTCCAACAGGACAATGCACGTCCGCATGTATCCCGTGCCACCCAACGTGCTCTAGAAGGTGTAAGTCAACTACCCTGGCCAGCAAGATCTCCGGATCTGTCCCCCATTGAGCATGTTTGGGACTGGATGAAGCGTCGTCTCACGCGGTCTGCACGTCCAGCACGAACGCTGGTCCAACTGAGGCGCCAGGTGGAAATGGCATGGCAAGCCGTTCCACAGGACTACATCCAGCACCTCTACGATCGTCTCCATGGGAGAATAGCAGCCTGCATTGCTGCGAAAGGTGGATATACACTGTACTAGTGCCGACATTGTGCATGCTCTGTTGCCTGTGTCTATGTGCCTGTGGTTCTGTCAGTGTGATCATGTGATGTATCTGACCCCAGGAACGTGTCAATAAAGTTTCCCCTTCCTGGGACAATGAATTCACGGGGTTCTTTTTTCCATTTCCAGGAGTGTAGTTCAGTGGAATTTGTTCAGTCACGACATGAGACAGTGAATACCACCAAATTGCCCCAAGATATAAATTAATGATAAATTAATGCTTGTTTCAATCCCAAACAACTGTATACATTCCAAAAGTGCCAGAACTCGGTAGTGCGCGAGCACTTATAGTATGAGACGCCCATTATATTCAGCTCATGACTCGACGCTGTAGGCAGGAGAATGCGGCCGGAGACCTGAACAGACTCACCGTTGGTGATGCACGCTGAATACATCTTTACTTTATTCTCCGTGGAGTCACAATTTAGCGTCTAGCCTGAAACTACATGTTAACAACTTCGGAAAGTATGAAACTTGGGATATTTTTACATCTGTGGGTGGTGCATCGCAATATTGAAGTAGTAAGCCCAAAGTGTGTCGGAAAGTTTACCATTCTCCTTCGTTCTATAGGGAGTGGGCTTTGTTTCAGTACCATATTAAGCGATACCCACTCCATTTATATCCAATATCCATACCCATTCACAACTTACAAGATGTCTGTTATTGTCTTTGTGGTGGTGGTGGTGGTGGTGGTGGTGGTCGTCGTCGTCATCTTACGTCCGAAGACTGGTTTGAAGCAGCTCTTCACGCAAGTTTATCCTGTGCAAGCTTTTTCATCTGCGAATAGCTACAACAACTTACATCCTTTTGAACCTGCTTACTGTGTTCGTGTCTAGGTGTCCTTCTACAGTTTTTATCCCCCCCTCCCTCCCGCTCACCTACGTCTATTATCAAATGATGCCTCATGATGTGTTCTATTAACCAAACGCTTCTGTTGATCAATTTGTGCCACAAATTTCTTTTTCCACAGTTTGATTCACTGCCTCCACATTAGTTGTGCCATCTACCCATTTAATCTTCAGAATTCTTCCGTAGCTCCATACTTCAAACGCTTCTGTTTCCTTCTTTTCTGAACCGCTTATCGTCGATGTTTCACTTCCTTACATTGCTGTACTCCAGCAAAAACCTTCAAAAGAGACTTCCCAACACTTAAATTTTTATTAGCTCTTAACAAAATCCTGTTTTTCAGAAACGTTTTTCTTGCTATTGCCAGTGTCAAATGGCATTTTACATCATCTCCAGTTTGAACATAATAAGTTATTTTACTGACAAAACAGAAAAACCCACCCAATTAGTGTCTTGTTTTCCAAACTAACTCTCTCAGAATCATGTGACTTAATCCAACTGCCGGCCGGGGTGGCCGAGCGGTTCTGGGCGCTACAGTCTGGAACTGCGCAACCGCTACGGTCGCAGGTTCGAATCCCGCCTCGGGCACGGATGTTTTTGATGTCTTAGGATACTTAGGTTTAAGTAGTTCTAAGTTATAGGGGATTGATGGCCTCAGAAGTTACGTCCCATAGTGCTCAGAGCCATTTGAACCATTTTAATTCAACTACATTCCATTACATCTACATGTACTTCTAAACCTACATGATTACTATACAATTCACGACTGAGTGTCTGTCAGAGGATTCTTCCAACCACCTTCAAGATACTTCTGTACCTCACGAACAGCACGCGGGAAAAACGGACATTTGAATCTCCTTATAAAGGTGGGTGTCAATGAATATTTACACCCTCCTAGGAGAAAGTTGGTGACTGAAATGTCATGAGACGATCCTGTCGCAACGAAAAACGCCTTTGTTTTAATGATTGCCACTCCAATTTGCGTATCATTTCCGTAGCACTCTCTCCCCTATTACGTGATAATACAAAACAAACCGCTCTTCTTTGAACTTTTTCAATGTCCTCCGTCAGTCTTATCTGATGCGGTTCCCACACCACACAGTAATACTCCAGAAGAGTGCGGAAAAGCGGAGTGTGAGCAGTCTCTTCAGTAGACCTGTTGCGTTTTCTCAATTCTGAAAGAGTGGTGTAGGCAGTCTGTTTAAAAGATCTGTTGCATCTTCCAAGTATTCTGCCAGTAAATTCCAGTCTGGTTTGCTTTCCACGCAACCTTACCTGTGTGAACGTTTCAGTTTAAGTTATTGTAATTCCTAAGCGTTCGGTTGTATGAAAAGCCTTTAGATATGTGCGTTTTATAGTGTAACCGAAATTTGGTTTGAGTTGATGACTTCACACCTTTCATTATTTAGACTAATTCTCCATTTTTGGCAGCATGCAATGTTTGTCTAAATCGTCTTGCAGTTTGTTTTGATCATCGGAAGACTTTAGAAGACAGTAAGTGACAACATCATCTGCAAAGAGCCTCAGGTATTTAGGGGTAATAATAGTAAGAAAAAATCTCTAGATTGACCTTAAGAGGCTGCTCAGGGAAGTCCTCCGAGCATCCCGGCATAAGAAACCCATGGTCTTCCGCAGCCCGTCACTGAGTCACGGCATTTCGTTTCGCTTCTTGCCCCAGCTATCTCTGCATCTGTACTGCAACGAAAATAGCCCACATCAGGGCAAATCCCGACGGTATGCATTGTGTCTATTGTTTCGTTCGCTCACGGTATCTGCTGTTGCAATAGTAGTGCCCTGTTTAATTCGTTGCTCTCAAGTTTACCTTTTTCTGACGTTTTTGATATTCATCGAGAGCTAGCTCACACATTTTTTAAATGGAACACAGATAGCACTGGTATCAACATAATTTTGTTTCTGTATGTTCATGCTGGATAAAAACGTGATTCAAGCATCATTCTCATCGGGAAAATAATTTTGTTCGTATTTTAAAAATGGTCGTGTTGGGAGTGGATAAACCAGTAACGTGCTATTTTCTAATTCTTTCTTTTGGGTGTTTATTTCAGACGAAAATTAATCAGAGATTGTTGAAAATTAAATGTTTAGAAATTGTTAACTATATTCAAACCTAATCGTAGTTAGTACAACGCTCTTGAAGATTATCCGTACAACGGACGTCCCAAACCGCAACTATAGATGAAAACACAGAAAATTTGAACAAAATTAAACTTAGTTTATGACACTATGACACTACGACCATGACAAAAGATATGTTCACACAGATTTTTGATCTTTGGAGGCTGTTGTTTCCTGAATGCTGACCACAAGAAAATGAAACGAATTCCTCTGCAATATTACAGAGCCCACTTTCGAAGTTGCTGTGAGTTCAAGGTGTTACTATACGCCATAAATCCTTTACGCCAGAAGAAAGTATACGTAACCGGCCCTTAATCCCTAATCACAAAATATTTCTGTTCCATCTGTAGATTTTTCACCTAAAGGTAGTTCGTTACTTATTTGCATCATCGGTAATTCATAATTGTGACCTGTCTGAATGATGTGGAATAGGTCACATATACTTTCTCAGGAAAAAAATTTGGTAACTTGCAGACTATTTACGAGATCTCATAAGCTATTATTTTAGATGCATATAGTGATTTATCCGTAACTATGTTCAGTTCGTTCAAGAAGACTAACGGCCAGATACGTATATTTTCTACTGACCGTACGTAATATCTTAAACCCATAGCAGCTTAGAAAGTGGAATGCAAACCGCATTGCATACATTACAATTTTTTTTTCATTTATTGTATTTCAATGTCCCATCTGGGAGGGGCTGGCAGCAGCATATGCGCTGCTCTTCAGCTGAAAGACATTAATTATACAATAGAAGACATTTAAAATTACAAAAATTGAAAATGGTTCAAATGGCTCTGAGTACTATGGGACTTAACTTCTGAAGTCATCAGTCCCCTAGAACTTAGAACTACTTAAACCTAACTAACCTAAGGACATCACACACATCCATGCCCGAGGCAGGATTCGAACCTGCGACCTAGCGGTCGCGCGGTTCCAGACTGTAGCACTTAGAACCGCTCGGCCATCCTGGCTGGCTTAAAATTACAAAGGAGAAAATATGACGTACATAAATATAAAAAGGGGGAACATAATGGAGAGAACAGACAAAAAGGGGGCGACTCTAAAATGGAGATAAATACCTGAAAAAAGTATTGCACACAGGAAAACCTCACACTGGGACAATTAATAGAAGAACACAAGGTGAAGTATGGCTGAAGCTTAAAAGTAGCGATGGACGGCATATCACATAACGATCGCTGACAGTAACACTATGTACAAGTCCAGCACACAATTAAAATCACAGATCTGGACACACAACACTGATGTAGCACACTGATGACGATGAGCAAACACAGGATCTGCCAGGGGCATGAAGATGAGGGAGAAGGGTGGAAGGGAGGGAAGGATGGAGAGGGGGGAGACGGGCGGGGGCGTGTCGAAGAAAGCTGGGGAGGGAAGGATGTGTGAGGGACACAGTTGAGGAAGGGGTGCAGGGACTCAGGGGAGGAATGGAGGAAAATCTGCTCTGAGAGAAGGAGGGGAGAGGAAAAGGGGGGCCCTGGGGAGGGGAGGGAACAAGGCCAGGTTACAGTTGGAAGGAAGGGTAGATGTCAGGGTGTAGTTCAACATCCAGGAAGGGAAGGTGCTGGAAATTGCCCTGATGAAGGAGATGGAGGGTGTGGAGGTGGAGAGAGGGAGGGATACAGCGATAGAGGTGCAGCAATGGGTGGGGGGTGGAGAGGAAGGAGGAAACCTGGGGGGGGGGGGGGGAAATCAAGCCTTCAGACAATGTATGAGGAGATGTTGGAGGAAAAGGAGGAGATGGGAGAAGGGGATGAGGTCATACAAGAGTCATGTGGGGGAAGGAAGGTGGATACAGAAGGCAAGGTGGAGTGGCGGGGTGCGTGGCGGTCAAAGATTTGGAGAGCCTTTGAAAGGGGGGGGGGGCAACGCTGGCATAACAGAGGAACAGAGGATAGGATGGATCTGTCGGTGTGGAGGATGGAAGGATGCAATCCCCATGTCCAGTCAGACAGGAGTTTCAGGAGGCGGAGGTAGGAATGGACTTTCTGCTGGAGGGTCATTAGGTGAGGGGTCCAGGTGAGGTGACGGTCAGGGGTGAGGCCAAGGTATCTCAGGGTGGGGGTGAGGTGGATAGGATGACCTTAAATCCATAAACGGTGAGGTAGAAATCGTGGAGACGGAAGAAGTGGGTGGTGCGGCCTATGATGATTGCCTGGTTTTTGGAGAGATTGAGACAAAGGAACCACTGGTTACACCATGTGGTGAACTGGTTGAGGTGGGTTTGGAGGATGCTTTGGGACCGTTGAAGGGTAGCATAGAGAACCGTGAAGGTGATGTCATAAGCATATTGGAAAAGGTGGTACTCTATAGCCAGAAACTTACTTTTTAACATTTTACTAAGGTTGTGGCACACGGGCTCACATCTTATGTAGTAATAATAAAGTTTGTGTAACAAGACTAAAATACAACATATAAAGTCTCAACAAGAACCCACAGTTGAATTAGTTACAATGTGAAAGAGATGTTTACATATGTACTAGAAGACTGAACTATGATATCTTTCCATTCTTCAGCAAAGTGTGTGTGTGTGTGTGTGTGTGTGTGTGTGTGTGTGTGCCGTCCAGATAGCGTTGAGAATTGAGAATGGAGAGTAGTGTTGTGGTGACGAGGGCTAGATGAGCAGTTCTCTGCTAAGCTGTGTCAAATTGTGTTCTAGAGTAAAAACGTCACTCACATGTCGACGAAAGAATTTTCCTAATGTTTCAGTTCCCGAGATGCAATCAACAGTTGACATGGTCTGTTCACTGTACACCACAATGTTTTGCTAACCTGTAAGTATGGGAGTACATCATCCACACCTACATTTACATATACATATAGACTCTGTAAGGCACACTAGAGGGCAAAGATGAGCGTATATTGTACCAATATTATAGGTTGTCTGTCGTACCTCTTCCATTCGTCAAAGGCAGACGGTGATAAATCTAGTGAATATTGTGGCTGCTCCAACGATTCCTGTTCAATATACCACCATATAGCCAAAGCAGGTTTATTGGTAGGCGAACTAATCTGGTAATACTATTTTTTTCTTTTGCAGACAGTGATTCTTATACGTTTCTGACAACAAGTACCAAGAAGCTGCTTTATATCCTAGAAAACACTGTACTAATCTACTTGACAGATAAAATCGACTTTTTGTGAATTTTAAATTCCCTTATATACTAGCAGCTTCACATCTCGCCCATAGTAAATAATTAAGACACCCAACCAGTAGCACTTGTTTTAAAACTCTCCAAACATTGCATTCATGCCACGCAGAATTACTGTTGAGCACGGTTCCAAGATGTGTGATCGGCGTGCGGAGCAAAATGCAAATCCATTACTGGTGTTTGCTGCAGCAATCCCCCTGATAAGTTTTTTCTGGTGTGCAGTGTTCAGCAGGTAGTCATAATATTTTGGCACATGAGTATGTGTTTCACACGGCCACACACAATGTGTTCACATGTCGCACGACCCTTGCTTTAAGATGACATGTACGTCTAAATTATCGGATAGCACTTTGCTGCAAATATTTTACATCCAGAAGCGGAATGCTCGGATTGAAGGTAAGCTATGGCATGCATATAATGGTATTGTATTGGTGTGAGATACTAACACTCAATGGCGATGGGTGGAGATGATTCGCTGATGTCGTCGAGGACTCCGAGTGCGTGCCACGGGTCGAGGCCGCCGTTCACGAAAGCAACGTTGGTGACGTTGGGGGTGCGACCCCCGTACAGCAGGTTGGCCTTCCTCACGCCTTCCTCCACCCTCTCCGCCGTGTACCTGAAACAGGAAACCACGAAAACGCTTTGACAGTGTTGCTCCAATGGTACCTACACTTTCTGCCCTGGTCCGCCCAAATTTCGAAAATTATACAACAATATTATGATATATTTACTTTTTTATGAATTATAGTGAGCGTATTTTGAGACAGTTGAGTATTAATTTTTAATGTAAATACGAAAAAATAAAATGGTACCAGCAGCTATAGACCTGTGCACATATAGAACGTAAACCCTGATAAAAACCAACGAAACTAAGTTTCGTAAGCGCCGATATGAACCAATTTTATGACTAAAAAGAAATTGTGATGTGATCGTCAAAACTGGGTACGTATTAATTAATGATCTTTTTCTCAAAACGATCATTTTCTCATATTCCATTCAGCGCCTTGTGGAAGATACAGTGCTAGACGTGTGGAGCAAAATGCAAATTCAGCACTGGTGTTTTCTGCACCAACCTAAAGTAAGTTTTTCTAGTTTGCAGTGTCCTTGTGGTGAGCATACTGTATGACCTTCAGTAAACACACCATCAGATTATTTGACTTGTCGCTCTAACGAAATAGGCGAGTGTCAGCAATATGTCTTATGGTCTTATCGTGCCGTGTTTATCTTCTGCCGTTAGGTCAGACGATAGAAAGGCCACTTGCACGCTTATAGTAGCAGATTGACGGTGACCAACTTTAAACATAACTTGATTAATATTCACACACATTTATTAAAATAATAACAAGCATAAAAATTACTTAAATTTGTCCTGGATGCTATTTACAATTGACAATCTGAAGTTCCTTTGGTATTGGTACGCTAATCTTATTCTCACATATATCTCTGATACTTGACAAAAGTGTCTATACATTTATCTTCATGGCTATGTACAGGAATATGGTAATCGTATTAGGCGCAGACTGAAACTTGACTATAGACTGGTACAGACAAATGCAAACTGGTACAGACTGGTGCAGACAAATAAATACTGACTAATCGGAGGTCTGTACACTTGTTATAATACCTCGCGCGTTCATGTATCACTGCGCGAGTGTGATCCACGAGGAGAAAAGGTTGTACATTAGCAGCAATCTCATTGGCTGCCTTACATATTAATATGCGGATCGGTGGAAGCAGAATTTGGTCCGTCTCTATGGCAGCGCCATCTCGTAGTGTGGAGACAGACGAGCGCTGCGCCTGCATTGTTGTGCTTAGCAGGGCGCGCTCTAGTGGGAAAGTTGTGTACGCACTGACTATGCGGAACTATGTACACAACAGTCCTCTATAGTCAGCGACTGGTTTTTATTTTTAATATCCGAGCCACTTCCCCAGGACAAATCGAATGTCCCAAAGCCATCATACTTTCAGTCTGACCATAACATCCAACAATGACAAAAATCCAGCTTTTTCCGTTTTTCTGGTGAGCTGGGTACTTCATGAAAGGAGTTAAGACGATGTAATTTGTATTCTACGGGGGGCCAGACTGTGGAAGTGCCGTCAGTTGAGTATCAAGGAACGATTGGTTGACCCTTCACAGCCCATGTATAAGCACAGGGAAAAAATATAACAATTTCTTTCGAACACTAGTCAGTGAAACAGTTCTTTGTTTTCGTTATATAAAAATCGACATTGTATGTGTTACACACTGATGTTGTGCGACGTAATTCTTAGCGTCACTACAGTGCGTACATCCACTAGGTGATCCTTTCTCCGGCATATGGGATGCACTGTCAAAGTACGGTAAGGATTTGATAAAGATGCTCCAATTAGACCAACAGCTACAAAGAGTCTGAACTGCTTCAAGGATATTTGTTAGTGATTGCAGTGTTCTTTATAAATGATGAAGGCATTTACAACAGTGACAACGACGAAAGTGGCAGAAAATGCTGTGCCACCAATTCTTGCTTTTTCTATGAATCTCATAGATTTATATTTGCATAATGTTTTCGTCTAGAAGCTGCATACAGCCATTGTAATCCCTTACAAAATATCCCCACCGGAGCCATCTTTACATTTCCAAGATACTCTGCTTACGTTTTCAATACTGTGAAATTTCCAAAGAAACTGCAACGGTTTGCGATCTATTCAGCTATTGGTGTGATGTCATAGCTGCTAGCCTGCTGCATCGAAACTCAAATTTCACCAGGGCTAAATGTAGATTTATTGTCACAAAAATCAATAACAGTATATGACAACAATCTGAAATTCATAATAAAGTATTTTGGGTGGTTTCAAGGTGAAACGACTCGCGCTTTACGACGATTTTAATGGCTACATAGGTCATTACGTCCCAGTGGTTTCAAAATGAAACAGCCCATACTTTTTTAAGAAACGAAACTGGTTATCATAATTATTAATGAAAATATCTTCCTAAGTGAAGTGTAAGAACAAAGTATTATCTTAAATTCCAAAGGTCTGATACAGAGATGTTACAAATCAAGTATATAACTAAGTCTGAGTTGCAAGCCCCGGTACTCAGTGCCACATTACGCTGAAAAGGCAGCTTATCTTCAACAGTCACTTTGCTGCTGCAAATAGTTGCCTCTGCTGACGCTAGGTGACACCAGCAGTCAGTGTGCAGAGCTGGCCTCGAGATAAGACCAGCGACCCGGATAAGAAAGCGAAGTAAAAATATGGTATCAGACTGAAACCACTGGGCCGGAAATCCGCTATTTCAATGCTGGCCAGCAACGGATGAATGAAGGTTTCACATGGTGATCTAGTTAGTCTTCTGCAAACTTTCCTAGCTAAACATGATACACATGGAGGAAAGAGCGTACCGGAACAAATCAGTTATGTCCGACTGAAATTCTGAGAATAAAACGCTCGAATGCACAACATACATCAGAAAATGTTCTTTACTCTAGCTAAATGAAGATCGAAAGAAATCATCGTTTACACGTGGAACGATTATTGAAATATTATCTACAAGAGAGAGCAATAAGCAGCCTAGGAGCCCTCCAGCCGTACTTTCTCTGAGCCGAAAATGAAGGAGCACATGTCAGTGTAGTAGGGCAGAGTCCTCCAGTGGTCGAACGGCTGGTTGGCGGAGTCCGTGGTCTGGTAGTAGCCGAACTCTGTGCACGTCTGCCACAGCCACTGGCGCACTGCAAAACAGTGGGCGTCACACTGCTTTCAATGAAACGCCTTGCATGAACGAAGGAACCAACGTAAACCTTAATATAATATTTAAGAGAAGCACAGAAGTTAGTTAACTGCACATGATGTACATTTTACTAGCTGAGTGAGAAAGTGTGACTGCAGGGACTTATCTCTGGTACGCTCCCCGTGAGACCCACATTTCCAACTTGCTGTCCACACACTACATTTCTAGTGCCCTGACAACTATACTCATTAATCACGGCATTGAATCTACCGATTCCCGTAAGAGTTTGAGCAATGTGAGTGCATCTGCAATGAGGAAGATCATTGGCTGGTAAGCGTTATATATACGCCGGCCGGAGTGGCCGAGCGGTTCTAGGCGCTACAGTCGGGAACCGTGCGACCGCTACGGTCGCAGATTCGAACCCTGCCTCGGGCATGGATGTGTGTGACGTCCTTAGTTTAGTTAGGTTATGTAGTTCTAAGTTCTAGGGCACTGATGACCTCAGCAGTTAAGTCCCATAGCGCCCAGAGCCATTTGAACCTTACATATACACTACTGGCCATTAAAATTGCTACACCAAGAAGAAACGCAGATGATAAACGGGTATTCATTGGACAAATATATTATAATGGAACTGACATGTGACTACCTTTTCACGCAATTTGGATCCATAGATCCTGAGAAATCAGTACCCAGAACAACCACCTCTGGCCGTAATAACGGCCTTCATACACCTGAGCATTGAGTCAAACAGAGCTTGGATGGCGTGTACAGGTACAGCTGCCCATGCAGCTTCAACACGATACCACAGTTCATCACGAGTAGTGACTGGCATATTGTGTCGAGCCAGTTGTTCGGCCACCATTGAGCAGACGTTTTCAATTGGTGAGAGAGCTGGAGAATGTGCTAGCCACGGTAGCAGTCGAACATTTTCTGTATCCAGAAATGCTCGTAGAGGACCTGCACCATGCGGTGGTGCATTATCCTGCTGGAAAGTAGGGTTTCGGAGGATTCGAATGAAGGGTAGAGCCACGGGTTGTAACACATCTGAAATGTAAAGTCACTGTTCAAAGTGCCGTCAATGCGAACAAGAGGTGACCGAGACGTGTAACCAATGGCTCCCCATACCGTCACGCCAGGTGATATGCCAGTATGGCGATGACGAATACAGGCTTCCATTGTGCGTTCACCGCGATGTCACCAAACACGTATGCGACCATCATGATGCTGTAAACAGCCGAAAAAATGACCTTTTGCCATTCGTGCACCCAGGTTCGTCGTTTTGCACACCATCGCGGGCGCTCCTGTCTGTGATGCAGCGCCAAGGGTAACCGCAGCAATGGTCTCTGAGCTGATAGTCCGTGCTGCTGCAAACGTCGTCGAACTGTTCGTGCAGATGGTTGTTGTCTTGCAAACGTCCCCATCTGTTGACTAAGGGATCGAGACGTGGCTGCACGATCCGTTACAGCTATGCACATAAGATGCCTGTCATCTCGACTGCTAGTGATACGAGGCGGTTGGGATGCAGCACGGCGTTCCGTGTTACCCTCGTGAACACACGGATTCCATATTCTGCTAATAGTCATTGGATCTCGAACAACGAGAACAGCAATGTCGCGATACGATAAACAGCAATCGCTATAGGCTACAATACGACCTTTACCAAAGTAGGAAACTTGATGGTACGCATTTCTCCTCCTTACACGAGGCATCACAACAACGTTTCACCAGGCAACGCCGGTCAACAGCTGTTTGTGTTTGCGAAATCGGTTGGAAACTTTCCTCATGTCAGCACGTTGTAGGTGTCGCCACCGGCGCCAACCTCGTGTGAATTCTCTGAAAAGCTTATCATTTGCATATCACAGCATCATCTTCCTGTCGGTTAAATGTCGCGACTGTAGCACGTCAGCTTCGTGGTGTAGCAGATTTAATGGCCAGTAGTGTATGCAGATGAACAATACCATCTTCATAGAAATCCTATGAAAGTATCTTAATTTTTATTAGGTTTTCTTCCATTGTGTTAGGCCTCAGGATAGTATCCCCGGGAGACACTAAAATTTCGACCAAATTCTACCTTGGCAACTCACCGAAGCCGATCCGCCCGTGTCAATAACCAGCAGACTGCAAGTTGGAGGGAAAGCGAAAAACGCGGAAGCTATCTCCACACGGGGGAACGACCGAGCTCCCAGCATAATGATGTCGTGGAAGCCAAGAATACCGCCATATCAGTGAGTACGCTGGGTACAACGCAACTTGGTACCTCACAACCGCACCCCGCCCGGCGACTGTAGGAGTCTGGGACAGGACCCCTATAACTGTCAAGTACGACGTCAGAAATCGCTCTGTCTGTCCTTGCTTCCCCTTGAGCCAAACTAATCGTCCCAAAGAAACCGTTAACGCTGCAGTATGGGACTGTGATTGGCCACTGGCGAATCTCATACGTCTGCCATCAGATACAGACTTCCCACCTCGTCTACTGTCCGTTCGACCACCTGGCGATCAGAATGAATTTTTCACTCTGCAGCGGAGTGTGCGCTAATTATGAAACTTCCTGGCAGATTAAAACTGTGTGCCGGACCGAGACTCGAACTCGGGACCTTTGCCTTTCGCGGGCAAGGGCTCTGCCAACTGACCTACCACCAGGTGCACTTGCCCGCGAAAGGCAAAGTTCCCGAGTTCGAGTCTCGGTCCGGCACACAGTTTTAATCTGCCAAGAAGTTTCATAATCAGCGCACACTCCGCTGCAGAGTGAAAATTTCATTCTGGAAACATCCCCCAGGCTGTGGCTAAGCCATGTCTCTACAATATTCTGTCTTCCAGTAGCGCTAGTCCTGCAAATTTCGCAGGTGAACTTCTGCGAGGTTTGGAAGGTAGAAGACGAAGTACTGGCGGAAGTACAATTGTGGGGACGGGTGCTTGGGTAGCTCAGTTGGTAGAGCACTTGCCCGCGAAAGGCAAAAGTTCCGAGGTCGAGTCTCGGTGCGTTACACAGTTTTAATCTACCAGGAACTTTCACCTGGTGGTCGTCTACGTTCATGTTACTTAATAGGAGCCGGCCGCGGTGGTCCCGCGGTTCTAGGCGCTCAGTCCGGAACCGCGCAACTGCTACGATCACAGGTTCGAATCCTGCCTCGGGCATGGATGTGTGTGATGTCCTTAGGTTAGTTAGGTTTAAGTAGTTCGAAGTTCTAGGGGACTGATGACCGCAGCTGTTAAGTCCCATAGTGCTCAGAGCCATTTGGACCATTTGAACTTAATAGGACCACCAACTTCATTCGCCAAGTATTTTACACGTACTGCGAACGGCAGTGGTCCTATCACACCATTAAAAACGACATACCGATCTCTGCTGGTAAGGAAGTTTTCAAAAAAATGGTTCAAATGGCTCTGAGCACTATGGGACTTAACATCGATGGTCATCAGTCCCCTAGAACTTAGAACTACTTAAACCTAACTAACCTAAGGACATCACACAACACCCAGCCATCACGAGGCAGAGAAAATCCCTGACCCCGCCGGGAATCGAACCCGGGAACCCGGGCGTGGGAAGCGAGAACGCTACCGCACGACCACGAGATGCGGGCAAGGAAGTTTTCAATTCAATCTCATATCTTTGTTGAATTTTGTTTTATGGGCATTATGCTACTGTCCGCGCCTAACGATTCGTCTCGGAATGCTGGAGAATCTTCATAGAAGATATAGGCAAAAAATTTAAAGTTTTAAGAAGACCAGCAAGCTTGACTGTTTATACACGTATCCAGGCAACGGTCTGATCGTGGCTTCATCACCCCGCCACCATCGGCGCGAATCCGCGATAGTGGCGCTGTTTGCCTTACTTAGCGCTAATGACCACAACCTACTTAATCCTTCTTTACTGCCGCAGTTGTTTGTTTGCTTTCGAATTCTATGGCCTCTCTTTGGGTCCTAGCACAGTAATGACTAGTTGTTGATCAAAACCGAAGTACTGCTGAAACAAAATTGGTTGTTCCCTCGTCCCTAATTGCCCTTTATTTCCTCAATCCGGGTGCTGCAGTCGCAAGCGATCTCGCGACCTCAAGAAGCAGTCTGATGACGTCACGACCAAGTTCAAAATGTGTGTGAAATCTTGTGAGACTTAACTGGTAAGGTCATCAGAGCAAGCTGGATTTCACCTTACTATCGGTGCTGACAGAAAACCTTTATTCCCACGTAAGATTTAATTGGTCTTCTGAGAAGTAATGATTCTTGAGTAGAACGTATTCTCGATAATGTTACAAGAAACTGATATCAATCAGATAATTTTCGTTGAACCGACTGCGTTCCGATATCCTTAGGACTTTCACCTTTTATTTACTTGTTCTAATGAAAACCGGTTTCCCCACAGTTGAATTTTTTTTAAAATTTGATATTTATCTCATGCACAATATTACCTCATTTTAATATACTGGTAGACGTGCTTAACGAATCTAAAGGTTTAAGTACAGTAACTGTTGTTTCATCGAGGGAAGTGTCTAGATGAGATGATACTGTCTCGAAAACGATTTTACAACGTGAGATAAACAAAAAAAAAAAAAGCATAAAAATCCAGCTGTAAAGGAATTGGGTTACATTTAAATAAATCTGTTAGATAAGTCTTATCTGCATTGACCTTGCAATTCTTACATAAATTTTAAGGAGATGCACCCTTTCCCAGTTACTTGGCACACTCCGTTGACTCAATGATCTACGGTAAACTGACATTAAAAGAGAGGCCACTTCCTCTCATATTCTGTAAAAAATCTTAAGGGAACGGTACCATTCCAGTACCGAGCGACTTAAACTTTTTTTAAGATGCAAAAAAGGCTTTTTTTTTTCTTCTGGACAAATAAGTATTTGAGGTGGTGATCGTAAATGGTACTCCCTGCTTAGAGGATGTATCTTCTAATAGCCGCCAGGCATATTTGATCTGGTGTTATGGCAGATAATTTAAATTTCGTTCCTGTAATGTGTAGATGGAGTGATACTGATCATCATGTGTTTCAAGCGACTCCTAAGGTCAATGGAATGCGAAGCTTGATTATCGTTACAAACAAAATATTTTTAAAACGGAATTTTATGTTCCCATTCGATAGGACAGTCCCAAATTAATGTAGGCGATTTTCGCTTTATCCATATGCATTAACGGCGACAGTAAAACAGGAGAACACCAGCATTCCAGCAGAACTCGCGCGCCACCAAGCCCCGCACTATATGCTACCGCCATGCAACAGCGCTACTCCGTTGCTTCTGGAATATTGGTTGTTCAAATGGTTCAAATGGCTCTGAGCACTTTGGGACTTAACATCTGAGGTCATCAGTCCTCTAGACTTAGAACTACTTGAACCTAACCAAACTAAGGACATTCACACACATCCATGCCCGAGGCAGAATTCGAACCTGCGACCGTAGCAGCAGCGTGGTACCGGACTGAAGCGCCTAGAACTGCTCGGCCACAACGGCATGCTATTGGTTGTTCTTCCAGTTTTAGTCTTTATGTGTATACATATCGATAAAACGAATATCGCACCACACTAATTTGAGAACGCTATATTGAGTGAACATGTAAAATTCTACTTTGAAAATAATTTTTCTGATGAGAAATATACTGTTGCTCTCTGTGGACAGCAGACGTGGAGTGAATGATGTGATGAGCTGCATCTGCTCGGGCTCACTCCAGTTACATATTACAAAATCTAAATTGGAAATATCTGCCGAAACACCAATGAAAGTGCACCTGACGATCTTTAGGAGGGACACCAGGTAAAACTCATTTCTGTTCCAACGTTGTTGTCGAAATGACTGTTTCGACTCTGTTCTGCTTTAGTTTGGTTGTAATATTTTGTCTACCTTTCAGCTTGCTGTTCCTTCGTAGCAGCTTTTGCAGCTCTGACGTCCTAAGCGTTATTGAGAATAAGTTTTGTAGATCACACGTCTCCCTAAACATTCTTTCGAAAAGTTCAGTAGAAAATACGAATACTCACTGCCATCACCATCCCATCCAGTAGACAAGTATTCCTCGTAGGACGCTTCGTAGTCGGGGTCGAAGCAGGACGTGTCATCGCCAGCCAAGAAGTTGGTGAGCTGCTGGGGGGGGCGAGTCTCCACTGGCACTCCGCAGGGCGGCGCAGTACTCCTGCACGGTGCTGTATATGCCGACCATGACGTCATTGTACTGTACCGCGCGGGAGAACCCACTGATGACGAGGCTTGTCAGACCCGCCCCGTCGCACTCCCGCGACACGTTCAGCGACGAACAGAGCCTGTGCAGCAGGAGTAAATTTCTATAAACACTGATAACATAAAGTCGCCCGTAACACCATCAAAAGTGTATATTGCTACAGATAATTAGAGAAATTACATGGGGTATGGGGAGGAGACGTGCATGATGAAATACCTTGTTATATTCCACTAATGCCAAGAAGGTTTGCATGCTTTGAGAGAGTGCATCGACACATTGAAACACCCCCGTTTAAATTCCTTTATTAAGTTTTGAGCGATTTATCGAAGCTACCAAACAGTTAATCATTATGATTATATGACCGTATGCTTAATGGATGAAGGCTATCGTTTTCCTGCTGTGATTTCGGGGGTATTTCAACCGAGTGCGACTGTTCTGAGGCGGAATAGTTAATGATTGAGAGTTTGTCTATTAATGACCACAAACTGATATATAGGGTGTTACAAAAAGGTACGGCCAAACTTTCAGGAAACATTCCTCACACACAAAGAAAGAAAATATTTTATGTGGACATGTGTCCGGAAACGCTTACTTTCCATGTTAGAGCTCATTTTATTACTTCTCTTCAAATCACATTAATCATGGAATGGAAGTAAACAGCAACAGAACGTACCAACGTGACTTCACTTTGTTACAGGAAATGTTCAAAATGTCCTCCGTTAGCGAGGATACATGCATCCACCCTCCGTCGCATGGATCCCTGATGCGCTGATGCAGCCCTGGAGAATGGCGTATTGTATCACAGCCGTCCACAATAGGAGCACGAAGAGTCTCTATATTTGGTACCGGGGTTGCGTAGACAAGAGATTTCAAATGCCCCCATAAATGAAAGTCAAGAGGGTTGAAGTCAGGAGAGCGTTGAGGCCATGGAATTGGTCCGCCTCTACCATTCCATCGGTCACCGAATCTGTTGTTGAGAAGCGTACGAACACTTCGACTGAAATGTGCAGGAGCTCCATCGTGCATGAACCACATGATGTGTCGTACTTGTAAAGGCACATGTTCTAGCAGCACAGGTAGAGTATCCTGTATGAAATCATGATAACGTGCTCCATTGAGCGTAGGTGGAAGAACATGGGGCCCAATCAAGACATCACCAACAATTCCTGCCCAAACGTTCACGGAAAATCTGTGTTGATGACGTGATTGCACAACTGCGTGCGGATTCTCGTCAGCCCACACATGTAGATTGTGAAAATTTACAATTTGATACATACTGACGAAACTGAAATGAGCTCTAACATGGAAATTAAGCGTTTCCGGACACATGTCCACATAACATTTTTCTTTATTTGTGTGTGAGGAATGTGTCCTGAAAGTTTGGCCGCACCTTTTTGTAACACCCTCTATATTTACTACTAACACACAAATTCTGAGGCAGTTGCTACCTTCGCCTTACACATCTAATTACGGTTATATCTTTCATTGGTTGCTGATTTTAGGTACTTCGCCATACGCAATGCTGATGGTTAACATTCACAACAATCCTCACTACAATCCATGGTTGTTACTGGCCGACGCGGTTGACGCGAAACACGTCATTCGGCACTGGTCACTTTGGTTTCATATCACTCGCAAATCGGTATCGATGGGGGTTCACCCCACGACGATCAGGGGGACGCACTCATTCATCATAGTCCGGTGAATTTGCCGTTTACAACTCACTCGGCGCCATTCTTGCCCGTCTCTCCAGTACAGCTGCTCACTCGACACCCAGTACTACTACTCATTCGACACTAGGTTCACTGCCTCCTGCAGCGCTCGACAATCGACTCCTGTCTGCTATCGAGCTGGGTGTCGGATACTAATATCTATGTTCGTGGGATAGTGGATCCCTTACAACATCAATTGGGATCATGTAAGTGGAGCTACTTGGGTGTTACTGCAGTTTAGTGTAAAGTGAACGATACACTCCCTGCAAAATGTTAGCACTCTCTCCACGGTTCTGGTCTCATTTGTATGGAGGATGCAGTCCATGTAGGAGTCACAATTGTTCCTTAACATATCAGATAAGATCGAAGATTTCTATAAGGCGTTCTAACCTGATGTCTGCACACCAAGTTGTTTGTCGCATTTCTGTTAGTGGAGAAGTGTTGGTTCTTGTTGTCCAAAATTGCTACCAACGTGGCTTGTATTTTTCAGATTTAGGCAGGCTTTTAAGTGAAGTAGTCCAAATTTTCCAAATTTTCTTTTATTTACGACGTTCACATTGGATGAAACAACAAAATATCATCAGAAATTCGTGTGCTCGTGAAAATCTGTGATCTACAATTTATACACAATATAACTAATATGTTATCGGAATACTTTTCATTCACAGAGAGTAATAAATAAATTTCCTAATAATCAGTCTGCATTACTCGCAGACTTGCGCCAACATGCAACCACTTTGCTACCGGAAAGGTGCACACCCCACGACTAATTAGCCATTGCAGATCACTGCACTATGACTGCGCAACACGGTTAATGTCCCGACCCGCTTGGCAGAGGGCGTGTGGAGCAGCAAAGCAGCCGAACTCAACTTAACCCCTTGAGTTCCAACGATGTACAACAACTAATTTTAGTATTTTTCACAAAAATGACCATTATCATCATAGTAACCATCGAATGCAACAAGCAATTATCAAAACTTAAATAAATAATGTGAACAGGTGATGTCACTCTGGAAAACGATTTTAAAATTTTTCTCATAATCTTTATTTTCATAGCCAGTAACGAATAAAATAATAAATTGACAACAAATACATAGTCAATGGTTTTAAAGTAGTGGTTTCACATTGGTACCACTGGGACATACAGTTTTCTAACAGCCGTCAGTTCATGAGATATACGAGGGGCGTTCAATAAGTAATGTAACACATTTGTTTTCCGTCCATTTTCGGTTGAAAAAATTGCGAATTTTGCTGTCGGTTATTGGTAAAATTTCCTGTTTGAGGCCCAGTAGTTTCGTGAAAATTCAGTCGGTGGCGGTGCTAAATGTAGCCTTCAAAATAGCGTCTTTAACTGAGGTGCCTTCTAGTCAGAGAGCTGTCATTGAGTTTCTCTTGGCGGAAAACCAGGGCTTCGCAGACATTCATAGGCACTGTCAGAATATCTACGGAGACCTGGCAGTGAGCAAAAGCCGGCCGACCGCACGCAATTGTGACTCCTGCAATGTTGGAACGTGCGGACAGTCTCTTTCGAGGTGATCGACGAATCACAAACACCTCGCTGCTCAATTGGACGTCTCAGGTGGTAGTGGTGACACACTCGTCCACCAGCTGGGGTCCTCATAGGTGAGTGCCCGCTGCGTTCCTCTCCGCCTAACAGAAGACCAGAAAGGACAATGAAGGACCGTCTGTGTGGAATTGCTTGCGCGTCACGAGGCTGATCGTAACAGGTTTTTGTCGAACATCATCACAGGCGATGAAATTTGCTTTCATCACGTTGAACCGGAAGCAAAGTGGCAGTCCATAGAGAGGTACCACACCACCTCCCCTCCGAAGAAAAAGTTCAAAGGCAGCACCCTCAGCCAATAAAGTCATCGTGACGAACTTCTGGGAGTCTGATAGGGTTATTCTGCTTGATGCTGTACCTCATGGCGCAAAGATCAACTCTGAAGCGCATTGTGCTACACTCTGGAAATGGAAGAAACTACACTGGTGTCCAAACTTAAAGCAACAAACCACTGTTTCCCGGGCCAGTGTCTAATTCACGATATAACCATTCAAACTGTCAAGCAGATGCCCGTACAATCGTGTTCTGCACGGAAGATGGCATTCCGGTCAACGAACAACCACACCCATGAAACGAGGTATTGCTTGTTGGGTAGCCAAACATTCACAATCGCTGTGTACACAGTCACAGGCGGCACAGTATGGGACAGAGAAGATACCTAGCAGACTCTTTGCAGAGAAGGGCCATAGAAACAAAGGAAGCACGACAGTCGCAAACTGATGTGGCCTGATGGCTTAATGTGAATAGTTCTGGCATTCCTCGCATGTGGCGACAACTTATAGAGACCGAAGCTGTGTGTCGAAGACTACAGCAAGGCCGATCTCGTGTGCTTTGGCTGTAAGGGCACCACAGTACCGCCTCAGTGCTGCACTGCAACTGGCGTGTGAGCTCCCAGCATCCACTGGACGTGTTGTATGAGGCAGATGGCTTCGACAGCGTGGCCTTTATTGTTGGAGACCTACTATATGTATTCACAGAAAGAAACGTCTAGAGCTGAGTCATCAACATGCTTCCTGGACGGCCGAAGAGTGGGCCAGTGTTCTTCTCACAGATCAGTCCCGATTTAGTCTGCAGAATGATTCTCTATGGATTCGCATCTCGAGGGACCCAAACATTGTGGAAAGTGACTGATATCGAGGAAGATCCCAAATAGTGTGGGATCCCAAATAATGTGGCCAGGGCACTGTTTACCAGTCAAGTAAGGTCACGGCCGGCCGAAGTGGCCGCGCGGTTCTGGCGCTGCAGTCTGGAACCGCGAGGCCGCTACGGTCGAAGGTTCGAATCCTGCCTCGGGCATGGATGTGTGTGATGTCCTTAGGTTAGTTAGGTTTAACTAGTTCTAAGTTCTAGGGGACTAATGACCTCAGCAGTTGAGTCCCATGGTGCTCAGAGCCATTTGAAGTAAGGTCAAGTTGAAAAACAGCTTTTTGTAACGGAAAAAGAGGGGGAATAATATGGTACATAGGAATCCTGAATAAAACCAATCTGCTTTCAGAAAAAAATGCCTTAAATTAAGTACTGAACGTCCCTCGTATTTGAAATAAATGTCGCTTTTTTGGTAGACAAAATCCCACATGTCAAAACATCCGTGAAGTCATAATGGCTAAAACAAATTTTGGTCCTAAATAACAAGCAAAACCTGGGCTAAAATTTAATAAATTTGTATAAAAAGTACCTTTTGCTCCAGTGGTTTCATTACGAAACCACACATAGCAGCAGTAGCACAAACTCAAATTTCATTACAATAACTTTCGATATACTTACTGTCACCGTCAATGATTTTTTTCAATATGATCACTGTAAAAGAGCCACGTGTCACAGTACCCTACAATCACATCGAATAATCTATCCGCTAAGTGGTGCTTTTAACGCAGTAAGTGAGTGCTACAATGCACCACGTTCATGGGAGTACCACAGTGTACCACTCAATGTCTCTGCCTTATAATAGTTTCGCTGGTGCGAAGGCATCGGTACTTCCCAAATAATTAATAAAATGGTGGTTTCAGGCAGAAACAACTGGTACTCGGAGGGTTGAGCGAGGAGTCTGCGGTCGGCAGCGGGCTGCCAAGATATAGTGTAGAGTGCCGGATGCATTGAGGGTGAGACGTCCAGTGTGTCGATTCTTGAGATTGCATCCCGAGTCGTCAGCGAGCACCGGAGTTGCAGGCGGCTGTTCGCAACTTGTGGTAACGGCCCCGTGCATTAGGAGGATGGTTAAGGCGGCCGTGGCAACTGGAAGAGTCTGTTGGGGAGGGATGGTGCAGCCTAGTCTGAAAAAGCACGCATGGGGCGTTGAGTGGTGGTTGGAAGCTGTCGACACCGAGAGAATGGCGCCAAACACAGGAAGAGAGGGCTGGATCCCGAGAAGATTGTACGTTGAGGCCATGGACGTGGTAGTGATTACTGCCATGCGCACCGTGCACAGTATTTCTCAAGGAGGTTTTCAAAGCATTGCAGTCTGAAATTACCAAGCTTTGGTACTTGTTACGAACTTCGTGGCTCATCACGGTGGACTGGTTGAGTTGTGTGCTTGTTGTATTTTGAAACCGTGCGGTTGATTTGTATTACAGGGGACTGCAGACGTATTATCGTTAGCACACCGATCTTACCTATCTTAAGATGCTGCAGTGCCTATATTATTACTAATTACAATGCAAAGTTCCTTTGATCAGACATGCATATGTCCAAAGGAACAGGCACTGCGGCGTCTACAGCCGTTGTGAAATGCATTAAATATATTCGCAGTTGCGATTATATACAACCTTCAGCTGTCTCGAATCCGGATTTCCAGCTTATCGTCAGCGGTCGCCTTACCATTTTTTAATGTAGGAAACGGGTTAAGTAAACAAAACATCTTTATTTGTTGAAGCATAAATACAACAGAAAGGCCGTCCATCAGGCGGAAACAACATAAGACATTACAATCGAACAATATGTGCAAAGTGCGGCTGATCCCGGCGGAGGTTCGAGTCCTCCCTCGGGCATGGGCGTGTGTGTTTGTCCTTAGGATAATTTAGTTTAAGTGTGTTTGTCCTTGGGATAATTTATTTTAAGTAGTGTGTAAGCTTAGGGACTGATGACCTTAGCAGTTCAGTCCCATAAGATTTCACACACATTTCAACATTTTCAATACGTGCAAAAGTGTTTATTAATAAGGTAGGGAGAAAAATAATAACAATAATACTGAAATTAAGACAAAAGGTATGAGGCGTAGATAAAGAGGGAAGAAGGTTTGGCGATATGATAAGACTTGCAGGCACCCCGTGCCTGGCAGATGGGGTGTGAAACAGAGTGGGCAGGGGTCAACATGCGAGGCCTGGCCACGGTGTCTGCGGCACCACTACCAGGAAGAAGCACCTGAAAGGAGGGCAGAAGACAAGGAGGAGGGCATAATATAGTTGGAGGAATGATCAGCGTGCTCTGATACAGTGCATAAAAGTTCCATGCGCCTACTCCGCGTGGGTTACGATATAGAAATGTAGTGCGGGGAGTCTCAGTGTCAGCAGGGGATGCGGGGCTGATGTAAAGATCGCGCGAAAGCCATTGGCGAAGAAGGCGCGGTAGCGCGGTCGGTGCTCGACGTCATTGTGGGCGCTTTTGTAAATACTACCGGAAGTCAAGTCGCGATTTATCACATACAGGTAAGTTCAAAATGGTTCAAATGGCTCTGAGCACTATGGGACTTAACAGCTATGGTCATCAGTCCCCTAGAACACCCAGTCATCACGAGGCAGAGAAAATCCCTGACCCCGCCGGGAATCGAACCCGGGAACCCGGGCGTGGGAAGGGAGAACGCTACCGCAGGACCACGAGCTGCGGACCTACAGGTAAGTGATCGGCCACCCCTTGACCTATACAATCGCATAATTTTTGGTAGAGGGTAAATAAGTATCCTCAGGTTGGATAAAAGTCCACGGGTCAATAGAGTCGGGCGGAATCGCGGAGATAGCAGGCAACGAACTGTCGAACCAGTTTTCAGACGTCACTGGTGGCAGCACAAGTCAGATGGCGGACATCGTAGTTCACGAGGTGGAAGATTGAACAAAGCGGGGTGTCCGTTAGTCCGTTGGCTTGAAGACGTTTATTTGTGGTGTACTTTCACATGCGCCCTGGTTCCCTGTTGTCCGGACGTTGGAGGGAAGGAAATGCTGATGGACATGACGCCAAACCATGGGCCACCGCATCGATGGACGTTTGAGTTCGATGTTGTTGCTAGATATGTAACGAAGCAATGGGGTGTAGAAATCTTTGGTTCGAGGAAGGTGCGTGCTCGACAAGTGAGTGTGAGCTGTGAGCATAACGATGGAATCAGGTGTGTGATGTGACCCTCTGGTACTGGCGGCGATATGGTTGCGTCCCTAAGAATGCCCAGGAGGTCAAGGTTGTGCAGTATTTAGGTCAGCGACGTTCACGGGTGGCCCCTGTCTCGGTAACGCGTTGAAGACATACGGAACTTTGGAGGTGGGAGGTGTTTAGCTTCCACGGTGGATGACTGTTCCAGACCACTTGTTGCGGAGGAGAATATTGCAAATGTTGACACAGTGGTCCGAAAAGGCCAAAAGCCAAAGTTCTGCACATTGGAGTGCAGGTGTGAGTTCCCGAGAGACGCAAATCCTGTCAAGGCGGCTCGCGGAGTCAGTCGTATGGTAAGTATGTCCAGGTGCAATGCCGTGCCAAACTTCCAAGGTGTCGCGGATCACGGATCACGGACGACAAGGCGCAGTTATTGACAGGTGTTGTAGTGGAGCATTTGATCCTTATGGCGCAGGACACAATTAAAATCACCCCCAAGCAAGCAGAGGTCAAAGCACCCAAGAAATAAAGGGGATTTCTTCTGAACAGAAGTGCGCTCTGTGGCACCTGCGGGTGGAACCTGACGGAGCGTAAATGTTGACAATACGAGTCTCCACGATAGTGACTGCCAGGCCTTTAGCGGACGGAAGGTGGGTAATATCAGCCACCCGAATACCCTCTTGGGCGTAGATGCCTACGCCACGTCGCAGGTGGTCACCAGGAGAAGCGTAAGTGTTATATCCCGCGAAGTGTGGCCAAGTGAACTTCCTGCAGTAGCGCGATGTCTGTGTCCTAAGCCCATATCATTTCTCGTAGCAGTTGAATTTCCACGCGGTAGCTGTTGTTAGTATTGATCGTTGTTATTCGGTACATTTGGAGTCGTGCCTCGCCGTGGAGGGGAACTACATCAGCTGATGGTGAAGAGGGGCGAGGCAACGGCGAGCCGTGCCGTGCGCCACCTAACGGCGTTATCGTCGTCCTAACCAGGTCTTCTTCTGCGAGAACTCCGTCCCCAGCATGTGGTTACGCCGTCGTCGACGTCGTCACTCAGCACTATCGACGGCGCTGTCGTTGTGGCGTTCTTATGTTCCACCTCGTCCGTAGCAGCGGGGACCTCTAGGCAGCAGTCGTAACCGTGGAGTTCATTGGTTGAAGTGCAGCTGGGCGAGCCGGCAGAGTCGGTGCCGGCACAACCAGAGCCGGCGTCTCGTCATTCATGTCGTCGTGCAGGTTCTCCGAGGTCTCGTCGGACCAGACGGCCTCTGCAGCCTCGCGGGTGAGCTGTCTCGAGACCGCCTCTTGCCCCTTTTAAGTGAACGTTGTTCGCTGGTCCGTCCCTCTGTGCCGGGAGACGGGAGGGGGACGATAAGTGAAGGTACGTCCATGCCATCAGCCGAGAGGGAATCGGAAATCGTCCCTGTCGTTAGTGGTGCCGGCGTCAGATTGTGAGAGTGACATGTCGACCCCGGCAGTATCCGTAGCAGCTCGAAGGATCACCGGTACATGGTCCGACGGACGGCGGTTAGCGGAAGGACAAGAAGCGCCGATGCGTAGGTGATCGATAAAAAAATCGTCGGGGACGCCACGGTAGCGGCCGGCAATTGGGTGATGCGTCGTTTAAGACACTCAGAGCTGAGGTGGCCTTCTTTGCCGCACCTGGAACAGGGATTGGCCGCCGTATACGACGACCGCGCGGCACCCGCTGATTTTCAGGTAAGATGGCACGTGGCAGCGGAGATCGATGATGATCTGTCGTACACCGTTAAGGACGGGGTATGTTTGGAATTGCGCCCAGCGTTCGGCAGTGTGGCAGTGTACAGTGCCATGAGTGCGGAAAGCTGCGATAACGTCTTCGGCCGGGAGCTCGAAAACTCGTATTGTGCGCGTGCCGAAGCCTGCGTGGTCGACAGTGCCGTCGGCGTGGCAAAAGCGTAGTCCATGTGTGGTGCCACGAAGTATTCTTTCGTATGCCGCGTCTTTGTCGACTTTGACGTACACGGTACTGCTTAAGATGGACAAATAGATGCCCAAAATGTCGAAAACTGGGATCTTAGCTCCGTCGCTTAGGAAGCGTTCCATTTACAAGGCATTTGGTCGGGTGTAATCACAGCAGAAGGTGAATCGTAGTGTTGATTTTCGAAAACGGTTGACCATTGTTCTGCAACACGTAAGCGACACGTAAGTGACGGTCGCTGAAAGTAAACAACAGCGAGCACTCGCGCTCCGCAGGCGGAACAACAGCACGTCCGCACTGCACGGCTCGAAAGCCGGACTGTACCATTTGGCTACCTGTGCGCAATTGACGGCCAGACCGAAACTTTCATATGTCGTTAACCGCCGTGCAGAGTGGCCTTGTGGTTTTAGGCGCCATGTCACGGATTGCGCAGCCCTCCCGCCGGAGGTTCGAGTCCTCCCTCCTCGGGCATGGGTGTGAGTCTTCTTCTTAGCGTAAGTTAGTTTAAGCAGTGTGTAAGTCTAGGGACCGACGATCTGAGCAGTTTGGTCCCTTAGGAATTCACACACACTTGAACATTTTTATTCGTTAATCATACGAGAACCTTCATAGTCTAGTGATTAGGTTCCTAGTAGTATTGTTAATAAATGGTACCGGTGATAATAAACGGTAGCCTTCACAAACTGGAGCCGCTTCCACTCCATGTTCGTGCTGTTGCCAACTGCTCCATTCCATCACTTTCTGGGGCATCGCTCATAATAACTAAACAACTCATGAAGTAATTCGCATTGTTTACATCTTTTCTTATTTTACAAAATGCTATTGTCAGATTATTTTAATAAGCACGCCACACGCACTCCATGAAGACTTTTAGTCTTTTTCTCAATTTGTATTTGACGTTTTGTTTATTTAATAAACAGTATGATGTAGTTATAGGTTTTAGTATGCAAGCCGTGCCCTTGTAGCCAATCACAGCATAACATGCTCCGCTGGTTACGCATCAGCTAAACACAGTAGATTAACGAACGTAAGTACTGTATGTAAACCTACTAGTGGCAACTTTTCTTGGTCGCAAATAACGAAATAATCATGGCTGTAAGACCCAGAAATGTTGCAGTATAGTTGGTGATGTCTGTCGTATTGTGTATGGTAGACTTTCCAATTAAGAGTGTCATAAAATATTAAACTTCCATTTCGTTGACATGGTGGTACCTTTATGTATTTGCATTTAATTTCGTGAAAATAAATCCTTATTAAATTGCTCAGTATTATTTAATCACTCTATATTTATACTGTAAACTCATATAACATTCTGGTACATATTTGTTCAGAGATTAGGTATGCTTTGTGGAAGTAGTTAAAGGATTTTAGGTGGTAGCAGATGAAGAAGAAAGAAAATTACTAAACAGAAGTAGAAGTAAAAAGTAGTAATCCTGATGTACAGCTACATAATCATTTGACGGGGAATATTTATGTCTCCTGGAATCTGAATACTTTCACAGAGAAAGTTCTAGAGCACATACACTGAAGTCATGGGATACCTCCTAATATCGTGTCTGGCCTCCTCTTGCACGGTGTATTGCTGCAATCCACGTGCATGGACTCAAAAAGTCACTGGAAGTCCCCTGCAGAAATACTGACCCATGCCGCCTCTATAGCCGTCCATAATAAAGAGCGTTGCCGGAACAGGAGCTTCCTCACGAACTGATCTCTCGATAATGTTCCATCAATAATCGATAGGATTCATGTCCGGTGATCTGGGTGGCCAAATAATTCGTTCGAATTGTCGAGAACGTCCTTCAAATCTGTCATGAATAATTGTGGCCCGGTGACATGGCGCATTATCATCCATAAAATTTGCCTAGTTGTTTGGTAACATGAAGTTCACGAATGGCTACAAGTGACCTCCAAGTAGCCAGACGTAATCATTTACAGTCACTGATCGGTGCAGTTAGACCAGAGGATCCAGTCCATTCCATGTGAGCACAGTCCACACCATTATGGATCCACAACCAGCTCGCACAGTGCCTTGTTGACCACTTGGGTCCATGGCTTCGTGGGGTCTGTGTCACAATCAAACTCTACCCCCAGCTCTTACCAAATGAAATCGGGACTCATCTGTCCAGGCCACAGTTTTCCAGTAGTCTAGGGTGCAACCGATATGGTCACAAGCCAAGGAGAGGTGCTGCTGGCGATGTCGTCCTGTTAGTAAAGGCATCCGCGTCGGTTATGTACTGCCATAGTGTCGTACTTTCCACATTGATTTCTGTGGTTATTTCATGCAGTGTTTGTTTTCTGTCAGCAGCGACAACTCTACGCGAACGCCGCCGCTCTCGGTCGTTAAGTGAAGGCCGTCGGCCACTACGTTGTCAGTGGTGGGAGGTAATTCATGAAATGTGGTATTGTCGACACAGTCTTGACACTGTGGACCTCGTAATACTGAGTTCCCTAACGACTTCCGAAATGGAATGTCCCATGCGTTTAGCTCGAACTATCATGCCGCGATGAAAGTCTGTTAACTCCCGTCGTGCGGCTACAGCCACGTCGGAAAGCTTTCCACATGAATCAGCGGAGAACAAATGACTGTTACGCAAATGCACTACCCTTTTATAAGTTATTCATTCATGCCTATAAATTTTGTCATCTTGGTGTATGAGATGGTATGCGACTCATCCTGCAATGGAAGAAACGAATTGTCACCACTCAGGACCACATATTTGTCCAACTCGACTATACAGGTAACTGATTCAGTTTGATAGTCTGAAGTGGCCAGGTAGGAAGGCAATAGTTGGGGGATTTTACTTTGTGATACTCAAAGTAGCGAATTCTCCGTTACGATGTCTTCACATTCATAAAAAAGAGAAATTGTACGTGTTCTCTGAAGGACAATGCTTTTTAAAAATGTAAGTGTGCTGGAAAATAAAGAAGAATGTATATTTCTGTAGCTTTTCTTTCGTCTGTAGCACAGGTTCTACTGATAAAACTACAAGCTTCTTGGTCTACCGGAAGTAATCGAGACGTGTGGTTTCCATCAGTATCCCAGAATACAACTGTGTAAACAAATGGAATGGCTGAGACGTAATGGAATACCAAAATATCACCAATTAGTTGTGAATAATATTAAATGAAACAGAGAAATGGCACAACTGACAGAACTGCATGGTGGAGACTGCTGGCTTCGCAAACCTGCAGCACCAGCTCGCAGTGTGACCAACTCACCTGAACAGCTCGTTGATGGTGGAGACGCCGGAGTCGCTCTGCAGCAGCTCCTCGAACTCTTTCATGGCTGCATCCACCACTGGTACGCAGTTAGGATCAAACGTCTGCATGCTCTCAGCCACCACTTCCAGGTACTCTGCGGCCAACGACACTCCATTTCAGTAAAATCACACAGACGTTTGAATGCATTGATTCTATGGTTTTTGGTCTCACAATTGGCATTTCGCCCTAGCAAGAGAAATATTTCCCTTTAATTCCGGAAAGGGTCTCCACATAAGTAATACTTGCTGTTTTGCCAGAAGCTGACATGTTGAGCCCGTGGCTGTGCGCAAAATATAGGTTGAGTCTTACATATATAAGTAGCATTTATTTTCATCCTGATTGACTATATAGCAAGGTTTTATTTTTGTGATGGATAGGAATGAGGAAATGACTACTGTCTTTGATTTCCAACATAAACCATTATTTAGTATAAATGGAGTTTTCATTGTTTCAAATTAGTAAATGGGAAATTTCAAACTGAGGGAATCCAGATCCATTCAGTGTCAGTCACAAACTGTGCTCCATGTTTTTTTCAGCAAATATTACAGTCTCACGCATCTATAATCCGGTAGAGCTGATCAAGCTTATTCATAAATGGTTTGCTGAATCTACTATAGTCAGAGATGTACAAATATATGATTTGAGCTCGTTTTTAATAAATTGTAGGGATTCTGTTTCTGGCTCACCTGGGAGAGTATTCATTTACGAACGCACTCTTCGACCAAATCCTTATCAACACTTACATATCAAAACTGTACGCTGTCTCTATTGCTAAGAGACCTGAGGGAGAGACAGAACAGCAGAAAATGGAAAGCTCACTGTTTCTACACGTTTGTAGAACGACCTGTAACAATTGTTTTGTGGCAGTGGAAAAAGAAGATGAGCAGGAAAGATTGGTGCTTGACTACAAGCATTTAAATGAGGTCTTAGATAGAACATTCGGAAAATATGAATAAACTGCAGTAAACGGCACTCAAACGAAAAAATTAAGTAAACTGTTTATTATTTCAGAAGTAATCAACATAACCGTTAATACGTTTTTTAACAGTTAAGCCGGCTCCTGTAAAGTTATGATGACATTTTTCTTTTAGTACAAGGACCCAATGCTCATTGACTTTCTGGAACAAGGTGCCACAACTTAACCACTGTCGTACATGGACACTTCGGAAAAATTGAAACATGCCATCAAGTCCAAACGCCCAGGAATGTTGACGATCGGCATCATTCTGTTGAGGTATAATACGAAGATTGTTTCGACTATTCCGATGGAATTTCGCTGGAAGCTCTTACACATCCTGCACAAAGTGCCAGTCTGTCTCCAAACGATTTTCGTATTTTTGGAGCCCTGGAGAAAGACAATCAAGGGCGTTCATTTGCTTTGAACAAGGAGGTGCACTCTTGAATACAATCACGGTTCTGTAGGCAACTGCAAATATCTTTCCGTGACAGTAATAACCATCCTGTCTCACTGTGAGATAAATGTATTAACAGTTATGATGATTACTGTTGAAATGATAAACAGTTTACTTACTTTCTTCCACCTGTCTCGTTTTCATTTGACTACCCCTGATACATAAAATGCAAAGTACTAAACTGATGAGCGGCTTGACATCGGGTTTCCAGCAGATAGCCATAGCTACCAAGACCAGTAAGTACACTGCCTTCTTGTATAATGGTATATGTTAACAATGTAATGTTCTGCGTCATTTGTCCTGAATGGGTATGTAACACAGTTCATGTTCCCTAGGTCTTTTGAGTGCAGATCTTGTATCCAAACTAGCAATGTTATGGTGATATTTTGTCTCTCTTCGTGACTGGATAGCTCTCTATGAATTACTACAAAGTGTATTTGAAGCATTGAAAAGGGGAGGCGTGATTTGGAATCTGCTGAAAAAATGATAATCTTCCTGAAGGGTATAATAAAGAAATGTGAGATCACATTGGTTAGTGAGAGACATAGACCTATTACTTGTCACCCACATCCAAATATAAGAAACAATTAAGATCATTTTATGTTTTATGTGGATACTATAGGAAACTTGTGATAGAATAATGTTTAAATTCACCTTGCCCAAGTGAATAACTCAAGAAAAATGGAATGAAGATCTGAGGGAGGTACTGACAGAAAGTATCTGATCCTGTGAAAGAGGTCCCGTGCTATAGCAATATTTTATGTTGACCTTATTCGTCATTACTTATTCATTTATCCACCAATAGTGGTAATCTTGGTCATGGAGCAGAGGAGTTTCGAGAATGTTGAGTAAATGGTGAACATAGAAGTGAAACAGCTTTAACAAACAGGATACTCCTGAAATAGGAAACTGGAACACACTGACAAAACATAATTGCTAGAAGTACCTCAGGCAATAACCAAATTTAAATGTCACCTGGTGGTCGCATTATAGTAGTACGTTCGCTCCATAAAGCATTCTGCTGCCTAAAAGAGTGCCATATGGAACGTAGCCTATTGGGAACATGGGCACTCCTTAGGCAATAGTTTCATTATTAAATACAGATAATCTGGTGACTGATGTCCTCTCTAGATTACCACTGTTAAGTTTGTTGTTCCTCCTTCTGCTTTACGCTTGCGTACTGTGTCTTTTGAGAGGGACCAATGAACTGTTGTTTTATCCCTGCTTTATTTAAAAGAGGTTTATGTATGCGTAGTTGAACCAGTGTTAACTTAACAACTTTAACAACTTGTCACCACATGTCGAGTGCCCGACGACTACCTAAGAGTATAATATACCGTCTGTGGGCTTGCACCCTGACATCATACTGGGCTGCGACCTCAAAATTTATTGATTGTGATCTAAGGAACCTATATATATATGTATATATATATATATATATATATATATATATATATTGCACTGTTTTAATTAGAAAATACTTAATTTCGTAGAGGTATGTACCGTGTATGCAACTAATTGAAGCCAGTTTGTTTATTGCCATACGCCTTTCGCTTCATTTATTTGGGAAGCATCATCAGTCGCCTGTAATACAACTTTCCTTTTATACATACAATAAACGTATTATTTGGTAGAAGTAATATGCTGTTAGATTACATTTTGTCGTATCTTTCTCTTGTTTTCTGGGTTGAAATCACCTTCTGAGGACAAAATTTGTAATCTCAACTTATCGTTCGGTGTTACCTACGATTTCCAGCGCTGTTGACTCATGTGTGTGGTTCTGGAGATGTATTTGTTAGTTTCCATACTCCATCTGGCCGATTTCAGGCGTCCTTCCACCCACATCTGTCACATCGCATATATAACTTACACTTTCCACTTTGTGATCAACATATGTGTGTTTTCAGTGTGTAGTGTTGCCAACTGTTGTTGTGTCTTTGTCCGTCTTTTGTATGTGTTGTGTTGTGGTTTGATATTTTTCATTTGTTGTGTGTGTGAATTTGTGTGTAATTGTGTAATACTTTCTTGAGAGGGTGATTTTTTTTTACTTTTAATATGGATATTTGTGTGTGTGTGTGTGTGTGTGTGTGTGTGTGTGTGTGTGTGTGTGTGTGTGTGTGTGTGTATTTTGCTGTGCGTAAATATGTGTTTTTATATAAAGGAGATTCATTAATTATTTATCTTGGTTACATTTCGGTTTGTTATTGTTTTTGTGGCTAGCACAGCAGTGTCGATGCAGTTGTTCAGCATACTGTGGCAGCCATTCTTTTGGCAGCCAACCAAGCCATTCCATTTTTCATGGGATCTCCCCCTCAGAAGACAATATTCTGCATCAAAGGTATTGGCAAAGATCAGACGACGCTACAGCTTCCAGTACTCTGCAGGTGTACCAACTATTTCTTTAGGTGGTGCTATTTATACTGACCCAGACTCTGTCAACGAACATTTTCCTGAGCATTGTGGTCACACATTTACATCTGAGAACTACCATCCCGCATATCGGCTTATAAAATAGTGGGTGGACCGAATATGCTTGCCTTTTACTACCTGCCACCTGGAGCCATGCAATGCTCCATTCAGTGTATGGGAATTCTCCAGTGCCCTATCCCATTGCCCTGATGCAGCCCCAGGGTCAGACAACATCCACAACCTAATGCTGAAATATCTCTCAGTGGACTGTCAGCAACACATCCTTGTCCTCTTTAATCGGATCTGAAATGAGGGTGAGTTCCCATCTCAGTGGAGAGAAAGCGCGATTGATCCAGTATTGACACTGAGTAAGAACCCCCTCGAAATTGACAGTTAACACGCAATCACCCTTACTGGCAATCTCTGTAAGTTGCTCAAACACATGGTGAGCGAGCGACAGGGTTGGCTTCTTGAATCCTGAGGCCTTTTGACTCCATCTCGGGGAGGCTTTTGGAAAGGCCGCTCCACGGCCGACAATTTGGTTCACCTGGAGTCCACCATTTGGACGGTCTTTGCTCGTCGTCAGCATCTCATGACTGCCTTTTTCGACCAACAAAAGGATTATGGCGTGACATGGCGTCACTACGTCCTAACTACGTTACATGAGTGGGGTCTCCAGTGGGTCCCGATATTTGGCAAGAATTTCCTGTCACACCATCCATTCCAAGTTCAGGTGGGGTCCCACAGGGCTCTGTAATGAGCGTCCATATCTTTCTGGTGGGCATCAATAGTCTAGTGGCGGCTGCAGGGTCTCTGGTTTCACACACCTCATATACCAACGATTTTTGCTTTTATTATTACCTCTCTAGTGTGGTTGTGGCTGAGTGTTGCCTGCAGGGAGCCAAAAAAAGGGGCAGTCATGGGCTGTCAACCATGGCTTTCGGTTTTCAGACTCATGCCATATAATTCTGTAGCCACTGTGGTGCGCATCCACACCCAGAGCTTTACGTAGACGATCAGTTACCTATTTCTGCCACTAGTCTTCGATTCGCAGCTGATGTGGCTTCCCCATATCCGTCAACTTAAGCGAACATCCACTCCTCAATAAATTTCACTGCACAATTTGATACATTCATAGTTCCGTAGGCAGCTGCAAACGTTTTTCCGTGAGGGCACTGCCCGTCTTTTCTCACATTCGGATAAATGTATTATAAGTTAAGACGATTACTTTTGAAATGAACTATTTACTTACTTTATCTATCTGTGTCGCTTTCATTTGACTTTCCCTTTTAGATATAGGGATTACAAGATGAGAAACCTGATAAAACAGACACAAACACCAAGTCTAGAGTACGATTGCAGGGAGAATTATCAGCGGCGAACTGGTATGACATGGGCGTAGAAAAACTGCCACAGCGTCTACAAAAATGTATCGACAGAAATGGTGATTATGTCGAAAAATAGCTAAGTGTTCAAGCTGTAAACTGATGTGAACCATTGTAGAAATAAACAAGTCTACGTACTTATAAAAAAATAGGAAACCTTAATTTTGGAATTTTTGGAATTATCCTCGTAATATATCCTTTTTCGTTGTTATCCAGGTTGCACTTCCATAAGTTGCAAATACAACTGACAGCGACTTTTTTTTTTTTTTTTAAAAATTCTAGAAGTGTCTCTTTCCTTACCTTCATTAAGGTTCATTTAGTATTACCGTTCATTAATTTAAATTTCTCTGTCTTATGTTGAAAGCCAATTTCGTCTTCTTGTGATATACTGCATCCAACGTATTTAAAACTTTCTAATTACTCAAAATTGGAAAACAAATGTCAATGGACACATTTTTGTCATACATAAAAGCACTTGTGGAGATGGAAATACGGAATGAATAATCACAGCGACGCGGGAAGCTGTTGCTGGTGTGCAGAGGGCTACCTGGGAAGTTGGCCTGTGCCAGAACGGGCGCGCTGGAGGCGACGGCTCCGTCGGTGATGTCCGGGTAGCGGAGGCGCGCCCAGGCGGCCAGGTTGCCGGAGTACGAGCCGCCGAAGACCACCCACTTGGCGGCGCCCAGCTGAGGGTTCTCCTGGCGCTGCTGCCGGATGAAGGACGCCAGGTCCTCCAGTGCCTGCGTCGAGATCAGGTAGCGCAGGTTCGTCGTGCTGATGTCCCTGCGGAAGCAAGCGGGGGCTGACCGAATATGCTTACGCTGATCGTTTTTAAAAAGTGTTGCATTGTAGGAGCAAATGAATCTGAGGTTTCAGTAAAATACAGGGTTGTTCGTAGGTATTTCCGGGGCTTCGGAAGACGAATGCGCCATTGTGTAGAAGGTGTACAGAAGATTCGTGATACACGTTGTGCCGTACTTGCACTAGGGATCAGGTGTGTCATACACACAACACGTAGACAAATCATCCACTCCGTATTGTCACATCGAATTAGTTCATGGCTGCAGATAGGCAACCCAACGAAAAAATTACTATGTCTGACTCCTGTTGCGCCTTCCCAGCCAATTCGTGTCGACAATTTCACTAAATTTCACTCTCGTATTGTCGGTTGCCAGGTCACGAATGGTGCCCAGATTGAGCAATCGTAATGTAAGTTTAAAACTTTGGGAGACTCTCTATACGCTGTATGTTTTCTGTACGTCTTGCATTTTTCGTGCAGTCATCTTCTGCAGCACAAGAGATACTTAAGAATAATCTTCTACCTTTCAATTTACGACCACGTAATTCTGCATATCTCCACTCCTGAAGATGGGCTTCATTCCAGGGGCGACATATACTGTGGATCTAGAGACACGATAGCTCTCTAACGGGTGTTTCGATATGTTTGACATACTTTAGTAAAATAATTTACGTTTTGCAAGCTGTCTGAAAATTATAATTTAACTTTATCAAAACTAGAGATGATTGTCTCATTGGGACAGCCGCGATCGTTCTTTGAATAAAAATGTGGCATTTCAGTTTTGGATCGCTATTTTTTTTATTTTCAATAACCGGTTTCAGGATAGCTGCCCGTCTTCAGATCATATATTGCAGAGTAACGTGTCAGTACAGAACTATTGGTTCGCTGTCAAAACCAATAGTTCTGTAGTGACTCGTTACTCTGTAACTGCAATATTTGATTGGAAGGTGGGCAACTTGCCTGAAACCGGTTACTGAAAATAAAAAAAATTGCAATCAGAGACTGAAATGATATATTTTTAAAATAACTGATTTCTTTTTTTAACCATGAACTGCTTTCTTCTTACGTACCAACATTGACCTGTTCAAGATCCCTTTCGTTGCTGCCAGGGGAATTGTTTCCTGTCTCCATAGCAGTACTGGGATGTTTCTGCTGGAATATCTTCCAGGACGTCTATTACGCTTTTCTCAATGTAGCAAACAGTATCAAAATCACCTCTTTTCGCAGAAGGTCATTGCTGGAGAATGTTGTGTCACAGCGCTGATTGTCATGGTGGAGCATCCAGCTGTTGTACATGTCCCTTTCTTACCCTGAGTCTTTCAAGGACTTCCCAATGAAGTTAGCTGACAGTTTGTCCTGAAAGCGATAATTCTTTGTCAACGATACTCTAGCTGTAAAGAAACTAATGAGTTTTTGTTTATGGATAGACTCATTCGTGCTGCCTCCGGATAGGGAGACTTTTGCCGGAATTGTTTCCACTATTCAGCATCTGTGATACCGAGAATGAAGAATATGGCTACATTTGAAGGCGGTCCAGATAATAAATACACCTACTATTCTAACTGATCCTCTGTTCTGTGTCAGGCTCACTGAACCATTTTTGCATGACTTATGATAGAATTTGATTGACACTAAACGCGTTCAAATTTAGCGCTCTGCTAATCATTGACATTGTCAATCGACTATCTGATATCACTGGACACGTGACTGTTTCCACATTTTCATCTGTTCTACAGTTATACAATTTCACCTGTACCCCCTAAAAAAGGTTGTAACTTGTGAACCGTTACGCCCTCGACAGTAACTGTACTCTGTAACACATCTACGACCTGTCATTATTCACTTCGGTGGTTTCGCCAAGTTTCAAACAAAATTTTATGACGCTGTATTGCTCGTACTTTTGCTGTCTGCATTCGTAACATACGTGAGAAACAAAACTCCACTTTATACCCACACTCTTGCAGTAACTAAGAAACACTGAAACTGGTAAAGGTCACAATCCAAAGTAACTGTCGTGCGAATAGAGAGGCAACAGAATTGCCGGTTTATGCGCAACATTATTAGTCTCATTACTTTTGTAGCACGCCTCGTATTTATTACGAAAGGCCTCACTGTGGCAGCATTATTGTAGCCACATCATCTCCTCAAGCAGTGTAATGTAGGGTTCTACATTACACTGTACCTTAAAATGTTTATTTGCAGTGAGATATTAACCAGAAAGGCAAATAAAACACTTTCACAGACTCCAAACTGCGTTTTTGTTGTCGTGGTCTTGAGTCCGAAGCGGCTTTTCGTGTTACACTACCCAGTGCAAGCATCTTGGTCTTAGAATAAGTACTGCAACCTACATCCTTTTGAATTTACCTACTGTATTCGTTTCTTGGTCTTCCTCTACGAGTTCTATTTCCCCCTCCCCTCCTCCTCCCACCCCCCTATACACACACACACACACACACACACACACACACACACACACACACACACACACACTTCTCTCCAACACTTAACTGGTGATCTGTAAGCTATTCTTTCTTTTAATCAAGTAGTGCTACAACTTTTTTCCTCCCTAATTCTCTTAAGTACCTCCTCAATTAGTTACGCACTATCCCTATCTATTATTGAACATTCTTCTGCAGTGCAACATTTGACAAGACTCTATTCTCTTTTATCTGAACTGTTTCTTACCGACATTTGACTTCAATGCAAGGCTACACTTCAGAAAGGACTTCCTAACACTTACCTCTATAGTCGATGTTAACAAATTTCTCTTCTTCGGAAGCCCTTCTCTTGCACTGCGAGTCTACTTTTATATCATCTTTACTTCAGCCATCATCATTTATTTTACTGCCCCAAATGGCAGAATCCATAAACTACTTTAAGACTCTTGTTTCCTAATCTAGTTCCTTCAGTACCACATGATTTCATGTGTATATGCAGACTGAAGAGACGAATGAAAGTTGAAATGCTCTCTGAAACTATGTAGCTTCATTTGATTACCTGGTTTAATTCGACTTCATTCCATTACGTCTGTTTTGCTGTTGTTGATGTTCATCTTAAATTTCCTCTTTCAAGAAGACATCCATTCCGTTCAACTGCTTTTCCGCGTCTGTTGTCTCTGATAAAATTATAATGTCATCGTCAAACCTCAAAGTTTTTATTTATTCTCCCTGTACCTTAACAACTTATGTAATTTTTTTCTTTTGTTTCTTTTACTGCTTGCTCAAAGCACAGATTGAATAACGTCTCACTCGGTTCTCAACCACTGCTTCTCTTTAGTGCCCCTCGATTCTTATTACTGCGTCTGGTTTCTACACAAGTTTTAAATAGCCATTCGCTCCCCGTATTTCACCTTTGGTACATTCATAATTTCAAAGAGATAATTCCAGTCAACAATTACAAAAACTTTCTTTAAGTCTACAATTTCGATGGACGTAGGTTTGTCTTTTCTTAACCTATCTTCTAACAAATGTCGTTGGGTCAATATTGCTTCGCGTGTTCCTGCATTTCTCCGGAATACAAACTAATCTTCTCTGTTATCGGTTTCTCCCAGTTCTTCCATTCTTGCATAAATAATTCGTGTCAGTATGTTGTAACAGTGACTTATCTAAGTGATAGTTCGATAATATTCAAGCCTTACAGCACATGATTTCCTTGGAATTGGAATTATTAAATTCTTCTTGAAGTCTGAAGGTGTTTTGCCTGTCTCATGTATCTTGCACATCAGTTTTATTAGTTTTGTCACGGCTGACTGTTCCAAGAATGCCACTATATCTGGCGGAATGTCGTGTGCTCCAGGGTCCTTGTTTCGACTTAGGTCTTTCAATGTCTTCTTACAGGAAGAATAACCAAAAGACAGTTTGTCCCAAGATATGCTGATCGTCATACGGTGTCTGCGTTTCCTAATTGGCTTCGCTCGTAACCCCTACTTACGTATGTATGATGACGGCATCTCCTCTTGCACCTGTGCTAGTGGAGGTTTTTGTCTTTTATCTTTTCTTAACCTTTGTTTTATTGCTTGCTTTGTTATCCTAACAAACTGCGGATGTTTCATACGAACTTGATACTTTACCTTCGAGTGTTCTACTACAAAGCACACCCAATATTTGGAAGTGAAAACTGATTGTATTTTACAATACCAAGTCGAAGTCAAAATCGATAAAGTTCCTAAATAGGAACATAAATACGTAACGACAGTTATTAATGAGAACTGCTTCAGTAGCGGAACAGTCAGGTCCATTGAAGGAGATACAATTTTTGTTGTTATTGGCACTTACAAATAGACTAAGTACGAACGATAAATTGAAAGACGATGCATAAAGTCTTTTGAATACTTGTTCTTGTATTTCAGTGTAGACGTTTGCTTGAGCAAATTAATGTGGAGGGTTTGAAATACTTGCGGGCTTTTTACGCACGGTTTCAGAGCCTAACAAAGTGTATAATTCACCATATTTATTTATTTGATTTATTTATTTAACCTGATCTGATTAGGGCCATCAGGCCGTCTCTTACATCGAACCAAGATTTGACACATACAGAATTTATTACATTATAGGTACCAAAGATATAACAGTTTTAAGAAGACAACTAGTATTAAAATGATTTTTGTGTCTGAAGTGGCAGTGTGACTAAATTATACTGAATATCAACTAAGAAAATTAATAGAGGCGTTACTTGTACTATTGGTGCTGCTAATACTAATAGTGATAGTAGTAATAATAACAACAATAATGGCAATAGTTGTGATATTATTAACAAAAATGACACCGACAAATGTAAGAAGAATTTATAGGCCGACGGAATAGACGTCTTCCGATATAGCGAGTTCTAGGAAAACGAAATTTAACGAGACTACGTCGGCTAAGATTACTGGGAATGATCTAGTTGGAAAGAGGGATGTACAAGGGTGGTGAGTGCGTACAGGGACAGCGGTAATCTTATTGGTGCTTTAGTAGATATGTACTTACCCGCCAGCAGAAAATGGAGGTTAGCTAATATAAGGTAGGAAGTTGTTCCAGAGTTGGGACCCTGCCACACAGAAGGACTTCGAGACGGTAGCTGAACGATGGGGTGGGACAGAAAGGACTTTGCTCTGATGGGAACGTTTGGTTCTGCCTTGTTGTTCAGACAAGAGCCTTAAGGTTAGGATAGATATGAGAGACGGTATTCTTTGATAAGTCAGTAGAGAGAACAAATGGTATGGAACTGTCTGTGCTTTTCTTCACGTAGCCGGGATATCTGTGTAAATGATGGTAAAATGTGATCAAGGAGTCAAACATCACAACTACAACGAACACAGGCATTCATAATCAGTTTCCTGGGAACGGCTTTGTTGGATAACATCGCTGAAATCAATAATTGGACGTGTAAGTGTTTGTACAAGTTTCTTTTTCAGGTCAAGAGGTAAGAGTGTATTTGTAGGGCATGGAGAGATGATCATGCCTTCTTGCACACTGCAGTTATTTGCTCAGTCCAAATTAGATTTTTATCTATAATTGCTCCTACATTTTTTGATGAAGGAGAGAAGTTGATATTTATCCCATTTAGGATTAAAGACGGTGGAATGACCAACCGGTACTCTACATCTTGCGCCCATTTTGACAGTTCACACAGGTCGGTATTGAGATTCTGATAACTGTCTTCAGGTCTGTAGCTATTGCACTTAGATACAGCCAGAGATCATCAACGCTTATGTATTTTTCTTTTGGACAAGATTGATGGCACATCATTTACGTACAGGACCTAATACCGAACCCAGGGGGACGTCTGATCCTACTTGCCTTGCACTGCGGCTTTATGGTGCTGGACATGACGAATTTCTGGCGAGACGTCAGGTATGAGCGAAACCATTAGACTGAACTTGATCAGAAGGTTAGGCTGCTAAGTTTGCCAAGTGAAATGTCACAAGCAGCGATGCCAAGGGCTTTTCTAAAGTTTAAGAAACACATGACAGTTGCTTCTTGTGTATCCATAACAAGGTTCAAGTCATCATCTTTATTAAGGAAGATGTTGCGCTGTCATGTTTGGCCTTTTCCAAGAACGTTATGAAGCTTAGCTTTGCCGTTAACAACCTCTATACTGTTCAAATGGTTCAGATGCACTATGGGACTTAACATCTATGGTCATCAGTCCCCTAGAACTTAGAACTACTTAAACCTAACTAACCTAAGGACAGCACACAACACCCAGTCATCGCGAGGCAGAGAAAACTCTATACTGTTGCTGGTACTACAATTATAATACTATATTCCAACGTTTTGTAAGACAAACTGGTTCATTTAATCTTATTTAACCATTCAGTGATGCACTGGACGTGAGGTTATACTGCTGTTTTTCCTTGATGAAAGCCGGCCGAAGTGGCCGTGCGGTTAAAGGCGCTGCAGTCTGGAACCGCAAGACCGCTACGGTCGCAGGTTCGAATCCTGCCTCGGGCATGGATGTTTGTGATGTCCTTAGGTTAGTTAGGTTTAACTAGTTCTAAGTTCTAGGGGACTAATGACCTCAGCAGTTGAGTCCCATAGTGCTCAGAGCCATTTGAATCATTCCTTGATGAACGGCGGTCAGTGAGAAAACACTGCCGCGAAGTTCCGACCTGCGTTTGTAATAAGTCCGTGCCAACATTAAACTGGCACAAGTCAAGTCATAACTGCACGTTCTCAATGCAACCGCTGGTGCCAGACTCCATGTCTGTTCCAGGAATCACATGTGCTATACTTTTATGCTATAGCTAAAATTTTAGAAGCTGAGTGTCTGAAAAATAGATGCCATTAAAAGGGTATATTATCGAAATTTTGATCATCATCAGCTTACAACGAAATTTTTAACAACAGTGGTTTTAAAATTGTATCATTTAATTAGTTACATTTAGGTAGTTAATATTTTAGTACTTTCAACATCGCAGCACAGTCAGCAATTGTGATAATCTAATATATAAGAAACTATAACCCTCGATTGCGGTAATGAAACCAACCATTACCTAGGTTTCAGTCCAAATAATTGAGCCTTCTTCAGAAGATACACCAGAATTTGTCTAAGAGGCCATGGTCTAGAAATAAAACTAAAACAGCCAGAATAGGCGTAGTCACGTTTTAAAAATGTGTACTAAGTCTTGGTGTTGACTTAGAACTTATGTACCGCATTTTTAAAATGTGACTACGCCAATTCAGGCCGTATTAGTTTTATTTCTAGACCATGCCCTCTTAGACAAATTATAGATTCAGGTATATCTCCTGAAGAAGGCTCAATTATTGGGATGAAACCTAGGTAAAGTTTGGTTTCATTACCGCAATCGAGGCTGATAGTTTCCTATAAATTAGCTAATATTTTAATTGACATACAAGAAACTGTTAGGGATTATACTGGATATTTTCACATAGTAACATATTTTTCAATCCGCCAAAGTACTATTAAGGCTGAAGCTGAATATACTCTGCCTTTACATGTGGTAATTGTCAATACACCGGGAGAGAGCGTACGCATTTTCACGTAAATAATCACTAAGACTGTATATATAAATAACTGTTAATGTTCACTATCACGATGGCCAAAGACTGCGCCTCTTACGCGGGAAATAAATTATCGAGCATATTGGCAAGTTGTATGCCACATGGTAGAAAAATTAGTGTTTAACGTTCAGTCTACGAAGAGGTAATTAGAAGTAGAGTACAAATACAAATTCGGACTGGGAAAGAACTGAGAAAGAATTTAGCCAAACTAGTATAACAGGAACTATCCAAGGACCGATACAGGGAATCTACGAAAAACCTAAATCTATATTACAGGCCTATGATGTTAACAAGCATCCCCGTCAATGCGACTTCACTGTACTGTATCACTTCGCTCATGATTTTCTTCGGGAATTCAGAAGACTCATTACAGTGGCTCACGTAGAGCTGATGCACCTATACTAGAGTGTTATGCCGTAGTACGAGTGGCGTTCAATAAGTAATGCAACACTTTCTTCCTCGTCAAATTTCGGTTGAAGAAATGCGGAATTTGTTGTGGGGCATCGTGGAATACTTCCGGTACAGCCCCTGTCGTTTCGTGAAGTTCCGGTAAATGGCGGGGCTACACATGTCCTTGAAAATGGCGTCTGTAACAGCAGTGCATTCCAAGGAGAGAGCGGTCATTGAGTTTCTTTTGGTGGAAAACCAGAACATCGCAGATATTCATAGGCGCTTGCAGAATGTCTACGGAGACCTGCCAGTGAACAAAAGCACGGTGAGTCGTTGTTCGAGGTGTCTGTCATCATCGCAACAAGGCCGCGCAAACTTGCCCGAACCCTCGCGTCCCAGCCGCACAGAGCTGTGACTCGTGCATTGCTGGAACGTGCAAACCGTTTCCTTCGAGGTGATGGACCGATCACAGTCAAATAACTCGCTGCACAGCTGGACGTCTCTGTTGGTAGTCCTGACACACTCGTAAAGCAGGTGGGATACTCCAAGGAGTGTGCCCGCTGGGTTCCTTCCCCGCCTAACAGAAGACCATTCTTTCTTTTTGAATCAACAGTCTTCTAACTGGTTTAAAGCAGCCCGACACAAGTTCAACCCCTTAACCTCAGAGTAGCACTTGCAACCTACGTCCTCCACTATTTGCTGGATGTATTCCAATATCTGTCTTCCTCTACAGTATTTGTCCTCTACAACTCCCTCTAGTGTCATGGAAGTCATTCCCTGATGTCTTGACAGATGTCCTACCATCCTGTCCCTTCTCCTTGTCGGTGTTTCCCACATATTCCTTTCCTCTCCGATTCTGCGCAGAACCTCCTCATTCCTTACCCTACCAGTATATTTAATTTTCAACATTCGTCTGTAGCACCACATCTCAAATGCTGCGATTCTCTTCTGTTCCGGTTTTCACAGTCCATGTTTCATTAACATACAATGACGTACTACAAATGTACATTCTCAGAAATTTCTTCCTCAAATTAAGGCCTGTGTTTGATATTAGTAGAGTTCTCTTGGCCAGGAACGCCCTTTTTGCCAGTGCTAGCCTGCTGTTGATGTCCTCCTTTCTCCGCAGGTCATTGAATATTTTGCTGCCCAGGTAGCAGAATTCCGTAACTCCATCTACATCAATCCTGATGTTAAGTTTATCGCTATTCTCATTTCTGCTACTTCACATTACTTTCGTCTTTCTTCGATTTACTCTCAGGCCATATTCTGTACTCATTAGCTTGTACATTCCATTCTTCAGATCATGTAATTCTTCTTCACTTTCATTCAGGATAGCAATATCATCAGCGAATCGTATCATTGATACCCTTTCACCTTGAATTGTAACTCCACTCCTGAACCTTTCTTTTATTTCCATCATTGCTCCTTCGATGTACAAATTGAACAGTACGAGGGAAAGACTACACCCCTGTCTTACATCCATTTTAATACGAGCACTTCGTTCTTGGTCGTCCACTCTTATTATTCCCTCTTGGCTCTGGTACACATTGTATATTACCCCTCTCTCCCTATAGCTTACTCCTCTTTCTTTCAAAATTTCGAATATTTTGCACCATTTTACACTGTCGAACGCTTTTTCCATGTCGACAAATCCTATGAACGTGTCTTGATTTTTCTTTAGCCTTGTTTCAATTATCAACCGCAACATCAGAAATGCTTCTCTGGTGCATTTACCTTCTGATCGTCATCTAACACATCCTCAATTTTATTTTCCATTCGTGTGTATATTATTTTTGTCAGCAACCCGGGTGACTGAGCTGTTAAGCTGATTGTGAAAAAATTCTCGCAGCTGTCAGCTCTTGCAGTCTTCGGCATTATATGGATGATATTTAACTGAAAGTCAGATCGCATGTCGCCAGACTCAAACATTCTATCACTTTATTTTACATATCCATCTTTAACACGCATACTTCTACACACCAACGTGAAATAATCTATTTGTTGCCACTTCCCCCAGTGACCTTAGAAATTCTGATGGAATGTTATCAATCTCTTCTGCCTTATTTATTCCTGACTCCTCCAAAGCTCTCTTAAACTCTGATTCTAATACTGGATCCCTTATCTCCTCTAAACCGACTCTTGTTTCTGCGTCTAACACATCAGACAAATGTTCCCCCTCATAAAGGCATTCAATCTACTCTCGCCACCTATCCGTTCTCTCCTCTGCAGTTAATAATGGAATTCCCGTATCAATGGTGCCACCCTTGTTTTCAGTTTGTTTTGATTTTCCTGTATGCTGAGTCAATCCTTCCGACAGTCATTTCTTTTTCGATTTCTTCACATTTTTCTTAGCTTGTCGTTCCTTCCTATTAATTTCATTCCTCAGCGACTTCTTTTGTTACCCATGGTATCTTCACGGCTACATTCTTTGTACTTATCATTTTCCTTCCAACTTCAGTGAATGACCTTTTTAGAGATGTCCAATCCTCTTCAACTGTACTGCCTACTGAGCTATTCCTTATTGCAGTAGCTGCAGCTTGCAGAGTACCTCATCATACCTTAGTATTGCATATTCATTCTTCCTGACTAATCTAACTTCAGCCCACTCCCGTTACACTGTGATCTGAATCTATATCTGCTCCTGGGTGCGCCTTGCAATCCATTGTCTGATTGCGGAATCTCTGTCTGACCACGATGTAATCTAACTGAAATCTTCAAGTATCACTGGGCCTTTTCCAAGTATACCTCCTCCTCTTGTGGTTTTTGAATAGAGTATTCCCTATTATTATTACAGGACTCAATTAATCTTTCTCCTCTCTCATTCCTTGTCCCAAGCCCATACTGTACAGAAACCATTTCTTCTGCTCCTTCCACTAGAACTGCGTTTCATACCCCCAAGACTATTAGGTTTTTCATCTCCCTTTACGTACTATATTACCTTTTCAGTATCTTCATATACTTTCTCTATCTCTCCATCTTCAGCCTGCAACGTCGGCATGTATACCTGAACTATCGTTGTCGATGTTGGTTTGCTGTCGATTCTGATAAGAACAACCCTATCACAGAACTGTTCACGATAACACACTCTCTGCCTTCCTTCCTATTCGTAACGAGTCCTACTCTCGTTGTACCATTTTCTGCTGCTGTTGATATTACCCTATACTCATCTGACCAGAAATCCTTGTCTTCTTTCCATTTTACCTCACTGATCCCTAGTATATCTAGATTGAGCCTTTGAATTTCCCTTTTCAGACTTGCTAGCTTCCCTGCCACGTTCAAGCTTGACATTCCACGCCACGACTCGTAGAACGTTATCCTTCCGTTGGTTATTCAATATTTTTCTCATGGTAACCTACCCCTTGACAGTCACCTCCGGGAGATCCGAATGGGGGCTATTCCGGAATCTTTTGCTAACGGAGAAACCAAGGCTGTTGGCAGAATGAGGGTGACTTCCTATGCCGGAAACCTTCAGCCGCTAATGCTGATTATTAATCAAAATTTAATTGGTAGCGGTTTTCGAACCGGAGACTGAGAACGTTTTGATTAATAATCAAAGACGCTACCCTTAGACCACGGCAGAAGACCGTAAAGAACAATGAAGAACCGTCTGTGAGCAGTTGCCCAATGAAGGGTAGACTCCGCGGGAAGCAGTACATGGATGATGTGGAGGTTACTGATGCAGCAGCACGTTGGCTCCAAGGTCGACCAGTAGTGTGAGACCATGCGGGCATACAGGCCTTTCCATAAGGTGGCGTAAGGTGATCGCATTGAACGGAGGTTGTGTTGACGAATAGGGTTTTGTAGTGAAAAGACTTGAGAATAAGAGATTTATTGGAAAACTGAATAAAACCAACCTGCTTTCAGGAAAACCACATGTTTGCATTACTCGCCGAACGCCTCTCGTACAAGGTTTTAGCGTAAAGTACGGAAAAGAATAATTACTTTAGCATAAAGTTTTTAAGTGCAGTTCTTTTACCTGAGAAAATTTTGTAGCAACTTTGGTTTTATAAAATGGAAACGTACGCTTTTAGCAACGTTCAACAGATCTTGGTAACAAACCTACATTCACGTGACAGATAACCATATAGTAGGATGCCCCCTTATCAATGGCGGGGGATGTCTGTAGAGAGATTAGACTTACATATGGTTCGTAAAGAAGCTATAGGAGAAACAATCTGGATGATTGACTGATCTAGCCTTGTAATGTTAGCCAATTTGTCATTTAAAACGCAGCTGCTGCGAACAGGTAAAAGGAAGGGGAAGCTGAAGCCGTTAGATTTCCCTAGGACATGCAATTGTACTGTAAGACTTAATCCTGCAGTAAAATAGTCATTTACTGGCATATACAGGCGAGAATTTCTCAGGAGGATATAAAATTTTTGCAAAGAGCATTAGGCGACTATTGACAGAAATAGGGGAAAGGAATACAGTACGATGCAAATGGTTAGCTTTGAGAGACAAAATAGTAGAGGTAGCAGGGGATCAAATGGGCAAAAAGAGTGTGTGTGTGTGTGTTGGGGTTTATGGGCGCTCAACATCGAGGTCATCAGCGCCCTGACACACAGTAAAAGGAACGAATGTGGAGAGACCTAATGAAACTGAAAAACACACTCAAAGCAGGAAAAGAGGGAAAATACGACCTGAGAAGGTAAAACCTAAGGTAAGGGATAACATAGCGACAAGGATGACATAGGAAACCGTCAGTGTCTGGCCACTTACATAAAATATGGGCGAGCTTGTCACACAGGAAACAAGTTAAAATCCCCTCCCTAAAATCTTTGTAAAAACATTCGACATGGCACAGAACTTTAAAACTTTAACCACATTCGTCCGAGTGTTGCCTAAAAGAGTTGGCAGGTCCGCTGGCAAGGCAGCCGCGGCCCGCTGGTCAGAAAATAAAACGCAATCCAATAAAACGTGGCGCACAGTGACCTGGACGCCGCAAGCACCACACAGTGGAGGGTCCTCCCGCCGGAGCAGGAAGCCATGCGTCATAGGGCTGTGGCCTATTCGAAGCCGAGTGAGGAGAACCTCGTCCCGTCGATGGGGCTGAAAGGAAGTACACCACACACGCGTTGTGGGCTTGACTAGACGGAGCTTATTGTCAGTCACGTCCAGCCACTCGTCCTCCCACCGACACATGACTCGGGAGCTCAACAGCGAGGTGAGTGCGTGCAAGGGGATAGCACACTGAGATACGTGTGGATCAAGACACGCTTCCTTGGCTGCGAGATCTGCCCCTTCATTCCCAGCAATGCCAACATGCCCCGGAACCCAGCAGAAAGCTACAACCTTCCCCAGTCGCTGTAGTCGGAGGAGGGCATCCTGGATGGTCTGGACTACTGTAACTGCCGGATACAAATGGTGCAATGATTGAAGGGCACTGAGGGAATCGGAACAGACAAGAAATTTAGGAGAGGAAGAATGTCTCATCTCCTCCAGCGCCCGCAAGATCGCAGACAATTCTGCATCAAAGACCGTGAAAGGCGGAGGCAGTCGGACCTTAAGGACACGATCCGGAAAAACAACGGAGCAGCCAACGGAATCCCCTTGTTTCGACCCATCCGTAAAAACCGCTACATAGTCGTGGTGCTCAGATAAAACAGCAGAAAATGCTGCATGAAAAACGGTGGCAGGAGTGCAACCCCTCTTGTACTGCAATAAATCTAAAATCACTCTGGGCCTCTTCAGTAACCAGGGTGGCAGGTGGTTAAAACCCTGGATTTGGGGTTGTACAGACTCCACACCGAGCGACTCTAGAACACGTTGCACACGGATCCCAAATGGCAACGTAGCCCGGGGACGGTGGGAAAAAAGGCGGTCCAGAGGTGGATGGGCAACAAGGCGGTGAGCAGGCGAGCTGGGAGCCGCAAGAAACTTACAAGCCTGGCGCACCAGAAGGAGCTGCCGCCGGATGGTAAGTGGCGGTTCGCCAGCCTCAGCACAGAGACTTGGTATGGGACTGGTCCGATAAGCACCCGTGGCCAGTCGAATCCCAGCATGGTGGACAGCGTCAAGGATCCGCAAATAAGACGGCCTCGCTGACCCATATACTGTGCACCCATAGTCCAGCCGCGAACGCACAAAAGCCCGATAAAACTGAAGGAGACGCGCCCTGTCCGCGCCCCAAGACCTGTGGCTGAGGCACTTGAGGATGTTGAGTGCCTTCAGGGATCTGGCTTTCAAGTCACGTAGGTGTGGCAGCCATGACAACCTGGAGTCAAAAATTAGTCCCAGAAACCGCACTGCGTCTCTAAAATGTAGGACAGCATCCCCCATATGCAAGGCAGGCAAAGTAAAAAGACGACGAGAACGATTAAAAGGAACACAAACACACTTATCGGCAGAAAACCGAAAACCTGTCTTTGCAGCCCACTCCTCTAACCGCCGCACTGTTAGCTGCAACTGACGGCTCACGGTTGCAACACTGGAGGAGGAACAGAAAACAGCAAAGTCGTCCACAAACAAGGAGCACTGTACTGGACTCCTCACTGTAGACGTTATACTGTTTATGGCTATGGCAAAGAGGGTAACGCTTAAAACACTGCCCTGGGGGACACCGTTCTCCTGCTCAAAGCGATCAGACAGTGTGTTACCAACGCGGGTCCGAAAAAACCGCTGAGACAGGAAAGACCGAATGAAAATGGGGAGGCGGCCACGAAAGCCCCATTGATGCAGTTGTGCAAGAATACAGTGTCTCCAAGTAGTATCATATGCCTTGCTGATATCAAAGAAGATACCGATACAGTGATGCTGACGGAGGAAAGCCTGCTGAATAGCCGCCTCGAGGAGTGTCAGGTTGTCGACTGTGGACCGAAATTTTCGGAATCCACACTGAAAGCGGCTAAGGAGCTGCCTGGTCTCTAGCAGCCAGACCAGACGACGGTTAACCATTCGTTCCAGGGTCTTTCCGACACAGCTTGTCAAGGCAATACTACGATAACTACCGGGACATGTGCGGTCCTTTCCTGGTTTGAGTAGAGGGATGAGAATTGCCTCCCTCCACGAGGTGGGGAACACTCCTGTCTGCCATATGAGATTAAAACATTCGAGGAGGATTTCCTTTGACGCCGCTGGCAGATGGCGAAGCATGGAGTACCGGATGCGGTCGTAACCTGGTGCGGTGTCAGAAGCCGCAGTAAGTGCCGATTCAAGTTCCCACATGGAGAAAGGGGAGTTGTAGGCCTCAGAATTGTTCGACCGAAAGTCCAGCTTCGCTCGTTCGACAGTCGCACGGTAGCGACGAAATGCTGGACCCAAAGACAAGTTCCAGTAGAAATAGTTGGCTAACACAAGATACCGAATTCAACTAATGAAAGAGAAAAATATAAAAATGCAGAAAATATATTTTGCAAATGATAATACACACGTCTAAATATTTATATTGGTGTGAAACGCAAAATGGCAAAGCAGGAAGGTCTAGAAAAGAAACAGAGAATTGTATAATCATGCATAACTATAGAAAACACAAATTCCACGTACAGGATGACTAAAGTGACCTTCTGAAAAAGGAGAATCAGCTGTATGAGAATCAAGAACTCAAATGAAACGGCAGAACTATGCAAACATACCCGCAAAAACGTCGAAAGATGGAGTACATATACAAAGGAAAAAATCTTCTAAATAATGTAATGAAAAGGGGAGAGGAAGTAGATGAAAATGTGTAGGGAGATGTAATATTGCGAAAGCAATGTGTGAGGCCACTGAAATACCAAAGCCAAAACAAAGCACCTGGAGTAGACAACAGTCCCTCGAAATATTTGAGAACCTTTGGAGAACCCTAACAGAACTATTAAGTGTCATAGGCAAGATGTGTGAGACACTGAAAACACCTTCACACTTCAAGAAGAATGCAATAATTTCAATACCAAACAAAAAAGGTGCTGAGTAAGTGAATATTGCCCTCCCGGGTAGCCGCGCTGTCTAACACCCTGCTTTTCGAGCGGGAAGGCGTGCCGGTCCCCAGCACGAATCCGCCCGGCGGATTCGTGTCGAGGTCCGGTGTACCAGCCAGCCTGTGGATGGTTTTTAAGGCGGTTTTCCATCTGCCTTGGCGAATGCAGGGTGGTGTCCCTTATTCCACCTCAGTTACACTATGCCGGCGATTGCTACGCAAACACTGTCTCCACGTACGCGTAAATCATTAGTCTACCACGCGAACACCTGGGGTTACACACGTCTGGTATGAGACATTCCCTGAGGAAGAGAGGGGGATAGGGGGCTCCACTGGGGGCCGAACCGCATAATAACCCTGGGATCGGTTTGGGGCGGCGGTGGGGTGAGTGGACTGCTGTAGCCTGTTGTTGGGTTGTGAACCACTGAGGTCGTTTCTAGGTCCCAGGTTCAACACACGCACAATACACAAGTAAATATTACAGAACAATCAGTTTAATAAGTCAGTGTTGCAAAACACTTACAAGAATTATTTACAGAAGAATGAATAAATTGGAGATAAGAGTGGATTCTGGTGAAATGTAGGAACACTGAGGCAATAATGACACTACGACTAGATCGACGAAAATATGGAAACACCACAAACGCAACACATTACCATGCCTCACACGTTAGCATTCAAAACATCTTCAGTCCTCTCGGAAAGGACAAACAGAGATAGTGTATACTTCTCAAGGAAATCTTATGCCATTCTTCGTATGAAACAGTGGCAAGTGCAGGTAACGACGATGGACGTGAATATTGATCCTGCCCACTTCTCTCTACAGCAGGCCACAAGGCCTCAACAATACTGCGATCTGGTGTTTGTAGTGGACAGGGGAGCTGCGACAATTCATTCTCGTGCCCAGAAAATCAGTACTAATGACAGTCCATTAGTCCATAATACTGTAACTCACATGAGAGTGGCGCCTCTGTTAGAATCCAAGAAATGCACTGTGCGGGGTTAGGCCAATACACATTTAGTAGGAAGATAATCTACATCTACATACATACATACATACTCCGCAACCCACCTGACGATGTGTGGCGGAGGTTTTTTTTTTTTTTTTTTATCAGTCTACTGACTGGTTTGATGCGGCCCGCCACGAATTCCTTTCCTGCGCTAACCTCTTCATCTCAGAGTAGCACTGGCAACCTACGTCCTCAATTATTTGCTTGACATATTCCAATCTCTGTCTTCCTCTACAGTTTTTGCCCTCTACAGCTCCCTCTAGTACCATGGAAGTCATTCCCTCATGTCTTAGCAGATGTCCTATCATCCTGTCCCTTCTCCTTATCAGTGTTTTCCACATATTCCTTTCCTCTCCGATTCTGCGTAGAACCTCCTCACTCCTTACCTTATCAGTCCACCTAATTTTCAACATTCGTCTATAGCACCACATCTCAAATGCTTCGATTCTCTTCTGCTCCGGTTTTCCCACAGTCCATGTTTCACTACCATACAATGGTTACTCCAGACGTACATCCTCAGAAATTTCTTCCTCAAATTAAGGCCGGTATTTGATATTAGTAGTCAAAGATAAATTGGAAACTTCTGTCACATGTATAGAAGTTTGGATCTAGTACTCGTAATACTGAATCGAGTGAGCGATGATCTAGAAAATATTGCCCGCATCAGGGACATTACGTGACAAAAGGAATTCTGTTATACGGGTGTTTTTCGCTAAGGGCCTAATTGTGCCTTTCTAACTGGGAATGCTCTAACTTTTCCACTCTGTTTAGAGGAGCTGGTAAACTTTTCTATTGCAAATTTCATAAGTATTATCATCAGCATAATACGCATAATCTAACCTATGGAATTAGAACTCAGACTTAACCTACGAGAGTTTCAAGATTTTAGTGAGATTTAACATAGGACTTGTCTTAATGAGACACTGGCTTCATGACAAGCAGCGTGTCATTTATCACGGACTCCGTATGTGGTGGGTTTTGAATTATGCACAACTGTGTTCCTGTACGATCTATGGCTAATTAGCAATATGATGAAATCAGTCAATTCTGAAACCCTATGTTGGGTTACTGGGACACAGTCATTCCAGCCATATAATGCAATGAATGGAAACTGTCATAGTGTGCGATATGGAATAAACTCAATTCAGTGACACACATTGCGCTGCTATTATGCACTGGGAGCATGTTCGATCACGAGGAACAACTGAAAATTACATTTCTCGTCTCCCATCACCTTATAAAGAAGTGTAGCTTCTTCTGGCCTCTGACTGACTAGGGTTCGAACAGGGACTCCAGAATGGCGTGACGCAAGAGGTTAATACACGACAGGAGTTGCGTGCAGTGAAAGAGGTGCATTGCATGGGCACGTAGTTTCAGTAAAGTCATTTAATCGGTAAATATCCTAGTGGTGAATGTGAGTGGAGAAAGACGTGCATAGCGCATGTTTGCGTTGTAAATAGTACCGATTTCGATATTGTACGACTGCAAGTGTGTGAGATAATTCGAAAGTGCCTGTGTACACGGCTGGTACTTATTCCACAAGGGTTGTTCTCGTTATCAATAAAAATGTGTTGGCATCAGTCAAATGTTTGAATAGTCATATCCAACAGTCAAGCTGCCTACTGATTTTTGTAGCGTTTTTAGTTGTTCTCGAGGTGAGCGCTATCGACTGTGCGTAATGGACATATGCACAGAAGACTCCAGGTTGATAGAAAGAAAATTCGCGATGTGTGTCTAAATTTTACGTGTCCGTTTGCAACGCTCACATATTTCTGTGGTTACAACCAGCACATCTCATAACATTTTAAGTTGTACCATCGAGAGGATTTGCTGCTTCCCGGTTTGTGACGTCTGTCAAACATCTCCACGATCAGTCTCATGTGCATAACTTTGGTTTGTCAAACCTACGTCAGTAACAAGCTGTTCATTCAAAGTGACGGCCGGCAGCCTTCCAATAGAAGTTTGTCTCATTCTCAGGTGTTGATGATATTTTGTCCATCTCCTGCAGCTCAGGCTAATAGATTACGTGTAGTTTTGACTCCAGTCTACGAACTGTTAAGGAACGTGAATACGGTGTACTCACCTAGTGGGCCTACTGGAACCATAGAATCGATGCTCCAGATCCAGCATGAGGGCGCCATAACTCCTGGCCAGCGTGAACATGAATCCTCCACTCACTCATGAAGAGCTGGCTTCGGACTCCCCACCGATGAACAAGAAGACAGGATTTCCAGATTTGTAGTATCTGTCGTTGCGGTAGTAGAGCTGCAGAATAGGCCACAAATTATTGCAGTTGAGACAACTGGTGAGTGCAAAGATGTGCTTCACTCCAGTGTTTCATAGCCTATGTACTACAACACAGAGACCAACTGTAATGAGAAGAGCACCTATCTGCAGAACTATGAAACTGAACGAAAAAAGTTGCTTTCGTTATTATTAAAGCAATGGCTCAGAAAGAGTTTTTAATGTAGATCCAAAAATACACTGCGTAACACAATTAAAGAATCACTTTTTGGAAACCGCTTAATTGTCCCCCATTCCAACGTAGAAGTCTGACGTTTGGCTTGCTTTGTAAAGGTGCAAAAGAGCGACGCCTTGGGTTCGGTGACCCTTCAGACAGCAAGATGCCGACACATGCCAAGAGAAGGTCAGAGCTCAGAAGTTCATGTCAGACGAAACGTGGGTTAATGATGACATGTGTGTGGGAATCAATGCTCCAATGAAAGGGGCCTATTCGTGTGGATTCTGTACGTCAGTGTGTCTGAAATATTTTTCTCGTCACCTATAAGTAAACTGCATGTTTTCAACGCTGGGCGCCCTCATTCTGATCTCCATTGCAGAGGCATCAAAAGATGGGGTGAAATGTGTGTAAGAGGATGTATGAAGAACTTCCCAACATGTCTCACTTTGGCGTTGGACAAAATTTTGTTGAAATTTGGTGCAATGTAACATCATTGAACCACCTGACACCTCACATGATCTTCACTCTGGACCTTTTCCCTCATGTGTCGACGCCTTGCTGTTTGATGCGTTGCCGAGCCCGTTGGTGAAGTCGCAGGATGACGCACTTTTGCATGATCACGGACAAAGTTTGCTGACACCTCTTAGCCAAATTTCGAACTTCTACCTTGCAATGGGAAATAACTAGGGGTTTTCGAAAAATTATTCCCTTAATTGTGTTGCACAGTCTATCCCTGATCATTTCCCAACACCATAAAGTCCGTGACAGGCAGCAAAGCAAGCTTGGAACGATATGATGACCAATTACTTTTGTTCTGTAGACGAATGTTCTGTCAAAGACTTGGAACATGCGTGGTATGGCATACAATGTTTTCTATTTCTTATTTAAATTTTGTTTTTTACTCGTAACATGAGATGTAACAAGGAATTTTTTTCTAAATTTAATTCACTGGTCTACTAAATAATCTGTAAACAACCACATGGAGTCACAAAACCACAAAAGTCAACACCAACTGCGGCATAGTCGCGTATACAAACAGTGATCCAATACTGTCAAATATTTTTTATTCCAGTCTTTGATCACAATATCAATTCTTTAGACAATGACCGGTTTCAGTCCGTAACTACCATCCTCATATCTGTCTTACACCATTATGGCCTTATCACTTTAGGACATGGTGTAAAAAAATCTGAGGATGGTCGTTACAGACTGAAACCGGTTATCGTCTAAAGAATTGATATTGTGACCAAAGACTGGAATAAAAACATTTAAAAGTAAACAAGTTAATTATTCTGTAAACCAACTGTTTCCCATGTCGTTTCAACAAAATTGTTCTAAGTTAACTATGGAACACATTTTTATCGAACTTACTGGCGGCAGCAGCAAGAGCGGTGTGTTTACACCATGTAATATTTTGGTAGTCAGCAGAGATGGGTGATCTGCTCCTGAATTGATTCACAGACTTAAATCCTTCTGCAGACTGAGTGATAGGTGGCTCAGAAGAAGGGAGCAGTAGTTCTTCAGAGTCGAACTGTCTCTTCAGTGACGTTATTGAGTTGAAGATTCTAGGGTAGGCTACTGCAATTGTGTCCCACACAAACTGCTGAATTAGTCACTATGGAATAGAGTATTGTAGTAACAAATGTCTCCCTATATGCAAAAAATAAAATAAATTACGCTGTAGACTACACGTATGTAAGTTTCTCTATACCTTAATGTTGCAAACAATCTGTGTCAAAAAGGAAAGGAAAAAATCGAAGAGATTAGTTTCTTACAATGCTGCATTAATGCAGAAAATACTTTCCTATTATTTATTTTGGGTCTTGATTTGAAGAAAGAAAAGTGGCAACCAGATGTCACGCTGGTCCATTCGGTGCTTCCCGCAAGAGATGGTGCTCAGAGAGTTGCAGTACTCACTGGGGAGCGAGCGAGCTGCAAGGAAGTGACTCGCAACAGCCAGTGAGCCAGCTCTCACTCACCACTCTGCTGTCACTCTTCACGCACAGGAAGTGGATCACATGGCAACTCCACAGTGACACTGCGCTTTGTAATCTTCTCTCGGATTCGGCTCACAGCACTATTGGCTGGTTCACTGAGTCAACTGCAGTTTGACTTAGCTCTTTCTTGACTCAGCACTTTCCATTCAAGTTCAGTTCAGTGCGGATATTGTTCATAGCAGTAGTAGCAGTATGTATATAACATTATTAAATTTTCCATTTGCAGGGTGAGCCAGGAGGAAAGGTACATGCTTTCACTGGTAATAGTATTAGTGATTCTGAACAGAGAACTCCAAAAACTTTTCTTAAGTGCATCTGGCATACAGCTGTTTGAAAATCGTGGACGTCAGTTGTATGTTCTTCTGCACCAGCAATCAAATGTGAATGTAACCAAAGAGACATTAAGTTTTGTAGTGTTGTTGTTACCGGCCATTTCAGCGATGCACAGTCCGTCCTGCCAGTCATACAGTACCTCACTGAAACGTATCCTATGCATTAGATCGTCGCCATGGAATCACTATGTAGTCATTGAGATCACCTGATCTTACTCGATTAGATTAATGTATGTGGGGTTGGCTTAAGAGCGAAGTCTACAAGCACAGAGTGGACATAAGGGAGAAACTTTCCGCTCGTATTTTACATGTGTGGGCTCAGATCAGTAACACAGCAACTGTCTGCAAGAACTGCAAAATCTATTGCAGTTCACAGTGGACTTTTATAACGTGTTTTATGAGGAAATGTGCACAACTAAAGAAAACATTAGATCAGTATGTTTCATTATCTATCACCTGCCTTTGTAGTATCCCCAAACGTTCCCAAGACTTTCCTCAGAAACTGTTAAGAACTGGGCATATGTTTATATGGGGTTTCTTGTTCAGAGTCACTAATACTATCACCTCTCAAAGCATGTACCATTCCTCCTAACTCACCCTGTTATTAGTGTGTGTAATATTATAGAACACACTGCATGTGCATTTTTCCTCATTTCAAATTTTTAATATTTTAAATGTGGATCTTCGTAGTAAGTACTTTAATTTTTCCGTATAACATATAATATTTTCAGTGATGCATTATGTAAGTAAACCACGTTGCCTTCGCCTAGATGAGCTGCAAGCTTCATATATCATTTTACCAAACTGGAGAAAAGAAAGTAAAGTTACTGTCCGCAGGTAACTTCCTGTTCTTCTGGTTTCTAATCAAAGCTGAAGAGACGTGCAAGAATAGTGTGAGTCACAAAGCCTATCGAGATCGCAGTCAAACGATGATTATCCTGCATAAATGTAAAAACTCGATTCTAGTGAATCGTTCTCACTGATGCCTGCTTACTCCGCATGCACTTCAGGAAATCAAATAGGCTATCAGTATGAATCCAGACTGCCACTTTCATTTGGTTCCGGAACCAATTCTGAGATACTTCCTTTATGTGGCCTAACCCATAACTAATATTCGCACGCAACAACCCACAAATGAAAGTGTCAACGATATGAATCCGATCATATTACATAAATTTAGAGCATTAGATAGACAATATTTTCAAATAATTCATAAATATTACAAGTTATAATTCACTAATCCAAAAAAATGTTATCAAACGGTTTACTGCCCAGTTATCTGATGGCATTAAGAACTATTTGACCGCTTAAACAGTGTGACTCACAGCTACAAACAATCGCAGTTTCCATAGACTCATGCCGGATTTATAGATGTGAAGACTTAGTCACACCTTCCAGAGTCCTTCCAGTGCAAAAAGATCCACTGGAAAAAGTGTTACAAGCTAGGGAAAGACTGTCATTACAAAACCACGTGTAATGACTGTGCCACGATAGCGGTCAGTACTTCAAATATGTAATCAGCAGTCTGATAGATTGTCAGGTATCCGTATGCTCTGTAGCTGTTCGTTATCACATTTTTAACATGTTTTTGCATTTTCGGAAATACCGTTTTTGGATGACCTGAAAATGGGTCGCGGCCCGAAACTGGTCATCGAGTGAATAATAAAAGTGAAATTTGCAACTTTGGACTGGTTTTTCGTCGTACTTGTTAACAGAAGCTGCTGACCCACATCTATTTCAGCAGTTGGAAGTTCGTTGAACATATGAGCCCAATCTAAGACTTTGTTTGTTTTAATCTGTCAGTGAATAATCACTGAGGGGCGAAATTGGTAGTCTGTTTTTGTCATGCATAAACTGGAATTAAAGAAACAAATTCTATACTCCTTACTTGTCCCTGTTACGTTTATATACTTTCCTTACTGTGTCCCAAGCCCGAAGCACCACCTGTCGATATTCTACAACGGTGGACAGTGTTCATCTTATTTTGATTCACCAGAGTATCATAGACTTAATGAGACATTAAATATGTTGCCGTGTTTGTCACAACAAATCTTCGTCGACAGCCATTCACATTTCGCTAGTATTGATTCCCGAGTGACCATACGAAACGAGTTCTCTTTGTGGTCAGCACACTGGACTCTCATACGTCTGCTTCCAGACCTACGTGCATCGGCAGCCTGCAAGCAGCACCGCAAGTGTTCTCCTCCTGAAGACTCACTACGAGTACCGCAACTGCATCGCTTCGTAAGGATACTGCATTTGTGATGAAAAAATCTGTTGACATGCGACACCAGGGGCGCCACTATCACTCAGATGCACCTCGCGCGTCAGCAATGGCGGCGCTGCAATAGGGAGGACTAGTCTGCATCGCGGGCCACGTAGCCGCCAAGCTCCGCGGATATTACTCCGCATGCTGTGTATTTAAATCGCGTCTAAAGCTGGAGCAGGCAATCCTTCGCAGCTCAGGGTTTTTATGCTCCCAACGGTCCATCCGTCGGAGCTCTCGTCGAGTTACCGCGACCCCTGCGGCGCCCACATCGAACTTCCGTCGAGTTCATGCATCAAGAGGATGCCTCTAATTTTATTTCTTAATCTGCACCATATTAATCTGTGCTTAATTGTGTGATGCTGTAACAAAATGTACTGGCTCACTATCTGGGAATCGTAACTGTTGCGGCCACATGTAGTAAGCGTTGCTTCACGCAATGGAAAAACAGAGGCACGCCGGCAACCGAGGCGTTGCGAAGTAGGCAGGCACAGATAGCCTTGCTGACAGCAGCAGTCTACCAACAGACTGACGCAAGGACGCATACATACTGAGCGCCGAGCGAAGCCTGGAGAGTGCTGAGTAAGGGGAAGTGAGGCCAGCACGCTAAGTTACGCTGCAATATACTGTGGGAGTAATAACAAAAAGCTACCACCGTGGGTAAAAAACGTCCTCCTGCCGGATATAAATAGTGGAGCGCAGGCAGCAACAGACAGAAGCCATTAGGAAGCAGTTCGGAACTGAGGACGGACGTGGTCCGTGTCCGAATGTTCAATCTTCGTAGGTGACGATTCCTGAAGTCTGTTCCAGCTCGCAGGAGTCATCCGTTCTCCGACAGATGTCTACTTCAGCTCTGGAGGTCGGCCCGAGTGAGAACTTCCAGCAGGACCGGTCGCAGCGCGGTCTTGGTCACAGGCGCCACCAGGGACTGATGCTCGGACTTCACGGCAACCCGGCCCCACGGCGCGTGGTCCGTTCATGACGGGACCTCGCGGACATCGCGACTGATGGCTTCCCAGCCGCCGGTGCAGCAGGAGTCGGCAGCTGACCTCACGGCGACGCGGCTCCGTGGGAGTGCCGTACTGGGGCGCCGAGCGGCGACGAGTTCATCTCAACCACAGGGCATCCTGGCTTCAGCGGAGCACTTGTAGCCTGAGGCTCCCGAGCTCGACCAGCGGCGCGCGTTGCGCGCATTGTCGGAGGATGTACACAGCAGCAGCCAGGCGGAGGGATCCGCAGGGCTGGGCAGCGATGAGGGGGGAGAAATTGTAAAGAAAGTTCAATAAATAATTGTAAAACTCCACGCCGTCTCAGTCTTTGGCGCAGCCACTGTGTCTGCTGCTAACACGTGGTCGTAACATAACTCATTAATCATCAATTATTTGCGTGGAGCCTTACAACGATGGACATAGAAGACACCACATTTAGTCGTCATATTCAGGTGAATGAACATGTTAACGAAGCAACAATATTTGTTGAACAAAACTGTTAACGTTTATGTGGCCCTTATTGACAGACTGCCTATTGGTTTCTGTCTCGGGTCCTTCGGCCGACGTTTGTTTGATGACATTTCTGACCTTTCGCCAGCACGAGTCGGTGACATTGTGAAACCTTCGCCCTCCATTGCTGGTGGTGGACTGGTGTCGAGTTCGCGGCTGCAGATTACATGTACCCTTCGCTCCAATGTTCAAGTGCTTTTCCTTATTCATTTCCGCTGCGATTCTCCCCTGGCTACCTGCAACAGCCGTTCGGTGCAGCACAGGATTCCAGGGTCCGCTCACCTCGAGGCTTTCTTCTTTCTTGATGAGGCTGTTGTCATGTTTGTGTATTTATACAGCTTCTCTGAACAAGCGGGTGTGATAGCTCTTCTTACAGCAAGAACTTCCGTGTCACCGTGTTTTACTGTCTGGTGTTTTACTGTCTTGCACAGAACCAGCTCCGCCAGGGCCGATTTTTCCACCTGCCCCAGCCTGCAGTGCCGCTTATGTTCGGTGATCCTGGCGTTGATTGATCGTCCAATCATTTCAACACAGTATTTTCCGCATTTACGTCGTATGTGGTATATATGCTCGACTACGCAAGCGCATCATCCTCGTAATCAGAAGACCTGGGTTCAAGTCTCAGGCGTGGCCATATTGCCGCACGGAGTAGCCGTGCAGTCTAGGGCGTCTTGTCACGGTTCGCACTGCTTGCCCTGTCGGAGGTCAGAGTCCTCTGTCGGCCATGGGTGTATGTGTGTTGTCCTTAGCGTAAGTTTGTTTAGGTAGTGTGTAAGCCTAGGTACCGATGACCTCAGCAGTTTGGTCCCACAGTCCTTACCACAAATTTCCAAAACTTCCGACTACGCAAGCACACTGCGAAACGACAAATCTGGAAAAGAAATGACGGATACGACCTTTCTGCCATAAATTCGCTGAGAGACGGACACAATCGGCCGTATATTTGGCAAACACGGACAAAGACTATTCATAAACCGACAAAGAAAATCGAACAGTATCTCAGACAGGCAAAGGAGGAAAGCAACCCACCTGCAACGTCGGGAACATACCGCATATCATGCACATGAGGAAAGTTTATGTCGGAATGACTGGACGGTCAATCAACACCAGGCACACAGAATATAAGCGGCACTGCAGGCTGGAGCAGGTGGAGGAATCGGCCGTAGCAGAACACTCGCCGTGTGAGGCCGACCACATAGTGAAATTCGCCGACACAGAAATTTTTACTGTAGAGAAGCGCTATCAGACCCGCTTGTTCAGAGAAGCTATATACATATACAAACATGACAACAGCTTCAACAAGAAAAAACAAAGTATCAAGATGAGCGGATCCTGGGTTCCCGTGCTGCAGCGAACGACCGTTGCAGATAGCAAGGAGATAACCGCAGCAGAAGTGACCACGGAAAGGTCATTAGACGTTGGCACACCAGGTACGTATAATCTGCGGCCACGAGCTCGACTCCAGTCCATCACCAGCTTTGACGATGCCAGCCACTCGCGCTAGCGAAACGCCAGAATATAATCAAACAAACGTCGGCCTTAGAACCCGAGGCAGAAGCCAACAGGCACTTTGTCAATATTTGTCGTGTTGTGAGGAAGGCTAGTGTAATTTGGGTACTCTATTGCTGGTTTTATCGACATGAATTCTATGACTAAGAAAATTCTGCGGAGTATCAACGATTTTTCTGTAGGATGGCCAAGCGGTCAGAAAGTTTTGGCGGTATTTTGGAATGTTGAATTGAGGATGACACGTACGTGGTTCAAAGACAGGAAGCTGATACCGTGCGTAAACTGATGAAATTTTCTGATATCATTTGACTACACCACTTGCAATAAGGTCACTGGATTGAGTCACACCCATCAAGTAATTACGAGCACCTGATCGGAACGATTACCGGTGGAAAGACATCACTCTTGCCAGGGGGAAGGCAGGTTTATGAGATTTATCGGGAGTATCCACAGGAAGAGTACCACCAGAAAGGAGATGCGCATCGTGGAACGACTTAATCTCAAACGCACGAGAGTCTTCGTTTTTATATCAGTCAACGAATTTGTTCCTTAATGCAGTTTACATCTCACGTAGAGACCATGAGGGTTAAATTGCAATAATTCGGGTGTAAGAAGATGCATACCGGCAATTATCCTTCCTGTGCACCACATACGAATGGTACAATATATAAGGTTGGTGCATAAATTCGTAGCGTTTTTCCGGAAGTTAATAAAAGACGAAACAGGTACACATCACAGAGACTTAGTAACATATTCTGCTTCACTATTTACAACAGTCTGCGAGCGTTGGGTAACTTTTCGATTCCGCGACTGTAGAAATCACGTGAATTTGTAGCGAAGAACTCGTAAAGCCATGTCTGGAGCGCGTTGTCATCCGGAAAGGAAGTTACTTGAAGGATGTTCGACAGAGATCGGAAAAGGTGAAAATCTGGGGGTGCGAGATCAGAGTAATAATGTGGTGCGAAATGACTTGCCAGCCCAACTCCTGTATAGTGTATTTTGGCAGTCTAGCAAAATGCGGTCGGGCGTTATCATGGAGTGGTATCACTTCACGCATTATTCACCGAGCGAGGTGGCGCAGTGGTTAGCACACTGGACTCGCATTCGGGAGGACGACGGTTCAATCCCGCGTCCGGCCATCCTGATTTAGGTTTTCCGTGATTTCCCTAAATCGTTCGAGGCAAATGCCGGTATGGTTCCTTTGTAAGGGTACGGCCGACTTCCTTCCCCGTCCTTCCCTGATCCGATGAGACCGATGACCCCGCTGTTTGGTCTCCTTCCCCAAAACAACCCAACCCAACCCTCACGCATTATTCATGGTCGTTATTCTTGGACTGCATCTGTAAGACGGTTCACAATAAATATCAGCAGTATTAGCTGCACCTCGGGGAAGCAATTCGTAGTACACCATACCGCCACCGTTTCATTTTTATCTTTTGTGGATGCGCGCAGGTCCTTGTACGGGGGCTAGCAGGTTTGTTTGGAATTAAGCATGCCTTTTTCCCCTTATTTTAGCATAAAGACGCTATTTCTCGTCAACGGTAACGATACAAGATAGGAATGATTGTTGTTGTTCACGAGTCAATTGATAACGATCAAGCGGAGATTTACGTAGGGCCACCCGCAAATTTTTTGATTGTGGCTTAGAGCATGCATTACTAATACACCTGATTTTTGAACCTTCCCCAGTGCATCCAAATGTCTCACGATGGTGGAACGATCGCAGTTCATCGTGTCTGCCAGTTTTCGAGTACACTGACATTGATCGTTGTGGATTAATGCGTTTAAACCGCGTTCATGAAACCGTTAAAATCTTCCTGAGCGTGGAAAGTCATTAATGTCAAAACGATCGTCCTTAAAGCGGGAAAAGCACTTTAATGCCGTGCTCTGTCCAATAGGACTACTCCCATACACGGCTTAAATGTTTCTGATTACCTCTGTTGCTTTCATTCCTCTACTGAACTCAAAGAACCATTTTCTAGTATCCATAGTTCCAGTCAGTATCTCCGAACGACGAAACGACAATACAAAAATTCATATATCAACAGTGAACTACATATAAAAAATGACAATCGATAAAGAAACCCTTATAAGCAGTAATACCAACATGCAAAACAAAACGCTACAACCTTACTTAGGCACCAGCCTAACGTATTGTTAACATCCAGTGGAAGACTAATTGATGTGGGAAGCATGGGCTCGCTCACAAACTTTCTGTCTGAAATTGCATTCAAAAGTGGTGCTTGCTACCAGCGAGGGCAAGGTATTATCTTCCTAGCAATTTTCTGTTCTACAGTAGTCATAACTGAGTTTTTCACATAAAGTGAACGGGTTTTTAAAAGGTTTTCAGATAGTAGAGGTTGCTATTTAATCACGACTACAAGCGTAGACAGCAAAATGCCGAGTATTTTAACAGTATAATTCGGCTGCATACTGGATCCTGTTTGTCCACTCTGACATACTAAAACAGCGCTCGTCATAGAGGTGTACGCCCATTGCCGCAGTTGAAGCCACTTTCATCCTTAAATATGACGCCTTGTCTGCACTCCACCGTCTGTGGGAATACGCCCCAGTTCACCAGGAGAGGTAGCTGGGTATTGTTGCAGTGCTCTTTTTGTAGAGATACAATGGTCGAACAGCAGGGACGTTGCTGTATGGTGTATCAATGGCTATTGTCTCAGCTTTCGGCTGCTGCGCGTGATGATGCTCTCAGTAACAAGCGCAATATTTTGGGAATTTTAAGCCATCTCCCACTGTCACAGCTTCTCGTTGCTTTATTTCAGGAACATGTGCATCTAGCAATTAGCTCCTATTCTCACTTGATTACCCATGTTCAAGTGTCCGTGGATACACGACAAGAGCATCGAATGTCAATCTCTGTCATGCTGACGATGTTATCTTTGATTTCACAGTGTAATATTGTGTTTGAGTGAGTATAGGCCATTATGGAAATAGTAAGAAAGGAACATTTAATACCGATAATTTGCTAGGAAAAAAAGAGCTATGTCGCGTCACATTATATGTAGCTTCATAGTGTGATTCCAAGACATTAAAACAACGCGACAGGCTCCAGAACTCTACTGCTAATTTTGCAGTCGGATACTATTGGATTCTGTCTTTTTTCTACTGGCATTATATAACATTCAACATTTAAAACAATCCTCAGTGACACATAGCATAGCTCTGCGCATAAATCGACAACTATTATTTTGCAAGGAAATTTGTAAAAAAAAAAAAAAAAAAAAAAAAAATCCGAAGCCTGAAGATTCGTTGCTGATGTGGATCCTTATTCATATTTCCTTTAAAATATCAACAATACACATCTGCTTTTATGAATGCCGGATTCACAGTTACATGAAAATATCCGACGCACATGTTACACTACGTTGTAATCAGAATAATGGAATAGGAGACGGAATTGTAGAGCGAGACTCGACGGACGATAATGAAGTTTCCTGTAATCGGTGAGCGCGTCGGAGGAAGGCACGACAGAGCGACAAACAACAACTGAATGCTCTTCTTCAGTTTTCCTTACGCAAAGGCATAACCGATTGTTTCCAAATCAGAATCCGAGAGTGATTTGTTACCAAATGGCTCTGAACGTTTCTTTTCCCCAGTGAACTGGCCAGTTTCCCCTAAATCCTCACAGAATTTGCCTTCGGAGTTGCCTGGCGTTTTCTTCAGATTTCCAGTAACTGTTGCTGAGTATTCTCCATTTTATAGACAAGTCACCAGCCAGGAATACTGTTTCAAGAATATCATTTATAGAAAGTAGCTTCTTTTGACTTTGGGAATTCATAGTGTGGGAGCTCAGTAAATGCCCTAGAATCCTACAACAGACGAACGTTAGAAAAATTGATCTGTAGTGATGTGCATTCGTTCCTTTAAACACTTCTTATAAAGAAGTGTGACCTAATATGTCGATTCAACAATGAACACTTATTCAATTGTCTGAGCTACAAAAGGTTTCATTTTATAATTTTTTATTATTTCTTATACGTTGTAATACTATTCAGATAACCAAGAGACTATTCCTATTGATTGCCTTTCTATCCTGTTGATTGCCTTTCTATCCTCTTTGGATCCTTTTTATTGAAACTTGGAACACTGTACACTGTAAACTATTGGTAACATATCTTTTTCGTATGCAAACTGCAGTTTCCTAGAATCCTTGAAATAATTTGAAATCTACCATTTTTCTTACCTCCAACTAAGTAAACTTATGTATTGTTTGTCTCAGGTATGTGATATGGCCGAACCGAGACGGCCCTGCCCAAGTGTGCAAAAAGTGTAACACATGTAAATGCCTGTTCCAGGGGCATCAAACGCTGAGGGTATCATTCATCACTTTATTATCATTCATCAATTTATTAATTTGTACTCAAAGATACTGTATTTTACCTGGAAACATGCGCAAAAGATTCGTTTCATATGACTCACATGTTTAATAGCACCCTCCTTGAACACGAATTCAAATTACTGACATTGTCAAAGATTTTTCGAATACTAAAGATCAGAAAGTTTATTTTGATTTTCTGTAAATATTTGTCTCATTTTTAAAGCTCAATGACAGATTGCGTGCTTTAATGTAATCCGGATGAAAGGTGTCACTGCGATATAGATTAATAATATTTTCTAGAGCTTCCTTCAACAGGTTAAATGTCTCCGAGCTTTCGAACGAGTGTTCCTTCGTCATTGTCAAGTGCTGACAGTCACCATTTGACAAAGACCGAGCAGCATTCGTCCGAAGGCCAATGGCTGTGTAGCCCATGGACGCGGCTGGCAGCTCGACAGCTCGAGATAGTCACCACATGTCAGTGACAGAACAGGACTCGACGAAAACCTCATCGGTATTTAACCAAACCAAGGGCCAATAACCTTTATATAATTTTATTTGTTTTAGTCTTTCACGTGCCATAATAAATGAAGACTGTTAAAAATGTGTTTATGTGTAAATCCTAACACAATATTGATAACCCAATACATTTTTGAATATTTGGGATGGATAAGCTAGTTAGTTCGGGGCCCTATTATAGTATCTAGGTGATGACTGGGTGTTGTGTGATGTCCTTAGGTTAGTTAGGTTTAAGTAGTTCTAAGTTCTAGGGGACTGATGACCATAGATGTTAAGTCCCATAGTGCTCAGAGCCATTTGAACCAGCCATAGTATCTACACCCCGGAGAGAGACTGTCTTTGGGCTGACACATTAACTGTGTAGTTGCAGGAATCTACGTTATATATTGACGGGAAAAAATTACCGTGTGAAGAAGGAGTTGTCCGACGTAAACGAAAGTTGGTAGACGTGTTTCTACATTATAAAGATGATGTCTATTCAAATTTCGCGTCTTCGCATAAAAGTGACTATTAGCGCCACTCTGAGAACGCAAATAAGGTTTTCTTCAAATACATGCAATACCACTCGTGAGCGTTAGTTACCTTTGAGTTTGGACGAGGTAACTTGATGTTAGTGAAGAATGTCTTTAAGACGACGTAGTAGGCATTATCAACACCTCAATCAGTTTGAGCGAGGTCGTGTGATATTGCAAAAAGACGTGGTAGGAATGTAGTCACTGAATACGATTGCTGACAACGGTGGTCACGAGAATGTTTGGTGGTAACTAGACTGGACACCAGACAGCTACGTGGAACTATCGAGAGGGAGAACCATGGTATTCGGCGTATGGGTGTGGCGCATCGTACTGCATCTGCAGGAGCAATCTGAGCAGCGGCTGGCACCACTGTGACACAACGACTGTCACAAATTGGTAACTTCATGGACAGCCCCGAGCCAGATGCCCTGTAGCACGCATTCCACTGACCCCAAACCACCACCATTTGCGACTTCAGTGGTGTCAAATATGAGCTCATTGTAGGGCCGTTTGGGGATCTTTTTTGTTTCCTGACAGCTGTTCCTGCCTCTGTGCCAATGATGGCCATGTGTTCGTTACAAGGTGGGTCTGCAACCAGCCTGCCTGCAAACTAGACACACTGGACCTATACCTGGGTTGCGATTTCATATGACAGTAGGACCACTGTTGTGGGTACCCCACGCAACCCGACTCCAAATTTTTACACCAATCTGGTGATTCGTCCTGTTGTATTGCCACTCACGAACAACATCACAGGGGATGTTTTCCAACGGGGTAATGCTCACTCACTCACCGCTATTGTAACCCAACATGCTCTACAGTGTCGACATGTTGCCTCGGCCTGCCCAATCACCAGATCTGTCTCCAATCGAGGACATATGGGACATACCCACAAACGGTAATAACCGATCCTGTATTGACCGACCAAGTGCAATGGGTGTAGAAATCGATCCCACAAATTGCCATCCGACACCTACGCAACACAATGCAAAGATATTTCCATGCTTTCATTCAACAATATGACTGTTACACCGGTTATTAATGTACCAGCGTTTCACATTTGCGGGTGAGTATCTTACGCTTACATTAACCTGTGATTTTGCAATGTCAATCATTGAAATATGTTACCGAGACTTACAAATTCCCTGAATTTCGTTACTCCACATAATAATTATTTTATGGCACTGCGATTTTTTCCGTCTGTATATACTGCGGGGTAAAAGTTTATATTGAGTGAGTGATTAAGAGAGAGGAAGAGAGAGAGAGAGAGAGAGAGAGAGAGAGAGAGAGAGAGAGAGAGAGAGAGAGAGAGTATGTGCGTGAGTGTGTTAACACACCGGACTCCAGATGGCGTTGTTGGTAGAATCGAAGTGATCTAGTTTTTGCCTGAACCACAACTCCTCGACGCCAGCCCTGGAGATGACGGGTGGTGGTCGGAACTTCCTTCGCATCCAGTCATATGTGGGGCGGCGCGTCCGTGGAAGCGGTGGTGCAGACCGCCAGCAGCATCCCGAGGGCGACCACAAGTAGCAGAGCTCTGACCGGCACCTGCAGGAAACGTGGCATTCTTGGCAGTGCTGCGCTACGGTGTGTATAACACGCTGTCACACGAAAGCGACGGATAACTGTCGCGTCATGGTGATGAAATAACGTGGGAGCTGTATTATTGTACCAATGTACGTATGCGTAAAGTGCAAGTATGGGGGCAATATCTTTACTTATATTGCTACCGGGAGTCTGTTCATCTACATATACCACTTTCAGTGTATTTATCCACCATTCCAATCTCGGATACCGTGTCAGAAAAACGAATAATTAATTATTTCTGTGTGAGCTCTGATTGCTCTTACTTTACCACGATGGTCTTTACTCGCTTAGAAAGTGGTAGTTAACAAAATATTCGGAAGAGAAAGTTGGGAACTGAAATTTTGTGGAACAAACTCCCCACAACGTAAAAGTCTTTAATGATAGCCATCCCAACTCGCTTATCATAACCTTGAACCTCTGTCCCCTGCACCCATGTCTTTCTCCATCCTGTCTGGTAAGGATCTTCTACAGCACAGTAATACTACAGGAGACAACTGGCAAGTGTAGTGTGCGATGTTTCTTTAATATATCTCTTGGATCTTGTGGGTGTTCTACCAACGAACCAGAGTCAGCCCACCCCACGACATGGCAGTACCCACTTAAGTTATTAAGTTGTTCAGTATTGTATTTCCTGAGCATGTAATACAATCAACTATAGGATGACAACTAACAGGACCACAAATGATCATTGACTTTTGGCTTTGCTATAGATGACTTTTGAGTTTCCCCTCATGACATCATCATCCCTTATCGATGACATCTTCTTCATCATAATCACATGACAAGACAAGCCCCCTCTCCCTCTTTCCCCATCCCCCTCCCACGTCAAGCTAATCTCAGTGTGGTGGTGGTGGTGGTTAGTGTTTAACGTCCCGTCGACAACGAAGTCATTAGAGACAGAGCGCAAGCTCGGGTTAGGGAAGGATTGGGAAGGAAATCGGCCGTGCCCTTTCAAAGGAACCATCCCGGCATTTGCCTGAAACGATTTAGGGAAATCACGGAAAACCTAAATCAGGATGGCCGGAGACGGGATTGAACCGTCGTCCTCCCGTAATCTCAGTGTAGCCAGTGACAGTGTAGTCCTTTAGCGGGTATTAAAACGAAGCAGCCAATCACCTGAACTGCGTAAAAATGATACCGAGTTCAAAGATGTTTGCGTAAAATGGCGTAATGTACAATATTTTCGTGTTGAAAAGCATGTTAGTTTCACTTGAATCTGACTATATTTAAACATAGTTGCCTCTGAATTGTGTAAATTGGCTCCATCACACACACACACACACACACACACACACACACACACACACACACACACACACTATATCATGTTCCACGTCTGTAAGTTCTGTACTGCTTCGCCAATAAATTTCACCTCAATGCGTGCATACAACTTCAAAGAATTACCTACAACATTCGTACATCCGTCCCATCATCATCTCTTCGATTTATATTTTTATATTTATATTTATTTCCTATGGCCTTCTCTCTCTTTCCATTTCTGGCCCATCATTTAATTTCGTTTCATGTGTGTGTGCACACAACATCAGAAAAAAACTTATGTATAGTATTTTCACATCTACTTCAACATCAGCATCACAATCAGCAAACGTCAGCCCCGAGTAATGCTAACGGGTAATAAATGCAATAACAACATTAAAATATATTACAAGGGAATGAAATTAAAAAAGCACCAAATAAAAGCTACAGTAGATATAAATTTTATTATATATATTTTTTCAATAAATCGCAGTTAACTTTGACTTTATGCTATCAAACACAGTAGAAATACGCGAATTCAATCATTTTAAAATTTTTGTTACAGTTTGGATAAATATGTGAGGTAGTTCCTTTAGACAGCCAAGTTTTGACTGCTTTATCTACTTAATAAAATTGAAATGGCAATGAATGGCATTTTGTGGGTAGACTGTAGATGGTATGAATAATACATCTTTAATGTACCAATCAACCACTTTGTTTTAATGAGACACAAGTATTTCAGTGTAATAAATACATTCAAACCGATCACACGCTTGGAAATCAACAAAGGGCTCAGAATCTGTAAAGAACTCACTCTTAAGCAAGTCCATTGTTTTCACATATACTGCTGAAAAAGCATTTAGATCAGAATCAAAACCACTGACTTTGTATTCAAGAACTAAATGCTCTTGTAAATTACATGTGGAGCCACAACAATCTTCTTTTAGACATTGAATATTAATGTCTCTTATAGTTCCACTGCCTGAACTTTATTAATAGGAAATGACAGTTTTATATGCCCAGTTTATAGAGGGTGTAAAAAATGTTATGGCCAAATTTTCAGAAAACATCTTTCATATATAGAGGAAGAAAATGAGTTATAGGGGCATGGGTCCAGAAACGCTTTGTTTTTGTGTTAGAGCTCATTTATTACAACTTTCCAACACATTAATAATGGGAAACACATAGGAAAAGAATGTATCAACATAGTAAGAAACACTTTCCTAAATGAAATGTTCAAAATGCTGTCCGTTAGCGAGGATCCGTGCATCAATCCACCGTCCCACTGAATCTCAGATGTATTGATGTGTTCCTGGACACTGCGTATTTTTTCCGCAATCTTTCACAATACGGGCACAAAGACACTGTACTTGTTGTATCGTGGGTTCATACTAACGAGCTTTCATATGCCCCATAGATATAAGTGTAGTGGGTTTAGGTCCAAAGAGAGTGAAGGCCATGGACCTGGTCCACCTCTGCCTATCCGTCTGTTGTGGAATCTTTTACTTAGAAGCTTAGCATTAACACTGAAATGAGGATGAACTCCATCATGCATGAAGTATATGTTTTGATGCTTTTGTAAAGATAGATGTTCTAGTAGAATAGATGGAGTATTCTCTCAGAAAGCATGCTAAATTTCTCTGTTGAGCTTCGGTGGGAGAACGTGAGGTCCTAACAAGTAGTCACCAACAATGTCAGCTCAAAAATTGACAGAAAAACTTTGTTTTTGACACGAGTGTACCATTTCGTGAGGATTCTTGATAGCCCATATTAATGAACTCCCTTGCCACTAAAAATTTTTCTGTTTCCATTTTTTTTGAGTTATTCAGCACTAAATTTTACATTCTGTTTGTTAAGTATGAATAACACTTTTTGTGCTTCCCATGATTGATTTTATTATAAATAGAAGTAATAAATGAGCTCCAACACGGAAATAAAGCGTTTCCAGACCCATGTCCATAGAACACATGTTATTCCTCTAATGAGGAACCTTTCCTGAAAGTTTGACAACGTCTTTACATTACGCCTTACAGCGGAGGTGAAATACAGGGAGTGAAAGTTTAACTGCAACTGGTACAGAAATGGGACTGTTGAATGGCGTATCCGGACAAGGTTTCCTATTCTTCTTTATTCCTCGAGGCAATTTCTACACTACTCCCAAGTTCGTCGCAACGTTTCTGGGATACCCTGTATAATGCAGACTGGAAATAAGTTGAATAGAATTTCTTAAAAAGAGAAATTCGGTAACGTCAAATATAAATTTAAACGTTAAGAACTTTTTTCTGACGGTATTTGTCTGGATTGTAGCCGTGTACAGAAATAAAACATGGACGATTAACAGTTCAGACAGGAATGACACAGAAATATTTTAATTGTGCTGATACATGAAAATGTTGAAGATTATGTGGGTAGATCGAATAACTAGTGACGAGGTAGTGAATCGAATGGGAGACAAAAGAAATTTACTGCACAACTTGACGACAAGAGTGTATCGGTTGATAAGATATATCTAGGATACATTAAGAAATCATCATTTTGGTAATAGATGAAAGTGTCTAGGGTAAAAATTGTAGAGAGGCTTGACTAATTACCGAGAAGAGTAACAGAAAACGAGTCTTCGGATCGAAGACGACAAAAAGGTAACATTTTTCGCAAGCCGGTTGCTACCAGCGAACATTGATGTACTTCAGTAACTTAACGTGGGAAACATACGGGAAGATATGTAACGAAATTTGTCGGTAGACTATTAGCAAAGATCGCCTTACTTCGCTCTTTGTTGGTCGTCTGAGAAATATGTTGTAGAAGCAAACCTATCGTCACTAAATTTTCCTGCGCTCAAAGAACGTTCACTAGAATTATTTTTGTTATTTTCTGAGTAGTGTATCTCCACTGGAAAACTAAACGGAAAATGTTGATGAACTTCTACTTACCATTGTGATTTCTGCCAGTCGCACTTTACGATTCTCGTCATCATATAGCATATATACAGAATGTTTATCAGCATATTGGAAAAAGAGTCAGCGAACATTCATACGCAGCACGTTATCATCTGGAGGACAGATCTTATCGCAACAGTCTCGCGCAATGTTTTCCGTCATTAAACAAGGTTGCGATATGTGAGACACAGGCGCGTTCCCATCGACTGTGTGTCTGCGTCATAAACTAAAGAAAGCAATCCTGACATAATGCATTAGGCATTCTTTGATTATCCGCTATAGGTCATAGATATTCTGTAGACGGTAACAGTCACTACCATTTTCACCAGCCGCATGTTTTTCAGACTGTGTCGTAGTTAGGTGTCACTTGAAACGTGCAGAAAACGTGAGTGGAGTGAAGATGGATATCCTTACGTATTTGACACCAGGAGCTCATAGAAATGCAGAGATAAACGTATCATGAAATGTGGTAAGACATAAAGTACTATATTCACATATGGAAGGAAATACTGCAATGGCATGCAGAAAGCTAGCAGACGAATAACGTTCTACATGCCATTACGGTATTTCTTTCCTTACGTGAATATAATACTTCATGTCTTTTAAGTCGTAAGACTTCTTTGTCGCAGCATTGTACTCATACTGCATTATCTGATGATGGGCTAGACTCGGAAGGCGTTATGAAAATAAAGGAGCTCCATTAGCACCTGGTGACCACTGCTTGAGACTTATGAGCTTTTTTAGAATCATAATAAAAATCATTAGAAAGGCTCTCACACCTCACTCGCGACTTTCCCTCGTATATACGAAGTGTGGTAACAACATTGAAGAGTCTCAGTACGAGTGTAATTCATTTTTTATATGAGAAGTACAGTCATTCATTTTCAAATAACAATACTGTTAACAGAGAATTCCGAAGGTTTTTCGAAAATGTACGTGAGAGAATAAAAAGTGTGCGTCATGTGCCGGTAATTCTCCTTTCTGGAATAAGTTTCTCGTTCTACTTCACTATCTCTTTAAATTTAATAATTTTCAGGTTAAGGCAAATTTCATTAGTCAAACTATATGGGAGACAACTACAAATGGGAGCTCTTCTGAAAATCACGACTGACTGGAGTTAATTTATTGAATAGAAGTTTTACCTTTCGTAATCGTAAGTTCACGTTACTACATCTAGCACCAAACTGTGCAAAATGTGGAACTATCGGACAGACTTATACTGCGTACCAGACTGGGACTAAGATGCAAACCATCGTGTTTCGAGTGAATGGTATGCGAAGGATACTCTGTGAAATTTGTGAAGTAAGAGATATGCAACGGGAAAAAAGTCGAGAAAGCTGGTCCTGAGTCTTGTATGGAACGTTTAGCCGGTATGAGCGGTAAGAGACGTGTTCGCACTCTGACGCGGTCCGCAGTATTAATCCCCCAAGATCTTTCACAATAACTCATTCAGTGCTGCAGAGTGGAGGACACAGCGAGGTTCTTCCACAAAAAAGCAAGGCCGTGACAGATTATCCACATACAGAATGTCTTGACGTTTCGAGGTTTCCTCTAAAAAGGACACTACCGATTTTCTTCTCCTCAAAATCAGCTTGTGCTCCGTTCCGAACAACCTCATCGTCGACAAGCACTAAACCCTAGCACCCACGGAGGTCGTTCGCATCTTTCGCCTTCTAATTATTTTTTCTTTTTAGCCTCGTTAAGATGGCATCGTAGTATTCGCAAATGTGACGCACTTATACAGCTCACCCTACTACGTTAGCAAATAACAGTAATGGTCGACCTTGACATACATATAAAGCGGCAGAAGATGAAGCTACAAGTCGCAGTTCGTGAAAGACTGAAGGTGTATGTAGATGCTACGTTGCACATAAGCACAATTAGACAATGGGTTCTTTGCTGGAAAAGCTGAAGGCCGAAGGGCAAAAGCTGTAGACTGATGCAACACTAAGCGGCCGGCCAACGACAGCAGTGACTTTACACATCCAATAATGAAATTACAATGAAATCCAGACCATTAGCTGCTTACAGGCGTTGATAAAATTCAACGGGGAGACTGGAAAATATGTGCCCCGCCCGGGACTCGAACCCGGGATCTTTTGCTTGCATGGCAAACGCTCTATCCGACTGAGCCATCGAGAATAGAGAATATGGCGACTGCAGGAACTTATCGGAACTTATCTCTGCAACACTCCCCTTGAGCCCCACATTTCCATCTTACTGACATGTTCGAAAGAACAGATACCATCTTCATATAGATAAGGCTTACCGGCCAATAATGTTCCTCAGTTCGGATGCAGTCACATTGCTCAAACTCTTACGGGAATCGGTAGATTGACTGCCGCGAGTAATGATTATAGTGGGCAGGGACACTACAAATTTAGTGCGTGGACAGAAAGTTGGAAGTGTGGGTCTCACGGGGAGCGTGCCAGAGACAAGTCCCTGCTGTCGCAATACCGTCTGTGCCCTCAATGGCGCAGTCGGGTAGAGCGTCTGTCATGTAACCAGGAGATCCCGCATTCAATTCCAGTCTGGGTAAACATTTTCAACTCTCCGCTGGATTTCTTTGCAATTTCATTCTTCTAGAGCTGCAAGACCACCAAGTCCGAAAGAGCAGATACCGTATCCATATGTTACACACCCAATATGTCGACGAAATCATCCGTGACGACTGCCAGGTAACAACAAATGAATTGAGTTCGTAGTTTTCTATCGGTAAAGGCAGTGTGATAGCCAATACTGATAAACGGGGCTACTCAAAAATATATGCGCGCTGGATACCCAAACTGTTGGCTGACTAGACTGAAGTGGGAAGAAAAAAAAATTGCGTTCAAACTGCTGTACCTCCACGCTTCCATCTGTTCGGTCCACTCAGAGATGCACATCGGGGGCATGACTTTGAAGAAGAAGAAGAAGAAGTGTGTAAACAAGTGGGACCATGAGTTTTATCCAAGAGGTATATGTGCTCTCGCTTCAAAAAAGAAAAACTGTGGATAAAGATGTAGTTGTGGATATAGATGTTGGTGCAATTATATCGGGAAGGGACGAATTTATCGTGAGTGTTATAGCTGTTATTCTATTTATATGGCATTTACACTGAAGTGGTAATAGTCATGGGATACCTCAAAAAATCGTGTCGGACCTCCTTTTTCCCGGTGTAGTGCATCAACTCGACGTCGCATAGACTTAGCATGTCCTTGGAAGTCCCCATGCTGGCACTACAGTCGTCCGTAATCGCGGGAAGCGTTACCGGCACAGGAGATTTTGCACGAACTGACAACTCGATTATGTACCATAAATGTCCTATGGGATTCATGTTGGGGTATCTAGTGGCCAAATTATCCGCTAGAATTATCCAGAATGTTCTTGAAGCAACTTACGACCAACTGTGGCCCGTTGACATGGCGCATTGTCACCCATAAAAATTCCATCGTTGTTTCGAAACATGAAGTCCATGAATGGCTGCAGATGGTCTCCAAGTAGCCAAACGTAACCTTTTCCAGTCAATTATCGGTTCAGTTGGACCAGAGGACCAGTCGACTCCATGTAAACACAGACCACACCATTATGGAGCCACCACTGCGTTCATGGCTTCGTGGGATCTACGCCAAATTCGAAACCTACCATCAACTCTTACCAACTGAAATCAGACCACACAATGGTTTTCCCAGTTGTCTACAGTCAACCGATATGGCTGGGGAGGTGTTGCAGGCAATGTCGTGCTGTTAGCAAAGATATTCGCGTCTGTCGTCCCCTGCCATAGCCCATTAACACCAGACTACGTCGCGCTGTCCTAAAGGATCCGTTTGCCGTACGTCCCAGATTGATTTCTGCGGTTATTTCACCCGGTATTGCTCGTCTGTTAGCACTCTATGCAAACGCCGCTGCTTTCGGTCGTTAAGCGAAGGCCGTCGGCCACTGCGTTGTCTATGGTGAGAAGTAACGCCTGAAACTTGGTATTCTGGACGCTGGGGATCGCGGAATATTGAATTCCCTAACAATTTGCGAAATGAATATCCCATACTTCTAGCTCCTACTACCATTCCGCGTTCAAAGTCTGTTAACTCCCGTCGAGCGGCCATAACCACGTCGTAATCCTTTTCACACGAATCATCTGAGTGCAAATGACAGCGCCGCAAGTGTACTGCCCTTTTATGTCTTGTATATGCGATACCCCTATAAATCGACTCCTGTTTCTTCTTCTGTCACATCACACAAATCTTCCTCCTCACAGAGGATACAGAATATGAATCAGAGTTTAAATATCTTTGGAAGACTGAAAATCAAATAAGGCAGAAGGAGTGGATAACATTCCGTCAGAATTTCTAAAATCGTTGGGGGAAGTGGCAACAGAACGACTTTACGTTGGCGTGTAGAATGTATGAGTCTGGCGATATATCGCTTGAGTTTCGGGAAACTATCATCCACACAATCCCGAAGATTGCAAGAGCCTACAAGTGCGAGAATTATCGCACAATCAGCCTAACAGCTCCTGGGAGCAAGTTGCTGACAAGAGTAATATAAAGAAGAATGGGAAAGGAAACTGAGTATGTGTTAGATGACGATCATTTTGGTTTTAGGGAAGGCAAGGGCACCAGACAGGCAACCCTGACGCTGCGATTGATAATGGAAATGAGACCAAAGACAAATCAAGACACGTTAATGGGATTTGGCGACCTGGAAAAACCATTCGACAATGTCAATGGTGCAAGATGTTCGCAATTCTGAGGATAACAGCGGTAACCTATAGGGAGAGGCGGGTAATATACAACACGTACATGATGCAAAAAGGAATAATACGAGTGGGAGACCAACAAGGAAGTGCTCGGATTAAAAAGGGTTATCTTTCGCCCATAAAGTTCAGTCTATACATCAATGAAGTAATGGTGGAAATGAAAGAAAGGTACAGGACTGGAATTAAAATTCAGGTTGAAAGGTTATCAATGATACGATATTTTGATGACATTGCTATTCTCAGTGAAAGTGAAGAAGAATTACATCATATGCTGAATGGAAAGAACAGTTTAACAAGTACAGAGTATGGACTGAGAGTAAATCGAAGAAAGACAAAAGTAGCACAAATGAGAAGAACGAAAAACTTAATATCAGGAATGATTGTCTCTAACGAATTGAAGTTAAGGCATTGTATTACCTAGGCAGCAAATTAACCAATGATGGACGGAATAAGGAGGATATCATAATCAGGCTATCACTGGTGAAAAGGGCATTCCTGGCCAATAGAAGTCTGCAAGTATCAAACATAGGCCTTCATTCGAGAAAGAAATTTCGAAGAATATACGTTTGGGCAGTATTGTATGCTAGTGAAACAGGGAAAACCGGGCCATAAGAGAATCGAAGTATTTAAGAAGTGGTGCTACAGACGAATGTTGAAAATTAAGTGGACTGATAAGTTAAGGAATGAGGAGGTTCTACGCAGAATCGGAGTTGAAAGGAATATATGGGAAATACTGACAAGGAGAAGGGACAGGATGATAGGACATCTGTTGAGATATCAGGGAATAACTTCCATGGTACTAGAGTGAGCTGTAGAGGGTAAAAACAGTAGACGAAGATAGAGGTTGGAATACACCCAACAAATAATTGAGGTTGCAAGTGCTACTCTGAGATGAAGAGGTTGGCACAGGAGAGGAATTCGTGGCGTCCGCATCAAACCAATAAGACGACCGATGGCTAATGTCTAAACGCGAACTAACGGAATACTATACAGAGTGGACAGCAACCGTCTGTAAAGCTTGTAAGAGTGTTGCAAAATAGATCGTGGAGAGAAGTAATTGTTAAAGAAAAAATTGATACGTGGCGCCGTTTCCGATTAAATTATCATTGAAGTTAATCAATAAGTTCGTTGTGCGCCAAAATTCCAGCGGCCTGCACATACAATTAGTGTCAATTGTTCTCATAGTGCAGAGGATAGCACACGAGACTGTCCAGCCGCTGACTCGAGTTCGATGCTTGCTACCACCCATCGTCCAGCTTTTGTATCGCTCTGTTATTCGGTTTTAGGAAACCAAACGAACAACACCGTTTCTGACAAGCTGCTCGACATTGCGCGCGCAATGACCTGATTGTATAAATCCAATGCTAGCTACGTCTGAATTGGTGCAATGTATCGAATTTTTCTGTTAACAGTTTCTCTCAGTGCTGTCTACCCTGCAAAATTCTTACAAGCCTTACAGACTGTTTCAGTAGTTGCCGAAGAAACAATACTGTGTGACAGACAAATTATTTTAGACAATACCAACTCTCCGTATTCATTCTGTTGTCTGTAACCAACTTTTCGCACTGATATAAGTTCTCTCTTAACGTATACGAGAGAGAAAATCACAAAACAGCTAAATATGGGTAGCCGAGTGGGAAATTGAACCGCCGTCCTTCCAAACGTCGGTCCAGTATCTTACCACTGTGCCACATCGCCAAGTGATGAGGATGTCTGTACTGTTCTGCATTACGCAACGTAAGTAATTATAGGTAACAGGATACAACGTAATAAACAAATAAAAAGTAAATAAATATGCGAAATAACTATCTCCCCTTCTTATTGAAACCCACTGGAGATAGACGACGTTCCAAGCTATTGGGAGAAATGGACAGGTCGTCCCTGTGTTCAAAAAGTCATCGGACACATGCACATAATAACGGACGTGTATCATCGACGTAAATCTGTTTTAAGATAGTGAAAGAGATGTTACGCTCGCATCTTATGACTGTCTTGGATGAGCTCGTAGTCAGAGTTCAAATCTGTCTGTTCACATTTAGATATCCCGGTGTTTTCGTAATTCACTTGACACAAATTGCAGTGCTATTCTTTTATACACTGAGGTGACAAAAGACACGGGATAGCGAATTGTACATACCAGGTGATCAAAAAGTCAGTATAAATTTGAAAACTGAATAAATCACGGAATAACGTAGATAGAGAGGTACAAATTGACACACATGCTTGGAATGACATGGAGTTTTATTACAACCAAAAAAATACAAACGTTCAAAAAATATCCGACAGATGGCGCTTCATCTGATCAGAATAGCAATAATTAGCATAACAAAGTAAGACAAAGCAAAGATGATGTTCTTTACAAGTAATGCTCTTATGTCCACCACCATTCCACAACAATAGCTGCAGTCGCGGAATAATGTTGTGAACAGCACTGTAAAGCATGTCCGGATGTCCGGATGTTGTCTTTCAGCATCGCTAGAGATGTCGGTCGATCAAGATATACTAACGAATTCAGATAACCCCAAAGCCAATAATCACACGGACTGAGGTCTGGGGACCTGGGAGGCCAAGCATGACGAAAGTGGCGGCTGAGCACACGATCATCACCAAACGACGCGCGCAAGAAATCTTTCACGCGTCTACCAATATGGGGTGTTCTTTTTTTTTTGTTCTAATAAAACCCCATGTCATTCTAAGCATGTGTGTCAATTTTTACCTCTGTGTCTACATTATTCCGTGGTTTATTAAGTTTTCAAATTTATACTGACTTTTTGATCACCCAGTATAAAGAAGGCTGTAGTATTAGTAAACAAGCTACAAAAGGCAGTGCATTGGTGGAGCTGTCGTTGGTACTCAGCTGATGTGAAAATGTTTCCGACGTGATAATGGCCGCACGATGGGAGTTAACTGACTTTAGAGACTTTGATCGCAGAATGGTAGTTGGAATCAGACGCATGGGACATTCAAATTAGGAAATCGTTAGGGATTTCAATATTCCGAGAACCACAGTGTCACAGTGTGCAGGAAATATCAAGTTTCACGCATTACCTGTCACTACGGACAACGCAGAGTACGACGGCTTTCACTTAACGACCGAAAGCAGCGGAAATCGTATAGATTTGTCAGTGCTAACAGACAAGCAACACTACATGAAATAACAGCAGAAATCAATGACTGACATACAGCGAACGTATCAGGATAGTGCGGGAAATTTGGTGTTACTGGACTACTGCAGCAGACAAATGACGCGCGACCCTTTGGAAACAGCACGACATCGCCTGCAGCGACTCTCCGGGGCTCGTGACCATATCGGTTGCACCCTGGACGACTGGAAAGCCGAGACTTGGTCAGATGAGTCCCGATTTCAGTCGGTAAGAGCTGAGGGTAGGATTCGAGTGTGACGCAGACCCCACGAAGCCAAGGACTCAAGTTATCAACAAGCCACTGTGCTACATAGCGGTGTGGGCAACGTTTGCATGGAATGGACTGGATCCTCTGGTCCAACTGAACCGATTATTGACTGGAAATGATTATGTTCGGATACTGGAAGACCAACTGCGGCCATTCATGGACTTCACGTTCCCACACAACGACAGAATTTTTGTGTATGGCAAAGCGCCATTTCACCGGGGCACAATCGTTTGCGATTTGAGCATTCTGGAGAATCCGAGCGAATGATTGGGCCACCAGATCGCCCAAAATGAATCCCATCGAACATTATTGGCTCATAATCGAGAAGTTTATTCGTGGACAATCTCCTGCACCGGCAACACCTTTCACTACAGGGGCAGCATGGCGCAATATTTCTGCAGGGGACTTAACAAAGACTTGTTGAGTTCATGTCACGTCGAGCTGCTACACTATGCCGGGCAAAAGAGGGTTCAACAAGATACTAGGAGTTTCGTCATCTAAGTATAAAGGATGTGTTCGACTGTCTTCATGAGCCTTCCCCAATGCGACGTTGTGCTCCGTGTCTAATGACCCCGACGTCGATGTAACCTTAAAACCCTATCTTATTCTTCCTCCGTTCACCTTTTAGGAGAACGAAACACTATACGTTTGAAGTCTACAGAAGCCCAAGTTACTGGTAAATCTATACTGCGTAGCAGACAGTAATGACAAGCAGATTAGAGTCATAAATGAGGTTTTATTTAATGCGAAGCAAACATTTTGTCTGAAATAATATTTGGTATCGTTTTTTGTGCTTACTGAGTCATATTTCCAGAATTTGATGACATGTTATTGTAGGCTCTTCTCTTATCCTTCATCGAAGTGAAAAAGTGTGATTTCAACAAAGTGATGAAAAGGACAAATAACTTAACAGTGTGTACACAAGATCAACATCTAGAAGTATTACATGTGTTTCAGTGTATACGCAGTGCACTAGTGCAATATCAGAATAGTCTGTGATCACATTATCAAATGACGCAACCGAAGTATCAGCCTCGTAAGCGTATCTTTGTCTCGCATGTGTTAAGACAGCCCGTATATCTGGTGTATATTGTTAGAAATGATGCTGATCGCAGATGATGCTGTTGTATGTAGAGCCCAGGAGCAGCAGTACTAGAAAATTGCGGAAAACACTTATTTGTGCAAGTGCTAGAAGTACGCTATCGTTATTTATTGTCCATGCTGTTGCAAGTTTTCGGTTCATTTACCGTAACGGTGGGAATCTGTCGCAATAAGATTTTTATAGCGTAGATAATTACAATTAGAAGAGCTATGTTAGAGATAAGATGGTATATTTGAGGGTAACTGTAACAGGTAACGGTTTGAAAACTACATGTGCAATAAACAACTTATATGCTGTCGAAGATATGCAGTAACGTTGAATAAAATACGAAGTGTTGTACACTACGCATTAGACGTCTGTACATTGAGTAATGTTATAAGGGACTTCCTCTGAGTGAAAAGCCATATTACAGACTTGCTACGAATGGGAGATTAATCACAATCTTAAACGAAGTTAAAGTATTATTCGTGGACAAAATCCAGACGAAGCTAAATTAAACGTAACAATTTCCATGTATAGAGGGTTCAATGAATTTAAAAGTTACATTTTGATGACCCATCTCAAGAAAATACCAAAACAGTTTAAGCCATTTTGCTGACCAGTCTCAAGAAAATACCAAAATAGTTATAACCATACGTATAGCAGATGAATAGATCGAAAGTACTGTTTCCTTCAGCACAACTTTCTGAAGAACTATTACCGTCTAGTAGTAAACAACTACGACGACCTGCTGAAGTAATGTCTCCGAATGTTTAGGCGAAAACTATGAAAGTTTCTACGTAAAACAAACGTTTTCATTGAATGAGATTTTCACTCTGCAGCGGTGTGTGTGCTGGTATGAAACTTCCTAGCAGATTAAAACTGTGTGCCGGACCGAGACTCGAACTCGAGACCTTTGCCTTTCGCGGGCAAGTGCTCTACCAACTGAACTACCCAAGCATGACTCACGCCCCGTTTGGAAAGTAGGAGACGAGGTACTGGCGGAAGTAAAGCTGTGAGGACTGGGCGTCAGTCATGCTTGGGTAGTTCAGTTGGTAGAGCACGTGACCGCGGAAGGCAAAGGTCCCGAGTTCGAGTCTCGGTCCGGCACACAGTTTTAATCTGCCAGGAAGTTTCAAACGTTTTTTATGATTCTCTATATTTATTCATCATGTCTGCACATTTGTAGGCCTCTGCCGCTAGAGGACTCAGAATGCTACCGTGTAATATGATGGTGTATAACTTCACTAAGTCGGTACGTAAGAAACAGTGTGCTATAATCGAGTTTCGAGCTAAAAAGTTCGTCCACACGTGGAGCAGCCTCTCCTTCTACACGATAATACCAGACCACACATGAGCTCCGCGACATTTGCAACAATCCGACGCCTTGGGTTTTCTGTCATCGATCATTCGCTACACAATCCCGGCTAGGCACCATCCGATTTTCATCTGTTTCCAAAACTTAAAAAGGTCCTGAAGGACTTAACTTTGATAGTGACGGACGGGGCAAGCTAAAGTGAGGTTGTGGCTCTGTCAACAAAGTCAGACATTCTACAGTGACAGTCTCTTGTTGGGAGAAATGTGTTCCTCGACAGTGTTACTACATTGTGAAATAAATATGTAGACAAATGTAGAACCTTTGTTTTATTTAAAAAGCTGAAAGCGTTTTCACTTAAGAAATTCGGAGTCATTGCTTTTCAGCACGCCTTTGAAGTAAATAATAACATTTCTTCTTATTGTGTATATAGTGCATAGTTAATAGTTAAATCTGTAGGTGATGTGATGGTACACATTTTACCAAAGTTGGTTCACAGAGCTGTCACCACCGGCAGTAAAAATAACTCTAACCTGGCTGGCCATCTACTCGAACTGAGCGTAGATGATAGATGCATAATAGCTAATAATAATCTACTTCAGCTGTGCACCAGTGGCCAGCAATTATAGTCGCATGCCAGTCTTTCGGAAGTTCATGGTAACCTGTGTTCAGTTGATTGCAGAAAATTTATGGTCTGGGCAATCACAGTACGGTAAATCATGCAGAGAAATAAAATCACTTCAGCTGTAAGATTCTTTTATTCTTAGGCACGACCGGTCTCACAGAACTTACAGCTGCATCTTCAGGTGCAAATCTGTATATAAGTGGAAAAGAACCAAGCTAACACGAAACCGTAATGCAAAATGTACTCATGGGAGTCAAGTCATGAAATACCTAACGCACACTGCAATGACAAAAGTCATGGGATTCCCACCAATATCGTGTCCGACTTCCATTCCCAAGCGTAGTGCAGCAACTGGACGTGACATGGAATCAATACGTAATTGTAGGTCCTCTGTAGAAATATGGAGCAATGCTGTCTCTATAACCGGCCATAATTGTAGAAGTGTTGTGCTCTGACTGACTTCTCGATTACGTCCCATAAATGTTCGATGGGATGTATGTAAGGCGAGCTGGGTGGCCTAATCATGTGCTCGAATTGTTCAGAATGTTCTTCAAATCCACCGCAAACAATTATGGCCTTGTGACAGGGCGTATTACCATCCACAAAAATTCCATTCTTGTTTGGGAACACGGAGTCCATGAATGGCTACAAATGGTCTCCTAGTACCCCAACATAACCATTTCCTGTCAGAGATCGTTTCACTTTGATGACAGAACTCAGTCAGTCCAATGTAGAAACAGTTCACACCAACCAGCTTTCACAGTCCATTATTGACAACCTGGATCAACGGATTCGTGGGTTCTGTGCCACACTCGAACCTTACCATCAGCTCCTACCAACTGAAAATGGGACTCATCTGACCAGGCCACAGTTTCCCAGTCGTCTGGGGTCCAAGCGACACGGTCACGAACCCAGGAGAGGCGCTGCTGGCGAAGTCGTGCTGTTAGCAGAGACGTTCACGTCGGTCGTCTGCTGCCATAGCCCATTAACGCCAGATTTCACCGCATTGTCCTAACCGATTCGTTCGTCGTACGTCCCATATTGATTACTGCGGTTATCTCAGGTAAGGTTGCTTGTCTGTTACCACTGCCAAGTCTACGCAATCGCCGCTACGGCGGTCGTTAAGTGAAGTCTGTTAATTCCACTAGTGCTGTCATAATCACATCTGAATACAGAATAATGACAGCTCCGCCAATGCACTGCCTTTCTGTACCATGTGTATGCGACACTACCGCCATTTGTACATCTCCACATCGCTGTCCCATGTCTTTCCTCACCTCCTTGTATATTCTACCCGGAAACTGCTATTTTACATTCAGTTTTCAGTCAGCTATCTGTTCATATTTCTACAGGGGTATTACTATTACAGTCAGTAAGATGGACTAATTATGAAGCTTTCCTGTGGACGCCTCTACTGTTAACAACTGCTTCACTTACTGATCTGTCTGGTCGTTCCCATTTGCGAGTTTGTCGCTTCGCATTTTATTCTTAAACCCCGACAACTTTTTACGTGGAATAAGAATTAAAAATTTGTAGATCATATTTTGCCTCCGTACAGAATGTTGCTATTCTTCGAGGACTGCATGGAATATCACTTCTATGAAGGTGGTAAAGCTCAATAGCTGATCTGGACAGCTGCACATGGAATCTTGCTTGACGGTTCACTTTTCATAACCACATAACCATTATTTTTGCTCTGATTTTCCGATACTGAAGTTTCTAGCGTTCACTCAAGATTTTAACTGATCAGTAACTTTTTGCCAAGACCTTGGGTTTTCCTGATTTATGGAGAGCTTAGTTTTCAACTTCTTAGATTCGTTAGATAGTAATCTATGTAGTAAGTCTGGAAGGAGCAGCAAGCACATCTTACGTGAGAGATTTTACTAGCGAGAATTAATTTTGTATTACGTCAGTTCCTGTAGCTTTATTGGTGTGATGCATTTCAATTATCCGGTTGCTATCGGATGTGGAAATTATCCAAGTCATTTCTTGTTGCTGTGGGCCTAACTTTGTGTCTGATCTCTGTAATGTGATCTTTTAATAATGTGATGCAGTTTGTGGGTGATAGTGGGGTTTGGATGGAGGTTGTATAGCAGTGACTTTTAATCAACCTATGTTTTATTAAACAACAATTACAGTGTTTCCAGAGATAAATTTTCACTCTGCAGTGGAGTGTGCGCTAGTATGAAACTTCCTGACAGATTAAATTTGTGTGCCGGACAGAAACTCCAACTCCGGACCTTTGCCTTTCGCTTGCAAGTTTCGCAGGAGAGCTTCTGTGAAGTTGAGAAGGTAGGAAACGAGGTATTGGCGGACGCAAATCTGCGAGGATGGGTCATCAGTCTGTAGAGAACTTGCCCTCGAAAGGCAAAGGTCCCGCATTCAAGTCTCAGTCCGACACACATTTTTAATCTGCCACGAAGTTTCAGCAATTTACAACGCCTGAGGGCATACGAATACAGCAAACCCTCGTGCTCAGGTACTTGCAACAAAAAACTTCAGATAACAAATAATGACAAGAAACAATTATTTGTCCAAAAACAATAAAATAAACTGATCTCCATAGTGAGTAACAACACTAAACAGTGAAGTATCCTAAGATACAGGCATATATTGTATAATTAAAAAATATTGCTTCTGTCCAAAAATGACTTTACATTTAGTTTTGGCAAGCAAATGAGATCCCATGAATATACATTAGCAGATGCAAATTCACAACTTCCACAGATATGATCTATTTGATGTAATCGTTTTGTTCACCAGTGCAGGTCCACGATTTCTTTTGATAACTGATATTATTTTATTGCTACGTTGCCTGTTAATGACGAAAGAAACTTTATGTAACGTTTGATCATTTTTCTTATTTCGATTTCAAATTAAAATATAGGAAAGACACAAATAGAAACATTGGCCAATAATTTCGAGGTGGCTGACTTCAGATGTGACCTGGAAAAGGCCGGGAGATACAGCAAGATTGCAGTCAGATTACATCGCGGCCATGCAGACGTACCGAAATCAGATACTGGATTATAAGGCCTAACAAGGAGCAAGTATAGACTCAGATCAAAATTTGGTAATGACGGAAAGGAGGCTAAAGTTTTAGAGTCTAGACAGGACGAATCCATGCACAAAGAAGTGTGATACAGAAGTACTAAGAAATGAAGGAATGATCATATAAAATTAATTGTTGGTAAAGCGGGTACCAGGTTGAGATTCATTGGGAGAGTCCTTAGAAAATGTAGTCCATCAACAAAGGAGGTGGCTTACAAAACACTCGTTCGACCTGTACTTGAGTATTGCTCATCAGTGTGGGATCCGTACCAGATCGGGTTGACGGAGGAGATAGAGAAGATCCAAAGAAGAGCGGCGCGTTTCGTCACAGGGATATTTGGTAACCGTGATAGCATTACGGAGATGTTTAACAAACTCAAGTGGCAGACTCTTCAAGAGAGGCGCTCTGCATCGCGGTGTAGCTTGCTCGCCAGGTTTCGAGAGGGTGCGTTTCTGGATGAGGTATCGAATATATTGCTTCCCCCTACTTATACCTCCCGAGGAGATCACGAATGTAAAATTAGAGAGATTAGAGCGCGCACGGAGGCTTTCAGACAGTCGTTCTTCCCGCGAACCATACGCGACTGGAACAGGAAAGGGAGGTAATGACAGTGGCACGTAAAGTGCCCTCCGCCACACCCCGTTGGGTGGCTTGCGGAGTATAAATGTAGATGTAGATGTAGAATGTATGGGTCTGGCGATATACTATCTGACTTTCGGAAAAACATCATCCATACAATTCCGAAGATTGCAAGGGCCCACAAGTGCGGGTATAATCGCACAATCAATTTAACAGCTCACGCATCCTAGTTACTGACAAGAAAAATGTAAAAAATAATGGAAAGGAAAATTGACGATGCGTTAGACGACAATCAGTTTGCTTTTAGGAAAGGCAAAGAAACCAGAGAGGCAGTTCTGACGTTGCGATCGATAACGGAAGCTGGAATGAAGAAACATCAAGACACGTTTATATGATTTGTCGACCTGGAATAAGCGTTCGACAATGTCAAATGGTGCAAGATGTTCGAAATTCTGAGAAAAACTGAGTAAGCTTTAGTGAAAGATGTGTGGTATACAATATATACAAGACCCAACACGGCAAGAGTGGAAGACCAAGAACGATGTGCTCGGATTAAGACGGATGTAAGACAGGGATGTAGTCTTTTGCCCATACTGTTCAATCTACACGTCTTAGAAGCAATGACGGAAATAAAAGAAAGGTTCAAGTGTGGTATTAAAATTCACGGTGAAAAGGATTTCGGTGATAAGATCGCTGATGATATTTCTGTCCCCAGTGAAAATGAAGAACAATTACGGGATCTGTTGAGTTCAATGAATAATCTGGTGAGTACAGAATACGGAGTGACAGTAAACCGCCGGCCGAAGTGGCCGTGCGGTTAAAGGCGCTGCAGTCTGGAACCGCAAGACCGCTACGGTCGCAGGTTCGAATCCTGCCTCGGGCATGGATGTTTGTGATGTCCTTAGGTTAGTTAGGTTTAACTAGTTCTAAGTTCTAGGGGACTAATGACCTCAGCAGTTGAGTCCCATAGTGCTCAGAGCCATTTGAACCATTTGACAGTAAACCGAAGAAAAACAAAAGTAATGAAAAGCAGCAGAAATAACACCGGTGGAAACGTAACATCAGTATGGGGGATCACGAAGCAGATGAAAGTCAAGGAATTCTGCTATCTACGCAGCAAAATAACCCATGATGCACAGAGCAATGAGTACGTAAAAGGAACCTAGCACTGACAAAATGGGCATTCCTGGCCAAGTAAAGTCTGCTAGTGTCAGACATAGACCTGAATTTGTGGAACAAATTTATAAGAATGTACGTTTACAGGAACATATTCTACTTTACAAGTTACATTTGTCTAATCTGAAAACCTAAAAGTTACCACTGTAATTTCGAAAATAATTTTTTATACGTTAACACTGTTCTGTTGAGGCACCGTTTCCCTCTATTTTGCTTTGCCCTCCTGAATGGTGCTCCAGTCAAAGAAACATTAAGACAACAGCCATAGGAAAAGCAGTCCAAAAAAGGCCCAAGAGAATAAAAGGTAGAAAATGTTTTAAAAAAAAGCTACCTTAACCTAATGAACATAAGGAATCTTAAGCAAAAAGGTGTAATGCTATAAAAGCAAGGACTGATAAGGGCAAGAAATTGCTAAAACCAAGAACAAAGAAAAATGTGGATAGGTCTACTTCTGGTATCATTAGTGTTATACCCAAAGGAAGGTTTAGACACGGTAACTCTCCAAGATCTCCTGTCTTCCGCCATCCTCTTCGGTCCGCGCAATTTCCGCTTCCCTTTACGTCGTCTGTCATATTGTATCTTCACCTCCCTCCCACACTCCTCTAGAAAACGAGTCCTACTCCCGTCTCATCGAATATCTTGATCTACGTCTAGATCTGCCTACATACTCCGCAAGCCACCGTACGGTTCGTGGCGGATGGTACGCTGTACGACTACTAGTCGTTTCCTTTCCTGTTCCACTCGCAGATTGAGCGAGGGAAAATACACTGTCTATATGCCTCCGTATGATTCCTAATTTCTGGTATCTTATCTTCGTGGTCGCCATGCGAAATGTTGGTGGCAGTAGGATCGTTCTGCAGTCAGCTTCAAATGCCTGTTCTCTAAACTTCCTCAGTATCGTTCTTCGAAATAAATGTCTTCTTCCCTACAGAGATTCCCACTTGAGTTTCCGAAGCATTTCCGTATGCTGACCGAACCCACCGTTAACAAATCTAGCAGCTCGCCTTTGAACTACTTCGACGTCTTCTTTAAATCCGACATGGTGTGGATCCCACACACTCGAGCTGTTCTCAAGAATAGGTCCCATTAGTGTCCTATATGCGGTCTCCTTTACATGTGAACCACACTTCCGTAAGAGTCTCCCAGTAAACCGAATCGACCATTGCCTTCCCTACCTCAGTTCTCACAAGCTCTTCCATTTCATAGCGCTTCGCAGCGTTACGCCCAGATATTTAAAGGATGTGACTGTTTCAAATTCTTCACACCAACTACAAATTTAGTGTAAGTCATCTTGTATCTTCCTGAAGTCACTTATCTTCGAAACCTTCCTGTACACCATAGTATCATCAGCGAACAACCCAGATTGCTTCCCACCCCGTCTGCTAGATATAGAAAATAGCAACTGTCCTGTCAGACTACCCTGGGGCACTCCTAATGTTATCCCTGTCTCCGATAAACACTCGCCGTTGAGGACAACGTACTGGGTTCTATTACTTAGGAAATCTCCGAGCCAGTCACATATCTGGGAGCCTGTTCGTTAACAGCCTGCAGTGGAGTGCTTTTCGGAAATGTGAAAGTATGGAATCTGCCAATTGTCCTTCATCCATAGTTTGCATGTATTATGTGAGAAATGAGCAAGCTGGGTGATTCATGAACATGAGCTTTTCAGTCTCTAGGAAATTTATTATATTCGAATTCAGAATATGCTCTAGAATTCTGTAGCAAACTAATGTTAAGGATATTGGTCTGTAACTTTACGGGTCCGCTCTCTTACCCTTCTTACATACAGGCGTCGCCTGTGCTTTTTTCCAGTTTCTTGATACTTTGAGCTGTTAGAGAGATTCGCGATAAATGCAAACTACGAAAGAGACTAATGACGTAGAATACTATTTGTAAAACCGAATTGGTATTCCACCCAGACCTGGCGACTTATTTATTTTCAATTCTTTCATTTGTTTCTCTACGCCAGGGATGCTTATTACAATGTTATCCATACGGAACTCTGTGCGATGGTCAAATGACGATACATTTGTACGATCTCCTGCGTGAACGATTTCTTAAACGTGGAAATTAAAACGTAGGCCTTCCTCTTGCTGTATTCTGCTGTTAAACCACACTGTTCAACGAAAGACTGGATGGAAGTCTTAGACCCGCTTAGCCACTTTACACAGTACCACATTTTTTTCGGGTTCTCCGTCAAATCTTTAACCGAGGTATTACGGTGGCAGCTGTTGTATGCTTCGCGCATAGATCTTTTCACAGACGCACGAGTCTCTACTAATTTTTGCCTGTCGTCATTTGCGGTCTGTAATGTCTCTTGCATCGGTCTCTCCGCGATATTTTCAGAAATTTTATAAATTATATAACTCAGTACATATCTCGAAATATCTCTTCTTATCTTACCGATTCCTAAACTTTAATATACGATAATTATCAATACAAAGTAGTTCCAAGCCCTATTATTCCTTGGAGCGTCCATTTAATTCATGGAATAGCTTCTCTGCTATCTATGTTTTCTCTTATGAGAAAGAATGATTCAGATATTGCCGATTAGCCGTGAAAGAAGGAGGATGTATATGTATGTTGGTTCAAATGGCTCTGAGCACTATGGGACTTAACATCTGTGGTCATCAGTCCCCTAGAACTTAGAACCACTTAAACCTAACTAACCTAAGGACATCACACACATCCATACCCGAGGCAGTATATGTGTGTATTGTTGAGCTAGTCGCCATCTTGATGAGATCCTGTATGAGAAAGAATTTAATACATGAACTAAACTAAAGTAAGTGTGTTCGCGTATTATTTAACTGATTATTATTGACAGTGTCTGCTTACTACGCTGTGTTGCACGGGATCAGTGGGGAACGTCTGATTTACACTGGACGAGCCTGCCGTTTTGTATGCTCAAGATATGCAGTTACCTCAAATAAATTGGCTAACACGGTCTTACCAGCAGATCTCCGGTCTTCCCCATGTGATCACGGAAAGTTAATAATTATTACAAATGTTTTCAGGAGATTGACTGACAATTTTCGTCGCACCGAGACTTCGAAATTGCTTCACTGCCTTATGGAATTTAAGTTAAGCTCAATTTAATCGGGATAGAACAGTATTGAACTGTGTGAATGTGATAAGCCTGCTTTGTGAATGAAAATTCCCTTAACATACGCATGTTTTTACTATCCTGATCAGTGAAGCTAAATCAGGCCGGTGTGAGAGAGGTTTTTAAATTTTTTGAATACCACAAAAAACCAAAAAAGTATTAAAGGTCCTCTTTTGAACCGAGAGTGCAACCAACCGCCTTTGTTTCCTCAGCATTTTTCGAATTTCGTTATTGAACCACGGTGGGTCTTTTCCGTCCTTAATCCACTTACTAGACACATACTTGTCCAGAGCACGATTTACGATCTAACCATAATTCCTCTATGTCCATCATTCTGGAGCTAAATGATTGCAGTTTATTGTCCGAGTAAATACTAACAACTGCTTATCTGCTCTTTCTAGCGAAAACATTCTCCTAGCCCTCTTGACTGGTTTATTAACTTCGTGACCGTAGTCGCTATGATTATTTATTTCGTGCCAGAAGCAATTTAAAACATTATTGAATACATTCCTGTGTTACATTACTACATACATTATGGTTTATAAATTAAACTAGTCATTGGGTAGCTTAACTATACAATGGATGCTCAAAAATGAGCAACGTCCAGTGCACTTTGTGTAGCATTTACAAGATCTTCCAAAGTGCCCACAGTTGGAGGTAATGTGCATTGTAGCATACGTGATGATGTATGCACGGCAGCTCCACATCCACACTTGAGAAAGTCCAACTGGAAGCCACACATCTGCAGGTTGCTCTTCGATCTTGTGACACAGGAACGCGGGCGATTAAGTGATTTCCATGTGGATCATTTCTCTGTGTGGCCTGGGGGAAGAGCTTCTCGTGGAATCAGCCACTCCTCCAGATGTTGGCATCTGGCCTGCCACCTCTTCTCCCAGTGTTGGTGTGGAGTGTCAACGAGTGCTTCTGTGCTGCGAAGAAAGCTCTTTCTAGACATAAGTCTTTGCTGTGCCGGTTGATGAGCATTTAGTGGGTGGGCTTTCGATGTTAATGCCTTTTTCATTTCATTTTTGCTGCTGTATCCCGTTGGATGTCCGGAGGGGCTATGCTGGATAAGCAGTGCTGTTTTTCCACGGGTGTGGCTCTCAAACAGTCCGTGATGATTCTATATGTCTCATTCAGAGCAATGTCAACTTTATTGGTATGTGTGGATCTGGTGTGATGACATCACGATCACTAATCCCCGTCTTTGTACTTACGCCATGGGTAAGGTATGGACTGTTTGTAGCTACAAGGTTGTGCCGTGTACAGCACTACGGGTTTAGGCGCACTATGGGTTGGGTAGTCATGCTTCCTGTCGGGGTTTAGGCGACCTCTAGTGGATTCGCGGGACATTAGCGGGAGAGACAGTCCTCGCGTGGCGCGAGAAGTAAGGGAACTCTGCGGACCCAGCGAAGTGCGGGACTTGTGTTGTGGATGAGCAAGTGGCGTACCGTAATGTTGGGCATGAGCAGAACTCGCCAGCTGGAGGTGAAGATTGCTTCCGGATGATGCGGTGTCACCGAGGTCTGTATTCCACCAATGTTACCACCCGGCCTTTTTTCCGTTCATTCGTCTGTAGCGCGTCGCTTATGGATGACTGGTGTGTTCCTTGCGGGACTTGAAATACGTACCCCGCGGCAGATTGCTTTTGAGGGTGCTTAGTACGGAATAAGAATAAAGTTCTGTATGCATTGTTGCATGAGCAGGTCGAGTGTGGATATTGGTACTAACCAGTATTCACAAACTAGCTTCGTACTGTATCACTGTTTATGGAAGCGCCAGTGTTTATGCGTTGTGCGCCGCTGGAGTGTAATATTGCGCTGCTGCAGGTGTGACCTGGGATATTGTTATGTTGTCTCTTTTTTATTGAACTTCCTGATACGATCCGTATACGAGGACTGGATGAAAGGCCCCTCCGTCAGACATATTGCACATTGGCTTTCTTTCCGGCGCTGAACGCTATCTTCCTAACACTGGAGCTCCCAGTAACTATCAGACCCATGCCCACGTGTTCCTGCTCTGACGTAGCTGAAGGAATGGCCACCTGTTTACTCACAACGTCTTGAGCGACGTGAACGCATTACCACCCGCCTCTCACCCTACGATTCCACCACATCGGGTAACTAGAAGGTGCGTCGACTGTAAAGCCTTTAGGCGAAACAAGCGACATCTGACGTGGCCCCTGTGATGCTCCAGAATCTTAGCCACCCAAGACGGTTGCCTGAAGGAGACTGATCGCAGTCGAAACCACATTCAACTGTTGACGAACTGCCCCCAGCTCCTCCTGCATCTTCACACAGCAGTCACACATCCTACCCATCCTAGCAAGTCTAACAGAAGAGTAAGCAATAAAATCTGTCAGAAACTAGTTAAGAAACATGTTACCCTCCTGACGTGTAACCAAGTGACGCCGATACCTCAGTGCACTATATAGCTGACTGCTCAGAAGAATGAAAACTTAGCTACAGACTATCAAAACACAAATTGTGAGAATGAACTGCTTAAATACCAAAACATGCAAACAATGAAAGAAAGATATACTACCAAAAAACACAGGACCACCTAGATACGTAACTTAATGCCATGGAGATGTGTCACAGGCAACAGCTGGCACCGAACTGAGTGCTAAATACGCTGATTACGATGGTCACTAGTCTCAAAGGAGCTGAGCAGCAACTGCGTTATTGACTTACAGATTATACACTAACAAAACGCGAGATTAAACGCTGAGCCTCTGAGGCTGCAGGTGTACCGAATGTTTACTATCTGAAATGGTCGTGGAATCAAATAAATAAAGCGCCACGGGCGACTTCCGCGGCGGAAAACTGCACTAGAAGGTAAACTCACTCAAACACAAAAAATCGAAAAACACGCAAACTAGTACAACAAAAATATATAGCACTATTAAAAACAGAAGTAAGCAGAATACCACTAAACTAAGTGATGTAAACAATTTGTGTACAACCAGTAAGCAGCAGTCTGATGAAGAGGTGAAAATTGCCTTTGTGTTTACTGCTCGAAACGATACAACTAAACATAAAGAAATCAAGGATATCAACACTGACTTTTCAAGCAGGGAACAAAAAGTATACAATAATAAATGGACATGCACCTACAAATGACAAGAACAGGAAAGACAAGAAATTTGCTGATAGTTTCTGGGAAGAGCTAGATGTTACACTGAAAAACATACCATATAAACATGTAAAGATGCTAGTAGGAGATTATAATGTACAGATTGGAAGAGAGAAGCAACATAAAGGAGTAGTGGGCGAGTACCCTGCACATCAGCGGACAAACAAAAATGGGGAAAGGCTAATTGAACTGTGTTGAGAACACAATATGAGATTGATGACAACACACTTCAGGGCCAAACCGTGTAAGAAAAAGACATGGGCAAACCCATGCACCCGCCTTGGGGAATTCCAAATTGACCACATAGCAATCAGCTGGACAAATGCTAAAGAGATCATAAACACAAAGGTCAGGAAGAACACAAGAATAGAATTGCATCACTATCTTACAGAACTTAAGTGCCTTTGGATTCCAAACAGGGACAGACTGCCACAGACGAACAGAAGAACAGAAAACATAAAGGTAGACAGAGACAAATTAAGACACAATCGATACAGATATGAGGAAGGAATTGAATCATTCAATGAATGGGACGACATGAAGCGAAATATTGCGAAACAGGCTGAACTATGGGGAAAGGAAGAATAGAAACGGAAGCACTGGTGGTGGAACAAGGAATGTGAGGAAGCGGTACAGACTCGCAGGAAAGCTTGGAGAGACTGGAGCAGCAAGAAGGACCCGGAAAAATGGGAAGTTTTCTTAGGAGCAATAAAGGAAGCAGCCCGAACAATAAGCTGGACCAGAAGACAGAAGATGAAGCAGAAACTGAACGAGATTGAGACCAACTTCAGGAAAAACAACAGCAGACACTTTTTCGGGAAATTCAAATGAGTCTGATTGGATACAAGGGTAGAGAACTGTTTATAAGAGATAAGAAAGGGGAGCTGGCTGTCAGTGCGAAGGAGAACTGTCGGATTTTTGCAGAGCACTTTCACGACCTGCTGAACTGTGAACCACCTGAAGAAGAGCTGGAACTGGGGACTGACACAGAAGAGAGAGAGAGACACGCCCTCCAACCAGGGATGAAGTCGCACATGCCATAAGCGATCTGAAGAATAATAAGGCCACTGGAGAAGATGGTATAGCAGCTGAGATGATAAAGTGGGGAGGCAACGAAGCAATAGACAACATGACCAACATAATTCACCAGATCTGGAGAACAAAGAAGTTGCCAGAAGGATGGAAGAATGCAATTGTAGTACCAATACAGAAGAAGGGGGACAAGAGAGATGCAAACGACTACAGAGGAGTATCACTACTGAAGGTCGGATACAAGGTGCTGTCAAAACTATTGCTCAAGAGAGTAGAAGAACAGGTAGAAAGTACAGTTGGCGACTACCAAGCGGGATTCAGGAAGGGAAGAGGTTGTGTAGAACAGATATTTATCCTGAAGCAACTGATAGAACATAGGGCCTTAAAAAACAAAAAGACAGTAATAACCTTCGTGGACTTCACAAAGGCATATGACTCCATCGACAGACAGACTCTTGTTAGGATCCTGAAGAACAATGGAGTTGATGGAACTACACAAGGACTCATAAAAGAAATTCTGAAAGACACAAAAGCAAGAGTGAGATTCAGAGGAGCACTGTCAGAAGAATTTGAGATCAAGACTGGTGTTAAACAGGGAGATGGATTGTCACCATTGTTGTTCAATATAGCACTGGACGAAATGATCAGGCAGTGGGAAGCAATAAACAAGGAAATGGGAATACCAAAGACCCATGTGGGGGACAAAAAGGACAACAGCGATCAAGTGGACTGCCAAGCCTTTGCAGATAACATAGCAATAGTAAGTGTGACGGAAGAAGACGCAAAGACACAACTCGACAACTTAAGTACGGTAGCCAGAAAGGTGGGACTGAGGATCGCCTATAAAAAGATAAAGACATTAAATACCACTGCAAACTGGGAAACACCGGAAGGCACTGTGCAAATCGTGGACAAATTTAAATACCTGGGAGAATTTATAACAGGAAGGAAGGAATAGGAGCAAGGAGGGAATAACAGAGAGGATAAAGAAGATGAGGTCAGCCTTCTGCACGACGAGAGAGGTATACAATAAAAAGAATATATCCACAGAGGCAAAGATAAGCCACTACAAGGCAACAGTGAGGAATGCAGTATTATATGCTGCTGAGACGATGACACTAGGAAGAAATGGGGCAGAGCAACTAGAGAAAGAAGAGAGGAAAATAGTGAGAAAAATACTAGGCCCCAAAACAGGTGGAGAGAGGTGGATGCGAAGACCTAGGGAAGAATTGTACCGGAACATGAGAACAATATCTGGGGAAATCAGACTCAAAAGGGCAAGGTTTTACTGAGCATGTAGTTAGGATGAGTATGGACAGAATGACGAAGAGAGTGTGGGAAACAACAGGGAGGACAAAGGAATAGACAGGAACCAAGTGGATTGTTGAACTTCGGAAGGGCTGGTTGGAATTGGGGATCAAGGTCGAAGGAAAGGAAAATTGGAGGAACAAATATACACCGACAAATATGCCGGAGATCAATGACAGAGAAGAATACAGGAAAAGATTAGAATGTCACCAGCGGAGCCGCCAGGAGAAACGGGAACTGAATATATCGGAAGAAGAGCTTGAGAGGAGAAGAGAAAGAATGAAGAGGTTCTGGGAGAAGAAGAGAAAAATGCAGTCCACGAAGGGGCTACCCGTGGTCCTACAGAGGCCGTAACGCAAGAAGAAGAAGACGATAAAGAAATCAAGAATGGGTCCATGAGCTCTCAACGATTGTGCCAAAGGAGATACATTGCTTTTGTCTTCATAAATTTCAGTTCGAACAATGATGATGAATAGGTCTTTGATTAACATTCGAGCTTCTATATAAGCCATACTATGCTAACAAAAGTTATTTCCCAAAAAATTTTGCTGCCAGTTAAAATTTTGCGTTTTACCATTTCAAGTGGTGGGAGTAAGGCTGTTATGTAAGTTCGTGTACTGCCAATAAAATTTGTTTTGGAAAGTTTAATAGTGTTGTTTACTCATTATTGCCTTCTATGGTATAAGTAAACGTGCCCTATTGGCGTGTAAACCCACCCCATATCCGGTGCACGTTTACACACTCGACTTGAGCATATATAAAATTATTTTGCACCCTTAAATGATAGGTTGATTTAGAAGACTGTATATTAAGTTATATTTTGATAACCTTGTTACATGACTAAAAAATATCAAACACAATGGATCTAACCAAAAGATTTTAAAAATTCCGAAATAAAATCCGCGAAAACGTGCCCCGTTCTTCCCTACATTTCGAAGCAGCTTCGTCATCCGCAGTGATGGATGCTGTGAGATGAAAGCAAACACAATTCTTAGTTTCTCGACGAATGATTCATTTAATGTTGAACAGAAGCTATACAAAACACATTTTTGCTACGCTTCAATTATGTAAGCGTGTTTGAGACGATATTTATTCTGTTAAAACAGGAGGTCAGATTGCATTACCAAATTGTTTTCTGGGACATGAAGATTCATACTTTCCGTTTAGCTTAAAAGTTCAAGACTGTACTTGTACTTTACAAGATGCAACACTGTAATTGTCCTATACAGAACACATATCATGTATCAGAGAAATTTAACTTTCTTCTTTACTAATCTCTTTACTCCTTCAGCAGCCTGTCTGATTCTTAAACCAGTTACAGGCATTTAAAAATTCAGCATTTCAGTATAATTTCTGTCTTTCTCCACCAACTACTCCTCTTACTTCTTCACATAAAAAACACTGATTATTTCTCTTTCATCAGTTGCATCTTTCACCAAACTTCCTAAAATTCTTTATTATTAAAAACAGTCTTGATCACGATTTATTTATCAAGGTGACCGGTTTCGACCACTACTGTGGTCATCTTCAGACCATTGAGTAGGAACCTCTTTCTGTTGGAGAATCACTACTAAAGTGATTCTCCAACAGAAAGAGGTTCCTACTCAATGGTCTGAAGATGACCACAGTAGTGGTCGAAACCGGTCACCTTGATAAGTAAATCGTGATCAAGACTGTTTTTAATAGTAAATATTTGTAAGACATTGATCACTGCCTTTCCCGTAATGTATTCAAAAGTAATTCCTAAAATTCATTTCCATCGCCTTCTCTCTTTTACCATAATTCTAATCTCCTTTCATCGATTGTTTCATCTGTTTTATATTCTCCACGCCAACAACATCCCAATCAAAGTATTTAGATATAATTCCTTCTTCCAACTTTATGTCATAAACCTCACACTCTCCGTTAACAGAATATTCATGTAACATATATTTTCAGTCTGTCATGTCTCATACGCAAAATCGATATTTAGATCGCATCTATGTAATTCGCCAATATCATTGGCCTCTGATCACCATTATTCATTGTCTCATAAATATGCCCATCTTCAGAACATTACTACTTTCTTATATTACATGTACATTAGTCTACACCACCATTTTTACCCGTTGCTAAATCATTCCCCTCCAAAATGTTCGCTAAATCGTCTGCTTCTAGAATTTCTTCTGAAACTTCTGTCTTAGCCTCCTCCACAAGGATAATTTCTGGAATTATCATGCAGTCTCTGGAGAATTCTTGTTTTCTTTGTACGTCCATCTTTTTAGAGATGGTTGCGGGACGCGGCTGTTCGATAGAGCATGTCAAATTAAATACCATTCAGCCGTCAATTTTTAACCTTATTTTATTTGGCAACGAGTTTCAGTGTTTTACTACTCCATCTTCAGGTCCCTGACCGAGGTGAAGGAAGAATCTACCTCGGTTGTGATCAAACCAGGGGCCAGCAAAATGGTAGTAGTGATTAGTGATACTAATACCAGCATTGCTGGCCCCTGTTTTGATCACAACCGATGTAGTTTCTTCTTACACGTCTGTCGGGGCCCGAAGTTTGAGTAGTAAAACGCCGAAACTCGTTGCCAAATAAAATAATATTAAAAATTGACGGCTGAAAGGTATTTAATTTGACATCCTCTATTTCTTCTTTTGGGACCTGCTAATTGGTGACAGCTCCCTGAGTTCTGAAGATGTCTGTGTCCAAAATCTAAAACGTCTACCAACTTCTCCTCTAGATAATCCAAATATTGCTCCACATAATGACTGGGTGCATATACTAAGTCCCAGTACAAGCTTCCAGGCAAACACCTTCGCATGGTGACATTTCGGTCAACAGCCTTAGAGGCCTTTTCAGATGAAAGAGCTATTTTAACCGATTTGTACCAAAATAACCCAGCTCCTCCTTTCCAATACTGTGACCTTTTCAGAATTCTCCCTGGATTCTTACTTCGTTCACCCCAGATCACAAAATACCGAAAAAACTTCATTTTACTCACGTCACATAAACCATCTTTTAAAGTTGTTTAACAAATTTAATTTTTAGGGCGTCTATTATGTATCATATTTCTGCTACTGTAACGTCTATTGAGTGGTATTTTCATAACCCATAAAATTGTTTCATTTCTATATTGTTCCGTATTACTGTAAAGTGAAAGTAACTCCAAACACAAACTTTTTGCAGATACTTTAATTTAATATGAACATTTGACAGTCGTCAGTTAAATCCGTTTGTTATTTTGGTTGAATTACTCATTAAGGTAGACTGAGACTCAGTGTTTTGTATCACAGATTCATTCATGGTCTCAGCTTTATTCAGTACAGTACTCATTTTGGTCTTGTACCTCCACTGACATAATATAGGGCTCACTGAATTCGTTCCTAGTGCTGTGATTTCAGAATATATGAGAATCAACCATTAATTTTTTTGGGCGCCGGTATCAGTTGCTTTCTTGGTCTCGTTTCACCCGTTCGTTGTTCTTGAAATCCATGTTCATTCCTACGGAGGATATTTTTGGTCTCAAGAAATGACGTAATAGGCGAGCATAAATCTTGCTTCAGAATTATACAACAGACCAGTGCCAGAGACATAGGGGTGCGTCTGTTCGATGCCCTTTCCGAAATGGCCTGTGCTTTTCCCATACACTAAAAACGCTTCGCTCCTCCAGAGGTGGTTTTAAAAAATTTGAACTGACCGACTGCATGCAGGAAATACAGATAAAACGTGAACGGACAGCATGAAGAACAAGGAGCCAACCAGAGGACAAACAGCTTCCACGAGCAAAAGAGGCATCCTCTTTGATGAGGATGTGTAAAGGAGTTATAAGAGAGTGCTGATCCGAGTGTCGATACCGTCCCGATGGCGTGTGATATGAAGCTAAGACAGTAGACTCAATGAACGGTAAAATATATTTGAGAAATGCCTCCAAAAGATAAAAGGGCAGATGGGAAGTCTAATGGTGAAAGCCGGTAATAGTAAGAAAGGCGAGAAGAAGAGTAGTTGTTTTTCTTTCTTTTTTTTCAGAGACGTTTCAGAGACGTGGCTAAAGAGAAAATAACAAAAAGGAAAGAAAAATTTTAGCATTGTTATCGGATTAATAGGTAGATTTATATCTGTATTAGTCTACGATAAATTCCAGGAAATTTTCCTTTCATTGCAGATTCTGCAGAGAACCACTTCATTCCTTGTCAGTACTCCTAGTTTTCAAAATCCCTCTACAGGTTCACATCTCATACACTTCGATTCCCTTCTCTTCTGTACGACATTTATTGAGCTGAGAAGCTATGATTTTGAAGAAACGAACATTTGCATTTTTATTGGTATAGCTAAACATAATAAAACTAAGTGCCAAGAATTTGAATATATGTCGACCTAGCGAAAGCGTTCCACCATGTAAAATGGTGCAAGGCGTTCGAAATCCTTAGAAGATATACACTACGGTGGAGGGCTGGTATTATATCTATAAAAAGGACAAGAATCAAGATGGAACAATAAGAATGGAAACCCGGAGAAAAGTTCTCGAATTAAAAAACGTGTTTAGTAGAGCCACATGTCGAAGAAGCGATGAAAAAAATAAAAGAATCAGGAGTAAGACCAAAATTAAGGGCAAAAGTAACCAACGATGTGAATTTCTGTTAATATTTCTGTTTTCTTCGAATATGAGGAAAAATTGGAAGCCTTTACTAATGGAATTATCCGTATATTAAGCACAGAATAAGGAAGAAAATGTTTAGGAGGAGCACAAATGAGATTACCAACAAACTTAATATCGAAGTTAGAGACAATGTTTAGACGGATGATATATACCTACTACTAAAGCAAAATTATGTCTGACGGACGACGCAAGGAGGATTTAAGAAACAGACTTGTGTAGATAATTTACAGAACACTGCTGAAAAATATGTGGACCTATGAGATATGAGAAGGTTCTCCGCAGAATAACGAGGTAAAGAATGCATGAGAAACACTAACTATGAAAGGCATAGACTAACATCACAAGTTATAGTACACCATGAAAAAATCCATGATGCTATAGTGAGCCCTAAACACAAAAACTGTTATACAGAAATCAGAATATATCGAATAAGTGATCTTATTCCATAAGGAATATATAAGAACAGCTAAAAGATTCAATAAAAGTGTTCTTGAAAATAAGAATTGATTTTCATTCTATCATTACATGAATTTCATATTCGCAGTTAAGATCGCCGGAATTTTGTCGCAAAAAATGTGAAGAAATTACTGATAATCAAACTGTGAGTCTGTGTCCTCAGTTAAACTCTAACCCTGGCACATTATCACGTAGCTAGTACTTGCATCTACGTCCTCCCATTCGTTTTCTGTGGCACTTAAAATACTAGCTCCACATGAAGGATCGCATTCAATCATGTGCAATATACGAACTCTTGATGCACTACGTCTACGGAACAATTATTTAGCGTGGCTGACAAGTGTGAAGGGAACCGACTCATCATGTCCCCGTTTGATCTATGACTACATGTAGATAGCAGTAATTCAGCGCACAGCACAGTTTATACGAAGCATATTCTTTTACCTCGCATTCTTTCAAGTTATCGGACTTACACCAAAGGAATGAGACATCAAATATCTTATTTGAGCGGAAAAACAAGTCTATGAAAAGAGGGTATAAAATGTAGACTGGCAATAGCAAGTAAAGCATTCCTGAAACAGAGAAATATGCAAAGGTCGAATAAAAGAAATCTTTCTCAAGGTAGTTGTCTGGGTGTAACAATGTACGGAAATTAAACGTGGACGATAAACATTTCAAGCAAGAAGATAATAAGAACTATTGAAACGTGGTGCTACAGGGGAATGTAGATGATTAGATACATAGATCGGACAACTAATCATAATGAACTGAAGCTAATTGGAGAAGAAGAATTTATGCTATATCTTGACTAAAAGAAGAAATCGGTTGATAGGAAACATCCTGAGGCATTACGGAACCGTTAATTTGTAACGGGTAAAACTGTCGTGGAGGAGGGGGGGGGGCATTTTAGAGGAGGAACAAGACTTCAGCACTGTAAGCAGGATCAGAAGCCAGAATGGCGCGGTTTACAAGTGTTACACTAAGAATTAATTTTGCACAGGATAGACTAGGGTGAGGATCTGCATCAAAAGTCTTCGGATTGAAGATCGCAACATCAGGCGTGCATAATGGGTGTCCTTCAATAACAATTTATCATCTTTCTAAATGAGTGTGTTTTATGTAAATGATCGTTTCAGCGGATTGTTCATATTTGAATCAACGCACTGGGTGACGCCTGCGTCCAGGCTTCTCGGCCCGGATGTTACGTCGTGCAGTGTTGCCGCTAATCAGGCAGTTCTGGGCAAAAGCTGGTCTAGGGCGCTTAGCGCCGATTAATTTATTTTCTCGTCATCGGAAAGAATGGAGCATGTGTTTTTCAAAAGCCCTCACGTTCAGAGGTTCTCGCTAATACTAGTGGTTATTTTTACTGCATAAATATCCACCCTCGAAGATGTTTTGAAATTGTAATTACCAGCTTTTAAAGACTGAATTTCTGATTACGAAAGTGTCATGCACAATCCTATCAGATAAATTCGAAAGATTTACACACAACTCATCTGTTATAACTCAGTAGAAGCTCAGTTTTTTATGTCCTTTCTTCTTTCCACATTTCAAATGGAGCCTATAGGACATCTATTCCGTCTTAAAGGTAGAAATCAGATTTGGTAACTCCGTAAAACGAACGGACAGAAGCTTAACATGAATGAGAAAAGTTGCAACTGCAATTTCTTACAGCCAAGATAAAATGCAATTTTACTTAAACGGGTGTAAGAAGAGTGTACGTACCAATTCAAAGGAATGATACGTAAACTATCGCCGCGCGGGTTTAGCCGCGCGGTCGGTGGCGCTGCAGTCATGGACTGTGCGGCTGGTCCCGGCGGAGGTCCGAGTCCTCCCTCGGGCATGGGTGCGTGTGTTTGTCCTTAGGATAATTTAGGTTAGGTAGTGTGTAAGCTTAGTGACTGATGACCTTAGCAGTTAAGTCCCATAAGATTTCACACATTTTTTTCGTAAACTATCCATACGTGTTCTTACTGACGAATGATAGTCGTGAGTGAAAACCATAGCACTAGTCACTATAGAAGACAACACCGACATTGCGCGGATTTGTTACTTTCTTTGCGAGTAGAGAAACATGGTAAGGGAGGCGAATGTCTTCAATATGTAACGGCGATTATAGTGACATCATGAGAGGGGGGTGGGGGTATCTGAGTGGACGTGAATTTGTGAGCTCCTAATAGCGCCGGCCCACATTGAAGAAGCGCAACTTTCTCGGAGAATATATACGAGTAGATACAACGCTAGCAATGGTTAGTGATGCTTTAGGAGCGTGGTGGTGGGGAGTGGAACGTGCTGTGAGTTTCATTGGACGTAGTTACGATCTATCATGTATCAATAAGTTTAGTATGACCAAATTACACCAGACAGCAAGAGCGATTTTACTAACATTAGTCACGAGTCAATTTTATAGGCATAATTGGTCACATTGACAAGTAAGTTTATCAATTTTTTGATCTTGCGAAACTCAACGGCACATAGTAAAAACTACGTAAAAAACAAATCAGATTACTTCATAGTCCCTAAACGCTTCACATAGCCCTAGTGCAAGAAACACTCTGAACCTTAACAGTCCAACAGCAACAAAACAGTCACCCGGTGAGCATCAAATTAATCTTTGGGTCATGGTATCTCTCTCAGACATTTCAAAATGCGTGCACACTCTCGGCGCTATAAAACCACAAAACATTTGAAAGGAAGCAAATGGGGACTCTTTCCATAACCCAAGAAACAACAGATTTATTTTCATTATTTTTATGTTAAAGAATCTAAATTTAATTAAAATAGGGGAGGATGAAGAAACATGTTGTCATAGTAAAACGGCGCTTCACTTGTAGTAGATACAGTTACAATAACATATATGGTGTAACAAGATATGAATCCTCAATAGGACAGGACACTAACGCGACACAACACTTGACACAAACATGACCAAACGGACATCACTGACAAGGATAACGCCGTAATAGACAAGACGCTTTAAGACACTGTGGCTCGGACACTGGCGGCCTGCACTGGCTCCCAAGAAACTTCAGTCAAAACTGAGCAACACAATGGCTGCCGCACAACGTCACTTAAACCCACGCTCTAGGAAACGCGTCACATTGCTGTACCAGTGCGCAGCAGTAAAGAGGGATACAAACAAGTAGCCACTACCAGAAGAGATGCTCTGTGATCCACCACGAACAGACCACGACTTCACTCCGGATATCACTAGCGTGGTGGCTATTTGCCCTTCCTCAGCCATAGGCGCAAACCATGCTAATGTATTCTCGTCACTTCCGCATTCACCCGAACGTGACAATCATTGCATGAACTGGCACGCCGTGCTTCGGACGCGGCAGTAAAAAGATGTCAGATAGAGAGAGTCTGCCATCATTGCCTGAAAATCTGCAGCATCAGTCTGGGTAACACACTCCGTGCACGGCAGCAGAAAAGGGCAGACAGACAGCCTGCATTCGTCGCCCGTATCCAGGCTCTCTCCAACCAGACGCCGTACTGCATACACGGCAGCGATCAAATGACAGGCTCCTTTGACATATTGCCAGCGAGTCGGCACTGCCGACGTGGCTCAGCGGTCGCACCTCGGTGACTTCGTACATACTGGCTGTTTCCCAACGCTCTCCATCCGATAGTGTGTTGACTTCCTCGTCCGCAGGTAGACTGTAACTCAGACTCCACACTAGCCGATGCTGCTCCACTTACCCTTAGACACAGATTACACCTGCCACATTGCGATCGCGGCAAGCCCATCTCGTATCAATGGCAGAGATGCTCCTGGAAAAGTTTAGTTATGAAATAAAACAAATCAACTGTTAGTTAAAAGTCATTCCGATTACATCTTTCATTGTATCAACTTGCATACAGTGGTCTCGTGATGGCGATGTTTAATGATATTCAAAAGAAATTGTATGTGTTCTGGACGATAAAGAGGTATCCGCGTAATTATAGACGAAAAATAAAAGTTACAATATAGCTCTTTTTCCCAGCAAGCAGAGAGCAAGAGAAGGATACCAAGCTCTTCATCGTCGCATCTACATCTATATCTACATCCATACTTCGCAAGCCACCTGACGGTGTGTGACGGAGGGTACCCTGAGTACCTCTATCGGTTCCCCCTTCTATTCCAGTCTCGCATCCAAGGCAAGGACGAAGAAAGTAAGAGATCAAGAACAACGATATTAAATCTGCATTAATTAATTCACAACTGGGCCAAGTGAAACACTGCTAGCCTTGTCTGCTTTGTGATTTGGTCTACAGAGACCGTAAGATCCGCTTACCAATCGAAAGCGAAGAAATACATGTTATCTTGAAGACACGAATTACAAAACTCTTTATCTGCTTCGACTACCAAAGAGTCTGGAAACCGACGATTGAAGTAATCAGGAAAAACAGCAGTTCGGAACTCCCACATATCTCTCCTTCACGAACGTCTAGGGAAACAGGTGTGAATTTGGTGCACTTAGTCGTGGATACAGCTGCCATGGACGTTGCAAAACATACACTGAACGTCCTTCCTTCCTCTTTCACCTTGTGACCTCACTGTTTAGCCTTAGGTACAGAAACTCTTAGGGGGACCTATGTCATTATGACAAACAGAAAATAGCATTTAATTACAACATATTTACTGAAGTGAAATGTTATGACGCACAAAGTATAACGATGCAATAATATCTTTAACTCCTTGCAGACAGCATCCAGAGACTCTTTTGATCTCAAAGACATTAGATACACATTCAGTTGTTTCCGCCATGGAGGTAAAAAACGGGACTTGTCATTGCGTAAAAAACCGGAAGCCGACGTCCGTCATCTTACATACCCCCCAACATTAGGTTCACCGCGCTTATACCTCCGTGGTACACCGCAAGGATACTTCCAAGTAAAGTCACTCTCACGTGCCCGTGCCCAGTTTCGACCGTTGGGGATATCATCTACTTCTGTGGTCGTATTCCAGGTAGCACATGATGCTTTGGATGTGTGGAGACGTAGTTGTTTCATCAAAAACACCAACTTGCGTTGTTTACGGGGGGTGCTAATCGATCCTATCCTAATCTAAAGTTGAAGGCCATATTCACACTCAAAATGGTCGAAAATTCGATTTTTAATTGCATTTTTTGAAACGTATATGTGTGTAGAATGTTGGAACGAAAAGTTTTTTCAATCAGTACGTTAGCAACGTTTCTGTAGGCCATTGTTTGAAGTAGTGTCACGGTCGCCGTGGGACACTGTCAGCCGGAGACGCCCGGTTCGCAAAATGATTTTTATTGCAGTACGCATGGAAACTTATTCGCCGAAAAATTTGAAGAACAAGGTGTGTAAGCAGCCGAACGTAGCATATCCAGCTCAGCCAGATCTATATCTATATCTACATCCATACTCCGCAAACCACCTGACGGTGTGTGGCGGAGGGTACTTTGAGAACCTCTATCGGTTCTTGCCAGGAAGCGCGAGGGAATTGCTCTCCAGGAATGATTCGAGTTAGTAGAAGGGTTGATAGAAGGTCCCGGAATTGCAGGCTAAACCTATGTAACGCAAACATTTTTTTTGGTCAAAAGGTAAGTTTTAGTCCACCATATTGGATCAGTCATTTTGAATTTTGGAAATATAACTTCGGATTTGTGTTCAGAGGCTCAAAAACATATAATAACATGTAATTTTTATGCAAATTGAACTAATAATACATATAAAAGTTTTCCGTAAGCTTTAAACAGGTTTTTCTCGAAAAACGACTTTTCAAAACTGCGTGCTGTTTAAAATAAAATAGTTCAACTTGCTAGCTTCTACCTTTGATGGCCGAAAACTAAACACTTTTTTGGGAGCTTATACCTATAGTATATGAAATTTATTAATGTTAACAATTTTTTGTAAAGCCATATGGAGTTAAACAAACCTCCCAAAAAAACCTATTGTTAAATTTAAAGTTTTTTCATTGAGGTTAGGTATAAGCTTCTATAAATTTAATGTAGTATCTACTAATGTTATCCATTTTTCATTCCCGATAACACGTCAGGGGCTACACTGCAAGAAGTCAGCGTCCTTCAGATTCGCAGGCCCTTCATCAAACCATAATTATGGTGACCGTATTGCTTCTTTTGTATTCAAAATCTAAAATAAAGGTCAACATATGATCAATCGTAATCCCCACACAGATCCGTTACATGTCTTTTCATTTTCTCAAACAAAATCTCCAAACTTTGACTATTTGATGCACATTTGAATTAGCACCTGGCCTTAAGGGAATCACATCTCATTCAGAAGTGGAGCCGTTCAAGTAACGTTTTTTTTATTTTTATTTATTTATTTTTTTATACATGAATCTTGGTTGTGCTGTTTACGCTACAGTCTGGAACCGCGCGACCGCTACGGTCGCAGGTTCGAATCCTGCCTTGGGCATGGATGTGTGTGAGTCCTTAGGTTCGTTAGGTTTAAGTATTTCTAAGTTCTAGGGGACTGATGACCACAGCAGTTAAGTCCCATAGTGCTCAGAGCCACTTGAACCATTTGAACTTGTGCTGTTTACTTTTATTGTTTCCTGTGACTTAATTACCTTCCAAACCGCAAACTGTCCGACATCCGAGCCATACTACAGAAAAGCAGAACACACGGTTACGTGAGTGCGCTGATTTTGTTGCTACATCTCATACCTTAAATTCTCCTCTCCTCCCTCCTCCCCCCCCCCCTCTCCCCCTCCCCCCGCCGACAATTATTCATTCTTTACATTTCCACCCTCTCTTTAAAAAGGATTCTGGTTAGAACAGCCGAACACAACGGTCATTTGTGTGTGAGTTTTGTGCGTATGATTGTACGAGCGTTGCCCAGAAAGTAATGCAAATCATTTTTTTCTTCAACAGTTGTTTATTGAACATAATGAGAAATACATACCCTATTTTTCCATGTAACCTCCATCCCGTTCTGTGGCCGTCGTCCAGTGTGAAACAAGTGCGTTTATGTCCTGTCGGTACCAATGCTTGTCCTGGTGGCAGAGCTAGTGCTTCACTGTGTGAATCACCTCCTCATCATCCTCAAAATGTCTTCCACGAATGGCATCCTTTAATGCTGAAACAGGTGGATGTCCGAGGGGGATAGGTCAGGTCTGTACGGTGGTTGGGGTAACACTGTTCACCAATGTTTTGCGATGTGTTCAGCAGTCCTCACACTTGTGTGGGGCGAGCGTTGTCGTGTTGCAGCAAAACATCTCCTGGGGATGCTTTGGCGCAAAACATAATTAAAGAGGTAGATTCAAAGGTTACGGATGATTCCGAGCTTCTGCTCCTCCTGTACCAGCCTCGCCGTCGACGGGACATTGCTTAGTACAGGGGGTGCACGAAAATATGGAAACACCACAAACGTTCGGCAACACGTTTTCCTAATACGGCCATTTGAATCACCGATGCGTGTTTTTGGAATTACAGCTCGCCTGCAGTTCCCAGCCTACAGAATTCCGTTTGGATTTGTTTGGTGCTGACAAGTTTCATGAGTGCAACAATTAATTGTGCAATGTCTTTTGTAGCCCTCATCCCCTTATTTTTCGTTTCAGTCATCTTCAGTGAACGTCTGTCATGGTTATTCAACACGTTCTTTTGACCGTGGTGTGACTTAGCGGTTGTTTTCCGCTTTCACTGCATTTAGTATGAATCTTCGATATGGTATATCTTAAAACATCAAACACTTCCCCCGCCTTGGTTACGAAAGCACAGCCATACTAACAACAACAATTTGCCAGAGTTCGAATTCACTTAGCTGCGACGTAATTTATGAACAACTACAAAGAAGACTCTTATGACCCCGACTGATAGTGGCAACGTATTGAGGATATCGCAAAGGCACCCCTTGTGCTCACATACAACAACGCAGCTTCTACATCTACTTTTACATATATACTCCTCTAGCCACCAAGCGGTGTGTGGCGGAGGGCACAATTCGCGCCAAAGTCGTATTTCTCCCCCCTCTATTCCACTCGCGGATCGCGCGAGGAAAAAACGACTGTCTGAACGCCTCAGTACGAGCTGTAATTTACCTTATTTTGGAATGGTGATCATTGCACGATTTGAAAGTTGGTGGTAATAATATATGCTCTACATCCTCGGCGAAGATCGGATTTCGGAATTTAGTGAGCAGCCCCTTCCACTGAGCGCGTCTTCTATCTGCAAGTGTGTCCCACTTCAAACATTCTATGAGATTCGTAACGCTCTCGCAATAGCTAAATGTAGCAGTCACGAATCTTGCCGCTCTTCTTTGGATCATCTTAGTCTCTTGAATCAGACCCAACTGGTAAGGGTCCCATAGAGACGGACAATACTCTAAGACTGGACGAACTAGCGTAATGTAAGCAATTTCGTTTGCTGAAGGACTGCATCGCTTCAGAATTCTACCAATAAACCGCAATCTAGAGTTCGTGTTGCCTGTTACTTGTGTAATCTGATCATTCCATTTGAGATCATTTCTCATAGTCACACCCAGATACTTGACGGATATTACCGCTTCGAAAGACTGGGCATTTATTTTGTACTCGTACATTAATGGGGACTTTCGCCTTGTAATAAGGAGTAGCTTACACCTACTAATATTGAGAGATAACTGTCAGTCATTACACCACACATTTATTTTCTGCAAATACTCATTGATTTGTTCACAACTTGTGTGTGATACTACTTTCCTGTAGACTACAGCATCATCGGCAAACAGTCTAATGCCGCTGTCAATACCATCAACCAGATCGTTTATGTAAATCGTAAAAAGCAGCGGACCTATTACGCTGCCGTGGGGCACACCTGAAGTTACGCTTGTTTCTGTTGAAGTCATCCCATTCAGGACGACATACTGCTCCCTGTCTGTTAGAAAATTTTCTATCCAACCGCATATGTCATCGGATAGACCGTAAGCGTGCACTTTTTGGATCAAGCGGAACTGACTCGAACGCCTTTCGGAAGTCGAGAAATATGGCATCAACCTGGGCGCCGGTATCTAGAGCCTGTTGTACATCATGCACAAAGAGGGCCAACTGTGCCTCGCCTGACCGCTGTTTCCTAAAAGCGTGCTGGTTTCTGCAGATGAGCTTCTCAGAGTCTAAAAAGGTCGTTATGTCTGAACACAAGATATGTTCCATGATTCTACAACAAATCGATGTCAGTGGAATTGGCCGGTAATTATGTGCATCCGATTTTCTACCCTTTTTATAGATTGCTATGACCTGGGCCCTCTTCCAGTCCCGTGGAACTTTACGCTGTTCCAATGATCTCTGACAAATGATGGATAAGAATGGTGCTATATTTGTATCCTAGTCGACATATAATCTTACGGGGTATCGTCTGGGCCAGATGCCTTCCTGGCGTCTAAGGATCTTAACTGTTTTACAATCCCAGATAGACTAAACACTATGTCAGACATCCTTTCGTTTGTTCGATAGCTGAAAGGGGGAATGGTGCTGCAGTTCTCTACCGTAAACGAGTTTTTGAAAGCTAGGTTTAGAATTTCGGTCTTCTGTTTATCACCATCAGTTCATTACCCGTACTGTCAGCAAGGGAAGGTATTGAATTATTTGTAGCGTTCATAGATTTTATGTACGACCAAAATTTTTTGGGGTTATTTTTAGAACCTGCAGATGAAACATTGCTTTCAAATTAGTTAAAAGAATCTCTCATTGTCCTTCTGACAGGTGCTTTCATTTCGCATAATTTCTGTTTGTCAGCGGGGCAGTGACTACTTTAAAACGACTGTGCAAAATTCTCTGCTTTCTCAGCGACTTCCTAATATGTTTGTTGTACCAAGGTGGATCCTTTCCCTCCCCTATACTTTTGCTAGGCACATACTTCTCTACCACATGGTGGACAATACCTTTAAATCCCGACCAAAGGTGCTCAATATCTTTGTGTCCTGCGGTGAATGCTTGGAGCTGGCTATGAAGATATTCATTAATGACACTTTTATTTGCTTTCCCAAACAAGAAAACTCTACGTTGTTTCTTTGGTTTTTCTGCAACTTCCACTGACATAGAAGCCACAACAACATTATAATCGCTAGTACCTTCTTCTAGATTAGCTTCCTCGAAAAGA